>NC_141693.1:1071559104-1072159104 GCF_964263255.1 Lissotriton vulgaris
GGTACGTGCACCGCGGAGCGTACCGGGGAGCGTACCATGGGGAAAAAAGAATGACAGATTTTTTTTAAAAAGTTGCATTTTTTATAAATTGGAGGTAGTTTTAAAAAGAACTGGTTTTTTTCTTCTTTTTGTTGTTTTATATTTTTTTATTGTTTTTTTGAACATTTTGTACTTTTTTTGGCTTTTCTGAACAGTTTTATATTTTTTTTGTATTTTTTATGTGGAGAAACAAAAAACAGGGAATTATAAACGGCTCAACTGGAGCAAAAAAAAATCTGAAAAAAATTAGGGTTTCTTCGGGCACTTGTGGTTATCACCAGCAACGTTGATGAGGGTAATACTCTTCTCACCATAAGTAATGGTTTTGCCACAATAAATACAAACGATTTTGTAGCCACCAAACTTTGTTTGAATGTTTGGAACCATCTGCCTTGCCTCTGGACCCGTGGAGTGGGTTCTTTGGTTGTTGAGGTGCTGGCAGACGATTGTGGAAGGTTTCTGCACAGTTCTCTCACCTCTGCTGCAGAATAGTTATTGGGGTGCAATCGTTGCATGTGCTGATTTCCAAATGAATATTTTTTTGCAGGGTTCCCCCTGGATAGTACAGTGCCACAGATGAGACAAGTCACCTTTGCAGCGTTTACCTTCTTTGCACCCCTTGGGATTTCAAAAAACTCCCATATAAAGTGCTCCTTAGGTTTATAAGGGGCTTTGTCTTCAGGCAAGAAATGCCTTGTCTGCCTTCTCTCCTCCTCCTCCTCCTCCTCCTCCTCTTCTTCTTGCCCACCAATGTGATGTTGTGGTGGTCCTTGTGGTGGTGGTGGTGGTGGTGCAGATGCTCCAGCTGCTGCTGCTACTGTAGCCATTTTAAAGTTCAAAATATTAGTGACAGATCTCCAAACAGGTCTTCCTCAGTCAAAGGACAAAGTCAGAATAAGGAAAAAAGGTGGGGGCTTTCATCATTTGGAAACCAAAAGAGTTCTGAACCAATGAAAAGTGTTATTTTCAGGTCACATGACCTGATGCGCTTACGCTACGCGCCCCGGGGCGCGTAACGTAAGCGCGTTAGGGCGCGCCCTGGGGCGCTTACGTAGCGCGATAATATGTGCTCCGGCGCTTCTGGGTGAGCTTACGCCGTGCGTCATAACACGCATCACGCGGTTACGCGATACGTCACGATGATGTTTTCGTTTGCGGCAATTGCGCAAACGGGGCGCTCCCCGGTACGCGAACCGGTGCGCGGCAAAACTGCGCTTACCGTTAAGCATCGGTACGCGCCATGGGAGCGCTCCGGGGCAAAAAAGTTTTTAAAAAAAAAAACATTAAAAAAATAGTATTAAATAAATATACAATATAGGATTCATTTTAAAGAATATTACATTTCATAGCTATAGAAATTTGCTATTAAAAAACCTTTGAAATTCACTGAAAAAACCATAGGTTTCACACCAGTTATAGTTAGGAATTAGCATTTAAAAACCTATGAAATTCACTGAAAAAACCATAGGTTTCACACCAGTTATAGTTAGGAATTAGCATTTGAAAAACCTATTAAATTCACTGAAAAAACCATAGGTTTCACACCAGTTATAGTTAGCTGGACATTTTACTGACATAAAACCATTGAAATTCCCCCGTTATAGTTAGTTGGACTCACTATAACTTGCGCGCCTGCAATGCACTGCTGATGACGTCACATATTACATCACTCATGACATGGTCAGTGACATCACTCATGACATCACTGAGGACACCATCCTTGTAACAGACTGACAGACCTCCTTTCAGTGTAATGTAACCCTTGAAACACATATTCAAAAATAGAAACTAACATTTTCAAAAAAATTGAGATACCCATACCAGTTACAACAACCAATTCAGTAATTCCACCATCTATATACACATCCACTCATTCAGCAACAGTTCTATATACTCACTCATACATATACTCACTCATCATATGTAGTGATGCACCTATACATCCTGTTACACACCGACGGTCATCCAAAAGTTACTCACACACATACTCACACTTGCAAATAAACTATTGAACATCCATTTATTTGCATATACAGCTATACACACACAACCAACTTACTTCTAAGGAAACTTACACATACTTACTTTCTTTAACAAACACTTATTTAAACAGGTACTCTTACAATCTCTCACTCTCACATATACTCACTTATATACATAAATACTCACATATACTAGATTAAACATATGTCGTTACTGATAAAGACACTAGTGAGGCAGGCATTCACTCACTAACACACACATATACACACTCATCCACCCATACAGTCCTGCACATATGCTGTCTTCAAAACACATACAAACAGTGAGTCAGTCATTGATGCAACTATATGCTAAGTAACACCCCCACCAAACCATACAGACAGTCATACTGATACAAAGAAAGACATCTAATAACACATATACACACACATGTAGCTACTCACCAATCCATGCAGCCACTTATACACAAAGTGAAACACTGATACAAACATTTAAATATTTAAACAATACTCGCTAATATATGTATTCACTAAGATACACTTAATAAGCCAGTTAACCAATCATTTTTTTTTTAAAAACATCCATTAAGACACTTATTTAAACATTTATTCTTCCATCGACCTTTACATATACATATATAAAACATATTTATTTTTCCGAAAGACACACATTCACTGGATGGTGTCATCAGTGATGTCATGAGTGATGTCACTGACCATGTCATGAGTGATGTAATATGTGACGTCATCAGCAGTGCATTGCAGGCGCGCAAGTTATAGTGAGTCCAACTAACTATAACGTGGAATTTCATTGGTTTTATGTAAGTAAAATTTCCAGCTAACTATAACTGGTGTCAAACCTATGGTTTTTTCAGTGAATTTAATAGGTTTTTTAAATGCTAATTCCTAACTATAACTGGTGTGAAACCTATGGTTTTTTCAGTGAATATATATATATATATATATATATTGAACAGCGTTGGGCTTCGGCACGATCCCTGAGGAACACCTTTGTCTAACTTCATTTTGTCTGAAGAGTATGTGCCTAAAATGATTGTTTGCTGTCTATCTGACAGAAAGTTCTGCAGCCACTTTAGTGTTATTTCCTGAATGCCGCTAGCCTGCAGTCTATTCATGAGCCTTGGATGTGAGATGGTGTCGAAAGCCGCAGATAGATCCAATATCAGTACTACCGGGCTTCCTACATTCATTCTTTGTCTAAGTGAGTCAGTCCTGCCCAAGAGTGTGGTCTCTGTGCGAAAATCAGGTCAAAACCCTGATTGTGAGGGATCCAGGATATTATTTGCTTCCAGGTAAGACCCCAGCTGCCTATTTATTAGGCCTTCCAATTGCAAACCCAGAAGAGGTGTCAGCGAGATTGGACGATAGTTGCGGAGTGCTTGCGGGTCCAATGTGTTTTTTTTTCCTATGGGCCGTACGCATGTTTCCTTCCATGCTATAGGGATAGTTTCTATTTGAATGGAGCAGTTAAAAAAAATGTAATCAAGGGGGCGCAATAAGAGCCATGATCTTGGGGGAACATGGATCTCGAGGTGAACCGGATTTGGCTTTTGCCAGGGAGTTATATACTTACTCAAGAGTAACAGACTGAAAACAGTCCAGCGTACTCCATGTTATTTTTTATTTTCCTTCATCTTCCTCTTCTGTCCTGTTGATGGTCTCTAGATCCTGCTGAGGGGCAACCAGGACTTTTGCGTAAATATTAGACTTTTTTTCCAAAGGAAAATGAATCGCAAAGCTCCTGAGATTTCTCGGGAGATTGGTAGCACACGTTTGGGGAGATAAAATCCTGGACTATGCTAAAAAAAGGGCTTTAGAGGAGTTACTGGCTTCTTCTATCTGATTACTAATAAAAGTTTGCCTGGCATTTTTGATGTTCCTGTGGTATTGAGACAGCGCTTGTTTATAAAGCTTCCTGTCTTGAGGGTCTTTCCTTCTCCGCAAAAGTCTCTCTCGATTTTTACATTTGATTTGGTCTACTTTTAAGTCTAGCGTATACCAGGAAACTGATGGTTGCCGCTGTAGGAGACCGTGATTTTTAAACAGAATTGTTACATCTAGCTCCCTTGTGAGGGCAGAATTAATGCATTTCAGTAATTCAGATACTTCCGGATTGCCGTCTGGTAACTCGAGATGGAAAGTATCCATGAAAGATTCAGGCATGAGTTTGTGCCAAGGTCTGCATGCTTGCTGTTGTCTCCCTCTGTTCACAATAGGGTCCAAAGGGTGCAGGGGTTGGATAATGAACCTGATTATAAAGTGATCCGTCCATGTTAGAGGGACTGGCAGTTTACAGACCAACTGGTCCATATTGGAGAAAATTAAGTCCAGAGAGTGACCAGCCATGTATGTCGGGCCTTTAACTCTTTGAGTGAGCCCTAATAACTCTAGGTTAGATAGCAGTTTCTTAACTTTGTGATTAGTGTGTTCTTCCCCTTGAAAGTTGAAATCGCCAAGCAGGAGGAATTTTTTGGATGCTAGGAAATGCATGGCTATTTGTTCTATCAGCTGATCACTGAAATTTGTCTTCCGGGGGGGGGGGCGATAGATCCGTGCTCCGTTCCAGCTTTCTGTATCGAATATGTTTAACTTAAAGATCCCTAATTCCATAGAGCTGTTTCTTATGGGTGAGATCCAGTTCATCTTGAAGTGATATTTGAAAGCTATGGCGATGCCACCACCAATTTTTCTTTCCCTGTCGAGATGGATACATTTATAGCTATCCGGAATCTCTAGTTTGATAGATGGATGGTTTGTAGGATTTAGCCATTTTTTTGTAAGGAAACATATCAGGGGAATGTGAAGTGATCATATCCCTTATTGAATGTTTGGCTAGTGATCTTACATTGCAAAGAAGTCCATTTAGTCCCTTTATTAGTAGGTTTTGTCTGCTCTCCTTCCCTGGTAGTGTATTCAAATCAGGCATGCAGTGGAAATGATAATTACTACAGGCTATCGGGCCTTCGAAGTTATGTGGGTACTTATTAGAGCAAACTAGATGTTGTGTGTGCTTTACATATTCCTGCATTCTAATCTGATGCAAGGCGTCAGCTGAATAATGCAATCTATTGGTGTTTAGGATTGTTGCCTCAATAGATCCAGGGGGTATGGGCCCTAGGCCGGGTCGGGCGTGGACTGGCACAGACAGGCTTGCCTTTGGCGTGCCCGCTTCGCGCGTCCCCCCTGTCATGATCCTTTTATGTCTGTGGTCTTCACTGGAGCAGGACACCAATTTAGTTCGCCATCACGGAATGCTCCAAAAAAGGTATAGTTTTTCTTCCACAGACAGTAGTTGTGCCTATGCTAAATTTCCAATTTCTTCAGTAACTCTTTTTGGATTCTAAGTTTAGGATTCGCTGTTAATTGTTTGTAATAATGGGTGTCTGCACTTCACATTGTGCCTTCCTTATGTAGTCATCAGGGTGGAGGATCACAATACTACCTCCCTGGTCTGCTTTAGCAATATTTGGATTGTTTGTAAATTGAGTCCTTGTTGAGTCCCTGATTTTGTTTATAGTAACTGTTAAATGGTAGGTTTTCTCTCCTTTTTGAATACTTGGTATTGCTTTTGAAAATCAGTAATGAGAACCAGGCAGACCAGTTCTATGAAGGTACTAGGTGGACACTGGAGTGTGAAAATATACTTGAGTTTATAGTAAGCATGGGTGGAAAATCCGTTCCGCTCACGGATTTCACGGATTTTTGGTAAATTCGCAATCCATGAGATTTGCGAATTTCACGCAAATTCCGCGAGCGGAACGGATTGGGTCAAAAGTTCAAGCTGACTTTTGTAACTCTTTTAGAATGGCGCCGGCAAGCTGTCAGAGCCATTCTAAAATAGTTACAAAAGTCAGCTTCAACAGGAAGCTCTAATAGATAAAGTAAAGCAGGTGCTGCTCAAATTCAGTTACACAATCATTAATCACCCCAAACTTGGGGTGATTAATGATTGTGTAACTTAATTTGACCTTCAACTCGAGCACCTGCTTTACTTTATCTATTAGTGCTTCCTGTTGAAGCTATTTGCAGCTATTTTAGAATGGCGCTGGCAGCTTGCCGGCGCCATTCTAAGTGGGGCTGAGGGCAGAAGGGCACAAACGTGGGACAGAGGGCAGAAGGGGACAAAAAATGAGTGGGGCAGAGGGCAGAAGGGCACAGAAGCGAGTGGTACAGAGGGGAGATGGGGATAAAAAAAGAGAGGGTGGCGGTGATTAACCAGCACAAAAAAAACCCCGCGAAAAACGCAAAGCGCCTCGCGAACACCCGCGAACATGCAAAGTGCCCCATGAACACCCGCGAACTCGCAAAAAAAAAAATTCGCGCGAATTAGCAAATTTTGCAGATTGCGAATTCGCAAATCTGCAAATTTGCGCATTGCGAATTCGCAAAATTCGCCCATGCTTAGTTTATAGTTGCTAGTCCAACAATACGAAGTATCAATTGCAAGGTCCATATTAATAGTTATGGTATTGACTTCAATCGCCATGGTATTATCTTCCTATTTGTGTCTGATAAAGTAGACATCAGGTGGACCTCTTTGAATGGCCTGGCCATACATTTATTGGCAATATGTTAGTAAGGTTTAGTAGTTATCTTGTTTAGTCTGTCATGACAAAATGCCTCATGCTTACATTTGCACATAATTCTAATTGTGCATGAACTAGGTCTGAGTTGGCATTTGGACAAAACTATAAACCTCTATTGAGGATATCCAATTGAGTGTTGAACAGTTTGGTGGAGGGCAAATTAATGACTGGTTGTTTTGAGCTCTTTTTTCTTTTTCTTTTTTATTGTTACTTCCTTTGTGACCTTGTCTTCAATTCCCAGGCTGATAGTTAATCATTCCACTTGTAAGTTGTTGGTGGTCTTATTCTCATATTACATGTATTTTGGTTCCCCAAGTGGTATATTTTGACCTCTTGTGAAAAATTCACCCCATGTTTTGTTGTGTTGTGAATTTTAAGATGATTTTATATGGGGTTCTTCATTGTTTGTCCAACAATGCCTTGGTATTTTTAGGAAAGGTATATATTCAACCTAGTTAGTAATCTAGTTGATCTATTCTTCACTTTCAATTTTATCTTTTTATCATATGCTTCTATAATTTTTAATGACTTTATTGAGGATTTCTTAATGTTTATTAGTCACTTCCTCACAGTTTCCTTCCACCATAGATTTTGAGATAAATATCATGAATACCACTATGGACCCAATCCAGAAATTAGATTTAGACATGCCAAAAAACAAAAACACCAACTTTGTCAAAAATGCTCTGTGGATAAATGGGAAAACCAGAAAACTTTCCAGGATAAACCCAAGAGATTTTCATTGCTTATTACTGCTTAGTCTGTAAACCACAGCTTTCCAAACTTTTCATGTTGGTGACACACCTTTTAGACAATCTTCACCTTGTAACACAGTAATGCGAGTGAGCGCAGCGAGCAAGGTCGAACCACCTAAGGGGGGCTCCCCTGAGAAAATTTTGTAGAAATAGTAGGCAAATTGTGCATTTTTAAGCAAATTTGAGAAAGCAGGAAGGGTAATAAAGCAAAGAGACTGACTGGCAAAACTGGGTTTAAGCAAGGTTAGGGTTCGGCCTGAAACAAGAATATAATCATGCACACATTGACACATGTCCCAGTGATTTACGACACAAAAACAAAATCATCACCTCAGTTCAGACCCATATGACAATGAATTTACACTGGAAGAGTAAGCAGTAAACACAGAGCTGGAATCTCAACCAATTTTGAAAGTCATAAATATAAACAAAGAATTTACTTAACAGCAAAACAACAAAATGGCATGCTTGAAACAGGACTTTCGGAATGTACAAACAATCAGAGATGGAGGGTCGAGAAACTACCTACTGAACTGTCTTGCTATTTGACATGCAGAGCGAAGGAAGCCTACCTGCATGCACAAGAAGCTGGACAGTACCTGCCAGGAGGAGTGGCATGATCCGAGAAAGACCCAGCTGACATGATGGAACATCATGAGGACAGCTCAAGGAAATGAGACAGCCAAGGACGAAGAAGGCCACCCTAGACCGGCTGCATCAACTCTTGAAAAACCCACCCTTGTTCTTTTTTTGGTCTAAATTAGGGAAGGGATAATTGTTTTACTAAGTACAGATGCCGAACTTTATCAGCTTGTTTCTGTGACTACACGATTTGCATTAATGGAAAAGTATCTTCTGAAATTTGGAGTAGCCTGGTCAGCCCCAGGTCTGTTAGGCATAAAAGTGTAAGATTTATCAATGAGTTTCTGTGAAGCACTATAAATCGTAAAAACGTTCAAGGGGTTGAAGATAAGAATGATGACTAATCCCAGCGATGACTGTGCATCTGCTTCTCTGTTTCAAAAAACATAATATTCTAAGGATCTTTACTTTTATCTTTTCACTCTTCTGTAACTATGCCTCTCATTCACAGCTCAAGTTGGCAAATGATAACGACATAAATACAATGCAGGAACATAATGCAGAGTCGTCTCAGGCTTAGAACTTGGAACACAATCATTGTAATAACGGAGGCAGAAGTACATTAAGCAACATAATATCAGCCCTGGGGCTATGACGCCCTTTCTTTTATTAACAGATGGGATCTCAGAACACGAGCCCTGCACGCTTATCTACACAACCTTGCGGAGAGATCAACACACCATAGGTTTCAACCGCAACATCACATAGCACCCACTCCAGATTGGCTTCTAATACAAATTTAATTATTAGTGCAAGGAAGAACCTCAGTTTGGAAAGCTCTGCTCTAGCATATCACTCTGTCTTTTATGCTCGCAATGCGCACACCAATGTTTCATACTAGAATCTCTTTCCTGAACATTGATGCTCCCATAAATCTAGTTAAGGTTAGCAGTGTTCTTTTTAGCTTCCAATTTCAAATTCCTTCATATTTACAGAGTCTTTTAAAATTTTACATTTTGTATTTGGCTTTTTTATGCATAATGGAGTAGGCAACACACAAAATGTCTTCTATTTGACATGTCAGTAGGCAACAATAATTAAAAACAGATAGGGGATCAAGGATTTTCAATGTGAGCATCTTGAGGAGTCTTAATAGGGGATTTCAACTTGTTTCTGTCAGAGAGCAGTTTTTAAGCTATCTTGTTCAGACCCTCGCGATCTGACATTAAGTGAAATAACCACCCCCCAGCATGCAGCATAACTCTCTAGGACCCCAGTTTTGATCATGAGCCTGCTGTGGCCTTGTAAATTGCCCAGTAAAGGGAGCGGGTGAAAATGAAATCATATCAACAGAGTGTAGGAAATATAGGTAGCGCTCCATTTTTGCCAGAGTCTTGTCATGGAGGTTGATGAGTATCATAGCGGGGTCTAAGAGGCTGAATTTCTAGTTTATGAAGGCAGGGCCCAAGAACTGTGGTCTCGTGGTGTTGCAATTAACAACCATGGTCTGTTTTATTGATGCTATCACATGGGAGTGAATGTGATAAGCTCTCTGAAACTGCCAAGCTTTTAAGTCTATTAAGGCAACAGAGCATTGAACAGAGTCAAAAGATAAATCGATGGTAAAGATTAATATATAGAGCGAACTAGGCCTGAAGATATCTGGCATCAGAGCGTTTTACATAGCACCAGTTTAGTTACACAAGGACACATATTTATTATGCAAATAAAACCTGCAGCTATGTTTTCTCCAACAAACAATGTGTCTTGTGTGTTCTTTATTATGAGATTGCTGTGCTGTGCAGGAGGGGTATGTTGCTGATATTGGCACTATGGTCCTGGGCAGATCTTACTCTCCCTGTGTCTCTCACAGTCAAATGTGCTCAACGGAAGAACTTGTAAAAACCAAGGGCATATTCCCGGACAGGACCCCAGCATGTCATCCATTCACCCATTCAGGGCTGTTTAATTTAAGACTTCGATATTGTTTCCTCCAAAGCTGAAGGAGCACTGACCTTGCAAAGAATAGGACACCCTCCAGGGTCTCTGTCCCTCCCTCCTGGTCAGGTACAGGCACCTCTTTTACAGCGCAAAGAGAGCTGAAAGAGTGAATATAGTGCTGTGAGAGGATCGAAAATGGTGAGGAATAAAAATGTCACCCCCACAAGTCTGTGAGGGCTGAGGGACGGGAACCACAGCAGGACAAACCTGTAACATGCGGACAGGTAATCTGCCAAGCCCTAGTAAAATCATGTCATACCTCCCACAGCTTTCCAAACTCGGGCTGTGTTGGCCCCTGTTCCTGCGTACTCCTTCCACATTCCTTGCCGGCACACATTTCTCTCCCAGCTGTTACCGTTCGGGCTTCCCTCAGATGTCACAGGAGGTTACAAGAGTTCAAGGTATGGGGAGTGAGGGGCAGCTGCTTTATTTTAGGTCTCCGCCTGTGTAGGCTGTGCTTGCGCAGTCTCGCAGGCGAGAAATTTTGTCTTTCAGTATGGGGGCTTGAACCCGCCCCTCTTCTCCATTGGCTGGATTCCTAAACAGAGGCCAGCCATTGGAGGAGAGGGGCGTCACTCCATTCAAGCCCGGATTCGGGGGGTGATTTTTAGCTTCTTTCTGTTTTCTTTCTCTACTCTGGAATTTTACATTCCAGCCAATGGGAAGAGGAGAGAAAGAAAACACGCCCCGAATCCAAAAATTGCAAGGCATTTCTGCTTTGCCTCGGAGAAACGTGGTTGTGTGGAGCGCTCCTCTATACAGGTCGACCCTAGTATCGTAAAGATAAGGGGCCATGCTGATCAACTTTGGGTTTGTTTTCCTACTCTCGGGAACCTGGTGGAATTCCGCGTAGATTTATGCTGCCGCCCCCGCAATGCCGCCTGCACTCGGGGGGGCGGCTGAGTATTCACGGGGCAGGAGTGCAGGGAGAGACAGGATACCACCTTGGCGGCGCTTGCGCTATAGTTGTTTTCAATTCCCGCCCCTCGCCCCATCACCGGCCCGTCTTCCTGGCCGGACTGAAGGTCATACCGCCACGGAAGGTCACGGTCTCCTGGAAGATTACTGAGGACGATTGCATCTATGTTGCTCCAAGATGGCGGATGACCCTGGCCGGGAAAGGTAGTAGCAAAATGGCACCGCCCAGATGTTTGTTTACCGGCCTAGCTCCTGCCTTCCACTGGCTCATTTTCACTAGCCAGGCATGGAAACCCTTCCCAGATGACTGGCCAGCCTCGTTCCGTTGCCCGGGCTCTCAAGGCTACACAAGCTGGTCCCAGGGGGTGGAGGGTTACCAGGGTCGCGTCAGTGCTGTAACCGCAGCTAAGGGCAGCCCTGGGTGAGCACAGTGGTAGAGCGTGCGACCTGCAAGCACAGAGTCGGGAGTTCGAACCCCCCCATGGGGCGCGTGTGATGGCTTCAAACGTATAAGGTCCGCATTATAGGCAAAAATATGTGGAGGGGGCGCGTATGCTTTTTTATCCAATTCACCATCCCCCCCGCTGTTGGCATTTAAAACTGTGTTAAGATGTCACTGAAACAAAGCGAGTATCGAATGCAGATAGGGAGAGCCAGGGAGGCAGAGAGAGCTGCGGGGCAGAGTCAGAGAGTGACAGGAGGAGAGAGAGGGGCAGTCAGACCAGAGACAGAGCGGGCAGAGCTGGTAAGTTTTTGTGCCTCTGTTCCCTGCTTGTGATCCGGTTTTCGTGCCTCTGTTCCCTGCTTGTGCCTCTGTTCCCTGCTTGTGTCTCTGTTCCCTGCTTGTGATCCGGTTTTCGTGCCTCTGTTCCCTGCTTGTGATCCGCTTTTCGTGCCTCTGTTCCCTGCTTGTGCCTCTGTTCCCTGTTCGTGATCCGGTTTTTGTGCCTCTGTTCCCTGCTTGTACCTCTGTTCCCTGCTTGTGATCCGGTTTTTGTGCCTCTGTTCCCTGCTTGTGCTTCTGTTCCCTGCTTGTGATCCGGTTTTTGTGCCTCTGTTCCCTGCTTGTGATCAGGTTTTTGTGACTCTGTTCCCTGCTTTTGATCCGGTTTTTGTGCCACTGTTCCCTGTTTGTGCCTCTGTTCCCCGCTTGTGCCTCTGTTCCCTGCTTGTGCCTCTGTTCCCTGCTTGTGTCTCTGTTCCCTGCACCTCTGTTCCCTGCGTGTGCCTCTGTTCCCTGCTTGTGCCTCTGTTCCCTGGTTTTGATCTGGTTTTTGTGCCTCTGTTCCCTGCTTGTGATCCTGTTTTTGTGCCCCTGTTCCCTGTTCATGCCTCTGTTCCCTGCTTGTGGCTCTGTTCCCTGCTTGTGCCTCTGTTCCCTGCTTGTGATCCGGTTTTCGTGCCTCTGTTCCCTGTTCGTGCCTCTGTTCCCTGCTTGTGCCTCTGTTCCCTGCTTGTGCCTCTGTTCCCTGCTTGTGATCCGGTTTTTGTGCTTCTGTTCCCTGTCTGTGATACGGTTTTTGTGCCTTGGTTCCCTGCTTATGCCTCTGTTCCCTGTTCGTGATCCGGTTTTTGTGCCTCTGTTCCCTGCTTGTACCTCTGTTCCCTGCTTGTGATCCGGTTTTTGTGCCTCTGTTCCCTGCTTGTGCTTCTGTTCCCTGCTTGTGATCCGGTTTTTGTGCCTCTGTTCCCTGCTTGTGATCAGGTTTTTGTGCCTCTGTTCCCTGCTTTTGATCCGGTTTTTGTGCCACTGTTCCCTGTTTGTGCCTCTGTTCCCCGCTTGTGCCTCTGTTCCCTGCTTGTGCCTCTGTTCCCTGCTTGTGTCTCTGTTCCCTGCACCTCTGTTCCCTGCGTGTGCCTCTGTTCCCTGCTTGTGCCTCTGTTCCCTGGTTTTGATCTGGTTTTTGTGCCTCTGTTCCCTGCTTGTGATCCTGTTTTTGTGCCCCTGTTCCCTGTTCATGCCTCTGTTCCCTGCTTGTGCCTCTGTTCCCTGCTTGTGCCTCTGTTCCCTGCTTGTGATCCGGTTTTCGTGCCTCTGTTCCCTGTTCGTGCCTCTGTTCCCTGCTTGTGCCTCTGTTCCCTGCTTGTGCCTCTGTTCCCTGCTTGTGATCCGGTTTTTGTGCTTCTGTTCCCTGTTTGTGATCCGGTTTTTGTGCCTTGGTTCCCTGCTTATGCCTCTGTTCCCTGCTTGTGCCTATGTTCCCCGCTTGTGCCTCTATTCCCCACTTGTGCCTCTGTTCCCTGCTTGTGCCTCTGTTCCCTGCTTGTGATCCCTGCTTGTGCCTCTGTTCCATGTTCGTGATCTGGTATTTGTGCCTCTGTTCCCTGCTTGTGCCTCTATTCCCTGCTTGTGATCCGGATTTTGTGCCTCTGTTCCCTGTTCGTGCCTCTGTTCCCTGCCTGTGATCCAGTATTTGTGCCTCTGTTCCCTGCTTGTGAACCAGTTTTTGTGCCTCTGTTCCCTGTTCGTGCCTCTGTTCCCTGCTTGTGCCTCTGTTCTCTGCTTGTGCCTCTGTTCCCTGCTTGTGATCCAATTTTTGTGCCTCTGTTCCCTGCTTGTGATCCAGTTTTTGTGCTTCTGTTCCCTGCTTGTGATCCTGTTATTGTGCCTCTGTTCCCTGCTTGTGCCTCTGTTCCCCGCTTGTGCCTCTGTTCCCCGCTTGTGCCTCTGTTCCCTGCTTGTGCTTGTGATCCCTGCTTGTGCCTCTGTTCCCTGTTCCTGATCCAGTTTGTGTGCCTCTGTTCCCTGCTTGTGCCTCTGTTCCCTGCTTGTGATCCGGTTTTTGTGCCTCTGTTCCCTGTTCGTGCCTCTGTTCCCTGCTTGTGATCCGGTTTTTGTGCCTCTGTTCCCTGCTTGTGATCCGGTTTTTGTGCCTCTGTTCCCTCTTCGTGCCTCTGTTCCCTGCTTGTGATCCGGTTTTTGTGCCTCTGTTCCCTGCTTGTGCCTCTGTTCCCTGCTTGTGATCCGGTTTTTGTGCCTCTGTCCCCTGCTTGTGATCCAGTTTTTGTGCCTCTGTTCCCTGCTTGTGATCCGGTTTTTGTGCCTCTGTTCCCTGCTTGTGCCTCTGTTCCCTGCTTGTGATCCGGTTTTTGTGCCTCTGTCCCCTGCTTGTGATCCAGTTTTTGTGCCTCTGTTCCCTGCTTGCAATCCGGTTTTTGTGCCTCTGTTCCCTGCTTGTGATCTGGTTTTTGTGCCTCTGTTCCATGCTTGTACTATGGTAATGCTCTCTATTTAGGAGCCCCTAGGGCTACAATCAATAAGCTGCAGGTTACACAGAACTGTGCAGCTCGACTGCTCTACCAAATCCCTTGTTGGCAGTCTGACAAACCCACTCTCAGGAAGCTGCATTGGCTTCCTGTTGCAGCGAGGAAACAGTTTAAAGCTATGTGTCTGACCCAGAATGCGCTCTAGCTCATTACATTTAGCCACTTTGAATAAGATAAACAAGGCCCGATGGGGTGGCCGTTCGTTTTCATTCAATGCTAGTAAAATTTGGAATTCCCTGCCCCTCAGAATAACAATCTGCTGGCATTCAGAAAGCTTTTAAAACCCACCTGTTTGGAACAACCTGTTAGCACTCTGCCCTGTCGTTTCTCCGATTCTAGCCACCAGCGCTGTGAGGCCTCAGGGTAGTCTATGCGCTATACAAATATAATTTTCATTTCATTTCATTGCTTGTTATCCGGTTTTCGTGCCTCTCGTCCCTGCTTGTGATCCGGTTTTTGTGCCTCTGTTCCCTGCTTGTGATCCGGTATTTGTGCCTCTGTTCCCTGCCTCTGTTCTCTGCTTGTGCCTCTGTTCTCGTGCCTCTGTTCCCTGCTTGTGCCTCTGTTCCTGTGCCTCTGTTCCCTGCTTGTGCCTCTGTTCCCGTGCCTCTGTTCCCTGCTTGTGCCTCTGTTCCCTGTTCGTGCCTCTGTTATGTTATGTTATGTTAACAGAAGCTTGTAAAGCGCACGATCAGCAGAGGTTTCATGGCGCTGATGCTGAATGATTGTGTGGCGTGCAGGTAGTTAGTATGCTTGTTTAAACAGCCAGGTTTTCAGGGCTTTTCTGAACCACAGCAGATTGTTGCAGCTCCTAATTGACAATGGGAATGAGTTCCAGACTTTAGGCGCTAGGTAGGAGAACCTGATACCTCCCTGTCGCTTAAGTTTGATGACTGGGGTGGACAGTAGGTGTAGGTGGGAGGAGCGAAGGTTACGATTGGGAACATGCTTTATGATCATGTCATTGATGAACTTAGGGCTTTTGCAGTGCACCACCTTGAAAGCAAGGCAGCTAGCTTTGAAAGCGGCCCGTTGCTCTATCGGCAACCAGTGGAGCTTTTGCAGACAGGGCCAGGCTGATTGCCATCTCGGTTGTTTATAGATAAGCCTTGCCGCTCGGTTCTGTACTATTTGGAGCCGGTTAAGCAGATATATTGGCAGGCCTATATAAAGAGCATTTGAGAAGTCAAGGCGGGACAGGACCGGTGCTAATACCGCCTGCACGAGGGATGCGTGGGTCAGTAGGTGAGAGATCTTTCTGATTTTCCTCAATTGGAAGAGACTAGTGGATACCACTGAGCCCACTTGGCCTCTGAGAGAGAGGTCGGCGTTTATAGTGACCCCTAGACTCTTCACAGAGGGCGAAGGGATGGGAGAAGGTCCAAAGTCCATAGGCCATAAATGTGGGCCCCAGCTGTTGTCACTTTTCCCTGGCAGTACCAATTCGGTCTTGCCAGGGTAAAGTTTTAGATGGTTGAGGTTCATCCAGTGTTGGATAAAGAACATCGTGGTTTTGAATTCCATGGCCGAGTCAGGGGAATCCAAGTTAAAAATCAGCTGGAGATCGTCGGCATAGTTGAAGACAGTGACTTGTCTGTCCTTTAGTGAGTGGAGCAGAGGCCTAAGGTACAGGTTAAACAGCAGAGGGGATAGGGAAGAACCATGTGGGACCCCACACGATATGATTACTTTGGGGGCCGTAAATGCGCCAAGGCGTACTGCTTGGGTTCTACCTGTAAGGAAGGACTTAACCAAGTTATAGGCAGGGCCTTGGATACCTGCCTGTTTGACATGGTTCATTAAGATGGTATGATCAACCGTGTCGAACGCCGCCAACAGGTCCAGGAGGACCAGCGCCTGGGAGGCCCACTTATCCGCATTGGCTCTCAGTGTGTCCAGAACCGCAAGGATAACTGATTCTGTTGAATGTGCGGGTCGGAAACCAGCTTGGTTGGGCTCCAGGTAGTTGGATTGTTCTATGAAATTAGAAAGGCAGCTGGTCACCTGAGTCTCCATGATTTTAGCTAGGTAGGGTAAAAGGGAAATGGGGCGGTAGTTGGCGGGGCTTGTGGGATCGCCCCCAGTTTTTTTTTTCAATGGGATAACTGTGGCATTTCTAAAAGTGGAGGGTACCTCCCCTGTACTAAGGGACTCATTCAGAAAAGGGAGAATAGTATGGGGTAGTGCAGAGAAGACCTCTCTTAGGACTGGGGGAGGGCAATGTCCGCTGGGGGAGCCAGATTTGACACGGGTCAGGAGATGTGGTAGCGTGTCGGGACAGATGCCTGACAAGTGACTCAGGCGAGAGGGATTTCTGGATATGTCGTCCAGTGAATCCCTGTTGGCCATGGGTGGGATACTCGCCTTTATATTAGCAATTTTATCTAGAAAAAAGTTGTTCAGGGAGTCGCACAGTTCTTGCGTTGGAGCTAGGGTGGGCAATATTCTCTCATCGCAGCTCAGGTCGTTCACAATGCGAAAGATCTCCTTTGATTTGTTTTCGGCGTTCAAAATTTTTGCAGAGAAGAAGGCGGCTTTGGCTGTTAGGGTCGACTTTTTATAATTGTTACGCGCTAGCAGGTATTGCTGCCTGTCTGCACTTAGGTAGTGGCGCCTCCATTTCCTCTCAACTTGACAGAGCATGAGTTTTTGGTTCTTTAAATCGCTGGGGAACCACTTCTGGGCATCAGAATGTCTGGCCCAAGAGAATTTAGTGAGAGGGGCGTGTATGCCACTGGCCGACAACAACCAGTCTGCGATGATCAGTTCCATAGAGTTGACATCTGGGTCAAGAATAGGGGCAGTGCAGGCTAGAGTGTTAATAAAGTTGTTTTTATTGATGGTTCACCACTTTCTGGTCAAGCCACCAGGCACTGTAGGGGGCTTGATCCTGCCGATTAAGGTGACCGTAAAATCAATCAGATGATGATCTGACCATATACAGGGGGAGATAGAAGTTACAGGTAAGGTAAGATTGTGGGTCCAGATTTGATCCAGCGCATGTCCTTTAGTATGGGTAGAGGAACATATGTGCTGGAGCAGATTCAGGTTGGACAGCAGATCAGAAAGCTCCATGGCATGTGGTCCTTCAAGGGTGTCATTGAGCCAGTAGTTGAAATCGCCTATGAGCAGGACCCTTGCCTGGTCCATTGACAGGTTGGCAATTTGTTTGCTTAACACGAGTGGAAAAGAGGGCATATGTTGGGGCAGGCGATATAGGAGCACCAACGCGAGAGATCCGGTGTTAGTATCTAGAGTAATGACCAAATTCTCAACTTGTGGTAGTTCCAGGGAGATCATTGTGTCAGTTCAGTTCAGATAAGCTTTATTCGATTTTAGTTTAAAAATCATAAAAGCATCAACAATACATAAATAAACACCTTGACATTTCATTACAAAATTAACAAAACAAGATTAAATAAGTATAACGAATCAGCTAATCAATATGGAAAAATTTCAATATCAATAAAACAACTCTAAAACAAAAAGTCTTACGTACATACTGAGGGGCCGGGGAAGAACATTAAGCAAACCTCTATCAGTAATATACTTGTCAGTTACAAACTACCCTGTCAGTTTAACTCGAACTCACGAGTGGCCACTTGGTGGTGGGGTTTTAAAAATACAATTTTTGGACAAAAGTTCAAAACCATTGGAGGCTAGAAGGTTAGTTGCGCTATAGGGACGGGGTCCCCTTCCCCAGTAGTAGTGTTTCTTTACCGTTGGTCTATGTAACAGGATATGTGGGAAGCTTGGGTAAAAATCGTACAAGTCCCAAATGCGAATAGTGCCATATCTTTCTTTGGGGTGACAAAATCGTGAATAGGGGACGATATTCCTGTCCTTAAATTTAATTAGCACCAAGTCCCCAGCGATGTCTTTGGGCAGCGTACCTAACCACCCCACCCTCCTGACACTCAGGATACCACCATCTAGCTCAGGTGGCAAAGGTCTATTGTTTTGTAGCCAGAAAATGACCTTATTTAGCAGGTCCTGCTGTGACTCGTGTGTTCCCTGACTGAGTGCAGGGACCCCAGAGAGGACCGACACATATGGGGCGGCTTCGGGTGGTAGGTTGATACGTTGCATTCTTACCGGAGCGGCTCTAGCCACTGTGTGGGTTTTTGGCGTAGATTTTAAAATTGCTTTGGGGCCTGTTGGGGTAGGTATATTGGGAGGCTGTAATTGAGTTTCACCGTTCTTACATATAACAGACTTATGCTTTTCGGGGGCGATGGGAGGATTAGGGCAGACGGATGTAGCCATTATGTTAGTTGGAGGAGAATTCTTTTTGATTAATTCCTCTATGCTAGTCAGCCTGTCCCCCAAGTCGTTAATTTTTATGACCAAGGGTGAAATGACAGCTAACAACAGTTGCTCTATTTGGGCCAATAAAGTCAATTGGGGGGACAAGACAGGGTCGTCTAGCTTGTCCGCAGCCGTGTCCTCCATTGATGTAATTAGGTTAGAGGGAGATGATATTGGGCTGGTGCACAGATTTTGTGTACTTGCATAGTTCTCATTGTCAATTTCGCTGTCGTGCTTCCCTCTAATGTTGAGATCCAGGGGCAAAGCGTTTACTTGATTTTGGTCTTTATTTACAGGAGCAGCTAGGTCCCGTGGGAAGCCATTAGAAGTAAAAAAGTTAGTGCCCATAATAGGGGGGGTTAATGCATCAGGGACGTACTTTGTGCCACACAGGGCGTTGAGCTCCTCCCAAATGGACATAATGTCTATGATAGTAATGGAAACACCAAAATAGTCAGTAAAATAGAAGCATCACAATACCTCCTCCTGTGAAAGAGTCAAATGGGGTGGCCCGTCCCGTCCTCCTCAGGTCCTCTGAGGGCCACAGAGGGCCTGCCCTTTGCCTGGGCTTCGCCCGGCGTCCTGCTCGCGTCCCGCGAAGCGGTGCAGAGCGCTGCTTTAAGGCGCCTCCTGGCGCTCTCCTGTTGTCAGAATGCAGCGCCGCCGCTGAGGCTTCCGGGAGATGTAGTCCGGGGCGGCGGCACTGTGGGAAGCAACAATTTACTCCTGGCAGTGGCGGCTGCTGTGGGGGCCTCCTCGCCTCCCCCCTCCGACTTTGTGAGTCTCCCCCCACTCCGCCGTGCAGAGCGCTGCTTTAAGGCGCCTCCTGGCGCTCTCCTGTTGTCAGAATGCAGCGCCGCCACTGAGGCTGCCGGGAGATGTAGTCCCGGGGCGGCGGCGCTGTGGGAAGCAACAATTGACTCCTGGCAGTGGCGGCTGCTGTGAGGGCCTCCTCGCCTCCCCCCTCCGACTTTGTGAGGGGGGATCATTGTGTCAAATTTATAATTTGTATGTATAATGGCCGCAACGCCCCTGCCCTTCTTCCCTGTTCCCTGTTCGTGCCTCTGTTCCCTGCTTGTGATCCGTTTTTTCGTGCCTCTGTTCCCTGCTTGTGATCCGTTTTTTCGGGCCTCTGTTCCCTGGGGCGTTACTGGGCAGAGAGCTGTGTGTGTGTGTGGCTCTGTGTGTGTGTGGCTGTGTGTGTTTGTGTGTGTGTGTGGCTCTGTGTGTGTGTGTGTGTGTGTGTGTGTGGCTCTGTGTGTGTGTGGCTCTGTGTGTGAGTGTGTGTGTGGCTCTGTGTGTGTGTGACTGTGTGTGTGTGTGTGTGTGTGTGGCTTTCTGTGTGTGTGTAGCTCTCTGTGTGTGTGACTCTGTGTGTGTGTGTGACTGTGTGTGGTGCTCTGTGTGTGGCGCTCTGTGTGTGGCGCTCTGTGTGTGTGGCTCTGTCTGTGTGTGTGTGGCTCTGTCTGTGTGTGTGTTTCGTCCTGGATCTCCCCACCAAAGACCCTTGGGGACCGGGGGGCATGGTAAAGACATATGAGGCACTGAAGTGAGGCGGAGGGCTGCATGTTCAAACCCAGCCATGAATAGCAATAAAGGCTGCCTGTCCATGGAGCTCTTCTCCCTAAACAACACTGCAAGGGTGCGCTCCTCCTGCCTAGCCTCCAGTAGCTTGGAATCGGACCCTGGGATCTCAGGCAGGCCTTGTGCCTCTGTTTCCTGCTTGTGCCTCTGTTCCCTGCTTGTGCCTCTGTTCCATGCTTGTGCCTCTGTTCCCTGCTCGTGCCTCTGTTCCCTGTTCGTGCCTCTGTTCCCTGTTCGTGCCTCTGTTTCCTGTTTGTGCCTCTGTTCCCTGTTTGTGCCTCTCATCCCTCTTTTCCTTACTTGTGATATGTTTTTTGTGCCTCTGTTCCCTGCTTGTGATCCGGTTTTTGTGCCTCTGTTCTCTGCTTGTGATCCGGTTTTTGTGCCTCTGTTCCCTGCTTGTGATCCGGTTTTTCGTGCCTCTGTTCCCTGCTTGTGATCCATTTTTTCGTGCCTCTGTTCTCTGGTTGTGATTCTGTTTCCAATTTTTTGTGCCTCTGTTCTCTGCTTGTGATTCTGTTCCCGGTTTTTCGTGCCTCTGTTCCCTGCTTGTGATTCTGTTCCCAGTTTTTCGTGCCTCTGTTCTGTGCTTGTGATTCTGTTCCCGGTTTTTCGTGCCTCTGTTCTCTGCTTGCAAATCTGTTCCCGGTTTTTCATGCCTCTGCTCTCTGCTTGTGATTCTGTTCCTGGTTTTTCATGCCTCTGTTCTCTGCTTGTGATTCTGTTCCCTGCTTGTGCCTCTGTTCCCTGCTTGTGATCCGGTTTTTGTGCCTCTGTTCCCTGCTTGTGATCTGATTTTTGTGCCTCTGTTCTCTGCTTGTGATCCGGTTTTTATGCCTCTGTTCCCTGCTCGTGATCCGGTTTTTGTGCCTCTGTTCCCTGCTTGTGATACGGTTTTTCGTGCCTCTGTTCCCTGCTTGTGATCTGGTTTTTCGTGCCTCTGTTCTCTGGTTGTGATTCTGTTCCCGGTTTTTCGTGCCTCTGTTCTCTGCTTGTGATTCTGTTCCCGGTTTTTCATGCCTCTGTTCCCTGCTTGTGATTCTGTTCCCGGTTTTTGGTGCCTCTGTTCTCTGGTTGTGAATCTGTTCCCGGTTTTTTTCATGCCTCTGTTCTCTGCTTGTGATTCTGTTCCCAGTTTTTCGTGCCTCTGTTCTCTGCTTGTGATTCTGTTCCCGGTTTTTTGTGCCTCTGTTCTCTGCTTGTGATTCTGTTCCCACTTATTCGTGCCTCTGTTCTCTGCTTGTGATTCTGTTCCCGGTTTTTCGTGCCTCTGCTCTCTGCTTGTGATTCTGTTCATGGTTTTTTATGCCTCTGTTCTCTACTTGTGATTCTGTTCCCTGCTTGTGCCTCTGTTCCCTGCTTTTGATCCGGTTTTTGTGCCTCTGTTCCCTGCTTGTGATCCAGTTTTTGTGCCTCTGTTCTCTGCTTGTGATCCGGTTTTTATGCCTCTGTTCCCTGCTTGTGATCCAGTTTTTGTGCCTCTGTTCCCTGCTTGTGATCCGGTTTTCGTGCCTCTGTTCCCTGCTTGTGATCCGGTTTTTCGTGCCTCTGTTCTCTGCTTGTGATTCTGTTCCCACTTATTTGTGCCTCTGTTCTCTGCTTGTGATTCTGTTCCCGGTTTTTTGTGCCTCTGTTCTATGCTTGTGATTCTGTTCCCGGTTTATCGTGCCTCTGTTCTCTGCTTGTGATTCTGTTCCCGGTTTTTCGTGCCTCTGTTCCCTGGGGCATTACTGGGCAGAGAGCTGTGTGTGCATGTGTGTGTGTGGCTGTGTTGTGTATGTGTGTGTGGCTCTGTCTGTGTGTGTGTGGCTCTGTCTGTGTGTGTGTGGTTCTGTCTGTGTGTGTGTGTGGCTCTGTCTGTGTGTGTGTGGCTCTGTCTGTGTGTGTGTGGCTCTGTCTGTGTGTGTGTGGCTCTGTCTGTGTGTGTTTGTGGCACTGTCTGTACGTGTGTGTGGCTCTGTTTGTGTGTGTGTGGCTCTGTCTGTGTGTGTGTGTGGCTCTGTATGTGTGTGTATGTGGCTCTTTCTGTGTGTGTGTGTGTGTGTGTGGCTCTGTGAGTGTGTGTGTGGCTCTGTGTTTGTGGCTCTGTGTCAGCTAATACTCCCTACTACTCTCTAATACACACCTATTGCCATTGTAAATGACAATACCATTTATTTCTGTTTTTGTTTTAAAAAAATGCCATTTGCAATGCCAATTATGTTTTATACTCGTTCTAACTATAAAGTCAAAGCTATCCATAGGACGATGGCCGATGTTAGAAGGCCCTGGAACAAATTAATCCCTGCAGACTTCAGGGCAAACTACTCTGAACCCATATGGGAAGCATGCGGTGAAAACGCCACTTTAGCCCTAAGCGCATTTAGTGAAGCTGCGTTAACAACTATTAATCATGTGGTCCCGCCGAGAACTTATAAACCCCGACCGGCCCCAAAACAAGAAGTCTGGTTCACTGGGGATCTCAGACAACAAAAAAAGACCATGAGAAAGTTAGAGAAAAAATGGAGAGTCACACACAAGGCAGACGATAAGGAGGACTTTAGGAGGTCGTTTAAACATTACCATAAAGCAATCCGAGCTGCTAGGAAACAACATATAGCAGTCCAATTATCAGCTGCCGGTTCTAACGTAAAAACCCTGTATAAAATTCTACAGACGTTCACCAAGCCCACTGCCTGTGACACTGAGGGGATCGAATCTCAAGAACTCTGTGATAACATTTCACAGTTTTTTGTAAGGAAAATCGACGCCATCTATAATAAGATACTAGCGTCGAACTCCATCTCTAATAATCCAGTAACAACTGACTGTCGAATCCAGCTACATACTATGACTACAGATAATGAGGCTAAGAAGCTTACCGTTTTCCCACCCATCTCTATTGAAGAGTTGACTGCTCTTGTCACGCAAACAAAGAGTGGGTGCCCGACTGACATCATCCCAGCACGTATTATGCCACTTCTGCTGGATGATCTGGGGGCTGGAATACGGCATGTAGTCAATTTGTCCTTGTGTACTGGGGAAGTCCCTTTAGACTGGAAACAGGCTCTTGTGAGACCTCTGCGTAAAAACAATTCGATCCCCTGGTCTGATTTGACTAATCTGAGACCGATCTCTCTTCTCCCTTTTATAGGGAAGCTTGCTGAGAGACATGTGAATCAGTATTTGTCAAAATTCATTGAACACGCGGGTGGACTCGACTCCTCCCAGTCGGGTTTCAGGCCCAGGCACAGTACTGAGACCGCCTTGCTGTCCGTCGCTGACAATCTTCAGATGCTACAGGACAAGGGTTATTCCGTTGTCCTGGTGCTTCTAGATTTGTCAGCGGCGTTTGACACTGTGTCACACGACATCATGACCTCCAGACTAGTTGACATCGGTCTGGAAGGCAAGGCCCTGGCCTGGCTAAGGAGCTTTTTCAGCAAACGCACCCAGAGAGTCATCTTGGGACCATACCAATCAGAGGTGGTGGCGATCTCGAAGGGGGTGCCACAGGGCTCTTGTTTGAGCCCTACGTTATTTAACATCTACGTGGCACCCCTAGCTAACATCATGAGATCCCACGGGTTCATTCCAGTATCATACGCGGATGATACCCAACTCCTCTTCCCTTTTAAGATCATGACTCCCGAGGTGCGTGACTCCTTAGCCCAGGGGATGAAGGAGGTGGCACGTTGGATGGCAGCTAACTTCCTGCAGTGCAACGTCTCCAAGACCGAGGTTATGCTCTTTGGAGAGGCCAAACGCTTATGGACTCCGGACTGGTGGCCTCAAGATCTTGGCCCCGTCCCTGAGCCCAAAACAGTGGTAAAAGATCTGGGAGTGAAACTGGACCATGAGCTTACCCTAACACAACAAACTAATCAAGTGGTGGGCTCATGTTTTCATGTGATTGGGCTTCTCAGGAGAGTATTCCCTCTGTTACCGGATACCACCAGGAGAACGTTGGTCCAGTCACTAGTGTTAAGCAGGCTGGACTATTGCAATGGTTTGATGCTAGCTGCCAACGAGGGTATCTTTGCTAGATTGCAGGTTGTGCAAAACACAGCTGCACGACTAGTTCTAAATGTCCCGCCTCGTACTCCCTCAAAACCGTTGCTGGCCAAACTGCACTGGCTTCCAGTAAGGCAGAGGGTGATGTTTAAGATCTGTTGTGTCATCCACAAATGCCTTATTGGAAAAGGCCCTGGCTACCTCACTGAAAAATTCATCCCTTATGTTCCGTCCAGATCCCTGAGATCAGGAGATCAGGAATTGCTATGTGTTCCCAGGGCCATGAAGGCAAGAAAGGGGGGCAGGGCCCTATCTGTAGCTGGCCCCAAGTTGTGGAACCAACTCCCGAAGGAAATTAGAGTATGTAGGGAACATTTCCCTTTTAGGAAAAAACTCAAAACGTTCCTCTTTAATTTCTAGCTGGCCTTAGGGCTATTTACTAAATTATGACTAGTTCCTGTTCTTTAGTTGCTGCCAGAGGCGCGGAGATACTCCTTTGGGAGTGATTCACAGCGCCATACAAACATGCAAATAAATAAATAAATAAATAAATAAATAAATAGCTCTAACTTTAACAAATCCGAGAGCATTGCATTGTAAATGTTTGTTTAGGCAGAGAGGGGGCTGTGAATATGCAATTGCAATTAGTGTTGAAAGACAATCACACTTGCTCCTAAATATCCAAGACATTGCTCCAGCTTGTTCATGACAGATGATGGGGTATTGGTGTAAAGGTGCTTAAATTGCAGGCCCTACAAAACCTGAAATAGAGTGTTTCTATGGCTGGGGATACAATTTAATACTGAGTTTTTAAATTTATAAACTTACAGTTCCAAGCGCCTGGGATGGAGACCAAAGGCGGCTTGGTGGACTGACAGGGTATTTAATGCATGTCGCCTCTCCTTTCTCTGCGTTCTGCATCACAATGCAAATGTCCCAGAGAGCATTCACCCTAATCTGCCCCCCGCAGACATCGTTGTGCGACACACTCACACATGGCAGGCGACACAGTACTGTGTCGCGCAACAGAGTTTGGAAAGCTCTGCTGTAAACTGTAGTTAACATTCAACAATGGTGACAGACACAGAATAAATGAATGGCTCAACTGCAACTTTATCCTTGTCATTTATGTCATACAGTGCCCCTGTAATCTGACTTACATTCAAGCACAATAAGACCATTCAAAATCTCAAACAGAAGTACTACAGAAACATCCACAAAACATACACCAAACACGATTAGTCAAAATATTCTCACAAGACCAGGAACACAAGAGTTCCTTCAGATTATTTGGTATACACTAGTACTTGAAAATGAAAGAGGTGGTGACTGGGAACTTAAACTATGGAGGAGTGAAAGGAAATGGATCCTACGACTGGACACTGAATGCAAAGGTCTAAACAAGGAGGCACAATTGCATTATTTTCTCAGTTGTATTACCTCTATTCTTCCCTCATTCATCTTTGTCAGGGTCAATCCTTAACTAGTGATGTGGTTTTGTAGAGCCAGATGCCCTGTCTAGCTTATTTCCACTATTAACCAAAAATGAGATACAAGTAGAGGATCAAGCATGCACATATTTTGCTCCCTCTTGAGAGACACATTGGAAGTAACCAATGTGCTGCATAAAAATTAGAAAATTCAGTTACAACAGTATTTCTAACCTCCAACTTTTGGCTCAAAACCTTTTCCCACAATACCATTAGTCACTGTTAGTTAATTAACTTTCTTTTCGACGGTTGGAAATGACCATCTTTTGTGCAGCGTTTCCCCAGGTTTTTGCCTTATTTTGTTCAACCAGTTTTTGTTGCCATTAGGAGTCTTTGCAATTTACTCCTGCTAAACAATTGTAAAATTATTGTGCTCTCTTTTTTAAACTTGGTAAACTTGGCATGCACCTAATTGGCACATTTAATTTGTCTTTTAAGTATATATGTAAAACATTTGAGTGTTTGTTAAAGTGGGTGAGAGCCCACCTAAAATAATAGTCATAATCCTGGTCAGGGTGACCCGCTAAGGTCGCTAAATACAGCTGTACTTAACCTCCTGGTAGTTTGGCACAAAGCAGCCAGGCTTAACTCAGAGGAAATATGTAAAGTATTTATCTATTTATACTAAAACAGGCATAAAGTGAAAACACAATACATGAAAAATCCCAAACCAATTCATAACATTAGAGAAAAATGTAATAAATATAATTACACCAAAATGGTAAGAATCCAGTATGAAGAAATGGAGTTATAAATGTCTTTAATTTTTAAACAAAAATAGCACCAAAAAGCACAAAGCTCCAACTTAGGTTATATGGTAATGCTAGACTGAGTCAAAGTCAAAACTTAAGACCAACTGTGATGGAGACTGGGTCGGATGCAAGGACAAGGTTTGTCCTGCTGAAGAGTTACTTTCTCAGTTCAGTGCGAAGAGCTGATTTTCATGTTAGCAGAGTCACAGACAGCTGCCACTGTTGAGTAAAGACTAAGTCATTGCTGTGGCTTTGTTCTAGCGGTTGATATGGATTGTTGCTATAGACGTGAAGAGCAGATCCTGCTGGAGGTTTGTGTTGGTGGATGTCGTGGCTGTTGATTCTCAGTGTGATGAGGTCACTTTGAGGAGCTGGACCTGAGGGGCACCTTTTTGAGATCAGGAAAAAATTCCAGAAGAGACCAGAAGCAAGGCTCAGACTAGTGCAGGCAGGTTCAGTTGGTGATGGTCAGCTAGGCAGCTGCAGGTAGGCCTCTGGAAGTTTGTTGTGTCTCTGAAGGCCAAAGAGGAGGTCAGCCAACTGACACCTTGTGTCACTTCATGGGAGCCTGGGTTCAAGGCAAGCATGCCCAATCTTCCTTTTTTAGAAAGAAGGGCAGTCCTACTTCTGATTCTTCCACAGGCCCAGGAGTGTGCTGATGAGAGATTCTAAAGGTACCACTTAAAAAAAAATATTTGGTGCGAGCTTTTGTGTGGGGAATTTCCTAGCCTACCCCAAAACCTGGTTCGAAGCAGTTCTTCTCCTTGCCCTGTTCCCAAATTGTTTACGGTGACAAAAGCAAAGACATGCCTGGTGTCAGGTTCCTTTGTGTGTGCTGCAGGCAGGGTTTTTAAAATATAAGCAGGGAAGGGCACAACTCCTCCCCAACCATCCTGGCAAGAATACCCATTTCTCTTACACCTACGCCTCTTCTGCGCCTTTATCTGGAAGCAATGCACAAAACACCACAGGAGAGCCATTCACAGTCATGTGATCCTTGACACAGTAGAATGTCACATTTAGTTTAGGCAGAAAAATGACATTTAAAAGACTGATTTGCATTTGTCTGGGTCAAAACTGAGGTGGCATAGTAGGTAAAAAATGATGGATTGGAATGCAGCGATTCTGAGAAGCAGAGATTAATTCATGTATTTGATCCATCAATATGTTGTTTATGCATTTGATGCCCTCAGTGCACTGGATATGCCCATGCGTGGGTCCCGTTCTCACTATTCCACTGAAACCAATCTATGCCTGGCTGAAGAGTCCTAACTAGGACAACATCAGTCCTGGGTTGCTTGTGTTCTGGTTCAAGGATGACCTGGTTTAGCAGTTCGGGCTGGACTGTTCCCATGAGGAGCAGGGTCAAGTCTGATTTGCATATGGCGGGGTCCAAACTGAGGTGGCATGGTGAGTGAAAAATTAAGGTTTGGGAAGCGGCCTGAGCGATTGCCAGAGACTGAGATTAATTCAATTATTCCATCCATCAACCTTGTTGCTTTTGAACTTTCTAAAAGTGGCATTTTCAGAATATTGGTGATCCTCCAGAAAAGATTTCTGCATTAAAATGAGGACACTCAAATAGATGATAGATTAAAACAGCCTAGCGAGTGGAAGCCCAGGGAATGGGAGGCAATAATGTCTGTTTTAGGCAGCAAAGGTCACCAAAAGTATGCTCTGTTCATGCATTACAGTGCAAAATTGGTAAGAAAATGAGTAGGGTTAAAGAAAAAGCAGAATCCAAGGGCGTTAATTATGACACAGTGGATTCAGTAAATGTGAGCAAGGCTTTAGACTGGGTAGAAACCTCAACCATAGATGATGGTTTCAAGAGGGAGTGATTTGCCTGCAAGTGTTGCAGGAGAGGGAAAAAGAGGACAGAAAGAACAGGATAATGCAAGCTGGGTAGCAAGGGCTAATTTAGACATTTGCAGGGTTTTAGATAAGGCACTAAATGGATGGTAAGATCAGGGACTTTGGCGATGAATTTACAAGAAAGGGGTATAAAAAAGGTGGAGTTTGAGGCCTCAGAAATGGATATGCAGATTAAGCGTAGACTAGGTAGATGGGTTTGGTTTGAGGTTGAAGAAGTGGAAGCAAGAAGGATGGGAGTAGTCAGTGTGTCCGTTACTGCTCAGGGTCAGAACATGGGTGCAGTGTTGTGAAACTGCACTGTGTCGAAGGTTTAATCTGAAGATGTTGTGTGACAGCTGAGAGAATCAGGAGCTGCTCTGATTCTCCAGTCTGAAGGGGAAAGTATGTTCCAGGGCATCCAACTTGACAGCGATATGGGACTATAGTGCAGAGGATTGCGATGGGTCTAGGGTGGCTCCCCCCACAACATCAAGAGCTATCATCTTCTTTTTTCTGTTTGTGGTGAGGGTGATATTAAAATGCTGAGTACTACAGGCAGTGGAAGTGATTTTGAAGAAGAAATGGAGGGTGATTTCTATTGTAAATGAAGATACACTCTTGTAGACATGTAGTTAAGTCTCTTAGATTGTAGGATGTAGGTGTATTGAAGTAGAACATGATTAGTTATAGGTTTAAGGCAACACCCCACCAGGAGCAACATCTTTACTGCTCAGCCCACACTCTCCAACTGATATTCACATAAATCAGGCACTCGTGAAATTCCGTGACCTCACACACACACTGGCTGAGCTGCAGGGAATTCTGAACGTTGGATAGAATACATAGCAACAATCACAAGTCTCATCTTCTCCCCTTAGAGAAACAGTTGAAAATATAAATAAACAATCAACCAGGCCCATAAGTATTCAAACTCATTAAATATCAAATCAAAAGGACAGAAGATGGTAGAAAACAAACAATCAGTACAATGAACAATAGACTCATAAACCTTCAACAGATAACTCCAATTTACCCCTACCTCACAGAGTACATCCTTAACCACTTAGGAAGGACACAAAACATTAGGGCTTCACACACGTGACCCCTAGATCCTTAACCCCTTAGGAAGGATACTCTCTACATTTTGGCGTAACACACCTGCTCCTCCATCCTTAACCCCTTAGAAAGGATACACAACATTAGGGCAAAATAGACATGCCCCTACATCTTTAACCCCTTAGGAAGGACCTTAGCAAGATCATCAACAGAAAAAGGGAATATCTCATTCTTTTTACTGCATCCACTTAAAAACGCATGACAGGAGCAGGGACTTCTCACGCCCTCTACTGTATCCACTTAAAAACACATGGCAGGAACAGGATCCTCTCATCCTATCTACTGCATACATTTAAAAACACATGGCAGGAGCAGAGACCTGAATACCAACCAAAAAGTAGCGATGGGTCGGAAATGAGGGGTGTGTGTATCTAAACCATAAGTGGTGATCAACGGATGGCAAAATCTATAGCTGGGTCTCACAAAGTGCTTCAAGAGATCCCATCAGACTTCCACCCTGTACCGCCCTACATCATTTGGGAACTTTTAAGATGCACATGGGAGATCGAGTGCCCAGTGCCAGATCTGGCCAAACTCCACCAAATCTGCATTTGTTCCAAACAAGCAGTGATGTAATCAATATAGGATATCAGGGGGATGCATGAAAAAGCAGTGCTCAATATATTGAACCAAAAGTGAATAAAGTGCTCAATATAAAATTGAGTGAAAAGGAGGAAAATATGTTTAATGGACACCTCCTTTTTCTCAATATTAAAACCAGTGCAAAAGTGTAGCCTTAACAAATAACTACACAGATGGTAAGATGGTCGACATGTTTCTGCAGACTTTTAACGTGCCCATGGGTAACTTTGCTGCTTCTTCAGGACCTGTTATGCTACTGCTAGATGTAATGACGTGAATCAAAATATAAAAACAATGTGATAGATGAAGTGAATATCACCTGAAAATCTCCTGTATTCAAGTTTCCGGAGTTCATCAGATGGAAAGATACACATCCACATTAATAAAAAAAGAAATGTACATGCCATTAGTATAAATGTCATTTCAAAAAGCAACTGCTGGATTTATATGTCCAGTCAGAACAGAAAACTGCAAAACATCATGTGACCTAATGTCGGTCTTTCATGAGAGCTAAATGAGCAGCATATCTCATCGTAATATGGACTATGTGAACATATACATTTATTGACACTCACCCAATTTGCAGGAGAATGTTGCCCCCCCCTCACCTGGCCACAACTCAGGTAATATGGAGCACCACTCTGTGTTCAAGCCAAACAAATAAAAATCATCAGAGGAAGCACTTCGCTGTTAAGAAACAAAAATACAAATACACTCCCCGCCTAACCTAGGCTCGTAGTGTTTAGTAAACTCCTTTTCTATTTCCATTGTTTTCATATTTATTAGTCACCTATTAAGAACACCCCTGTTGTAATGGGGGAATTTGAGACCCAAGGAAACCTCAGGACGGGTTTCCTCTTTGTAGAGGTATGTCAGTGACTATATCAGTCCTAAGGGAACGTCTATTTGAAATGAGGACGATGTACCATAAGTGTTATGTCCCTTGAAAGGTACACTCTCCGATTCTGATTGCATGATATTTAAATTCGAGCGATGGTCTAACATGAGTGTAGTGCGCTTTGTATCAGGAACGGGCTTTAGTGTGTCACACGCTCAATAGTTCGCGCATCGTGCTTCTAAACAAGCGTGTAGGTAGTGCTAAGTTATACTAAGTTGTTGGTTAAATAGTGCACAATCCGATTATAATTATAGAATAAGTTCAAGACTAGTGCAATGCGCCCTGCGCTTGGATCTGGCCCCAGTACGACGCGCGCTCACTCGTTCACGCATCGCTCCTCTCAACCAGCGCATGGGTAGTGCCCCGCGAGGCCGGAAAGAGAGTCTGCGCCGCTTAGCCACACTTGCGGTATAGATCCCGCAATTCTAGTGCCTGCATCAACATCGTAGATCTACATTTACAACTATATGCATATGACAATCGCCTGCCTGCCTACCTGTCCGTCGGTACTTCAGACGTCCGTCTGGGCTGTCTGTGGGAGGTACCAGGCGGACAGGAGGAGGTCTTTTTGGCGAGTTCCCTGATTGGTTTGTCACTGCAACGTCATCTTCCCGCTCCCAGGAGGGCTGTAGGGAAATGTAGTATTTTATCACTCGCGTGGCGGTTTCCAATGGTGATCGTTAATGTGGAGGGCACTAAAGATCTATTTATCCTCATATCGTTTTTCTCGAATTGATAAGAGTCTCCAAAACTCCATTTTAGTAATCGTGTTTGTACTAAGAATGCATCAAATCATCACTAGTTCAAAATGGTGTAAAACTACTGGTTATAATACAAAGCCCCATTGGATATAGGGAAATGTAGTTGAGTAACCTCCGTTTTCACATTTGTAGGTAGTGAAGTGTTGCAGAATCCGATAACTTATCCCTCACTTTTAGAAGCTTATGGGGGAGCATAGATCCGCAGTGTGTGTCAACGCTTTTCGCAAAAAGAAAAGGAAAGGGAAGAGCGGAAATAAGGGAAAGGAGAATGATGCCAGTCAATCCATCTTCCCTAAGGGGACCTCTCATGCTGATAACCGTAGTTGTTCAGGGAGTTTTAGCTCTATACTATAGTGTGTATTCACTCAATTTATCAGAGAATCCCCTGTGTTAGTATGATGAGTTCACACCTGACCTATATTGACAAAACCCATTTTGAGGGGCTGGGAGGGTATTATATAGTGTGAATGACTGCACGTAAATATAATCGTGCATCCCATGTTTATCTGTTTATCCCTCTCCAGTTGTACATCACCTGTGTGGGAACAACTCATTATTAGGGACGGGGAGAGTATCTTATAGGTGAATGACTACCTTATAGTGACATCCAGGGAATTTCTTCGTTCAACCCGTGTTTGTCCGTTTGTAGTTTATAAACCCATCTCTGCTCACGTTTGAAGAGGAATCCACTTACATCTGTGATGTGTGATGGTATCAGTGGTTGTTCTAATACAGTCCAATGCAATTCTAAAGGGCTGTGTTTCGCCTCTAAGAAGTGATTTGTCATCCTAGTCGCTTGTCTAGAGCATCTAATGGAGCTTTTATGTTCGGAGATGCGTATCTTGATCTTCCGAGTGGTCATGCCCACGTACTATTTTTTACAAGGGCAACTGATCGGGTATATCAAATTACTGCTGTTGCAGTTTGTGAACCTGCATTGCTCCCAAGGGCGATCTGTGCCAATGTCAATAGTCAAAGACTTCGTTGTCTGTGGACAGGCCGCACAATTGCCACAGGGATGATGGCCTGTAGCTGCCGGCATGTCCCACAAAGTGCCTATAGCTCGCGGGATCTCACTTTTTGGTCGTGTGTGTACTAATCTATCCTTGAGGTTCTGACCTCTTTTGAAGGCAAATAGTGGGGCAGGTAAGGTGTCAGCCCCTGTATTAAGGATCTTCCAATGCTTCCTCACTATTTTCTGAATCAAGTTAGATTCAGTGCAGAAGGTTTGTACACATGTCATACGATCTAATTTTGGTTTGGGGGGTAGAATCTCTAGCAGGCTCTCTCTGTTATTATTCGATGCCCGTTTTTTAGACTTGCGAATCAATTGTTTGGGATAACCCTTTAGTGATAGGTCTGTTTCCAGGCTCTTAGCATGATGCTCGAACGCCTGTTTCGTGGAACAGTTACGTTGAATCCGAAGGAATTGCCCTAGGGCAAGTTGTCCCGGAGTGCTTTGGGGTGGTAACTTTGGTAACTTAGTAAAAAGTTTTTCGCCAACGGTTTTCGATACAGTTCTGATTTCAGACCTGAAGAGGTGGTGGAAATGAGAAGATCAAGGAATGCCAGGTGTGACCTACTGTGTTCCATGGTGAAATTGAGGTACCGGTTTCTTCCATTCAACCAGTCATGGAAGTTGCAAAGTTCTTCCTCCGTGCCTCTCCAGATTACTAGGACATCATCGATGTAGCGCTTCCACAGGCGTAAACTGCCTGTGAAAGGGTTAGTATCTTCAAAGATGTGGTCTTGCTCAAATCTGTGCATGTAGAGGTTCGCAATACTAGGGGCAAAAATACTGCCCATACTAGTCCCGCTGATCTGTAGGTAAAGAGAGTCTTCATACTGAAAAAAGTTTTCAGTCATAGCTAGATTCGCCAGGGTCATGATCACCCTAACTGGAGTGATGGTGTTGAGATCCCTCTCACTCAGAAGAGCCTTTACTACCTCTAGGGTCTCCAGCTGAGGTATTGAGGTATATAAACTCTCTACATCGAATGATACTAGGATGTCTAGATTCTTATCATACTCTATTTCCGGTATAAGCCTCAGAACATCCTTTGTGTCCTTCAGGTAGGTTGGCATTTCCCTCACCATAGGTTTCAAAGAGTAATCGACAAACGTCGATAAAGGGTCCAAAAGGGAACCTATTCCTGAAATGATTGGTCGACCAGGCGGTGGGCGTGTAGGCTTATGCACCTTGGGTAGTTGGTAAAAGTAAGGTATCCTCGGATTGGTCGTGCAGAGGTATTGACCCTCCTTGGCTGTGATCCATCCCTCGCAGAGCAGAGACCTATCATACCCTTTACTGCATAACTTAATTACCCATGGCAGGACCAGTGACCTCTCATACCCTCTACTGCATCCACTAAAAAAAACATGTCAGGACCAGTGACCTCTCATACCCTCCAATGCATCCACTTAAAAACACATGGCAAGACCATAGGCACTATACACACACACAGCAATATTCCAGCCACAGACATTAGCCAACATTGCCCCACAAAATATGAATAGAATTACAGCACAAAAACATAACCATCGAAAGTAATGCTCCGATGCAGGCATGGGGGCTGAAGTGTGTGTGTTTCCTACAGCCAGGCAGCAGCTCAGTATGTTCCTTCAGGTTAGTCCCAGCATAACAGTGCACAGAAGCACAGTGCCTCCTCCATGCGCCGGACCTGTACAGTAACTTGGATTTGCATTGTAAACACACGTATTTATACTATATATAATATCTCTGGAATTATGGATCTGATTGAGTTAATAAGAGCCCTCTCAAATGAATTTGTATGTTATTAAGTAGATACATTTTTTAAAACTTTTTTACCACTGTTTGAGAGAGGTTTAATCTATGAACAACAACATTTCCGGTATATGTTGTTTTTTTTATATTATGGATCTCTGACGAGGTTTATATCAATAAAATTGTATTTGAATTGTAAACAAACACACACTTGGCATCAATTCACGCACTGGTCGCGCTCTCTTCATGTGCCTAACACCATCCCATGCCAACGCAAATGAGTCTTGGCACTCGAAGCACATGCTATTGTAACAGGCGGCACACTCTCAAGAAAGTATACAGGCACTTCTCCTGGCTTCATTGCACAAGCTGGTTACGCATGTATTTTTGAATAATAACAAATGCGGCTAGAGTCACACACCTAGGCGCATGCTTCTATTGTTATTTGATGGGCTAAAACATGTTTGTTAGTGCACACGGGTACCCTCAAGTGCTTGGGGAAAACAGTTACAAAACTGCACTTTGAGCGCTTTCCATGACTCCACAATCCTGCCACTCTACAACGCTAGAGGGTTACATTAACATAAACCCCTTGATGTCCATAAACTCTTGCTACCAACCATTTTTGCTACTCACAGTGTGCGAAAAATGTTAACTTTAGCACTTCATTTGGCACTCTCTCCAACTGACATTCACACAAACCAGGCACTCATCAACATTCTGTGACCTCACAAACACACTGGCTGAGCAGCAGGTTACTGAGAACTATGGAGAGGATGCATAGCAAAGATCATAAAACACAGAAATTTGCTATTGGAATATATGGACATGGAATAGGTTAACGCTAATGAGGGTTAGATTGTGGAGTCACTGGTGGCGCCAAGGAAGGGCTAATGTAGGGTGTAACTGGTAGGAAGAAAATGTTGTTGGGTGAAAGGGAACTTGGGAGCATAACAGTGAGAAAGCGTCCTATGTTTTGTAGGGTACCTGAAAAAGGGAACCAACTATGCAGAAGAGACAAGCAGAGTGCAGGCAAGAAGATAATGCTTGCTAGAAGAAGGGCCACTGAACGGTCATCTATTTTGAGAGCTGGTATGGTAAACATGGTTGAAGAATCTCATGATAAGAGTGACACATTAAAACGAAAGATTTCTCTTTTGATGTGGGGTAGACTTGGTAGTACTTGAAGGTGAAGAGAATGTAAAAGATGGCAATTATTTTTTGGATGAAGAGTTTGAATTGTGAATCTGTCTTTTGAGGAGGGTGAGAAGAAAAAGGAGTTGTTGGAAAAGGTAAAATACACAAAAGAAAAGGGAGTAGAAGATTGAAAAGGTCAGGTAGAAGATAAAGCAGTAGAGAAGGTTAAAAAACAGCCCTATGAGGGAGCCATTGGGGCTCACTTAGTAGAAGGGATGCAAGAAAGGATTTGAAAAGGGGAGTCTATTAAAGTTTTTACTCTACTTCAGACAAACGCGAGGGCAAAAGAATGGTTGAAAGAAGAAGTGCTAGAGTTACTGCAAAGACCAAAAGTTCCAGTTACCAATGAGAATTGCATATCATGTTATATATATATGCTAGTGTTTATTTATTGTGAGAAGGTTCCAGAAAAGTGTGTCATTGTTTAGATATATTGATTTTATCAGGAAAAGATCAGATCACATTTGGCAGTATAGCCTGGCTACATTACAATGAGGAGTCAGGGCAAGATTAGATAAGGATGATAGAGGGTCAAATTACATCACACAGTTCATAGTACAATTGGATTATTACAGATATTAAAAGTGCAAAATATTAAAATCCATAAAATACAATTAAAAAATAGGCGGGGATCATACATTCATATTTAGGCAACATACCAGCTGCTACAAAATAACTTGCAATATTAAAAATATTCCAGGGGTTGTCCAGCAATTGTAAATACAGTAAGGCAGGCTTAGCCTGCAGGAACCCTTTCCCCTTTAATAGCGGTATTATAAATTTTACTCTGATTTCACAGTAGTAATCACAAAAAAGTGTAAAGTGCATTGTGTCATGTTTTTAACTACTGTCACACTTACAGGGTACACTATCCTCAGGGGTACTCCATCCTTCAAAGGATCCCAGAAAAAGGTTAAAGCGAAATTTAGTTAGCAACCAGCGATGATATGGCCTTGTTACTAACTTTAAGTTAAGGATGATAGAGGGAAATGGGATGAGCTTATTACTGATGTATGTTGTGGTCAATGGCTCCAATTGGACACTCAATTATGTGACTGATGAACTACTAGTGTTTTACAGTGCCTTTCCATGGTAACCCACTTAAGGTGTGAATGGGAAAGATGTTTATACGTCAGCTGCCACAAGTACGAGTGTGTTGGGCTTGTAATGGATTTTGTAACAAAAAGTACAGTAATTTCACCATGAGTGTGCAAAGAGTTGTGCAAGACAGAGTCACACACGGTTTTTCCCAGTTAGACAGTGGGTTAGTCTGCAATGAATGGGTTGGTAGCTATACACATGAGGGGAAAAAATTTTCATGGGGCAATGAGAAAAGCCTCATACTTCAATTAATATGGAAGTGTTTCACTACCAGTAAGGTTTTATCTGGAAGGGTAAGAGCAAAGTAAAAGATCCAATGTTTTTGCCATGCGTTTAGTTTAGGTTTTGAAAGGTCCATGGGTGAGGAAATAGACTCAGAGTTTGCGATCAGTGAACGGACACCAGGAAGTGGTTAGTAATGTATTGTACAAGGAGGTGGAAGAAGGGAGGTTGAAAGTAGGCCGGTGCATTAAATTACGCTCCGCTCACATGAGAGCTTGCGTGACTTGCTGGCCGGTTGTGAGCGCTCTTCGGTCTGCACCAGCGTCATCCGGCACATCTTTTCCAATGAAAGCAAGTGTTAACGAGTATCAGCAACTGTGCATGCATCCTCAGGATTTTCTCCTCCAGAGGCTGCTCAATCTACTCAAAAATATATTTTTGAGTTAATATTCTTCTCCAATCGAACGTTCAAGTTGTTTTTTAGTGCATGGAGCCTTTTTTTATTTTGTTTTTTTTCTCAACAAGGAGGAAGTGCCTCAGAGGTAACTATGGGCTGAAAATCTGTTCCGTTTGCGGAATTTGAAAATTTTTGACAATTTCGTGGTCCGCAAATCTCGCGAAATTGTCAAAGAATTCGCAATTCGCGAGTTGGCGGATTTTTTTTGCTTGGTTGCGCTTCAAAAATACAATCTCACGCGCGCGGCGTTGACTTACAGTGATTCTGAGTTCGCTGAGTTGTTTTCCTCCTGGTTTGCGTGCGCTGTGCCATTTTCGATCCTACTGCGTGATCTCGCGAGACTTTTTGACCACGACTACGTCATAACGTCCCGCCATCTTGCACTGCGAGACTTGTTGAACGTGAATACGTCATAAGGGCCCGCGATCACGCACCCCGAGAGAAAACAATTGCGAAGACGTAGATGCGATGCGCAGCTGACATCCGGTGGGAGATTTGAACAGATCGCTTTCCGGAAATTGCACAAATTAAAATTCTGCACAAGAAATCTATCGCTGGCAGCATAAACCTCCTGAAAATGATGATTGGGATCAGAATACCTCCTCAGATTGACATATGGCTACATTTTCCGTGCAAGGAGTCCATTTTTGGGGGGGTGGGAGGGAGGAAGAGCCCCACAGTCTCCAACGTCCTGTTCCTGTCCAGCAGGCTTCTCCCAGTGCTTTTTCCATGTTCTGGTCACTTTTCATTTGGATCTGGAGCTGGAAGGATTACTCTTTGTGGCTGCTGCTGGATATTTGTATTTGAGGACTTTTTGTTTGGATCACTTTTGAATTTGAGATTTTACAAGTAAGTTGGTGTTGTTTGTTTGGGGCATTGCAGTTGCTGCAACTACAATTTATAAACTTTTTCACAACTTTAAAAAATATCTATTGTTGGTAGCCACAGTATCCAGTAGGCCCAGCGTTAGTCATGGGTGCATGATACAACTGTTTATGTGAGTTTTGTTGAACTTAAATATCATTTACGGCATGGATGACATGGAATTGAATAGCTCACTGTTATATGTGGATTTTTTTAACATTTTGGGTGTGTGTTCAAGCCACACTAGCCAGTAGGCCCCAGGGGTAGTCAGTGGTGCATTTACCAAGTCTTTCTGTGGGGTCTCTTGAATTTGAACAAAATTTAGGGCATGGATGGCATTGGATTGAGGTGATATTTGTGTGTATTTTGATTTTTGGGGGTGTTGTTGGGGCCTGGTCTAGGAACTGGCCATGTGGGTGGGGGCCATTTTGAGGCCTGGTCAAGGGCCTGGCCATGTGGGTGGGGGTCTAGGGGCCATTTTGTAGCCAGGCAGTGTGCTTTGTGCCATAGGCCTGCACCCAGTCTGCCTTGCTTTCATCCTTTATGCCCAGGGGTACACAGTGGTGCATGGACCAAGTCTTTCTGTGGGGTCTCTTGAATTTGAACATCATTTAGGGCATGGATGGCATTGGATTGAGGTGATTTTTGTGTGTATTTCAATTTTTGAGGGTGTTGTTGGGGCCTGGTCCAGGGCCTGGCCATGTGGGTGGGGGGGGGGATATTGAGTCCAGGCAGTTTTGCCATAGGCCGGCAAGCTTGCGGGCCACTAGGCCTAGGGTTATGATGAATGGGTGCATGAAACAACTCTTTCTGTGTGGTCTCTCATTAATTTAAACATCCATTTTTGATTAGAATTGGAATTTTCATTTTGGGTCTTTCTGTGTTTTTGGATGTGTTGTGCTAATAATAATAATAAATGCCTAGTTGCAATAGTATTAATTGAAGCACAGCATATACAACATTTATTTAACTGATGTTCCTCTGGCTTCCTTTGCTTTTAGGTGCACAAAGAATGAGAAGAACCAGGAATAATCCTCATCATCATCACTAGTTGTAGTGCCAGGAAGAAGTCCTGCTGCGGTGTGTGCACAACGTCACGTGACGTCACGTGTGGCTGCAAGTAGAGGCAAGGAGAGGCGCAAGTAGAGGTGCAAGGAGAGGTGCAAGTAGAGGTGCAAGGAGAGGCGCAAGGAGAGGCGCAAGTAGAGGTGCAAGTAGAGGTGCAAGTAGAGGCGCATGGAGAGGCACATGGAGAGGCGCAAGGAGCGGCACAAGGAGAGCCACAACAGCCCACAATACTTGTTCCTCCAGAAGTAGCGGCACATCAGGAAATCGAGATTCCTGCGGAGGTATCAGCCGAGCAAGGCACTCCTGATGATCCATTGTCTTCCAGATCCCCAGCAAGGAAAAGGAGGGCTAGTACATCTTCTTCTTCAAGCCCTCTTCCTTCTGATGATCTAGATCTTGATGGGCACCCACCAACAATTCAGTCTGAGAGGGAGGCACGCCATGAGCCGACAAAGCTAGGTACAAGGAAGGTTCCTGCAAGGCTTTCACTTATGGGTGATGAAGAAGTAGAAGTGGTGTCTTCTGCTGCTGATGAAGAGTCTGACAATGACAACCCAGTCATCACAGTTGTCACTCCAGCCCCAGCGTGCATGCAGCAGACAGACATTTTTACCCTATCCCGAAATGCTGCGCGGGATATGGGCGGCGTGGCACTGGTACGACCACCACCAACACAGGTAACTACTACACCAACACGAACTACTCTGTTCAGAAGGGCGGGCATGGACCTCCAACCAGCTCAACCTCCATTACCTCAGGTAGTGGTGCTGTAAGTGTGCAACAGAGTCAAATTCCGCCACGCCCATCCTCCACTTCATCTGGCATTGAAAGTAACACCACCTCCACCACCAGAAATCTCAACTCCCCAGTTTGGGACTTCTTTAGTATTAGCAAAAAGGCGGAAAACTTAGTTATTTGTTCGATTTGTAAAGCAGTAGTTAGTCGGGGTAAGCTTGGTACCAACTATGGTACAGGAGGCCAGAGAGGTCATCTCCCAAAACACCACATCATCGAGTGGGATGCGCACATAAGTAACATCCGGGAAGCCAAAAGTACAAACACAAATGTATCCATTGATATTGCATCTGATGACGTTCAGCAGATCGTGCAGAGGGAGGTGAAGATTCAGAAGCGAACAACATTGTTTATGGTACACACAGTAGCCCAGCCAACAGCAGTGCAGTGGTAGCGCCCACACCCTCTACCCCGGCAACATCTAGGTGGCATAGTAAGAGTGTGGGAGAGACACCAATGCGAAAAAGTACATCAATGAGCCAGACTGGGTCAACAAAGTCTAGATCATCATCATCACATATGAAAAAAATGGTCCAGACCACCATTAAAAGCATGTTTTGGTCGGAGGCGCCATTTGAACGCAACCACCCAACGGCACGTCCATATAATGCAATGCTGGCTAAAATGTTAGAGTTGGACCTTCTCCCTTTTTATTTCATGGACGGGGTGGGTTTTTGAGAATTTGTGGCAACTGTATGCCCTAAATGGAAGGTTCCTAGCGGTCCTATTTTGCCAGAGTTGCGGTTCCAGCACTACATCAAGATGTGCTGGAAGTGATTGGGGCAGCTTTGCAGAAGAGTGCTGTTCACACTATCCACCTGACAACAGACATGTGGACCAGTTGCCAAGCCGTTGATTACATGTGCATCACTGCACACTGGGTCTCTTTTGGGGGGCCTAGAGACAAGATAGCTGCAGGTGTTGACAGTGTCACAATTTTTCAAGCTACTCGGAAACATGCAACAGTAGCCATGTTTGCCATGGAGAAATCTCACACTGCAGAAAACATTTTGGAGGAGTTTAACAGTAAGGTCTTTCAATGGCTGCATCCAAGAAGGCGCATGATTGGTTATGTTTTCACGGATAATGGCAGTAATATAGTTAAGGCCATGCATGATGATGGCTATTTCAGAGTGCCGTGTTTGGCGCACAGCATTAACATTGTTGTTCAAGATTTCTTGAAAAAAGAAAACACAATCAGCAAGTTACTGACCACCTGCCTAAGAATCTACACACATTTCAGCCATTCTTTTAAGGCCCGGAAGCAGCTGAGGATCATTCAACGTGCCTGTAAAGTGCCAACACGTTGGAACTCAACCTTCTACATGCTTATGCGTCTGTTTGAGCAGTACTTGGTAATCAACGAGTGTATCTTTCAAGCATGGGGTGCTGCTTTAAAAGACATGAGGCAAGAGGTAGAGGAATGGGACCTAGTTAAAAGTCTGACAGACATGCTTCGTCCTTTTGAGGTCTTCACCCGTGAAGTCAGCAGGGAGGACTGTACTTTGGGCAAAGCTATCCCATTGTTGCGCATGCTAGAGCACCAACTGAAGGCGGTGTCTTCAACGTTCCGAGTTGATGCTGAAAAATAAGACGCATATCGGTTGGCCGAGAGCTTATTAAGCTGCCTAGTTGACAAAGCAAGGCTTAAAGCAATACATTCAGAACAACATTACATTTGTGCCACTATTCTGGATCCACGGTACAAAAGGCACTGGCCAGCAATACATTCATTCCTTTTTCTGAAGAAGATGTTTCCAAGTACAAACATTGTCTAGCTCTGTCAGCCACTCGGTTCGAAAAAGAGCAGCAGGAAATTGAAGGAACCACCACAAGCACTTCTGAAGCAGCAGGCCATCTGGCGTCAAGTTCCACTTCTGTGGCCGAAGGCAGTCACTTTCCCTCAGAGCCGTTACCGACACCAGCAACCGTATCATCACCTGCACCAGGCCCAGCCATAATATTGTCGTAAACGGATTGGATAACTCATCAAGTGTTTGCTTGTTCCAGTGTTGATGTAAAGGCATTGGCAACAGATGGTACGCAAAGTACAGCACGCCTGGAGGACCTTGAGTGGATGTTGCAGGCCTATCTGGATGACCCAACAGAGGTCTATATTGATCAGAACCCATTGGTGTATCGGTATAGGAAAAGGCCTCAATGGCCACTGATCACCAACCTGGCTATTAATTATTTGGCTAGCCCACTCGCAAGCGTGTCTTCTGAACGTGTTTTCACTGCTGCTGGTGCCATTGGAACTTCAAAAGGGACCCGCCTCTCGCCAAAAAATGTGGAGAGGTTAACATTAATCAAGATGAATCAGCACTCCATACCACCAGATTACAAAATACGTGAATCCATGCAGGAAGAAGAGGACACTGACTTAGGTGACGGAAGTTCTTTTCTGTTAGCTGACCTACTCCTGGTTCAATTCACAAAGTTTGTGGATGAGCTTTGCTTCCCTGACACCTAGGCTTGAAATACTAACTTTCTTTTTTCCATCCTTATTCACTTTCATTATTTCTGTGTGTCTTTCTTTGTTTTCCAACTGTTATCACAACAAAACTTTAATCACAACAAATTCATCAGCAGCACTGTCTTTGTCTTATTTCCCAGTTGAAGGTGCCGCTGTTTGCATTCCTGAAGTTCACAACTCAGTCATGCTCCTCTAGTATATATCCTCCTCCTCCAGACTCCCCCTATCCATTTCCCTCAAGGCAGATGGCTGGATTACACAGAATCAAGAAACTGTCACTTCGTAGACGAGTCCCCTCAAAAGAAGTGGGACTGGAATGGCTGACTACGCTGACTGTACTTCTGAAATTGACACGAGAGGCTGCCCTGTGGCCGTTCACTTAAGAATAAGATGCTGACAAAAAGTGGAACAGGTAATGAATGATGAGATGGCAAGCAACAACACTGGCTGTCTTGCTGTGATGAAAGCAATTGCTGTTTGTTTGTTGTGCATGAAAGGAATCCTATGTGTTCTGTAATTATTTAATCTGTTACGCACTAAATGTAACTCAAGTCTACTCTGTTTACCTTGTTTAATACAAATTGTACTTCTACTTCAGGGGCCACTACGCTGCATTTTTTAATATGGAAAATGTCCTTGGACTCACTGTTTGTAGACTGTGACTGCTTGAACAACATTGAGTTTTGCCAACACCATGATGATGATGATGATTCATGATGACCAATGTTACATAATATCTTTACAGTCACTCACTGGGATGGATGGATCATCCTCGTCGATTTCCAGAAGAACTATGGCCATTTCATGAGTGGCAAACAGGTAAACAAGTCAACAACAACCACAGCAGAAGCAGAACTACATGTATGTCTAGTGTCTAGTCTGTGTCAAGAGGTATGCTACATGGAGGTTGGTTCACTCAGTGGTGCCTGCCTTGACAGTCTGCATGGCCCTGGCCTGCTGTGTGTGCTAATTCATATCCTGGAAACAGAGACTCAGAGTAGGCACTTTAGAAATGATGTCACCTCTGAAAGTGAAAGTGTTATTTTTGAACTACACACTGTACCTTATATTTTTCCTCCGGGGTGTCTTAATATCCCTTCCCTTTCTGTTTTTCCATCAACAATTACAGGCCGGCACTTACCCTGTGCGATGGGAAACACATTACTTACCATGGCAATCCGCAATTCCGCATCCGCCAGGCAGGCAGTGGACAGTGTGGTCACCAAGATTGATCGACGGAGCGCCCGATGGAATGGAGGAGTACTGCAAATAAGAGGAATAGCTGGATGCATGCAACTTCCCAATTTGACCAGGACAACTACAACATACAGTTACAGTATCCACTTCACTGTCCTTATCTTTTGAATAATGTTATTGTTGCTTGTGAACTTCTATGAGTGTGTGACTCGGTGCATTTGCTCTCTGCTTCAAATTCATCCCTACAGCTATTTGATAAGTTTCTTTGCTATTTGTAAAACTGGTGTAATGTACTGTAACGGCCGGATTCTCGGACCAGATAGGATCAGCTCCTCAGAGCACCACCAACCCAGCCGGAACGTAATCACCTCCCTCCTCAGGACGTATTTACAATAGGTATCTATGCCTTGTACCTAAGGATGGGGAATTAGCAATATACATGCATAGATTTGCTACAATATCACACTCACACCAGTTAGTCTCGCGGCAACTTGGCCCAGACTAGTCTACCCTAGGGCAGTTCTGATTAGCTACCATTACACACTGATCACAGTCAGTGCCCGCCCGACAAGCCGCAATCCTGCATGTCTAGACACCAGTCTCCTCCCTGGTGTTCTCTCACTTACATTCCGAGCCGCAATCCTGTGGATCTAGGCACCAGTATCCTCCCTGGTGTTCTCATTACTTACATCCCAAGCCGCAATCCTGCGGGTATCGGCACCAGTGTCCCGCATGGTGTTCTCATTAACGCCGCTTACCAACGACGATCACTTTCCTATGAATACTATTGGTAGGAATCTTTCATTGGCTACTCGGGATATGATACTACAATATTATAGATCACACAACAGTTTACCGAATTAGATGATGTACAATCTATTCTCCACCTCAAGGGGCCCCTCTCTCCCTCATTGCTCAGTCACTACTTACCTGACCGGGAATTACATCCGTTCATGAAAACAATGCCTGACTAGAAGAACAGGTTACCCTGATTGAACAAGAATACGAGGCACATGCTGGTTCACTAAGAACTGGGGTACTTTATTACAATGATCATAAAAACACAATACTATACTATAACATATATCCTGCAAAGGAAAGTGAAAGGTTAGGATGTGCACACTATAAAACATAGACTGACGTCACCTTATTAATGTGAAGTCTGGATTCAGCAGTCATCTAGGTTCCCTTCTCGTCTGTGCCTTGGCTCGTCTTAAAGTCACACTTCGGCAGTCACGGGTACACGTCTGCACCGCTATGCTCTGTCTTCTCTGCTTCCCTCCAAGTCACTGGAACCTTCCTTTCATTAGCTGCTTTCTCTCTGGCTGTTCTGCGCTACTCCTCTCTCCTCTCAATCACGGACCGTCTTCACTTCTCGGCTTCGATCTTATAACTCGGTTTCAGCCACTCTGGTATTCGTTCTCTTGACTAACTGCTTCATTCGAAATGCTCTGATCTTATAGGTCAAAGCTCGCCAGCTGTTCCGACTAAAATAACTTCAATCTTTCTAAGAGAGTATCAGCTTCTTGGTCTTTCTCGCACTTCAAAAAGGCGACTGTCTGCCTGGAAAATAATTAATGGCATGGATGCTAACGGCTAGCTGCCGCCTACAGACTGACTGACTCACTGCCTCATGCTTTCAATAATATGGAAGCTTGTTCCTTCATGGAAAGTTACGGCCCGTAACCTGCCGCCCACCAAATTCTTGTACCTCCCTGTACCAAGGACACGTTCCCAGCCGGCCGGCCTGATGTTGTGTCTTCGGAATGGAGAAAAATACAGTCTTTCGATAAGGGCCAGCCTGAGCCGGTTCTCTCCAAGCGAACAACACCTCGTAACTAAAACATTACATTTGACCTAAAAGCATCTCAAGCTGCCGGGGCAGAAAGCAAGATGGAGTCTCTCCCGTTTGAGGCCTACAAGGCCCGAAATAAGCATAACTCCATAGAAGGTATACTAACACTCTTGCAAAAGGACAGATTATCACTAGTACTAATGAATCTATCCCCTAAAATAAGTTTATAAGACCTGATCTAAGGAAAAGGGTACGAAGATGCATTACTGTGCCCTGTGAATAGGCCCTGTCTATGGTTCTAATCCTTGCACTAGAATGATAATAGACTGGAGTCACCTCCAATCATCTTCTCTCACAGGAAGGCTGAAAAGTCGGTCAGAACATGTACTACTAAGTGTTTATTCTCTCTGAGGACAGATATGCAAGTGAAATTGCATAATTCTTGCAGCCCTGTACTGGCTAATTGTTTAGTACTAGTTAGTAAGTTGTAGTATAAGTAGTATTACTTTTTCATTAACCTAACCGTCCACTTAGCAAACAACTTCATGCATGCACTTCCTTTAAGTCCCTTAAAAGATTTATAGATATGGTCGTATTGTTTATTTGTTTTTCTTCATTTGTTGTTTCTCCATGCTGTGTTTTCTTTTTCTCTCTCCAAAAAACTTTCCCAAAAACCCCCATTCCCATCCATTTTTCAAACCCTAACCCTCTTCCCCCGGGCTGTGTGGTTTTCATTGAGGTGTGTGAGTAAATGACACCAATAATTCCACACGCTTGCTGGGGTGGATAAGGTCAAAGCAACAGAAAATCAATTTAAAGGCAGGTGAAGGAATCCGAGGATATATTCCTATTCTGCTTGACACACACCCATGAGTATTTGCAAATCATTTCAGAATTTCATGTCCGCTATTGAGTGGATTCATCATCAACAACATCCTCCTCCTACACATGACGGCTGCTGTGTCCTTCCCCTTCAGTACTATTTCTTGTAGTAGCCATACTCCAAGCAACTAGTAGTTATATTTTGAATACTTTAGAATTGCTTAGGCTATAATTTATGGCACTGTTCTTGTGTACTGTACTATCTATCGTACTGTTCTAATGTTCCACTCAGGCCACACTATGGTTCAATTCCTTTTTTTTCATATGCTGCTACTGCTAGTGTGTACCACTACTACTACCACCATGACGATGACATTTCATCCGTCCAGGATTCCATAGCCAACCTTAATCACCATTTGCCAATGAGCCAGCCCTGTGCCTAGCCCTATTCTCAAACACGACTCACAGGTAAGATAAGCATTTTGGGGGAGGAAAAATAATAGAGTAGGAGGAGAGGAGAGACTGACTGTAGTACTAGTAAAGTAGTAGGACAATTGAATTCACTAACTCTGTCAGTGGCACTTTTGTACAAATTTGGGCGATTAGACAATTTGAATCAACCAGCCAGTTAAGTTTCAGGAAAACAAGCGTACAGTTAACCCTCCCGCCTCCCCCACAAAACAGTAAAAACACGCGTATGCTATATTTAAGTTGAAATAAATAATTATTTGTGCCCTAACAAAAATAAACTATCCCACAAGAAGACCTGACCCACGCCCCTCCCTTACCCCAACCAATGTCCATGAAATCAGTCCCCAAAAGTCCAAACTCCAACGCCCAATTCCCGCCCCCCCAAAAGTCTTTAAAAAAGGGGGAAGGGACAGTCTCTCGACTTCCGCCGGTGGTGTTCTTTGGCCAGGTGGTCACGCTGCTCTCTCCGGAGGTCCATGAGCAGGGCTTTCAGCCTTGCCACCTCCTGCTCAAGGTTGGACACTCGCAAGGTCAATCGGTGCACACAAGCCTTGTACTTGCAGGTACTGTGGGGGGGCAGCTGTTGTTTTTGCTGCTCGGCGGCGGCGGGTGGCTGCCGGAACACGGCTTCGTACCGCTGGAGGTTTGCGCAGGCTGTATGTCCCAGAGGCAGCTGAGGAGGATGCAGCAGTCATGGATGTTGTTGACTGCGACTGTGAGTCATCCTCCTCCTCCTGGGCCACCAGCCAACGATATTCGGCGATAATTGCCTCCAGCTTCCGTTGCTGGGCCCTTATAGCCAACTCCTTCCTTGTTAGTTTTTTAGAAGGAGTATCTATATGAAGAAAGAAAAACATACTGTAACCAATGCTCTTTAAGATTAACACAAAATAATTCAGCAGAAAGTTGTGTCACAGTGGCACTAGCAACTTGCAGCACAACACATAACATTTGTGGCATGTATCTATCTAACCTCCCACTTCGTCGGCCTCTGCTCTAAACATTAGTGGGAGTTTCAGGAATTCCACTAGTACTATATGGACTCACTACATTAGACTCAGACAGTACACCAGTCTTCTTCTTCTCTCTTGTTTAGCGAAATTGGTACGTAAACTTGTGGAAGCCGGCATAATGCCAGCGCAGTCAACTTGCACCCAAGAAAAACAGACGCAAGCCATGATGATGCAGACTCGCGTTCCTGTTACCAGTACATGCAGTTAGGGAAGCTCTTACTTTTCTATTACGGGTGGCACTGGCCATACACTGTTACAATGGCTACTGCTTAATTAATGTAACTTTCACCCTGCCCTGCCCCTGACTACTACATTGAGTGAGCACCGATAGGCCACACATGAATGACAGTTGAAAAAAATTTATTAAAAGAGGTAGTGAGTGGTTCCCGTAATTGCCGGAGGAAGGCACTTGTGAGTTGCGACTTGACTTGATAATGTGAACTATACAATATAGATACACAATATATGCTGTGCTTGCAAACTACTGTTAGTCAAGGGAGTATTCTGAAAAATTGCAATTTCTACTTTCCTCGGCTTTGCTACTCTGGCACGGACGTGCGGTGTTACATGCTCTTCAAAGTAACACTCTTCATCCAGTGACCGTCTACTCTGTCTACATACACCAATGCTATCTATGAGGAAGATACCATCCAGGCATCCATCCGTTGAAAGTAAATGTCAATCATTCTTCTTAATGTCTCAACTAGGCAAACCTTACTTTTTCTCACTGAAAAACGCCCTTTTTATTTTATTTTGTAAACCGCCAGCCATGCATCCGTGCTTGACTTGCATTTGAATTTGAACCAAAGGATATATTGCGCACACATACAGTTTCTGTTTCACCCACCCAGGCAGTTCTCTTTTCTTTCTCCTTCCACCCATCCTTGCTTCAGCCTTCAACCGGCCATGCATCAGATTCCCAGCCACCTCGGGCTGCATTCAAAAACACATATCATTCTTTGCCAGTCATTAATTTTTTTAACTCGCTCGTCCTTCCTTGCTTACACCCTTCTTTCTCTTTTCGTTCATTCCATCCATCAAGTTCATCTCTGATCTGACTTGGCTTCTCGATAAAACTTTCACAGCTGAGTTGAAGTCAAATTTAGAGGAGGCCATTGGTTACTCATCAACTCCCGCCGCTAATGCTATTGCTAATGCAAAGTCAAGGGTGACTGTCTTCTATCTGGTTAACAAAAACTTAGTTCTAAATTTGTAAGTCTTCTTAACAGTAAAGTGTACTTGTACTGTACAACATATACACCCCTGCAGCGAGCCTACTCTGCAATCTCAATAAGTAAGGAATATAATAGCTTACCACTGCCCGCACTACCGTGGCATCCCCCACAGCAGTTCCTGCTGGCTGTGGCACCGCATCTGCCCCTGGAGTGACCACCTCTGTGCTGGCCCCGGCACTGGTGAGCTGTGCCGATGGTGTTAGGCCTAGAAAATAAATTTTTTATTTTTAGATGCCATATACACCACTCCCTATTTTGTCTAGGAATGAAAAAATATGTTACTAGTACTACATAAACACATTTAATAATTTGTGACTCTCTAGTCTAAACTAAAAATGTCCCTTTCTTCAGGGAAGGGTGTTTTTTATTTATGCTTAGCCATAACATGTGATGCTACACTTTTAGGCACAACTGATGAATGCTTGCTTTTTAAAAAAATTCTCATAACAGACAGAAGCTTCCCTTCTACGAACAAGAGCAAGATCATATGAATGTTAGTCGGAGTCGTCATCATCACAACCAAGACTTTAAGTTTCAACCAGGTAAGGGGTCTCCAACAATTACTGTGTAAATCAACCACTGTTCAATTTTCATGAGTTCACCGTTTATCTTCTATTAAGTTAATTTTAAAAATGTAATGCACAATTGAAAATTAATACAGAGTACACACAGAGCTTGTTGTTTTACTTTTAATAAAAAGCTTTAAAACTTACATAGACTCTGTGGTTTTTGGTCATGAGTGAGTGAGCGAAAGGGTTTGCAATTTGCAAGCATGAGTCTGTGACTCTGAGAGGTCAAGACTCTGACCCTGTAGTCTTATGTTCTGGGTTGTATAATAATTGGGGATCATCGCTGCATTCAGGAGCTAAATAATGACTCTGACACACTAGATAGTCAGTAAGGAGATTGGGGGTTCAACTTCTGTTATGACTGAAGTATGTGGAAAGTCTAACTGCGCCTATTATCACCAATGCCCTATTTCTTGTCCATAGTTCTATATGTGCAGAATAGTCCCTGCAACAGTAGTAGTATGTCCTCCAATCATATCAAAAAGTAACCTAGTATCTTATTCTTGGTGGCCATTGACATTTTATTGTTGGGAATTGTCAAAGCATAAACATTTAGAAGACTTCAATAGACATTATGGACAACCCAGAGGACTGCACTCAGTGCCTAGAGCTATTGCTGAATAGGAGTTTTGCTAGCTAGCTACACAGACAGACTAATATTAATCTAGTCGTAGCACAGAGAGTCATAGTAGAGGCAGGATAAGAATTTAGAATCAGTCTACAAGAAGATCAAAGACGATTTAGGAAAAAATAGAATTATGAGGAACGTTTGGAATAAATAGTTGCTTTAAAAGATAGGGAAGTATAATTAATAATATTAACCGGAAAACTTACTGGGGCCAGCAGAGGAGCACTCCGCGGACCTATCCTGGCCTTCCTGCTCCGCCGGTGCCGCTACCTCCTCCTCTGTCCTCTTGCCCCTGGGGGGAGCTGATGTATAACATGAAAGAAAGACACAACCATGGATGATTGTTTTCAACCAAATGAAACATTTCCAAAAACAAACAATAACAAATTATTTGGGGGAAATAGACAACAATTGCACTAAATTTATTGGCCTATCTGATGTGGTCTACTAGGATATTAGTATTGCTGGATTCGCGGACCGTCTACTTGGAAAGTTATGTAACTCACTAAACCAACTAAAAAAGGTTCTACTAGGACTGGCAGGCAGCACGCGAAGTGACAGACACAGTCCGTCATGATTGAAGACCACTGAAAAGTTTCCTACGAAATAACCAGTCATTATATACTCAAACTATCAATCCACCACCACTATCTCTTCTTAGTGGCAGGAGTACAGAGGAAGGACTGAACTTGAGTCTCTAGCGTCTAGCATTACGCAGTTCTGTAAAGTACACTCATACATAATCACTCAGGCCAAATGAGCACAAAATTGAAAACAAGTAAGCAAACTAGATCCGCCAGTGAGCAGGCGAGCACCTGCAATCCCAGAAGCTTTTGAAACATAATTTACCTTCAATGTAATCTCTAGTGTCTAGCATTACACAGTTCTGTAAAGTACACTCATACATAATCACTCAGGCCAAATGAGCACAAAATTGAAAACAAGTAAGCATAGTAGCACCGCCAGTGAGCAGGCAAGCACCTGCAATCACAGAAGCTTTTTAAACATAATTTACCTGCAATGTCATCGGCAGCATTCTTGCTCTTCGGAAAAAACAAATATTTGCAATATCATAACACAGAGCAGGAGAAAACAAAGTAGTGATTAAATAGCTGCTAGTACTCACCAAGCCCAGGGATCTCGACGCCAGGCAGGTCGAGCAGGTCTTGTTTCCGGTCCAGGATGTCTGACCACCTGTGCGTCGTCTGGTCGTAGGTACGCCGGACCCCAGACTCCCGATACATGGCCCGGCATACCTTACCCCATAGCTGGCGATGCTCACAGGGCCCGTACCCGGTACTGGGCCTGCCGCCTGCCGCGACGGTCTTGGGGCGCTGGACAAAGAAAACCAGTGCGCCACCTCCACCGTGCTAAAGATCTCCCGGGCAGATACTGCCTCCTCCCTTATGCGCCCGCAAGGAAGCCGGCTACGGGGTGCGGGACCCTTCAACTTTGGGTTTTTGCCGGCTCCCTTTGCCATGGTCCTGGGTCACAGAAAGGAAAAATAGGAAAGTATAGGGGGAAAAAAATTAAAGAAAAGAAAAGAGAGAGCTAAACAAAAAAGTGAAAAAAAGTAGTTAATAAAGTAACAAAAAGTAGGAAAAAACACAATATATAGATGTAGAAAAATAGAGAGATAGATAATGAGTAAAACAGATCCAAAAGAATTCAAATAAACAAAGGATTACAAAGATTGAAGGAGGATAGAAAAAGCATGCCCAGAACCATAGCAATGAATGAAAAACAAGATGGCCGCGCCCATTGCGACCATGTGGGTAAGTTCGCCCGATATTTCCCCCACGAGCACGCAAAAACGGATGCGAACACGCAATTGCGCCCCGCACATAGGAAATGCACAAAGCGAACATGCAACTAGCGCCCGGAAACGGAAATACGCAACGCGAACACTGAAAACAAGATGGCTGCACCAATGTACGACTGCATGGGTAACTTTGTGGTAGCAGCGCTGAAAAAAAACCCTGCGAACACGCAAAAATAAAAAAATCTGCATACCGCGAATTTGCTTTCGCACGAGTTTACGTACCGCGAATTCGCACATTTAACCCATACTTACTCAGAGGCTCCAACTTCCTGTTCCTATTCACCAGACTCCTTCCAGGGCTTTGCCTATCTCCTTGTCACTTTTCATTTGAAATTGGAGCTGGAAGAATCACTCTCTTTGTCTGCTGCATATATACCATTAAGTTTAAGGACTTTGTTTTTGTGACATCACAAGTAAGTTAAAAAGATGTTGTTTAAGTGTGTTGTTTGTCTGATAGAGGGCAAGCACCACAATTTATTTCTACTTTTATTTGATGTTTAACATTTATTGTGGTGGGTGGCCTGCAGTTTCAGTAGGGGCCTAAATACTTTTTTGTATTTAATTTTTCTTCTATATTATGGAAGAATGCTGCACAGTTCAGTAAATGTTATCCAGGTTTTTTAATAAATTTGTAATATTAATTTATTTTTAATATGTGGCATTATTTGCTAAATGGGACACCAAGACAGTAGGCCGAGTACTAGTCATGGGTGCATGAAACAACTTTTTCTGTGATATCTGTTGACTTGAAACATCATTTTGGCCAGGAATGGCATTGGATTAAATTACCTTTTTTGGGGCATTTCATGTTTTTTTCTGGAAAACCTGTAAAGGCAGGGTGACGTATATTTGCTGCCTTTGGTCAATATATGCTACTGTAAAAGTGTGCAGCTCAGTTGATTTTCGATTTTGGCATTGCTCAATTAATGCTAGTGTTTTCTTCAGTGTTGGCATGCCTCCTTGGTCTAGCAAGTATGTGAGAGTGCTTGCCATAGGCCACCATTTGCCTTTATTCTTCATGACATGTGGCCGGGGGGCATTTTGTATAGTTAGGGTCCATAGTCTGCATGTGTTCTTTGCTTTTCATATCTCCTTGCTTGTTGTTTGACCATGTGGCCGGTGGCCATTTTGTGTAACAACTAGCAAGCCAGTGTACTTTTGCCATAAGCCTGCATGTGTTCTTTGTTGGGGTCATGCCTCTTTGCTTGCTGTTATTGTTTGACCATGTAGCTGATAGCAATTTTGTGTGGCCAGCAAGTACGCTTCTTCCCATAGGCCTGCATTTGTACTTTGTTGTCCAGCCTTCTTGCTTGGTGTTGTTGTTTGACCATGTGGCCGGTGGTCATTTTGTGCTGCCAGCCACTGTGATTTTGCCAAAGGCCTAAATGTTTTCTTTGTTGTGGACCTGCCTCCTTGTTGGTTATTGTTGTTTGACCATGTGTCCGTTGGCCATTTTGTGCAGCCAGCCAATGTGCTTTTTCCATAGGCCTACACAACATGTGGTCTTTGTTGTCGCCATGCCTCCTTCCTGGCGTAGTGTAGTTCCGATAGTACCCTTTCATGTAGGACCTATGCTGTTTACAGATAACATATACTGTGGTGGCAAACTGACTCTGTACACCCCCACCGAATATGCCAGCCTATGTTTTCGCATTAGCTAGTTCGCAGTGCCACTAGAATCTTCCGTTATCAGAGAGATTCGTTTTGGCAACCTCAGAACATAGAACCCCAGACGCGTGGAAACAATATACTATTTTCACTCAGTCACTCGTGCTTGCTTGTTTTGCTCTCGGAGAGAAACACAGAAGAAACAGTTGAGCGTGTTTACAAGAAGAATTTATTGCACCATTGTTCTTCTGATGTAAAATAAGTGCATTGCTACAACTGCAACACAGTAGAAGAGATATAGAACCGGCAGTACAGTGAATAAAAAGAAATTGTATTGTTCTACCATTTTGCAATAGTCATGAACACATACATGAATATGAAATGCATTTATAAAAGAAAGTGCGTACTCCTAAGATGCCTGTCTAGAGTGTACCTAGCATGTGAGTAGGTGCGAAAGAGCCTAAGTCTAAGAGCCAAGAATCCCACTAGGATTTAGTCGAACCCCAATACCTGAATAGTGAGAGTGTGGGACTTCGTACTAGACTAGAGCTGGACCCCCCGCAAGGGATCATCAGACCACTGTCAGCTGGAGCGATGGCATGCCGGAGCCGCAGAGTCTCTTGTCAGTGTGTCGGCCTTGAAGTCTCTGTTCCCTCCGGCCTACTGATAGCAAGAGGTGCTGTATCTATACAGTCTATGTGCTTATGTTCCCCATTGTTCAGTATGAGGATAATGTTGGGGATGGAATCTTGTGCGTCAATGGGAGACTAAGGATGACTGTCAGGAGGTCCTTGGGGATCGGGAGTCGTGGAATTGTGAGGACACTGACCTATTGCCCCTCCATGTACAGGATATGAGTGGCCCCTTTAACCAGAGCTGGGAAAGACGGTAGGAGGAGTGCACAGAGACGACGTCAGCAAGAGCCGTCCTATCACTGGAAAGTGCCGGCCTGAAGATGGAAGACGCTGCGCACGGAGCGGTGCTTGCGGGAAAATACAAGAAAAGAGCTGATAGAGCGTGGAGGATGCCAGGATTGTCGGAGGGAAGCCACCACCTTGTTGGAGGACCCGAAGAGCCCCTGGAGGTACCGGACAACGAAGAGGAGTCAGGACGCCAAGCACACCATGCGACGACACTGTCCAGGAGGAGCGTCGCTGGAGCAGGTACGTCACCGTATACATGGGTTTGTGGTATCACGGGGAGGGAACATGTGAATATTTGAGGGTGGACACAGTTTGTTTTCTCACTGTATTTCTCACTTGGTGGTGGAGCTCAGTGAAACCCTCACAGCCTCTTCCCTGCTATAGATAACCCAAACGTTCCCTACTGATTCGTGGCTTTCTTTTCTTTTTTTTAATACACCTTGTATCTACTGGAGAGGGAACGAAGCCTTGAAGTACCCCAGTCCAAACCAGAATGACCCAGAGAGAGCATCAGAATTGGACCCCCAAGACTGTTTACCCTATCATATATTTCTGCACAAAGCAAAGTTACTCAGTTCTCCCGCCGAGTTCTTTGAAGGGGGCGAGGTCAGGGAATATCGCCCACCTCAGGGGGAACTCAATACAATGACGCATTATCAATATCGATTGGGAAAACCCCCCCCTCGGCATGGAACTAGGTGAAAGGTTTAGTCCATAAAAGGCTACAGTCCTTATATAAGCAGTCTGTCCTTATTTGGAGGTATGTCCTTATAAGGCTTGTTCATATGAGGTGATGGAGAGATGATGTAGGGAAAGTGTACGATGTTCCCTGGACCTCTATCAGGGTACTGATATGAAATATAACATTGGTTGTTGTTAGATCATGTGGCCAGTGGCCATTTTCTGTAACCAGCCAGTGTGCTATAAGCCTGCAAGCATTCTTTGCTGTTTTAGCATGTGGCCTTTTTGTGCAGCCACCATTTTTTCCAGTTTTCAAAGCCATTTTCTATTGATAGGAGAGGCCTACGCCTTTTTGTTTGTGCTCATTTTTTTTTACTTTTCCCTGATGTCAGTTTATTTATATGCTCGAGGCCTAGTCGCTCATAGTAAATATATTGTATGATTATGAACAGTTTTTTATATTATATGCTTTTTTTTGCATTTTTCACTGGGACCTCCCTGCCTCCCAAATCCCAAATGGGATTCTCATAGTACCCTAGCACATCAGTAATTATATTTTTTAATTTATATTTTCTTTTTTCTCATTATTTGTCAATGTTTTTTCTTTTTTCATTTTTTCTATTCTTTTTTCATTTTTTAAATGTAAAAAATATATTTTAATTTGTTTTTCAATTATTTTAATTTTTTTAAATATTTATTTATTTTATATTTTTTCTTTTTTTGTTACAGTTTGCCACTATCCATTAACCTCTTGCCTGTCATAGGCGCACAGCCACACAACAGCATTCATTGTTTAAGGATTATTCCATTTCAACCTGCACCTCCCTCAGTGCCACATGTATTTCCTTAGATAATGCACATAAAGCAAACAGTTACATCAGTTACAACAGTTATGTTGTTGCTATCCTTCCTAATTGTAAATGAAATATTATGTTATCTTGGTGGTGTTTAACTTTGGAATGGATACACTGTATAGATTATGCTTCCTTCTGAGGTTTTCACCCAGGAAGTCAGCAGGGAGACGGACAGTAAGTGGGGCCCAGGGCAGAGGCAGATGAGTCTGTCTCCTCATCCTTCAGGGCCACCTGTTTCAGGTATTCTGCCTGGATGGACTCAAGCCTCTGCTGCCAGAGTTGGGCTGCTATCTCCAGCAGTGTCGATGGTGGAGCAGCAGAAATAGCTATATCAAGAAAAAAACTAAAAGAAAAAAAAACAAATTGTAAACAATGCTCTGTGCAAACATTTGTCTAAAATTAAATAGTGGGTGGCACAGTAGCAGTACATTGCTTATCCCTAGAGCCATTGGAATTTGATGTGAGAAGTAGGGTCACAGGGCCATTTTTTACCCATGCATGCCTCACATAAAGAATACTCACTGACTGAAAACAAAAAAAGGCAGATTAAAATAATAGAGTCATCTATTTTTTTTTCTTTTAAAGGGTATCCTGTAAAAACACAAAAAACACTCTTTGTGTGGAAAAATACAAATAAATTCCCTCTGATTAATTAAATCCCCTCTGAGTAAGGAATTATGCACTATGGAGTACAAGTTGTGCTAAATTATTTGAGCCATGCTAGCCAGCATGTTGGGTACTTTGCTGCTCTCTGTAGTCTGTAGCTGCAACAGCTGTAATGGACAATCATCTCACTTTATTTCCTATGGCTCTGCTCATCTCCAAATGTGTTCCAAATTCTAACCTGACTCCAAAAAGGCCAATGAAAACAAAGGAGATATTGCGTATAAATCCTGTATAAAATGGGAATATCCTGTTTGCCGTAAGTAGATAGTGGGTAAAAGTGATGTAGTGCACTGCAAGTCAAGGAATGGTATATATATATATATATATATATATATATATATATATACATATATATATATATATATATATATATATATATATATATATATATATATATATATATATATATATATATATATATATATATATATATATATATATATATAAGAACCGTTGAACTTCATAAGGAAGATTAATTTGAACACCTTTAACTTGAAATTCACTTCCCATATACACAGAAACGAAATAGAGTTTTTAGATGTACGGCTGTACACTAATAATAACAAGATTGAAAGTACTCTATACAGAAAACCCACCGCGGGAAACATCACTCTGCACAACAACAACACGCTTACACTTGCGGAGGGGCCACACGAGTTGCATGAGTCCACGACAGACACAGTAAAAGCTTAACACTGTGCAGGACAGGTGCGAACTCGACATGTTTTCAGATGCAGAACGGCAGGCAGCAGCCAAGGGCATGTTTAAACGGCAAGAAAAAATGCCCGCAAAAACAGCAATGCCGATAGTAGAAACGCCGAGCAATCCACTCCTAGTGACTCTGACTAAACTAGAGAGACTCCATGAAAGGGAGATCCGTAAATGGTGGGAGGCGACTAGTCTCACCAACTACATTGAAGAAGAGAGGGTACCGCGAGGATTGAGGGTCCATACAGTACCCTCATATGAGAACCCAGACCCTCAACTGCTGACTGACTGGTTTGAACATACCGCACAATACTGTGAGGGGACATTGAAAATACTCGTTAAATATGCATGGAGCGACAGAGAACGAGCATTGGCAGAGATCGCATCAATCAATACTGAATTGGATAGCGAAACCCAACCTAGCCTGATAACGACAATTGGACAGATGAGAGAACATATGAAAGCCCGGCTAGTGATATATGAAGCCAAAATCAGACTCCGCAAACAGGAGAAATATGAGAGGGACGCAAATAATTATCATACTGGACGCGTACTCACATATGCGAAGAAGTTTGACGCTCCACGCAAAGCCCTTCAAAAAACAAGAACTAATGGTGCTGGAACAACAAACGAAACGGGGGAAGTGACATCTGAATCGGATATCACTGAGAATGACTCGGAGGGGAACCAATCAGACCCGGAAGAACGAAGAGGCAATAAAGGATTGAAGACAACGGAGAGAAGCAAAAGAACCCCTTTTCAAGAGGAATACGAAGTGATAAAGAAATCCTGGCTCCGGGGAGGGAAAAACAAACCACCGGATGCAACTACCCCAGAAGTAGGAAAAGAAGGAGAACCAGAAGGGCAGGTGGGGGGAAGAAGAGGCAGAGGCGGCGCGGGGCCATCCCGCTGGTCGAAGCGGAATCGTGCCAACAAGAAGTAGTGCCACCTACCATCAACACTGTCAACACCTCCGACACCCCTAACATCGGGAATGACCAAATCAATCTAACAGTGGTCAATCTAACATGTAGAGAGCTTACGACTGATGAAGAACAAGTCCTAAGCCTCGGACTAACATTTTGTCCCAACAGTGAGTTGGAATACACCCAGACTAAAATAGACTTGTTCCGCTTCACACGCAAGCTAAAATTATACAAATACTTCAAACTGCGACCACATTTACAGGATAAGGGGAATAAAGGCTCCAGGATCACCGCGACAGATGCTTTAAGCATCAGGGATCTACGTACAATAGAGACACTGAATGACCTAGAACTGGAACAGACACAGGACCTTGCCCAATTATATATGGCCCAAAGAGCCGAAATGCAAGGAATAGAACAAGAAAGAGATGCAAGTGGATTCAAACCGGTCTCGATCTTCGTTTCTCAGTCCCCCTGGGATGCAGTAGATGTATTTTCCGAAGCCATGAACAATGATCTATTGAAGTATCGGAAAGCGAACCACCAGTGACTCAATCACAATATTACGGAACAACAAAGACATGCACTGAAGACCTTAATGGCAGACACGAACATTATTGTGAAACCCTCAGACAAGGGCGGGAACATGGTCTTAATGACACAAGATTACTATAAACAGGAAGCTCTGAGGCAGCTCTCGGATGAGAAATTCTATAGTAAATGCACCAACGAGATCTACCAGCAAAGTATCAAAGACTATGAAACACTGATTACAAAATGGTATGATCTCCAGATGCTCAATAAGGACGAACATCTGTTCTTACGAACCAACTGCCCCATGACTCCTACATTTTACCACCTCCCGAAACTGCACAAGCACCGTGACTGCCCACCTGGTCGCCCAATTATTTCCTCTATCGGGAGCCTCACCGAGAACATGTCTCGCTTTGTGGATAACACCTTGTTTCCTTTGGTATCAACTATGGAATCCTATGTGCGAGACACAAAAGACTTTTTGATGAAAATACAGAACCTTGTGTGGGAACCGGAATATTTGTTGATGGGACTAGATATCACTAGTCTATATACTAGAATAGAACATCAACATGGACTAGAGGCTGTTAAACATGCACTAGAACAACGCCAGTTACGTTTTTCAAGACACAACATCATGATTCTTGAATTCGTACAATTCTGTTTGACACACAATATCTTCTTGTTTGAGGATCAACTGTATATTCAGAAGTCTGGGACGGCGATGGGCACCTGCTTTCCTCCCAGCTACGCGAACTTGTTCGTGGGCTGGTGGGAGGAGCAGGTGCCCAGGAGCTTTGTATTGGGAGGAAAAGAGGGAAAGGTCATATGTTGGCATCGTTATATCGATGACCTGTTCCTGGTATGGAGTGGTGAATGTGATACAGCACATGAATACATCAATGTCCTGAACAGAAACAATGTTAATCTTCATTTCTCGGGAACAGTTAGTCCGGTGGCAGCGGACTACCTGGACCTTAAGATATATGTAGAAGAAGGACACCTCAACACATGCCTATTTAGAAAGGAGACTGCTGGCAATTCTACACTCTTTGCCAGCAGCAGTCATTCTCCCCAACTGATCAATAGTATCCCCTACGGGGAACTACTCAGGCTTCGCAGGAACTGCTCAAAAGAGTCTGACTTCGAAGCAGCTGCTTCGGAGTGCGTATCCCGGTTCAGGATCAGGGGCTATGATGAAAAATTACTGAGTAACACCCTGAATAGAGTTAGGAGAATTGAAAGACACACTCTCTTGACCAATAATCCTGAGCAGGGTAGACGCAGAGGACTAACGGGTGACAACAAAGGAAAATTCAGCGTCATAACTCCTTATTCATCAGGGGCAGAGAACCTAAGAGGTATGCTAAGGAAGAATTGGCACATTCTCCTAACGGATAATGTGCTCAAAGAAGACCTACCAACCCATCCTCTCCTGACCTTCAGTAAAGCCAGATCAATAGGCGACATGCTAGTGACCAGCCATTTTGAAAAACTGCCCCAAAGAATTAACACCCTAAGGGAGCAAAAAGTCAAGAGATTTATATAGCGCTCTACATACCCATAGGGTCTCAGGCGCTTGAGGAAGGGTGGGGAATTACTTGTCGAATATCCAAGTTTTAAGTTGTTTTCTGAATGCTAGGTGGTTCTGAGTAAGGCGAAGGTGAGTGGGAAGTGAGTTCCAGGTTTTAGCTGCCAGGTAGGAGAAGGATCTACCTCCCATGGTGGTTTTGTTGATGCGAGGTACAGTGGCAAGGGCTTGGTTGGAGGATCGAAGCTGACGGGAGGGGGTGTAGAAGGACAGTCGTGTGTTGAGGCATTCGGGTCCAAGTTCGTAAAGTGCTTTGTGTGCGTGTGTTAGTAGGCGGAAAGTAATCCTCCACTGCAAAGCGTGCGCAGGTAGTAAACGGGTCCTCTCGTACATTATAGCTGACACAGGAAGAAAAATGAATATTAACAAATTCATCACCTGTAGTACGCAGTATGCCGTCTATTGTCTACAGTGCCCTTGTGGCTTACGCTACATTGGGAGCACTATTAAGGAGCTCAAGTTAAGAATACTTGAGCATCTAAGAGCCATTGATAAAGTGGACCAGGCTTATCCGGTGGCTCGCCACTTTGCGGAGGCTCATAAACAGGACCGGAGTAAACTTCAATACTGCGGTCTAGATATTGTGCCTCCAAATATACATGGCGGTGACCGTTTACGCAGGTTAAGGAGACTAGAATCGAGATACATCATAGACCTTTCAACAAAACATCAGAAAGGTCTTAACAGTGGGGAGGAGATGGCCTTTCACTTGGGGAAATAAATCAGATCCATCACTTAATGATAATAATATTAAGAGGATCCAAGATGTCATATCATTTTAGAAAGCTGTGATAAGACCTATCCGAGTGACATCTATAATAGGGAGGCCCCATAATAGCATACACTTAAGTTGAGAATTGATATTTGTCAGATGAAGAAACCTCGTTATATGTATTTGTATTGTGTTGCTCAGCTTTGAATGAGGAGATACGCCTTTCCTTAGCACATGACAATGCTTTTAGATTAAGAACTGGTATTGGGAGCATATGATGTTTACAATTCCCCACATTAATAATGTATTCTTTGAAGATGGCATTCCAACCTGGGCAATTTGTGATCCTTGTATATCTAAGATTATGTGAAAGGGAGTCAACACAAAGTGATAACATCAAACCTCACGAGCATGAATGCAACATGATTTATTGAATTTTTATGTATTTTTGATTAATTTTGATTGGATCCTCACAGGGGATTGCTGGGTGACTACTTTTACTCTTATTCTCAGAGATTATTTCTACAGATGAATTGTTATTTTTAGAATTGTAGATAATCTATTGATTTTGTGAAAATGTACCAATCTGCTGCCATACGTATAGCATCTAACCTTATGAATCCCATAGTTTATTTATAAGTAACTTCAATAGAAATGTTATCGAACTTGAAGTCTTATAATTTGATGGACTGCATTGATTTATTTGAAAAGGGACATTAGCCGATCCACGGCTTGATCACTTTCTCCATTTTGGATTATGTATACTATAAATACCATAGTCAGAATAAGGCATCTGCTCATCTATGGGCTAAATGTCTACAAAATGTGTGATGATGATTTGTTTTGTTATTATAACAAACATTACAAGATGGCCGCCCCTATTCTGTATATGGTGTAAGTCCCCTTTCTCTGCTAATGTCCTGAAGGATGTGGGATTGACAGAATGATGCTTAAAAACAATGTCGAGAGTAAACGCAGTGTAACACACACTGACGAAGGCAGCACGCCAAAACGCGTCTGTGTGTGCCCCTCCGCTAAATAAAATCTAGCGTGTTGAAAATATTCTACCCTTTGAGTGCTGTCTCGTTCTTCTGCTGAAGTCTGGGAGGATTTTGAGCGTTATATATATATATATATATATATATATATATATATATATATATATATATATATATATATATATATATATATATATATATATATATATATATTCTAGAAGTGTTCTTTTTGTTTGTGTTTGGGGTCCTTTTTGGTTTTTTTGTAATAACAATTTCTAGACATTCGTTCTATCAATTCTACTCTCCCTCTTCATCATTTCTTTATTCATTCACTTTTTCCTTACTGTTTACCAGTTCTTGATATGAGATGGTTTTATATGTGTGGTTTTAAACACGTGTTTTGCGATATATGAACAATATACTCCTTCTTGTTTTCCCTTCCTTAGAGAAGTACATTTTAGCATTGTATAAAAGTTTTAATAGACAGGATGTTGGATTGATATATCATGGGTGTTGCCATGGTCACATTTATCTATTATGTATATTAGAATCACTGAATGTATTTAGGTATATGGTATGGAGCCATAAACAAAAGTATAAATTGTTGAAATATTACCTTCAATTAACTTGGTTTATTTACACATTGTTTATGTTATTAATTGCAGACCTGAAGAAGCCTGCATGGGTGAAACGCGTTGGCTGCGTTATGTTGAATAAAGAACAAAAGAATCTACAAAACTCAAAAGTGAAAGACTCGACATTTCTGTCATCGATTTTGTATATTATTTGGTGGATTTGTACCCAATGAGCTTGTGAATTCATGACAATGCCTCTCCCATTTGTTGTATTGCTATGTTATGTTTGAGTAGGTGGGCATTGGTGGTTAGATAGTACACAGAATAAGATGTGTAGTTTGTGCAGCACGATACACCGTGCCACCGTTTGTTGTATGAAGTAAATCCTCTCTGGACAATCTTAACTTAGAGCTCTCTAATACAGCTCAAAAACCAGCTCTTATTCTTATAACTCTCCTATATGAAACGAGGTGGAAGCCACGCTATCTTCCTTTTCTCCCCGGTCCCATGAGCAAACGGAACATCTCTTAAGAGGAATTCCCTTTGGAACCCTGCCCCCTGAAGCTTATCAAATTAGGAAGACAGATGATTGTCCCTCACCGAACGTCCATGCTTAACTTGGCCATTTCATTGAGGCAGTTTCCACAGTGGTGGTTAAACCTTTACTAAAGAAAATCAACCTTGACCCTTCAGAACCTAAAAATTAATGGCCCATCTCGCTGCTACCAGTCCCTGGCAAGATTCTGGAGACGCATCTAAATACCCAACTTAGCACCTACTTGGAACAACATCACCTGCTTGATGGCTCCCAATATGACTTCAGAAGTGGCCATAGCTCGGAGACTGCCTTAACATCTGCAGTAAACAACATATGTACTCAAGGAGGTCTAATTCTCTTAGACCTATCTGCGGCTTTTGATATCATCTCGCCAACAAGGCTACTAAACCGTCTTTCTAGAAATTGTGGTTTCAAGCTCCGCTTTGAAGCTTCTGTTCTCATTTCTCACATATAGGTCACAAATAGTAAAAATGCACCAAATGTATTCCGACTCCACTCACACCTTCTGTGGGGTGCCACAGGGCTCCTCATTGAGTACAACCTTATTCAACATCTATTTCTCTCCATTGGCGTAGGTAATTAGGTCTTTTGGGCTGGGGGCCTTGTCCTGTGCGGATGACACACAAATAATTGTATTAATCACTAATGACATTGAGGGTTCCGCAGCAAATTTTAAAAGCTGGTCTTTGGCATTCAAGAATCCATATTGTCTCACTCCTGGTGGCCTGAAATGCTCATCCCATGCCCCAGCCCTGCTGTATCAGCAAAGAATCTTGGTGTTATAGTAGACAACTCACTCTCTTTTGACACCCAGATCAACAGAACTGTGTCTTCCTGTTTGGCGTTATCAGAATCCTCTCTTCTCAAAAGCAGGCAGCTGTTGCCTTGATTTTGTCCAGGATGGATTATTGTAATGTTCTCTACTTGGACATCAACAAGGGATAATTCCACAAACTGCAACTTGTACAGAATGCAGCAGCAAGACTTGTGATGGATCTTCCTAAGTTCCACCCAGTCTCTGTAGCAATTCATAAGTTACATTGGTTTCCTCTAGAAAAGAGAATTAAGTCTAAGGTTCTATGCTTTGTCCATAGGGCTCTTCATAATTCTGGTCCCGATTGTATTAAAAGACTCTTCCAACGGTACACACCCACAAAACAGCTGCGGTCTGCTAATAAAAACTGGCTGGTGGTCCCTAGGTTCAGGAGGGCCAGGTGGAGGGGAAGAACCTTTGCTATTGCTGCTTCTAATCTGTGGAACACTCTCCCTTTAACGATCTCTTGTCAAGAGTCACATCTACCTTTTCGCAAGACTTTAAAAACATGGCTCTTTACACTTTAGCAGCTAACACCCATCCCTCCTACATATGACTGCTGATTCTATCTAGTGCCTTGACACCTTTGTGCAAAGTTTGCGCTCTACAAGACTATCATTCATTTATCATGCAGGACTCCAGCACATGAGCAATGGCCTCCAGTGTCTCCAACAGAGTCCCATCTTCATCCTGTATACCCCATATCCAACGCTGACCATCTCAAGCATTGCAAACCAGGCTAATACTTTCCCAGCCTTGTCACTGAATTCATATCTTCACACTTGTTTTGCCTGGGAATTGATCCTGGGCTCCTGGTGTGCTAACAAACAGCATGTATTGCGGGTCCTCTAAACTCTGCCACAATTCAGGCTCTGGGTTAGCAATAAATGCAGCCTCCAGTCAACTTATTCATTCTCTAGAGACACAAAATCTCTCTCCCTCTTCTTGCCAGCAGTATGGGAACTCAGTTGGCCTCTTGTCATCATCGTGTAGGACACAGTGCTCCTATCTTCTTCAAAATACCTTGGGGTCGCTGCAGGGAGATGCTTCCTGGTGCTCCAGTCCATGAGCTCCCAAGGATCTAATTTCCATCCAACTCGTAGTGTCCCACTCGACCCAGGCATGTTGCCATCAATGGGCCCTTGTGGCAGATAATGCGCTACCCCCCCACCACCTAATCTGATGCCGAGGGACTAACAAGTAATCAAGTCTGGAAAGGGATTTCTGAGCCTTGGCCATGAAAGAAAACTGCCTATCATCTGCTGCATGTGCCACAGGTCCATCAAACCCATTAACCCCAGAAACATCGGTATACGTGTATCCACCCTCACTGGTACCCAGGACTGCATCACTAAGTCCATTTTCCCACTCTCTGTCAAGTTTGGTTTACCCCAAGGATTGTGAGAGTATCCGGTGCAGCCACTAGCCAGTCTCCCATACATGGCAAACCATCGGTCTGCAGGCCTGGTGGGGGGTACCAGAAGACAACAGTAAAGGAGAGTCTATTCCAAGTACAGGAAGCTCCTCACTTGTACCCTTCCTGGGAAGCCCATGTCTTCACAACAGGATCCCTACTCCCCTGGAATCCCATGTGAACCATGCATGTACCACTAGGCAAAAGGGCCCTCTATTGAAGAATCCACGTCTGATCTCAGCTATGTGGATTTCCTGCAATAATACTGGGTCTGGGGTGTGCCTGGATATGAATTTTGTTACCACACCTCTCTTGATATTACTCCCCAGGTCATTGACACTCCAGGAGGAGACCCACAGGCCCACTACCATCCACTCTTGGGAATCTGACCGGTCCATAGATCACTTCCTGAGACATTTACAACTAATGGAAGGAAACTTTGCCCCACTGCCACGGTCAAACTATACAACAACCCTGCACCAAACACTAACCCCCACATCCTCTTGCAGTGAGCTCAAATCTACCCACCCACCAATGCTCAAGGTGCTGGTCTCTCTCCCCCAGTAACTGGTGAACTGTCCTGTCTAGAAAATGCAGAACAAGGCTCCAGGGGCGGGTGGGGAACCACGACCCGCAACACGAAAGCCCAAATCAAACAATCAAGTCAGCCATCATGGGGGTCACCACGGTGACACCCTTACCTCAAGGTCCCCCAAAGTGACTGAGGACTCCCCGTCTGTGGTATCCTTCTCTGCATCCCTATCCACCTCCAGAGTTGACCACCCTGCATTTCAGCCACCACCCTCGCCTTGTCCGTTACTGTTGGGTCTTGGTGGGGGCAGTATCTGGCCTCTATGTCATCCGGCCACCCCTGTCCTCAGGACCTGGTACTCTTTAAACTCCAACCAGTCTCAGACCTCCATTGTTGAGCCAAAGAGATGCTAGATCTCTGAGTCTATGACACAGAACTAGGTGGGGAACAACAGAGCATATTTACGAACCAGGGACCTCAGCTGCTGGTACTTAACTTCAAAATAGGACTCCCTCTGCCGCTGAACCTTGGTGGAGTAATCTGGATAGATGTTGACCAACCTGCCATCTAATTGACAAGGCCCATAAGCCCTAGTTCCCTGTAGTATATGGTCCTGGACATTCAGGAGCTGAGCCGCTATGGCCCTTGGAAGGGGAACCTGGGGCCAGGAGCCTTCCCGGCACCCTGTGCCCCCTTTCAACAGTGGACAGTCAGTACAATTTCCGCTCTAGCAACACAGTGCCCACCCAATCCCCATCATAGAGTTCAGTCAACAGGACCTCTGCCTGCTCTGAGACACCCAACAGGCAGATGTTATTGTGATGGGAGCAACCATTCGGGTTGTCTAATTTCACACCCATTGTGGCAGCGTCCACCTCCAGCTTATCCAGGTAAGTTTGAGCTTACCCCGGTGTGAAGTAAACTGTTTAAGAGTGCTCTCTCCGCCAGTTTCCAAAGGTAATTTCCCAGCAACCCCATCTCAAGGTTGACTGTCAATCTTAAATTACAGAGTGGACTTTGTTTCCCTAATTGCTGTCAATATGGCCACAGTTTGAACTCTTAGACTCCATCAGTGTCTGCCAGGGGGCAATCTCCTGCTCCCTCCACTGTGTCCCCCAATATCTGCTTCACCCATTCACCCGATCCATGATGTGGTCATTATGCACCTTTCACCAAGTGTCAGTCTCCAGGTAAAGTATCACAATCTGTGGGATCTGAGTACCTCAAGGTACGTCAACTAGACACCAACTATTGGTGCCCCATATGATGACAACCAACTTGCCTCCTCAGTGGTGAGGCAGGGCTGACCTGGGCACACCACAGCTTCTCCTTCAGGGACTAGACTGTGTCCCCTGGGATTGAAACTGCCACTAGGCACAAGCACCCGAACCCACCCCGTCACCATCACTCACTTCAAGAAAGTCACCCTCCAGTCCCCAACTCCAGGACACTCCAGGGGAGGGGAACCCCCTCTCAAATCTACTGCTGGGTGTTGGCTCCACTGTTCACAGTTGTGCCTTATCAAACCTGTAGGCAGAGTGCTTGGTTTTGTGTGAGAGGGTGACCATGCATGAGTAGGACCCCTCTGCAGCTTTTGGAATCTATTCTCTGAAGTTGTTCTGTGATGCTGCCAGACCATATACTCTTAAGGGCATTATAGCCTCGCGGTAAATGCTAACTTTGGAATGGCAGCATCAAAAGAAATTGTGTTTGTGTCAAACACTTTGGAATCCTGGCAGCGGGGGTAGAATTCCACTCTTCTAGAGGAAGAGACATATAAACACTGGTCTAACCGGTAATAGTTTTAAAGAGCCCTGGCATCACAAAATGGATGCTGCAGCCACAGACATGAGTCTGGCCTTCTGCTACTGACCGAAACTCCGGAAGGCCTGGACAATAGGTTTCCTGTCACAGGGAGGTGTAACCACCTCCCAGACAGGCTTTAGTGTATTAGGCTGGGTGGGTGCACTCCAGGAGTGCTTTGAAAATCTGCACTTAGGGCACATTTGGTGTCCCTGTGCAAAGCCCAGTTCAAACCGGTTGCAGGGGCTAACAGCCCCTGCTCTGTCATGAAACTGGACAAAGGGAAAGGGGTATAACCACCCCTCTTCCCAAACCCTCCCATAGGTGGGTCCCCAGAGTATGTCCAACCCCTTTTCTTAGAATAAGTAAGGGACCCCTGGCAACTGGATTTTAGATTACACCTGGACGAACTCTGAAACTGAATCCTGGAACTTCGACGATCTACTAACGATTGGAGGACAGAAGAATCTCCCTTGGGGTGAAGGAATGACTCCCCTGCTCATCCAGGCACCAACAAAGCAATTGCCGGTCTGCATCTTTGAAGCTCCCGCCGGACTCTGAAGTACCTGCATCCAAGGAAGTGGATTTTCAGAGTTCTCTAAGGCCGACCCGAGTCCCCAGCAAAGCTGAGATCCGCAGCCCTCACGAGTGACATGGAACCGGGACCCGGGACACTCCACAAGTGTTCCGTGAGTCCGCTTCTTGCATTTCCGCTCAAGGCCCCTTCGCGATCCCTGGTCCGTCGACTGGTAGGTCACCTCGAAGGTAACTCTACGTTTCCTTGGGCTTCCCTGGTTGCTTCAGATGTGCCCTGACTCTCCACCATGTGGTGAGTCCCCCAGACCTTGCTGGTCTGCACTGAAGCATTTCTTTGATTCCTGCATGGGTTGCTGTTGCCAAGGCTCGTTGGGTCTAATCCAGAGACCGACACAGCAGCACTTGAAATCCTGTGAGGGACAGCTCGAATCCAGAACCTGGTTGCCATCAACGCCTCCTGGTCCTCGTGGCTGAAGAGTCAAGCTTCACCTTCTTAACTTGAAATCACCCAACATCGGTGGGCATCCGCCTACCGTCTTCCTGGTCACTGGCAAGTGACCCAGACTCTGTCCCATCTGCTTCAATCCAGGTGTGGATCACACCAGACACTTTCCACTTGGGTGCCAGCAGCACTTTGCAGCAGATCGCCATTGAAAACGATGACGAAACCCGATACCAAAAGACACCTTTCCACCCGGCTTCCCTGGGTGAGGTAACTCAAGTACTCCGGTACTCCAGTGGGTATTGACTCTAGAACCTCCTAGTTCTAAAGGGGTTTGCTCCAAGTCCTCTATTAAGTGTCCTTTATCTTTAAAAATCCAAACGCGACTTTCCGCATGGAAAATAATGGTGATTCGCGGCTGTGTTTAGACACTGCACGCGCCCCTGTGAGTCCCTTGTGTCACTACCTTGGGTGGTTCCTGTTGGCCCCAGCGGTTCTACAGGCTCTAGGCCTTGTCTCTATACCTGTCGTGGTTCTTATACCAGTTTCCTAATATATGGTTTGGTACGCCCCTAGGGTTCAACGTATATTGTGCTAATTTAGTGTGTGTTAATAAGTTTACTGAATGTACTTTTGCCTCTAGCCTCATAAAGGGACTAGAGGGATGTGTTTAGAATAAATACATATATTTTATAGATATACCTGGGGTGGTTCTCCTTTCATTTGGTCATTCACAAGAGTATAGACTGGCCAAACAAGCTGCTTTACATTCCTCCACGACTTAGCCTGAAGGCTGTTCTCCACAGCTACCTCTAGGATAGCTTTCTATGAAGGTTGTCTTAACCTACCATCAATAAGGGGTTGTTTAGACTGGTGCAAGGTGCCCACTAGAATAGTGGACAGCATATGCCAGACCAACTTCTCACACAGGCCTCCTTCCCTTAAAACAGGTTCTGCTATCCCTAGTTAGTGGCTTTGACTAACAAACCTACTCTGGCTCCAGGTTCCTGCCCCCCAGGTGGCACTGTCTAACTCCTCCCAATCACTGCTGGAGATCCTGTTGCATCTCTTTTTCCTCTCTGGCATCCACCACCTCGCTGTCCAGATGTGGGGAGTGTCATGCCAGAGGCCCCAAGTTCCAGTACCTAAGAACGGAAAAAACACTGCCGGGCAGCACTTCACTGTGGCCTAACCTGTGTAGACTGAGGCAGCCTTCTTGTTCCCCCTGGGTGGCCACTGTAAGCCTGGTTGGCTTTGCCACACGCAGCCACCACTAGACGACTGGGCAGATTCTCCTGCGGTGGCCAAGCTAAAACGACTCATGACCACCTGCCACCATCTTGTTGCTGGCATGTGGTGCCACTTCCATCACTTTCTTTGCCTGCAGTGGGCCCTCCAGGTGAGGCAACCCATATGCTTGCTGCTCCCAACTCATAAGCCCTTCAGGGCAGTGTGGGGTCCCACAGCACCCCCCCCCCCTCCAGTTCAAATTCAATGTTTTAGCAGGCCACAGTGCATGGAGCTCTAAAGAAACCTGTGTAGCTCCATGAGGGTCCTGGCCATGCTCCCCACACTATATATCTTAGATCCTGTGGAGGTGAAGAAAGGGGAAGTAAGGAACTCACCAGAACTAGATCTTGGGTGGGCTAAACGTTTTACCACTTTAAAGGGTGGCACCAGGTATAAATATTGGACCTCCTGAGCCACTCATCAGTACACTTTTGGACCTGCCAAAATTCAAGAAGGACTGCCATGTTTTAGAATGTGTCCCTAAAAGTTCCTCAGGTAACACTTCTTTTGCATTTGTAGGAACAATTTTGTGTTTCACAATAGAACAACCATTTCTAACTTCATAGGTATGAATACTAGTGTCATCTGTATGCAAACATTACTCTGAAGATAACTTGTCATTAAAAAAAGGCTTAGGGCCCGATTCACAGAATGAACTTAAGACTCAATACTAAACTTACTACTATTTTGGTATTCACAGAATGCACTTACTACTTTTGGCATTCACAAACTGCACTTACTACTTTTGGCATTCACAGAAGTTAGGATTTTGTCTTAAGTTTGTCTTAAGACAGACTTAAGACAGACTTAAGACAAACTTAAGACAGACTTAAGACAGACTTAAGACAAAATCCTAACTTCTGTGAATATCAAAAGTAGTAAGTTCATTCTGTGAATACCAAAAGTAGTAAGTTTAGGATTGAGTCTTAAGTTCATTCTGTGAATCGGGCCCTTAGAACTTGATGTATCGTTCCATTCTGCTAGGAAAAATGTCTGAAAAATGTGTTAGTTTCTCTTTTCCATTTACTTTTGGCTTTCATTAAAGGGATCTATGAATGCAATTTTGTCACAATTAACAGAATTTCTAGACACAGTACAATTGTCTGTCTTAAATAAAGCAAAGCTACATTCAATGTTGTCCGTAGAGTAGATGGAAAGGTGAATTGAATTTGTTAATCCTCTTGTTCGTAGTGTAGGTTGAAGGAAGTAGTTGACAGAGAAATGGAGGAATGCTATGTCTCTTTTTTAATACAAAATCTGAAGACATACAGTAGAAACATCTATAATTTTAAGAAATGAAGGCTGAATTTCGTAATGTACAAACTGTAAGGAAATGTAATGACATTGTTAAATTGTCTGTTTTAACTAAACTAAGATTGTATTGAATGTTTTCTGTACTACTGGCGGTATTGTTATCTAGTTGTGAAATCTAGTGAGTGCAGAATTTATTGAAGGCTCTTCTTAGTAGACATAAGTGAAATTTACATGCAAAAGTGAATTGAAGTTTTCAACCCTGCTGTCTGCAGTGTAGATTGAAGGCAGTTGTTGAGACAAAGATTGAAGAATTGTATTTAGTTACAGATAACAGATTCTGAGGACATAGAATTGTATTTGTGATAAGGAAAACAGTGTTTAATGTAATGCGGTCCTTTATGAAGAAGGAAAGCTCAATTGAAGTTGTCAACCTTGCTGTCTGCAGTGTAGATTGAAGGCACTTGTTGAGACAAAGATTGAAGAATGCTATTTAGTTACGGATAACAGAATCTGAGGACATAGAATTCTATTTGTGATAAGGAAAACAGTGTTGACTGTAATGCGGTCCTTCATGTAGAAGGAAAGCTCAATTGAAGTTGTCAACCCTGCTGTCTGCAGTCTAGATTGAAGGCAGTTGTTGAGTCAAAGATTGAAGAATGCTATTTAGTTACAGATAACAGAATCTGAGGACATAGAATTCTATTTGTGATAAGGAAAAAAATGTTGAATGTAATGTGGTCCTTCATGTAGAAGGAAAGGTAAATTGAAGTTGTGAACCCTGCTGTGTGTCGGTCAATGCAAGTTGTTAAGCCAGTTGTGCGCAGTGTAGATTGAAGGTAGTTGTTGTCAGAAAGATTGAACGATGCTATTTAGTTACAGATAACAGAATCTGAGGACATAGAATTCTATTTGTAATAAGGAAAACAGTGTTTAATGTAATGTGGTCCTTCATGTAGAAGGAAAGCTCAATTGAAGTTGTCAACCCTGCTGTCTGCAGTGTAGATTGAAGGCAGTTGTTGAGACAAAGATTGAAGAATGCTATTTAGTTACAGATAACAGAATCTGAGGACATAGAAATATATTTGTTATAAGGAAAACAGTGTTGAATGTAATGCGGTCCTTCATGTAGAAGGAAAGCTCAATTGAAGTTGTCAAACCTGCTGTCTGCAGTGTAGATTGAAGGCAGTTGTTGAGACAAAGATTGAAGAATGCTATTTAGTTACAGATAACAGAATCTGAGGACATAGAATTCTATTTGTGATAAGGAAAACAGTGTTGAATGTAATGCAGTCCTTCATGTAGCAGGAAAGCACAATTGAAGTTGTCAACCCTGCTGTCTGCAGTGTAGATTGAAGGCAGTTCTTGAGACAAAGATTGAAGAATGCTTTTTAGTTACAGATAACAGAATCTGAGGACATAGAATTCTATTTGTGATAAGGAAAATAGTGTTGAATGTAATGCGGTCCTTCATGTAGCAGGAATGCACAATTGAAATTGTCAACCCTGCTGTCTGCAGTGTAGATTGAAGGCAGTTGTTGAGACAAAGATTGAAGAATGCTATTTAGTTACAGATAAGAGAATCTGAGGACATAGAATTCTATTTGTGATAAGGAAAAAAGTGTTGAATGTAATGCGGTCCTTCATGTAGAAGGAAAGGTGAATTGAAGTTGTGAACCCTGCTGTGTGCAGTGTAGATCGAAGGTTGTTGTTGACAGAAAGATTGAAGAATTGTATTTAGTTACAGATAACAGAATCTGACGACAAAGACTTGTATTTGTGATGAGGAAAACAGTGTTGAATGTAATGCGGTCCTTCATGTAGAAGGAAAGCTCAATTGAAGTTTTCAACCCTGCTGTCTGCAGTGTAGATTGAAGGCAGTTGTTGAGACAAAAATTGAAGAATTGTATTTAGTTACAGATCACAGAATCTGAGGACTTAGAATTCTATTTGTGATAAGGAAAACAGGTTTGAATGTCATGCGGTTCTTATTGTAGAAGGAAAGTTGAATTCAAGTTGTGAACTCTGCTGTCTACAGTGTAGATCGAAGGTAGTTATTGACAGAAAGATTGGTCAATGCAAGTTGGGAACCCAGTTGCCCGCAGTGTAGATTGAATAATTGATAATCACAGGCAAAAAAGGCAGGAAGTGTGCATCTAAAGCAAGAAAGTTTTGTGGAGTTTGCGATGAGGAGTGGTCGAAGGAGGACGTATTGGTAACAAAGTGTTTATAATCAAGTTTTTGAATAAATATTGGTTGTTTATTTACAGAAGTAAGTTGAAGTATGTCTCTGAATAGTTTGATATATTTTTTTACTAATTAGGTCACCTCATTCAATATGGTGATGTGGAGATGATTTGTGGTGCACTGAGTTAGAAATCTTTGGCGCTGAGGTTGAATGTAAGGCGATCCTTAATGTAGAAGGAAAGTTCAATTGAAGTTGTGAACTCTGCTGTCTGCAGTGTAGATTGAAGGCAGTTTTTGAGATAAAGATCAAAAAATGCTTTTTAGTTACAGATAACAGAATCTGAGGACATAGAATTGTATTTGTGATAAGGAAAACAGTGTTGCATGTGATGCGGTCCTTAATGTAGAGGGAAAGCTCAATTGAAGTTGTGAACTCTGCTGTCTGCAGTGTAGATCGAAGGTAGTTGTTGACAGAAAGATCGGTGAATGCAAGTTGTGAACTCGGCTGTCTGCAGTGTAGATTGAAGGCAGTTGTTGAGGCAAAGATTGAAGAATGCTATTTAGTTACAGATAACAGAATGTGAGGACATAGAATTGTATTTGTGATAAGGAAAACAGTGTTGAATGTAACGTGGTCCTTAATGTAGAAGGAAAGGTGAATTGAAATTGTGAATCCTGCTTTCTGTAGTGTGGATCGAAGGTAGTTGTTGAAAGAAAGATCGGTCAATGCAAGTTGTTAACCCAGTTGTCCGCAGACAGTTGACACAAAGATTAAAGAATGCTATTTAGTTACAGATAACAGAATTTGAGGTCACAGTAGAGTTATATCTGCTTTAAGGAAAGCAAGGCTGAATGCAATGCTGTCCTTAATATAGAAAGAGAGCTGAATTCAAGTTGTGAACCCAGGTGTTCGCAGTGTGCATTGAAGGCAGCAGTTTCTGATTTAATTTGTACTAAAATGTCAACATAATTTAAAATTTCCATCAAAGCTTTTGTGTTCAAAATCACAATTCATGTGTGCAGCAGTAATTTCTCCTTCTTCACTCTCATTGCCTGTGACAGATATGATTAGTTCTTTAATTATATTCAAATTAATATCCAAAATCTCATGAGTATGAGGCTCATTAAAGGGCCTGTAGTTTGAATTTCAATAAGAAACAGAAGATTTGATAACTATAGACTATACTGGCTCTTTTTAATATTGTTAGAATTTTAAGCTTTTGTTTATGCATGAACAGCAGGAAGTGAGCAAATTACCCACTGCCATTCACGAGTAATAGTTACCAAGAAGGCTCAATAAAGGGCCTGCACTTTGAATTTGTATTACAAGAAGGACAATGGACAACCCCAGCCAAGAAAGGCAGCAAGTGTTCAAATTTCTCACTGCCTTTGGATGGGATAGTTCTTCGAAGAAAAAAGCTTGATAAATGTGTAGTCAGTGATGTCGAGGAGATTGATCTTTTTTTATTTTTGATGAGGTTGATAGAGTAACAGAAAAGTTCATCACAATAAATGCATAGAAATTTAAGTTTACCAAAATCAAGATCAATATGTATGTATGGACTGCTTTCTGAAGATGCTGTTGCAGCAGTTGATGTGGTTGGTGCTGCAGCAAGTGGGTTGTTATGCAATCTCTGTGTTGCAGCTAAAATGAAGTTGTTGGGGTGCAAGTTTTTACATGTCGCATCATAGTTGGTGTGCCAAAGGAGTAATGTAGAAGGAAAGCTACATTGAAGATCTGAATGCAGCTGTCTGCAGTGTAGATTGAAGGCAGTTGTTGACACAATGATCGATGAATGCTATTTTGTACAGTTAACAGCATGTTCGGACACAGTATAATTGTCTCTGCCTTAACGAAAGGAAGGCTTAATACAATGCTGTTCTTAATGTAGAAGGAAAGCTGAATTGAAGTTGTGAACCCAGCTGTCCGCAGTGTAGATTGAAGGTAGTTGTTGACAGAAAGATCTGTCAAGGCAAGTTGGGAAAGTTAACAGTATCTGTGGACGCAGTATAATTGTGTCTGTCTTAAGGAAAATAGAGCTGAATACAATGGTGTCTTTAATGTAGAAGGAAAGCTGAATTCAAGTTGTTAATTCAGCTGTCCGCAGTGTAGATTGAAGGCAGTTGTTGAGACAAAGGTCGAAGAATGCTATTTAGCCACATATAACAGAATCTGAGGACCCAGTATAATTGTCTCTGTCTTAAGTAAAGCAAGGCTAGATTCAATGATGTCATTAATGTAGAAGGAAAGCTGAAGTGAAGTTGTGAACCCTGATGTCTGCAATGTATATTGAAGGTGCTACTCGAAACAAACATTGATGAATGTTATTTTGTACAGTTAACAGAATTTGAGAACATTGTACAGTTGTCTGTGCCTTAAATAAATTGAGACTAATATGTCCTACTCTGTTTCAAGAGTTTGCAGCATTCTTAAATGCACAAAGGCAAGCATTAAGTTTGATAGCATGCTTATGTGATCAATATTGAGAAGTTTAATTTTCTTGAAGTTTCTTCACAACAAGCTTGTCCAGATATCTTGTGGTATTGTAATTTGTTGTTATACTCCATAGGTAGTATAAGTAAATGATGTAATGTAGCATTGGTAATCTTAATGTTTGGTTATATTTTTAATATAAGGAAGTTATTACAAATATGCAATAAGGGAATGATGCTGAATATGGAACTATTCTACTAGAAATAAGAATTGGAGAAATGACTGAACATGTCAAACAAGTTTTAAAGAGACGAATAGTTTGAAAGTTGTTTCCAAAAGAAAATATTGTTGCTAAGTTTGTAGGTATTTTTAAAATGATTGACAAACCCAGTGAAGAGAAGCAGGAAGTGTAAAAATATCCTACTGTGTTCGGCTGGGGTGTTAACTACAATAAAAAGATTCGATAACGGTCCTTGACTTTGAATCAGAAAATGAAATTGAACAATAATTGATATCCTCCAGCCAAGAAAGGTAGTTAGTGTGTAAATTTTCACTGCCTTTGGTCGTAGTCGTAGGTACAACAAAAAGCCTCAATAAAGGGCCATGAGTTTGTATCAGAATATGAAATTGATGAACAATTGATAACCGCAGTCAAGACAGGCAGCAAGTGTGCAATTTTTTAGTGCCTTTGGCTGGGATACTTGTTACCACAAAAAGGCTTGATAAAGGTCCTGTAGTTTGAATCTGAATATGAAATAGAATAGTTGATAACCATAGTCAAGAAAGGCAGCAAGTAGGTGTGTGTACGTGTAGATAATGTGTTGATTAAGTGGAACATGAATAATTTAAAAACTAAGAAAGGCTGTAAGTGTGCAAATTAGTCACTGCTATTCACGCGTAGTAGTTTGCAAGAAGGCTCAGTAAAGGGCCTGCTCTTTGAACTAGACTAACAAAGAGAAGATTTGATAACCGTAGACTATACTGGCTCTTTTTTAATATTGGTAGACTTTTGTTAAGCTTTTTTTCATAAATGAATGGCAGGAAGTGCGCAAATTATCCACTGCCATTCACGAGAAATAGTTACCAAGAAGGCTCAATAAAGGGCCTGCACTTTGAATTTGTATTACAAGAAGGATAATTGATAACCCCAGGTAAGAAAGGCAGCAAGAGTTTAAATTTCCTACTGTCGTCGGCCGGGGTAGTTGATAGAATAAAAAGGGCTTGATAAAGGTACTGCAGTTTGAATAAGAATATGAAATTGAACAATAGTTCATAGCCCCTTTGAAGAAATGCAGTAAGTGCACACATTTTCCACTTCCTTCTGTCAGTGCAGTATCTACATGAAAAAGGCTCGATAAAGGGCCAGCACTTTGAATACAGATATGAAATAGAAGAATAGTTGATAACCATAGCCAAGAAAGGCAGCAAGTATGTGCGTGCACGTGTAGATGATTTGTTGATTGAGTGGTAGAAGAATAATTTTTAAAAAATGAAAGGCTGAAAGTGTTCAAATTACCCACTGCCATTCACGGGTAGTAGTTAGCAAGAAGGCTCAATAAAAGGCCTGTACTTTGAATTTCAATAAGAAACAGAAGATTTGATAACCATAGACTATTGATAAGCATTGACTATACTGGCTCTTTTTTAATATTGTTAGAATTTTTAAGCTTTTGTCTATACATGAACGGTAGGAAGCGCGCTAATTACCCACAGCCATTCATGGGTAATAGTTACCAAGAAGGGTCAATAAAGGGTCTGTACTTTGAATTAGGATGAAAAACAGTAGATTTGATAAACATAGACCATAGTGGCTCTTTTTTAATATTGGTAGACTTTTGTTAAGCTTTTTATTATACATGAATGGTAGGAAGTGCGCAAATTACCTACTCATTGACGAGTAACAGTTAGCAAAATGGCTCAATAAAGGGCCTGCACTTTGAATTTTAGGAGGACTAATTGATAAGTCCACTTAAGAACGGTAGCAAGTGTGCAAATGTCTCACTGTCTTCTGGCTCTGCAATATCTACATGAAAAAGGCTTGATAAAGGGACACGAGTTTGAATTAGAATTTGAAATTCAAGAGTATTTGATAACCCTAGGAAAGAAAGGCAGCAAGTGTCAAATTTCCTACTGCTTTCAGCTCGGGTAGTAGCTACAATAAAAAGATTTGAAAAAGGACTTTGAATGAGAATATGAAATTGAAGAATAATTGATAATCACAGGGAAGAAAGGCAGTAAGTGTGCAAACTTCACACTGTCTTTGGCCGGGGTAGTAGCTACAATAAAAAGGTTTGATAAACGGCCTGCATTTTGAATATGGATATGAAATAGAATGTTAGTTAACCATAGCAAAGAAAGGTAGAAAGTAGGTGTGTGTGCCTGTACATGATGTGTTGATTAAGTGGAAGATAAAAAAGGTGAAAAATAAGAAAGAGAGCAGATGCACAAACTACCCAGTGCTTTGTAAAGAAAGTGGGTGTTTGGTTTCCCGGTCCATTACACGGAGTGTGTGTCGGATTGTGCAGTGGGAGCCTGAGAAATGGGTAGTAGTTACGAACAAGGTTCAATAAAGGGCCTGCACTTTGAATTTTAAGAGGCATGATTGATAAGCCCACTTAAGAAAGGTAGCAAGTGCGCACATTTTTCACTGACTTCTGGCCGTGCAATATCTACATGAAAAAGGTTTGATAAAGGGACATCAGTTTGATTTATAATTTGAAATTCAAGAGTCAAGAGTATTTGATAAGCCTAGGAAAGAAAGGCAGCAAGTGTGCAAATTTCCTACTACTTTCGGCTGGGGTAGTAGCTTCAACAAAAAGACTTGAAAAAGGACTTTGAATCAGAATATGAAATTGAAGAATAATTGATAATGCCAGGCAAGAAAGGCAGTAAGTGTGCAAACTTTCCACTGTCTTTGGCTGCGGTAGTAGCTACAATAAAAAGGTTCGATAAACGGCCTGTATTTTGAATATTGATATGAAATAGAATATTAGTTAACCATAGCAAAGAAAGGTAGAAAGTAGGTGTGTGTGCGTGTTCATGATGTGATAAGTGGAAGATAAAAAAAGTGAAAAATAAGAAAGAGAGCAGACGCACAAACTACCCACTGCTTTGTAAAGAAAGTGGGTGTTTGGTTTCCCAGTCCATTACACAGACTGTGTGTCGGATTGTGCAGTGGGAGCATGAGAAATGGGTATCTCATCTAAGGAATTTAGCGAGTGCACAAAGTACACACACTGTGCGGTAGAAAGGATGCAAAAAAGGATGCAAGTGTACAAATTACCCACTGCCATTCATGGGTAGTAGTTACGAAGAAGGTTCAATAAAGGGCCTGAACTTTGAATTACTTCAAGAATAATTGATAACCCCGTTGAAAAAAGTGTGCAGGTGTGCACATGTTCCACTGCTTTCGGCCGTGGAAGTAGCTAGAACAGAAAGGCACAATAAAGGGCCTTGAGTTTGAATCAGTTCATCAGGTATTTCATACACATCAATTTTCTCATTAGCAGTATCGGAATTCATTTGTTCTAAAGTTTCAACATAATTTAATGCTTCTAGAAAGTGTGTATCAAAGCTTTCGTCTTTGAAATCATAGCTCATGTCTGGAGCACTAAATTCCCCTCTTCACTCATTGCCTGTGATAGATACGATTAGTTCTCAAATTACACTCAAGGTAATATGCAAAATCTCCTCAGTATGAGGCTGTTAACTATAAGGATATTGTGTTCGTGTTATGTGTAGATGATGTGTTGATTGAGATTAAAAAAGGTGAAAAATTAAAATGGCTGCAGCAGTGCAAAGTACCCACTGCCTTGTCAGGGTAGTGGATGTTTGGTTTCACATCTCATTATATAGATAGATTGTCGAATTTCGTATTGGAGTGTGAGAAATGACTACCACATGAAATGAAGGAATGTAAGTGTACTAAGTTACCATTGCGGCGGTAGGGCTGAAAAATTGCACCAGTGGGCCCATTTCAGGGACTCCATTTTGAATTACAATAGTACTTGGCAAAGGCAGCAAGAAATGTAGTAGGTGGGTGTATTTGAGGTAGTGGATGTAGAATAAGGTGAAAAGGAAGAAAGGTAGCAGATGCGGAAAGATCCGACTGTCTTGTAAAGGTGTTTTGTTTTCCAGTACATTACAGAGTGTAAGTCGGACTCTGCAGTGGGAGCGTAAGAAACGGTTGTACACCATAGGCAAGAAAGGTAGAAAGTAGGTGTGTGTGTGTACGTGTAGATAATGTGCTGATTGAGTGGAAGATGAATAATATAAAAAATAAGAATGGCTGAAACGTGATGAAGTACATAAAGAGCAGCTCTCTAAACATGAAGTCTCACAAAAGGAAGGTACTCATCCTCAGACCCACCATCTCAGCCGCGGATGACTTACGCTAGCTGAGTACATTGTGGACAGTACCAACAGCTATGAAGCATGGGCACAACCTAGAATTCATCTTCAACTCCTCTCTTTGTATGTGTAAGCAAGTCTACTCCGTCTCCTCGTACTGCTATAACACCCTCCACATGCTCTGCAACATTTACAATTGGATTGTAAACAAAAGAAAAACAGTGACAGTCCTTCATGAGCAGCAGACTACACAGTGGCTATATATAGGAATTCCAGTGAAACATGTACAACAGTTACAACAAGTCCAAAAGACGTCCACCTGAGTGATTATCAATGTTCTCTGCTGCACGCATATCATTCACCACCTGATACACCTACGCTACCTTTATACCATGAATAGGATCATCTTCAAGCTCCTCACCCTCACTTTTAAAATACTCTACAACACCAGAGTAATCTACTTTAACAGTAGTAATCCCAAAAAAAAACAATTCTGATCTTAAAATTTTGACTTAAAAAATATTAGGTAAAGGTTTGGTAACTCTTTAGGCAAACGTTGCTTATAAACTAATTGCCTATCCTTGCAATGTATCCAAGCTTTCACTGATTATAAATAAACAGTGTAATGTCCAGATGTTGTAGAAGGTCCATTATGAAAAATAATTGGACAGTTACAAAAGTTCTTTCTGATATTGAAACTTGACCAGCTACAAGATTTTAATTAAAATTTCCAATACTGTTATTGGCTGCAAAAGTGGAAATTACCTAGGCCCAGATGTAGGTCGACAAATACCGGCCGGTAACGGCCGATTTCGGGCCGTTAGTGACCGGTATTTGGATTTTGACATGTAGGTTGCATTTAATTTACAGAATCGGTATATTTACCGATTCGGTAAATTTACAGAATCGGTAAAATACCGAATCGGTAAATTTACCGATTCTGTAAATCAATATGTAGGTGGCACTGTAATCAGCGCCACAGGTCCTTACCGAATCGTTATTTACCATGGAATACTATTCCAAGGTAAATAACGAATTACAGTGTACATGCACATCTGTGCATGTACACCTGTGCCATGTGGCACACAGACATGCCCAAAGGGCATGTATGTGTGTCACATGGCACACAAGCCAGAAACAGGGGTGCAACAGGGTGTCAAAGTGACACCCTGTCTCCCTTGTAAAATCTGTAATTTTACTGATTCGGTAATTACCGAATCGGTATTTGCTATGGAATCCTATGGGCCTTGAAGCCCATAGAAATCAATGGCAAATACCGATTCTGTAATTACAGAATCGGTAATTACCGAATCTTACCGATTCGGTATTTTTACCGAATTTTTTACCTACATAGCAATTACCGAATAGAGAATACCGAATCGGAAAAATTCGGTATTTACCATTCGGTGATTTGCTATTACCTACATCTGGGCCCTAGTGTTTACTTGGGGAAGTAGTTACAACAGAAAGGCTCGATATCGGGATTTTTGTTTGAATTAGAATATGAACTTGAAGAATAATTGATAAAACCAGACAAAAAAGGCAGCAAGTAAGTGTGTGTACGTGCGGATGGTGTCTAGATCGAGTAGAAAATGAATTAGGTGAAAAATAAGAAAGGCTGCAGATATGCAATCTACTCTCTGCCTTGTCAGGGAAGTGGATCTTTGGATATCCTTTTTTATTATACAGAGAGGGTGTCGTATTCCGTAGTGGGAGGCTGAGAAATGACTACCGCATCTAAGGAAGCAAAGCAAGTGTAGTGAGTTCCCACTGTGGGCTGTAGAGTTTAAAAATAAGAACACCCGACTCTTTTCCGGGTCTCTAATTTGAATTAGAATAATAGTTGGCACAGACAGTCAAGAAAGGCAGCAGGTATGTGCGTTTGTGCTAGTGGATGCAGAATAAGGTGAAAATTGAGAAAGGCAGCAGACGTGAAAACTACGCACTGCTTTGTAAAGGAAGTGGGTGTTTAGTTTTCTAGTCCATTACACAGACTGTGCATCGGATTCCGCAGTGGGAGCCTGAGAAATGGGTATCACATCTAAGCAAACAGTGCAAGTGCAGAAAGTAAAGTCACTGTGTGGTAGAAAGGACGGTAGAAAGGAGACAACTGTGCAAATTACTCACTGGTATTCACATTTTGTAGTTAGCTTGAAGGCTGAATAAAGGGTCTGCATTTTGAATTTGAATTAATTTTAGAATAATTCATAATTCCAGCCAAGAAAGGCAGCAACTGTGCAAATTTTCCATTGCCTTTGGACGGGATAGTTTTTTATAACAAAAACGTTTGTTAAATGTCTAATAACTAATGTTAAGGACAGTGACGCTTCTGTTTGTTGTTTTTGATGAGGTTGATGGATTTTTTTGCGTAACACAAAAGTTATTCGCAATAAATGCATAGAAATTTAAGTTTACCAAATTGAAGATCAATATGTAAGTATGGACTGTTTGCTGAAGATGGTATTGCAGTAGTTGATGTGCTTGATGCAGCAGGAAGTTAGTTGTTCTGCAATCTCTGTGTTACAGTGAAGCTAAGTTGTTGAGGTGCAAGTTGTTTAAGTGTTGCACTATATTTGCTGTGCCAAAAGAGGATTTTTTTGATTTATCACACCTTCAAAGAGTTGTTTGGTAAATTTAACAGGTTACTAATGGTTGGGGTGTTTCAGTTAGTATGTGTGTGGACTTTGCTGGAATGTTTAAGGGACACATTAGAGCTTTCAGAATACAGAAACACTTTGTACTTAGTGACGTCAAATTCTATTTTGTGAAGAACGGTTGAATTCTACATCCGCCTTTAGAACTAGTGGGAGGGTATCATTTTAAAGTGTTTGATAGGTTACACTACATGTGTGCATGGAGCGAAAGAAAACTTAGCATTGTTTTGCATGGGCATCGTCTCAGAGAAAATGTAGCATTCAGGATTGTAAAAGCTTGAGATACTAATCTTTTTAGAGTTGGAGCAGAGTTCCTGTAACATTGGTACTTAATTTTCTTTTTGATATTCAGCAATCATTTTCTGTACCTGTTAAAATATACAGTTAAATGTTCCTCTTTGAAGGTCAAGAAGCAACACTGCTCATCTACACAATATTGTTGGATGGTAGTCTAAAAAGTAGTGGTAATTTTACTGTCACCAAGGTAGATATCTGATAATAGAATGAATGATATTTTTACAGCACTATTTCATAGTTCTAATGGAAAAGGTGTGTATAGAGTCAACAAAATGATTTTTATTTTTACATATATAGGCAGTACCAGGTAAGTATAATTTAAATTTCCTTTTATAAATTGAAGGTGGTCATCTGCTGCATTCGAAACATTGGGCCTGTTGAAAAGAAAGTGAAAAGTAAGTTGTAATTAATATTGCATGGTTTAAATATGAAAAGGTTGTTGAAATAAAAACTTTATAAGTATTTCTATGGTAAACATAGTTCCAGAGTCAGAATATGCGGTATTATAACCTGGATATCGGCACACAAAGTAGTTTTGTTCAGTGCCAGTAACTACTGTGGAAGTTTGTGCTTTTTAAAACCAAAATTAGTTTTTTAGTTTTGCCAAAGTCTGTAAGTAATACTTAGAGTGTCCGGCTGAATAATAAAGGCATTGAATTATTGAAGCATAAATACAGGTTTGAAAAGTATTAACATATGGGCAAACATATTACCTTAACTGCAGACAGTGCCCTTCCCTGACCTATTATGTGGTACTGCTAAGTGGTAGGGAAAGGGTTTGTGCTGCTGGGAGTTGGGCCTACTTGTTTCATGGATATAATACACATGAAAACTTGTTGTCCTTGATCCCAACCAATATGTCCGGTGTGTCGGGCTATAGCAGGAGTCTCCAACCTTTTCTGTAGTAAGAGCTAATTCTGATGAAGGAAAGTCTTGCTGAGCTACTAGCATATTTTATCACTGTAAAATGCTGATGATATGTATTAACATTACACTATGACCACCCTAAGCACAGTTATCAGTAGTAACCCCCCAAAAATGTCAGGTGAAGTTATCAGCAGAATGCTAGGAAAACGTTTATCAATATTAAATGCTTGTAATGAAGTAAAATTCAAATCTTCATATGCTGTGTGCCAGAAAGGGTAGTACCACAGCAGTAAGTCTCTCTAACTCAAATTGTATTATCATTCAGCTAACAACTTTAAATGTGTTTTAGAATTGCAATATTATGTCTTCATTAGCATTTTAGTTTTTGAAAATACACATAGTTTTCTATTACAATCCCTTTCATCTTTGAGCAATCAAATTCAATTTTCCAGAAGAAAAACCTGTTTTAGAAAAAGCGTAATTTCATCTTTTAAAAATCAAATCAGTTTTCATTGTTAGAGAATACACAGTCCTTAAACATGAGCTTTTACTTTTCATTGAGTACCGCCATGTAAAAATGCCTCTCATTGACAAAGTATGCTTCAAATACCCAGGTATTGGAATCATAGGCCATGGTTCTTCACCATAACACTAAGAATGCCTCTGTTCAAGAGATTCTCCCAGATTGGCTTGGTTTGCTTCACCTTTGAGAGCTACTTTGAGGGTGCTGGAAGCTACCAGTAGCTCCTGAGCTACTGGTTGGAGACCCCTGGGCTAAAGGAATTCCACATTCCTATCGGTGCATAGGCAGCTTTCGAATATATTGAAGGCAACTCAGAAAAGATTCTTACCATAAAGTTTTCTGTAGAAATTGCTGAAACTTGTTGGTTGTAGACAGCACAAGACTTTTCAAGAGACTGTAAATGTAAAAAAGATGTATATAAGGGCATCATAATAGCAATGCTAAGCATTGGAAAATTAATTTGCAAATTATTGTACATGTTGTAAGTGTTTTGAATCAACGCAATGGGACTATGGCAACTATTCAAAACAACAATAATTATTCGTATTGGGGTTGAAAACCAATCGTAGGTTGGATAGCAACTGTGTTAGGACCATAGTAGTGGTGGGACAAAATGATGTGCAAATAGCAATATGGTTCCGACGGGCACTATAGATTTGTTTGGTAGACGTTCATAAATGTTATCTTTGAAAATCCTCTTTGCTATTTACGAGTATTTTAAAGAAGTAAACTATTAAGATGAGTTACTACCATTGGTCATAGTCGTGAGGATTCAATTGTTTTAGGGAAAGCCTTTAGAGAGATACGAATGGTTATGTTTAATAGTTTAATTTTTTTAATTTCATAAAGAGAAATGATATTGGCAAGTTTATATTTGTGCAATATAATAAATAATACAGAAATAAGGTACATTGTTTTGTAGGGAATAGTTACCTAAAATTTGATGAAACTCTTGATAGGTCTGAATTGTGTTACTCCGTGAATCATGACCCATTATCTTTCTTAAAGATTTTGAAGTGTACAGAAAATATTGTAGGAATATGATTTTTAGTGTGGAGAGTTTACATTTCACGGTACAGATGTCTCAAAGCATATTCGTACCGTATGCGCGGGTACACGCTGAGTATGATACACAGTACAAACTATGGTGCGATCACCCTCTCAGTGACAAATCAGACCTCAGGGCGCGCTAAGGACAATGATTAGAAGTGCTGACTCATTGCAGATCCGATTCTGGGCCTACCTCTGCGTACATTATAACACTGCCCCCATCTCTCTCTGTTGTTAATTGTTAGTGCACACACTCATACTTGCACATGCGCGCTGCACGCCCACCCACACTACCCACATGCCACCACATTTGAGATGTCATCAGTGGTGTAATGAGTGATGTCACTGACCATGTCATGAGTGATGTAATATGTGACGTCATCAGCAGTGCATTGCGGGCGCGCGGGTTATAGTTAGCTGAACTAACTATAAGGGAGGAATTCCAATGGTTTTGTATGAGAGAAATGTCCAGCTAACTATAACATGGATGAAACCTATGTATGCGCCAGGGGACTGCCTTGCAGAGAGGTGAAAAAAGGGGCGTGGCCTCTTTACACGTCTCTGCAAGGCAGTCCCCTGGCACGTTTGCAGAGGTAAAACTAATTCCCCTTGAATATTGGGGGTCCCTGGGGGCCAACTAGCCCACCAGGAACCTCCAGTATGCGTCAGGGGACTGCGTTGCAGAGAGGTGTAAAAAGGGGTGTGGCCTCTTTACACATCTCTGCAAGGCAGCCCCCTAGGCATAGTAGAGATTCCTGGTGTACTACATGGCCCCCAGGGACCCCCAGTATCCAAGGGGATTTATTTCCCCCTCTGCAATTGCCCCAGGAGGCGCATTTTCAGAGTGGTGCCTTAATTTTTTGGGGGGGATCGGCAGGGTATGCGTACCCTACGCGTATTCTGCGATTTAAAAAAGAATTATAATAATTTGGGTGGCCTTGGGTGTCCTTGTGGGACCCCCTGAGCAGGCCTAAGGGGTCAAAGTGTGTCTACCCTGCCCCCTTTGTGCCTTTTGCGCACTTGTTTTTCTGTTTTCCGAGCCTCCCTCTCTCTCACGCTGTCGGCGGACATGATTTAGCACTTGTTAGAATAAATGCAGGCGACTTATACTCTGTTACATTTAATTCTGTACACAATGTTGCGCCCGTGCATCCGAAGATCTCCCCTCCCCTGAGTACCTGGGGCACTGGGAGCCTGGTAGTCGTCCCCGGTATCTCGCGTTCTCCGACGCAGCACTCACTGAGCTTTTTGCATCTCTTCCTGTGTGCGCTGCCAGGGTCAGGGGGGTCAAATGCCCATTCCTTCATCAGGTCTGTGTTCGGGCTTTCGTAGCTCGGCGCAGTGAGGATTCGTATTCCCCGGGGAATCCGATTCACGTCAACATTTCGCTGAAGGGACTTTGATTCCCACCATTTACTCTGTTCAGCTTTTGACTTCTTATCTAAGATTTCAAATTTATCTTGTAGTGTTGTATTACTGGGACCGCTGGCAGTGTCAGATCTGTAACGGATATTAGCAGGTACAGGGAGACTATCGGAGAACATTGCGCTTGCCCGAACCTCCCTCTCTCTCACGCTGTCGGCTGACATGATTTAGTCCAAACAGCCAAGCAAGCCTGGAGGCGGTTCCGCAATTGGTGTTGACCGTTCGTATCTTCTTTTGGAGAGGGTCCTGTGTATAGCCAAGCCAGACCAATCGGCTAAGTATATAAAAGCTCCATCACCCTCACGCTGTAGCCTTACTTCCCAGCAAAGAGCAGGAACAGACACGGACCACGATATTTGGATGCCGAATTTTTATTTCAGTGCTGCCGCCATAACGTTTCGGCCCCGTGGAGCCTTGATCACATGACAGCGTGACACAGTGCTTTTTCGATATTTAAAGTGCAAGTGCTACCATTTCATTGGGTCACATGGAATGAACATAAAAGACATATTTAAATATATACCATTTAATTTTCAACTTTGCTCTGGTATAAAAAATACTGAAGAAATATATATACTGTATCTTGGTAAAATACCACAAAATCGCAATAAATTCAATTCTGACAACGTGTTCCTATTTACTCTTTTCATATGTGCAAATAACACTGATAATATATAAAAACACGTGACAATAGTCTTATTAGTCGCAAGTTCATCTGCCTCAGTATCACAAATACAAGGTGATATTATTACAATTATATATGCAGTTTGGCAGTCGAAACACGTCATGCTGGGCACTTGCTTGATAATTCTTTGCACATGCAACTGTAATCGGCAATAAAAGAATATTTATCTTCACATTGTGGTCCATAACTGTGTGATTTGGTGAGTCATTGGCATTGCACAGGTGGGGAGGTATCAAGATTGGTGCTATTAAAGACGGGAGCTGCAGCAATTTTCAAGCAGCGTGATTTCTGTAATATCAGGCATATACAGCATGTCGGCGGAAACTGTCTGCACAAGAGAGGCGGTGGAAGAGGAGTTATTCAGTAATATACCAGCCTCCACGGCAGACTTAAACAAAGTCCTGAGCAATGTTATTGGAACTAAAGATATTAGCGCAAAGACATTGCTAAAAGAGTTGGAGTAAAATAAAAGATTAGAAATCACGAAATGGTGGGAGCACTATTCCTTAACTAAGTATGCAGAGGCAGGGCGTGTCCCGAGAGGTCTGCGTATTTTACTTGCACCTAGCTTCAATAAACCAAATCATTTGATGCTAAAGGAATGGGGGAAAGCAATCTTGCAGCGTCGATGAATTTGGTCCATATTCTTATAAAATACGCTGCTATAGAATGGGTGGAACTATTAAAAGAAATAGAGAGACTAAATACTGAGATTGGCAAATTTGAGGAAACGGAGGTGATTAAGAAAATAAAAGAGACTATGAATGAAAGATTAAAGAAGCATGAAGACAAAATAAAGGTCAGGAAAGTTCATAAGTTCGCACGTGACCCAGCGGACTACAACAACAGCCAAAACCTCACCTTTGTGCGCAAATACAACCCTATTAAACGGCAATAGTATAGTGATAAAGGCAATAATAAAACAACTCTGCAAATGTGAGCAACAGCAATGCGTAATACCAATGATGATTTGTCAAGTACAGAAACCAAATCTTTGGCCAGTGACTCTAGTTTAAATTCAAATTGCAACACACAAACAGGGCCAAAATTGAATTTGAAAGAAGAATTAGATTTTTTAGTCACAGAGAGACTGCAAACATTGTGACCGAGGCAAAAGAATGTAACAAGAAACGGCGGGAACAAAAGAAGACGAGAAAGAAGAAGAAAGCATAAGCAAAAAACAACAAACAAGGAAGAAGAAATCAATGTGGCAATAGATGACAAATCCATCATCGATTTGTCAGATATTACATTGACTAAAGCGGAGGAGCAATTATTGGCTCTTGGATTAAACTTTGGCCCTAAACAATCCTTTAACTATGCGTCAACACGCATTGATGTTTTCTGCTTCATTAAAAAATTTAAATTGAAAAAATTCTTTGCATTACAAAGCATTAAAAAATCTTCTGAGGCAGATTCTCGTCCATCGGAACCCCCAACTTAAAGATTGAAGTTGATATCCTCGGATGTATCTACCCTCCTTACTATGCTACCGACTCACAGCCATTGGGGCCAGATATTGATTTAAATACTCAGTCCAGACTTAACAAAATAAACATGTTACAAAAAGGTGCTGGGATGAGTCAGTTTAAATCCAATCCAGCTTCATTCCTCTTATGACTAAGGATGCTGTTGACATTTCTCACGACTGTGTAACTGATGACATCAAACAACTCTATAGAACTGCTAAAAGCAAAAAGAAGATACATAATCGTAAGCAAATAGACTATAACAATCTTATAAAGAAACTGAATGACAATACAAATATCGTGATAAAGAATTCAGATAAAGGTGGCAATTTGGTCATCTGGCACAAGAAAGATTACATCATTGAAGCCAACAGACAACTGGCATACACCAACTGCTATGAAAAAACTACATATAAAGATTATGCAAAGGCTAAAGAGACTCTATTCAAACTATTATCGAAATGGAGCAGAGAAGGCTTAATTTCAATGGAGGAATTTAAATTTATGAACAATGAATTCCCTGTCCTTCCTGTGCTATATTTAATCCCAAAGGTTCACAAAGGTATAGTTCCTATACCAGGAAGACCGATCATCTTGGCTATTAAGAGCGCCAGTGAACAGGTCGGTCAATAAATTGATTTTTTCCTGCAGGATATGGTAAAAAGTTTACCTAGTTATGTAAGGGACACCAGTGACTTTTTACAGAAAATAAAGGATCAATAATGAAATGATGACATGTTGCTAATAACTCTAGATGTAGAGTCTTTATATACCAGCATAGATCATAGCAATGGGATAATAGCTGTTGAACACTTTTTGGGAAGAAGATTGTCTGAGTACTATGATCACAATAAGGTCATTATCAGTCTCATAGAAGGGTGTCTTTACAATAATTTCTTTCTTTTTGGAAAGGATTTGTTTAAACAACTTAGGGGTGTGGCGATGGGATCCTGTTTCTCCCCCAGCTATGAGTGTTTACACGTTGGCTGGTGGGAGGAACAGGTCCTAAACAAGAAACACTGGGTTTGAGTTAATGAACATTTTTTAAAATATCTTCTTTATATCGACTATATCTTTATTTTATGGCAGGGAGATGAGGAGGAGGCTTCACATTTTGTGAAAGAGATTAATGACAATTCCCTCAATCTCAATTTCACGTCTCACATCAGTAAAAAAGAAATTGAATTTCTAGATGTGAAAGTGTACATTAAAAATGCCAGAATAAAGACTACTCTTTTCAGAAAACCAATCGCTGGCATTACGACTTTACATGCCACCAGTCTGCACCCCAAACGTACCATCAACAGTATTCCTTATGGAGAAATCCTGAGACTTAAGAGAATATGTAGTGCCACCAGTGATTTTGAATCTTGCTTAATAGAACATGAAAACTAGATTAAAAGTGCGTGGATATTCTGATGCCATTTTAAATAAGGCCACAGCTAAAGCCAACTTGCTACCCAGCGAAAGTCTATTTCTTTCAAAATCCAATGATACTGAGAATTTTGAGACGAGTTCTGGTGCTAATAACAACAATTAAAGCAATGAATGCCCTAGATTTATTACTGCATACAGTAATGAAGAGAATAAAATCAGGACTATTATAAAGAAAAACTGGCCCATAGTTTTAACTGATTTGATACTCGGCTCAAAATTACCAAGCACCCCCTCAGTTACCTTTAGAAGAACTAGAAGTATGGGGTCTGTTTTGGATAAAAAATGCCCAGAAGTCAGACAGAGCAGGTTCCGAAAATGCTCTACGTGTAGAGCATCTAAATTTGGGACTAATAAAACTCATTACCAAACACCTTTCAGTTCTCAAGATTTAGCAATCTCTGGTAGCTTTAACTGCAAGACAGATTTTGCTGTTTATGTCTCGACGTGCACCTGTGGCTTGAACTACATTGGTAGTACGAAGCTACAGGTGCATGTTAGGATTTTACAGCATTTAAGAGCTATCCTACATAATGACCCAGCCTACCCGGTAGTGGGTCATTTTAAAAGAATTCACAATAATGACTTAGCGTGCCTGAAAATATTATGTGGTAGGGGCCATCCCAAAATCAAGCAGAGGTGGTAACAGAAAACATAGATTAAGGCAACTTTAAACCACCATGATTTTGGCATTTGATAGCAAATGGCCTCACGGGCTGAACAATACAGAAGATATGTACAATTTCTTATGAAAATATTGTTACCCGTGTTTTTGTAGTTTTGACATCAGTATTTTTGACATCAGTTTTCCACCCTTTTACACTTTTGTACTCTTGGTTTTAGATATATATGCAAAAATAATTATATTTATATATAATTATCATGCCAGCAAGACATATAAAATTTATCTGTTCCGGTATATTATCTCCAACTCTAAGTGCACATGTTTTCATGTCATTTGTAAATATTATGAATTACTCCTACAACTGCCAATATAGATGGAAAAAACCCAAATGATTTAATAATGAATTTCTCTTTTCATCTATTTCTCTCCACTTTTTAACACATTTTAGCACTTTTTACTGTGATGATGAAAGATTGTTATTTATGATGATTTTTAATAATGAAATTCGGCAATGGTCAATTTTATTATTGATAATATTTATATATCAAAGATTTATCATATGGTTTGCACTTTAGAAAATATTTGCACTAGTTCTTTGCACAGTTTGCACAACAATCATAAACATTGTTGAGTTAAGAATAAAAAATTTGCACTTTTATTGTGATAACATCTACTATTTAGTACTGTCTGAACAGTAAAATATTGGTGATTTTCACGAATAAGTTTGCTGTTTGTTTAATGGGTTTGGGGATTTATCCCTTCAATTTTTATAAGCGCAAAGCATGTATTTATACGGATGTACAAATGATCGACTTTGCAATGTCTTGCATTTATGCGTGAAAAATAACTTCCCATTTTTTTAGACTCTCTCGAAATGTATTTCCATTATGTGTTTTTATATTTAAGTATTTTATACTTTGTATACACATGTAAAAATTGCGATATTTGGAAGTCGAAAATAGGGTTCAGGACAGTATTTCTTCAGTGTTTTTGGTCACATGACCAGCAATGTAATGGATTGTGGGTGTGCACTATTAAGCATATAAAAAAACAGCATGATTGAAGTGATCCGCATGTGAACAAGGGCTCGTGAGCCCGAAACCCGTTGTTGCTTATTTTACCTGAAACCAGATATAAAGCATCTTCACCAGATCCTGTGGTCCGTCTCCTGCTTCGCCGGTCCGTGTCATTGGAAGTGGCTGTGGAGTTTTTTTTGTGTATATATATATATATTCACTGAAAAAAACATAGGTTTCACACCAGTTATAGTTAGCTGGAAATTTTACTGACCTAAAACCTTTGAAATTCCCGCTTTATAGTTAGTTGGACTCACTATAACTTGCGCGCCTGCAATGCACTGCTGATGACGTCACATATTACATCACTCATGACATGGTCAGTGACATCACTCATGACATCACTGATGACACCATCCAGTGAATGTGTGTCTTTCTGAAAAATAAATATGTTTTATTGATGTATATGTAAAGATCGATTGAAGAATAAATGTTTAAATAAGTGTCTAAATGGATTTTTTTTTTTATTGATTGGTTAACTGGCTTATTAAGTGTATCTTAGTGAATGCATATATTAGCGAGTAACTTTTAAATATTGAAATATATGTATCAGTGTTTCACTTTGTGTATAAGTGGCTACATGGGTGACTGACTCACTGTTTGTATGTGTTTTGAAGACAGCATATGTGCAGGACTGTATGGGTGGATGAGTGCGTATATGTGTGTATTAGTGAGTGAATGACTGTCTCACTATTGTCTTTATTAGTAACAACATATGTTTTAATCTAGTATATGTGAGTATTGATGTATATAAGTGAGCATATGTGAGAGTGAGAGATTGTAAGAGTTCCTGTTTAAATAAGTATGTGTTTCTATAAGTGATTGTTTAAGAGAGTAAGTATGTGTAAGTTTCCTTAGAAGTAAGCTGGTAGTGTGTGTATAGTTGTATATGCAAAAAAATGGATGTTCAATAGTTTATTTGCATGTGTGTGAGTAACTTTTGGATGAATGTTGGTGTGTAACAGGATGTATAGGTGTATCACTACATATGATGAGTGGGTATATGTATGAGTGACTCTATAGAACTGTTGGTGAATGAGTGGATGTGTATATAGATGGTGGAATTACTGAATTGGTTGTTGTAACTGGTATGGGTATCTCCATTTTTTTGAAAATGTTAGTTTCTATTTTTGAATATGTGTTTCAAGGGTTACATTACACTGAAAGGAGGTCTGTCACTCTGTCACAAGGATGGTGTCATCAGTGATGACATGAGTGATGTCACTGACCATGTCATGAGTGATGTAATATGTGACGTCATCAGCAGTGCATTGCAGGCGCGCAAGTTATAGTGAGTCCAACTAACTATAACGTGGGAATTTCAATGGTTTTATGTCAGTGCGCGTACCGCTATTGCCACGAACGAAAACATCATAGTGACGTATCGCGTAGCCGCGTCCGTGTGATACGCACGGCGTAAGCGCACCCGGAAGCACTCGAGCGCATACGATCACGCTATGTAAGCGCGTGAGCGCGTCGGGTCATGTGACCTAAAAATTACACTTTTCATTGGTTCAGAACAGTTTTGGTTTCCAAATGATGAAAGCCCGGGTCATGTGACCTGAAAATAACACTTTTCATCGGTCCAGGACAGTTTTGTTTTCCAAATGATGCAAGCCCCCACCTTTTTTCCTTATTCGCACTTTGTCCTTTGACTGAGGAAGACCTGTTTGGAGACCTATTAGTACCAATTTGTACTGAAAAATGGCTACAGTAGCAGCAGCAGCAGGAGCTTCTCAGCCACCACCACCACCACCACAAGGACCACCACAATACCACAGTGGTGGAGATGAAGAAGTGGAGGAGGAGGAGGAGGAGGAGGAGAGGAGGAGGTTCCTGCCTGAACATACTACCCCATATAAGCCGAAGGAGCACATTATCTGGGAGTTTTTTTCAATCCCAAAGGACCTCAAGAAAGTAAATGCGCCAAAGGTTACTTGTCTAATCTGTGGCACTGTACTTTCCTGGGGGAACCTAACAGAAAGTGCAATAACACCATGATTCGCCACATGCAACGCCGGCACCCTAACAACTATGCTGCGGCAGAGGTCCTAGAAATGACCAGGAACCCTCCCCAATCTTCTCCCAGCACCTCCCAAAGTAAGCAACCCACTCCATCGGGTCCAGAGACAAGGGAGATGGTCCCAAACATACAAACCCAGTTTGGACAATACAAAATTGTTTGTATATTTTGTGGAAAAACAATTACCTATGGTGAGCAAAGCATTAAACTCATCAACCGTGCTGGTGACAACCACAATTGCCCCAAAAAACCTTAATTTTTTCCTGATTTCTTTTGCTCCAGTTGAGCCATTTACAATTCCCTGTTTTTTGTTTGTCCCCATAAAAATAACAAAAAAATATAAAATTGTTCATAAAAGCCAAAAAAAGTAGAAAATGTTCCAAAAAACAATAAAAAAAATATAAAACAACAAAAAGAATAAAAAAACAGTTCTTTTTAGAACTATCTCCAATTTATAAAAAAATGCTACTTTTTTTAATAAATCTGTCATTCTTTTTTCCTTATGGTACGCTCCCCGGTACGCTCCTCGGTGCGCGTACGGGGTGCCCTTTTATGGCCCCCACATCAAACCTAAGGGATCAGGGGGGGTCTACCCTGCCCCCTTTTGATCATTTCCCCCTTTGTTTTTGCCACCTCTTGTGTCTCGATCCTACCGAGACACAAGATGGCGGCCGCTCCTGACTGTTTGGAATGTTGACAGACACCCGAGAGCCAATCAGCTTTCCGCGAACAAGGCAAGCTGATCGCTGAAACGCGTTGGGCTGTTTTTCCATTGCTACGATTTACCATGCTGGAAATGAATTAAATAAATAATCCTTGAACTGCAAGAAGTCTATTGAAGTGGTAATTTTCGCTTGGTCTGGAGTGCATTGGCGCAATTGTTTTGTGCTTGGTGAAACTGGATACTATTGACAGGGAAACCTCTAATCCTGTGGTGCACCGCTGTCTTGGCATCCCGGCAAATTTGGAGGAAGTGAAAATGGATATATATATATATATATATATTACCTACTGGCGGTCGCCAGTAGGTAGTTATAGTTAGGACCTAGTTTCCATAGGGAATCCACAACATTCTATTGGGAATAACTTTGGCGCTGGTTGATGAATCTTTGTGAATTTCTCAAAGAAGATGGCCTGTTACGCTCTGCTCCTTCCCTGAAAGTGTCGGGGGGATTTGTGAAGCAGGGGCCGAGAAAAAAGGGTGGTCCCAAAACGTGTTTTCCCCATTTTAATTTCCATAGGACGATTAGACACGGCTACAGCCCGAACCGCTGTACGGAATTACACCAAACTTGGCAAAAAGGTAGGGACTGGTACGCAGTAGGGCTTTTTCCATATGTGGTGAAAATCGCTCCAGTGGTTTTTATGAAAATGAACTTCAAAAAAATGTATATATCTATATGCGAGCTTCGAGCGCTTTGGGTACGCGTACCGGCAAGCACACCCGGCGCGCCACGAAAGTGCGCGAGTGGAAAGCTGTTTGGCTCTCGGGTGTCTGTGAACATTCCAAATGGTCCGGAGAGTCCGCCATCTTGTGTCTCGGTAGAACCGAGACACAAGAGGTGAAAAACAAAAGGGGAAAACTTTAAAAGGGGGCAGGGTAGAGGCCCCCTGACCCGCTACGTTTTCTCAGGGGGTCCTAGGAGGACCCCAACGGGCAAAAAAAACTATTATTTAATATTTTTAAATTTTGCGGAGAATGCTCAGGGCGCGATTACATGTACACTTACATGTACGCGTACCCTGAGCGTACCACAGGGAAAAACAGTGAAAAAATTAGAGTAAAATAAGAATTTAGAGTGCTTAGAGGTACTCACTCACTCACTCCCCTTCCCTTACTCCCCTTTCCTCATTAAGTTTTGCTAACTCGCATTCCTTTAGTCCCTTACTCACCTTCACTTTATTTCTCTCCCCCTCTTTCCCTCTGTGTCACTCAATCTAACCGCCTCATTATCCTCTCAGTCATTTGCTCTCCCTCTATTTTTCTTTCCCTCTCTCTGTCCTTCACCGTTCCTTTGTTTCCCTTTGTGTTTCCTTCACTCCTACTTTATCTCTTCGTACCCTTTTATGACTTTTAATCTCCTGCCTTGTATCTTGTATTTTGAAATATATATTATAAATATTATAACTTTTGTTTTCCTCTTCCACAGATATTAAATTTAGTATAAATATGTAATTAAGTTTACATTACTTATAATGTAAGTTTGACAAACAAAATTTAGTTTCTCATCACTCTTTTCCTCTACCTCACTGCTCTTCTCTCACCCTCCCTCACCCCCGTTCCCTTACTCTGCTTCCCTCACTTATTCTCATTCCCCATGTTCACTCCCCTTCCCCTCTCTCACCTCTTCCACACTCAACTTCTTTCAGTCCCCCTGCTTCACTTCCCTTCCCCACACTTCCCTTCCTTCGCTCCGTCACGCATTCTCCTTTCCTCTCTCACCGTACTCCACTTCACTCACTCCTTCTCTCACTCCCTCTGTCCTCTCACTTCCTCGCTCCTCTTCCCTCACTCCCTCTGTCGTACCCTCTCTCCCTCCGTCCCCTCCATCCCCTCACTCTCTCACTTCCCTTCACTCACCCTCACTCACCATCCATCCCTCACTGTCATCAACTCACCCTCACTCACTCCCCCTTCCTTCTCCCTCACTCCCCTTGCCTTACTCTCAATCCCATTACTTTATCCTCCCTCACCCTCCTTCCCTCAATATCAATCCCCTTTTTTCACCTTTACTCATTCCCTTCCCTCACTCCCTGTCACTCTCCTTTGTTCACTCCTCTTCGACTTACTCCCGTTCACAACTCACCTTCCCTCACTCCCCTTCAGTCATTTGTTCTCTCAGTCACTTTCTCCCCTTCATTCAGTCATTTTATCCATTCATTTATGCAGTACACATTCATTGAAAAAAAGACTGACACAATATATAAGGAATATAGCTCTTTGAGAATTGGAGGTAGTTCTAAAAAGAACTTTTTTTTTTCTTTAAAAAAAAAACAAATTCTACTTTTTAACAACGATTTTTAATCAATCAATCAATCAAGAGTATGTGTAAAGCGCACTACTCTCCCGCTAGGGTTTCAAGGTGCTGGGGGGGGCTGCTACTGCTTGAAAAGCCAGGTCTTGAGTTGCTTCCTGAAGGAGAGATGTTCCTGGGTGAGTCGTAGGTGGGTGGGGAGGGTGTTCCAGGTCTTGGCCGCCAGGTAGGTGAAGGATCTTCCTCCGGTGGTGGTTCTGCGGATCCGTGGGACGGTGGTGAGGGCGAGGCTGGCGTAGCGGAGCTGGCGGGTTTGCGTGTAGAACATGAGGCGGTTGTTGAGGTATTCGGGACCCAAGTCGTGGAGAACCTTGTGTGCATGGGTGAGGAGTCTGAATGTGATCCTTTTGCTGACTGGGAGCCAGTGCAGGTCCCTCAGGTGGGCGGAGATGTGGCTGTGTCGGGGGATGTCCAAGACGAGTCGTGCTGAGGCGTTCTGGATGCGCTGGAGTCTTTTCCGTAGTTTGGCGGTGGTCCCAGCGTAGAGGGCGTTCCCGTAGTCCAAACGGCTGGTGACGAGGGCCTGGGTGACCGTTTTCCTGGTTCCAGTGGGGATCCAGCGGAAGATCTTATGGAGCATGTGGAGAGTGTTGAAGCAGGAGGAGGTAACGGCGTTAACTTGCTTGGCCATCGTGAGGGAGGAGTCAAGGATGAAGCCCAGGTTGTGTACGTGGTCCGTGGGCTTGGGTGGGGGGCCCAGAGCAGCGGGCCACCAGGAGTCCTCCCAGGCGGAGATGGATGGGCCGAGGATGAGGACTTCCGTCTTGTCTGAGTTCAGTTTCAGGCGGCTGAGCTTCACCCAGTCTGCGATGTCTTTCATTCGGTCCTGGAAGCTGGCTCTGGCGGAGGTGGGGTCGTTGGTGAGGGAGAGGATCAGTTGAGTATCGTCGGCGTAGGAGATGATGTTGAGGTTGTGCTTGCGTGCGATGGCTGCGAGGGGGCTCATGTAGACGTTGAAGAGGGTGGGGCTGAGCGAGGAGCCTTGAGGTACACCGCAGATGACCTTGGTGGCTTCTGCGAGGAAGGGCGAGAGACGGACTCTTTGGGTTCTGTCGGAGAGAAAGGAGGTGGTCCATTCCAGGGTCTTTCCTTGGATCCCGGCGTGGCGGATGCGGGTTGTCAGGTAGCGGTGGCAGACCGTGTCAAACGCAGCTGAGAGGTCGAGCAGGATGAGGGCGGCGGTTTCTCTGTTGTCCAGCAGGGTCTGGATGTCATTGGTGGCCGCGATGAGGGCAGTCTCGGTGATGTGGTTCGCTCGGAATCCGGACTGCGATGGGTCGAGGGAGCCGTTCGTCTCCAGGAAGGCTGTCAGCTGTTTGTTGACGGTTTTCTCGATACCTTTTGCAGGGAAGGGGAGGAGCGAGATGGGGCGGAATTCTTGAGGTCTGAGGGGTCTGCGGTGGGTTTCTTCAGGAGGGTGTTGATCTCTGCGTGCTTCCAGCTCTCCGGGAAGGTGGCAGATATGAAGGAGTTGTTGATGATGTTCTGAAGTTTTTAAATTTTTGGGAGATTTTTTTCAGGACAAAAACAAAACCAGGGAATGCAAGGCTGGGTGGAGCAGTGGTGTTCCTCCTTCTTTCGAACAATTAGTTCAATGCTCTGCTCCCCGTAGCAGAGCATTTGATCACACTGTTTGCAGTGTATTTTCAAATCTGCAAACACCGGCTGTACGTTGGGGATTAAAGTTGTTGTTGTTCCTCTCACAGACGATGTAGATGCTCCAGTGGAGGTGGAGGCGCCATCTCTTGGGGGATTGCGTGCCAGGTCCCTGGTGCTCTCCCTAGCAAAGTTGTTAGGATGCCTCCTTTCCACATGCCGGATCAAGGTGGCTTTCCCAAAGCTGTATTTTCGGGTGGGATCCCCACGTGACAGAGTTGTGTCACATATCCGGCACATTACCTTTGCAGCATTACATTTCTTTTCCCCCTCTGGGAAAGTAAAGAACTTCCAAATAAAATGCTCTTTAACTTTTCTTTGGGGGGGGTCCTCAGGCAGGAATTCCACATCAGAATCTCTGGAGGGTCCTGGGAAGCAGACATCTTTGAAAAATGAGTGCTAGTTGTATGACAAACAGGCAAGATGTGTTCTCTCAGCAATTGCAAAGACGTAGTGAGGGAAAGGGTGGGGACTATCCATAGTTGTGAAAAAAACTGTTATGAACCAATCAAAAGTGTTGTTTTAAGGTCACATGGCTTGACGCGCGCTTACGCTGCGCGCCCCGGGGCGCTTACGCGGCACGTACGTAGGCGCTTACGGAGGCGCTTACGGGGGTGCTTACGCGGTGCGTATGAATGACGTTTAGCTCGATTTTCGTAAATGTGTTTAAAGTTAAAATACGGTTTTTAAAAATCAAAAATACTACTTTTATGAGTATGCCACTAAATGTCTTGCATTATTATTTACTTTAAATACATAAATATATATTTTTTTGCTCGTGGGAATTGCGCTCACGCTACCTGTACGGGTGCGTTTACGGGTGCGCGCAACCTGAGCACCCCAGGGTTTAAATATAAAAAAAAACAGGAAAAATACATTCAAAAATTCATATTAAAAAAATATAGAATATTGGACTAATTAGAAAAAGTTATAATAATTAATAGATATAAAAATTTGCTATTAAAAAAACTTAATAATTAACTTAAAAAACGTAGGTATCAAACTCGTTATAGTTATGAATTAGCATTTAAAAAACCTTTGAAATTCACAGAAAAAAACATAAGTTTAACACTCGTTATAGTTAGGAATTAGCATTTAAAAAACCTTTGAAATTCACAAAAAAAACATAGGTTTCACACCAGTTATAGTTAGCTGAACATTTTACTCAGTGATGTCATCAGTGATGTCATTTGAGATGTCATCAGTGATGTCACTGACCATGTCATGAATGATGTAATATGTGACATCATCATCAGCAGTGGATTGCGGGCGCACAAGTTATAGTGAGTCCAACTAACTATAACGTGGGAATTTCAATGGTTTTGTATGAGTAAAATGTTCAGCTAACTATAACTGGTGTGAAACCTATGGTTTTTTTTGTGAATATATATATATATATATATATATATATATATATATATATATATATATATATATATATATATATATATATATATATTCCAGCAAAAGTTTTGGCGCAAAGCTGCAGTGGCCACTTCCAGCGGTGGGCCCAGGACGGGATCGCCAGTCCCTTCACACACCAACCAACTCGTTCACAATCCTCAAGAACGACGTCCAGGCCACAAGTAGTTTTCAAAACTGGATTTATTCACAGCCCTACTCGACGCGTTTCGGGAATTGCCTTCCCTTTCTCACGAGTACAAGAGTCTGTTTGCATCCATCTTTTAAAGTAAATCACGTGATCGTGTTGAAAAAATAGACATAGCCAACAGACTAACACAACATCATACGTCTGGAGCTATGTAATACATTCGTTTTTCAGCAATGTGTGGCATAAAGTAAATTCAGTGTTATCTGATCGGTTGCACATTATTTAACATCTTACACTTTGGACAAGGAAATATGCATTATAAATTCATTATGTACAAAAGGTGTTCCTTCTTACGGCGGGGTCGTTTCACTACTTCGAAATTATCCATGATTTCACGTAATATCACATAGGGAAGACATTTTTCACACTCAGTATTGTCTCCTGACTATTTAAATCAAGAAAAAGAATTACCGGCATTCCAATGCGAATAACAAATTTTAAATAAACAAATTGTGCTCTGCTTGAAAATACGGTCCGCTAGAGGCTACGAACCCTCAATTGTACAGTTCATGCGCCTTCGCACTGATCGTCCACTAGGTAGAGCTATACCGCTGCCTCCTGTTTAACAGCTCTTCTTTAACCAAATCAAAGGGACCCCCTGCGCATTTTGGACTGATTGCGTCCTTATCAGACGGGCAACCTGTTTTTCACTGTCCTGAGTGATTCTTACTTTCATACATATTGCACCAAACTGGTACTCAAGGATTCAGCCCAAGTGGGCCAAGTGTTTATCTGCTTATTCGTCCGTTTGGTGTCATATCTAATTCATGACTTACACAAGAAAGCACCTTTCATTGTAACATTGCCCAGCGTGACTTCTGCAACTCGATACATACTGCCACACACTTTCTGACCGTGCTGTATTTTCATACTCTCCCACATTACATGGTACCTGTGACAAAATGATAAAATACAGTGATTAAACAACCTGCCAAATTCGTGCCATTCATACAAATAAAATTAAGATCAGAGGACAGTTTTGGCAGAAATTATATACATCAGCACACTTCTTTCAGTTCATCCAAGGTGTACACCTAGAGCTTCATCGCAATTATGCCCCTGGGGCTGTAACGTGTGATATTTTATTATGAATGTCGACTCCAGGCGTCTAAGTTCTTGAAGTAGGTTCCCGCCTCTTTCTCTTATGGGCACTTGGTCTAGTGCCACATAAGAGAGGAGGCTGTTGTTACTTCTGTGGTGGGACGCAAAGTGTGTAGCCATGGGATACTGTTTGTCTTGGTTTTTTATGGCTCTTAAGTGCTGTAAGATCCTGTCTTTGGCTGGTTTAATTGTGCTGCCCACATAGAATTTGTTGCACGGGCATTTGAGTGCATAAACCACATATTCTGTGTGGCATGTCAAATGTTTGGTGATTTTAAAAGGCTCACACAGCTGGGATAATTTTATGTCTTTAACATTGTGGCTGAATTTGCACGCTTTGCATCTGCCACAGACATAGAATCCCTGGACTGGATTTTCTCTCTTTCGATTGACTATCAACGTCTGGCATACTTTGTCTTTTAGACACATGGGTTTTCTGTACGTGATTTGGGGGTAGTATCTGATGCTCAATTGGATATCTTTGTCAGTCTTGAGGGCATTCCAGTATTCATTAATTGCTCCTCTGACTTCTTTAGTTTGGGAGTGGTAATCAGTAATGAATCTCACTCCTTCTTTTATCTCCTCCTTTTCGGTGGCTGAGGGTTGGTTGGTATCCCTTTCCTCCACTTTACGTACAGCCTCAGTGATACATTTTTTACTGTATCCCCTGGACTTAAATCTGTCACACATGATGTCTCTCTCTTTCTCGTAATCCAGCTGTCTTGTACAATTGACCGTATTTTCAAGCAGAGCACAATTTGTTTATTTAAAATTTGTTATTCGCATTGGAATGCCGGTAATTCTTTTTCTTGATTTAAATAGTCAGGAGACAATACTGAGTGTGAAAAATGTCTTCCCTATGTGATATTACGTGAAATCATGGATAATTTCGAAGTAGTGAAACGACCCCGCCGTAAGAAGGAACACCTTTTGTACATAATGAATTTATAATGCATAATTTCCTTGTCCAAAGCGTAAGATATTAAATAATGTGCAACCGATCAGATAACACTGAATTTACTTTATGCCACACATTGCTGAAAAACGAATGTATTACATAGCTCCAGACGTATGATATTGTGGTAGTCTGTTGGCTATGTCTATTTTTTCAACACGATCACGTGATTTACTTTAAAAGATGGATGCAAACAGACTCTTGTACTCGTGAGAAAGGGAAGGCAATTCCCGAAACGCGTCGAGTAGGGCTGTGAATAAATCCAGTTTTGAAAACCACTTGTGGCCTGGACGTCGTCCTTGAGGATTGTGAACGAGTTGGTTGGTATATATATATATATGTATATGTATTACCTACAGGAAATACGCAACATTCTATTGCAAATAACTTTGGCGCCGGTGGACGAATCTTCGTGAATTTCTCAAAGAAGATGGCCCGTTCCGCTCCGCTCATTCCCTGAAAGTTTTGGGGGGATTCGTCAAGTTGGAGCTGAGAAAAAAGGGGGTCCCAAAACATGTTTTCCCCATGTTATTTTCTATAGGACGATTAGACACGGCTACAGCCCGAATACCTGAACGGAATTCAAAGAAATTTGGCAAAATGGTAGAGTCTGATTCGCAGATCACGCTTTTGCTCAAATGGCGTAAATACATCCAGTAGTTTCTGAGAAAATCAGAAGAAAAAAATATATATTTCTATAAGCGCGCACCGTGCGCGCACCGTGCGCGAATCGGGTGTGCGCGAGCGGAATTCTGATTTACTGTTAGACGTCTATCAACATTCTTATTGGTGGAAACCAGGAAGTGTTAGCTGCCATTTTGGGTCTCCGAGGCAGAAGAGAGCCCAAAACAAAAGTGGAGAATGTGAAAAGGGGGCAGGGTAGAGACTCCCTGACACCTAGGCCTTCTCAGGGGGTCCCTAAAGGACCCCGAAGACCCCCAATGTTTTTTTTTAAATGCGGGGTGCGCGCACGTTGCACGCACCTTGAGGCAGAAGAGAGTCAAAAACAAAAGTGGAGAACGTGAAAAAGGGACATGGTAGAGACTCCCTGACCCCCTAGGCCAAAAAACGTTTTATTTTTTTTTAAAAATCGCGAGGTGCACGCACGTTGCTCGCACCCTCGAGGCAGAAGTCAGTCAAAAAAAAAAAGTGGAGAACGTGAAAAGGAGGCAGGGTAGAGACTCCCTGACCCCCTAAGCCTTCTCAGGGGGTTCCTGAAGGACCCCGAAGGGCAATTTTTTTTTTTTTTAAATCGCGAGTTGTGCGCACGTTGCACGCACCCTCGAGGCAGAAGTGAGTCAAAAACAAAAGTGGAGAACGTGAAAAGGGGGCAGGGTAGAGACTTCCTGACCCCCTAGGCCTTCTCATGGGGTCACCAAAGGACCCGGAAGGGCAAAAAAACATTTTTTTTTTAAAACATCGTGAGGTGCGCGCACGTTGCATGAACTCTCGAGGCAGAAGAGACTCAAAAAAAAAAGTGGAGAACATGAAAAAGGGGCAGGGTAGAGACTCATTGACCCCCTAGGCCTTCTCTGGGGGTCCCTGAAGGACCCCAAAGGGCAAAAAAAACATTTTTTTATTTTTTTTTAACTGCGAGATGCGCGCACGTTGCACGCACAATGGGAAAACAAACAAAAAAAAAGTTTTCAACAAATTTGAGTGTTGATATGTTGATTGAAAATGTAGACTATACTGTTATCCAAATCGCAAAAAACTAGCTGAGCCGTTCCATATTACAGGATACAGTCAATGTATTACAATATACAAAGGCAGTTTGTGGAAAAATACATATATAAAAAATATAAAAAATGATACAGAAATTAGCATTTTAAAAACCTTTGAAATTCACTTAAAAAACCATAGGTTTCACACACGTTATAGTTAGGAATTAGCATTGAAAAAACCTTGCAAATTCACTGAAAAAACCATAGGTTTCACACACGTTATAGTTAGGAATTAGCATTTAAACAACCTTGCAAATTCACTGAAAAAAACCTAGGTTTCACACATGTTATAGTTAGCTGGACAGTTCACTCATACAAAACCTTTGAAATTCCCCCTTATAGGGGCTCATTAGGATTGCGGTTAATCCACATCCTCCGGGCCGGCAGAAGCCACTGCCGGCCCGGAGGATGCAGATTAACCACTGCGGACAGAAAAAAGACCCCCTCCAGATTAGTATGGCTGGGGGATCTTTTTTCCGTCTGCCGCTTTTGCGCCGCGGTCGCCTTCCGACCGCGGCAGGAAAGCTCTAACATGGCTGGCGGTGTCAATCAGACACCGCCAGCCATATTAGGATGCCAGCGGTCCTATGCCTTTCCACGGCGGCATTTCCGCCGTGGAAAGGCATACAGACTTTTCTTTGGGGCCTGTTGTGGGCCCCCAGGGGTGAAGGGGGGGTGGGGGGTGCACATGGGGGGTACCTATGGTACCCCCCTGCCTTTGCGTGCACGAAGCGGCAGGCACCACGCGGTGCCTGCAGCTTCATGCACGCCAAGGAAAACATGTTTTTTTTAACATTGCGGCATGTGCTGCTTCAAGCAGCACCCGCCACAATGTTAAATATACAGGATTTGACAGCCAGGGTAGCGGCCACATCCTAATCAGCACGAAGGGACCGCCGCTGCCCCTGCGGATGGTCCTTCCTCCTCTGGGGTGGCAGACAGACGCCATCCTTATAGGCCCCATAGTTAGTTCAGCTAACTATAACTCGCGCGACCGCAATGCACTGCTGATGACGTCACATATTACATCACTCATGACATGGTCAGTGACATCACTCATGACATCACTGATGACATCTCAAATGTCATGAGTGATGTAATATGTGATGTCATCAGCAGTGCATTGCGGTTGCGCGATTTATAGTTAGCTGAACTAACTATAACAGGGGAATTTCAAAGGTTTTGTATGAGTGAAATGTCCAGCTAACTATAACATGTGTGAAACCTATGGTTTTTTCAGTGAATATATATATATATTTATATATACATATATATGTATATATATATATATATATATATATATATATATACATATATATATATATATACATATATATATATATATATATATATATATATATATATATATATATATATATATATATATATATATATATATATATATATATATATATATATATATATATATATATATATATATATATATATTACCTACTGGCGGTCGCCAGTAGGTATATATAGTTAGGACCTAGTTTCCATAGGAAATCCGCAACATTCTATTGGGATGAATCTTTGTGGATTTCTCAAAGAAGATGGCCCGTTACGCTCCGCTCATTCCCTGAAAGTGTCGGGGGGATTCGTGAAGCGGGGCCGAGAAAAAAGGGGGTTCCCAAAACATGTTTCCCCATGTTAATTTCCATAGGACGATTAGACACTGCTACAGCCCGAACCACTGAACGGAATTATACCAAACTTGGCAAAATGGAAGGGACTGGTACGCAGTAGGGCCTTTTGTTTAAATGGTGTAAATCCCTCCAGTAGTTCCGGAGAAAATCAAAAGAGAAAAAAATATATACCTATAGCAGCTTACAGTAAGCTTACTGTACACAGTACAGTAAGTAAGCTTACAGTAAGCTTACCGTACAAAAATCCGGTGCGCGTATCCCGCGATTTAAAAAAAAAATTTAAAAGTTTCGGGGCATGGACGGTCCTTGTGGTACCCCCTGAGCAGGCCTAGGGGATCAGGGTGCTTCTACCCTGCTCCCTTTGCGTGTTTTGCACCTTTGTTTCACTGCTTTCTTGTGCCTTGGTTCTACTGAGGCACAAGATGGCTGCCAACTCTTCCTGCTTTGGAGTGTTGACAGACAGTGGCAGCCAATCAGCATGCCTTCCTGAGAAAGCTGCATGCTCATTGGCTGTCAACACTCCTAAACAGGAAGTGTTGGCATCCATCTTGTGCTAGTGTTGACAGACAGTGGCAGCCAATCAGCATGCCTTCCCGAGAAAGCTGCATGCTCATTGGCTGTCAACACTTCTAACCAGGAAGTGTTGGCATCCATCTTGTGCTCGATAGACAAAGGCAAAAGAAAGCAAAATAACAAACGTGAAGAACACAAAAAGGGGGCAGGGTAGATACACCCTGACACCCTAGGCCTGCCCAGGTGGTCCCACAAGGACAAAAATGGACCAAATTCTTTTTTTTAAAAACCTGGTCTGTTTTTTAAAAAATTACCCTCCGGGGGGACCAAATCACGGGGGCATAGTGATAAAGAAGTGTGGGGGGTCCACAATCCCCCCCACACTTCCCCGGGGACTGCCTCCCCCGGGGCAAAGCAACGCAGCCCCTTGGCGCATACTGGAGGCTCCTGGTGGGCTAGTTGGCCCCCAGGGACCCCCAGTATGCAAGGGGAATTAGTTCCTACTCTGCAAACACACCAGGGGTTGCACTGCAGAGAGGTGTAAAAAAGGGTGTGGCCTCATTACACCTCTCTGCAATGCAGCTCCCTGGCGCATACTGCAGGTTCCAGGTGGGCTGTTTGGCCTAGGGACCCCCTGTATGCAAGGGGAATTAGTTCCCCCTCTATAAACACGCCCGGGGGCTGTGTTGCAGAGAGGTGTAAAAAAGGGTGTGGCCTCATTACACCTCTCTGCAATGCAACCCCCTGGCTTCTACTGGAGGCTCCTGATGGGCTAGTTGCCCCCCAGGGACCCCCAGTATGCAAGGGGAATTAGTTCCTCCTCTGCAAACACGCCAGGGGTTGCGCTGCAGAGATTGTAAAAAGGGGGTGTGTCCTCTGAAAACCTGCCTGCAAAAATGTAGTAAATCAGTATAAAAAAAAAATTCATACATTTAAAAATTGTCATTTAAAAAACCGTCGAAATTCAATGAAAAAACCATAGGTTTCAGGACTTATATAGTTAGGAATTAGCATTTAAAACACCTTGCAAATTCACTGAAAAAACCATAGGTTTCAGGCCTTATATAGTTAGGAATCAGCATTTAAAAACCTTGCAAATTCACTGAAAAAACCATAGGTTTCAGGCCTTATATAGTTAGGAATTAGCATTTAAAAAACCTTGCAAATTCACCGAAAAAACCATAGGTTTCAGGCCTTCTATAGTTAGGAATTAGCTTTTAAAAAACCTTTGAAATTCACTCAAAAAACTAAAGGTTTAGGGGTGTTATAGTTAGCTGGACATTTCACTCATACAAAACCATTGATATTGCTCCTATATAGTTAGTTGTACTAACTATATTTCGCGCACCCGCAATCCACTGCTGATGATGTCACATATTACATCATTCATGACATGGTCAGTGACATCACTGATGACATCTCAAATGACATCAATGATGACATCACTGATGACATCATCCATGTGACAATCACATACACCTTTTAATACACTAGTAAAATCTTTCATCACTCTTTGTAAAATACAGAGTATCATAGAGCTGGAAATGTCATGGTTTCAGATCCCGCCTAAAGGCCAGGAGGTCCGGGATTTGTCGCAAAGGGGGAGGAAGGTTGTTCCAAAGTTGGGATGCTAATACCTGAAAAGATCTACTCCCCACCTGCGAAAGCATGACCTTCGGAGTCAAGATCAGGTGCTGAGTAGAGGACCTCAATGGCCACTGATGCATGTAGGGCTGAAATCTATTCCCTTAGATAAGGGTCCCAATCTTATGGAAGGCTTTGAAGACCAGGACTAAGGCATAATTTAAAGTGGATTTTTTTTTACACTGGACGCCAATGAAGTGCAGACAAAAGATGAGAGGAATGTGTCCTAGGTCTTGTTAAGAAGATGGCCCTAGCTGCCATGTTTTAATTGATCTGCAGACGGCCAAGTAGGTACTCTGGGAGTCCCAAATACAAAGAGTTGACGTAATCCAGTCTCAACATCACTAGGGCCTGGACAACTGTTTTACGATGGGAGACTGGTAATAAGGGAAGAAAGTTTTTCAGCATTTTCAATGTCCCAAAACAGGTGCCTGCCACTGAATGGACTTGCGCCTTCATCGAAAGTGCAGAATCCAGTTTGACCCTCACATTTTTCACATTTGTGACCTCAGACGAGGGGGGGACATATCTTGCGGCCACCAGGAATGCAAGGCTTTGTATAGACGAGGGCCGAAGAAAATAATCTCTGATTTATCAGACTTGCATTTTAGTTGGTTGTGACTTAACCACGAGAAAACTTCAGTGAGTCAGTTGTTTATCCCGGTGCCATTGAAGTCAGAGCCCTTCTCTCACGTGAACAACTGAGTGTCGTCCGCGTATCACACTATTTTCGAGCCATGCTTCTTGGCGAGAAGGTCAAGTGGGGGCCATACAAAGTTAAATAATGTGGGGCTCAGAATAGATCCCTGCGAAACCCCCTTATTCAAGGGCGTGATTTCCACAGAAAAAGGTGGTGCCCAAACAGTTCGAGAGCAGTTTCTGAGAAAAGAAGTAAACCGTTTCATTACCGTGCCTCCAAACCCGCCCTCCTCAAGTCTTTGCAGAAGTCTCTTGTGGAGGACGGTATCGAAGGGCGTGGAGAGGTCCAGCAGCACCAAGACCGCGTTACCTCCTCTATCTAGAGTGGATTTAATAGTCTCAAGTACTGATACTCCATTACGCGGATGATGCTGTGATTCTCGCTCGTACTAGTAAGGCGTTGCTCCTACTCGTAGCGGAGTATGTGAAATTTATGAATATTAATTACTCTAAGTCTTTTGTCCTTGTTGCAGGTCCAAAACAGCAGAAATTGCCACAAATTTATATTGAAGGGGGGATGTTAGGTGTTGTGGACTCTTTTAATTATTTTGGGATCATGTTTGATCGAGATAGTAATTGGCGAAGTATTGTCTCTGATAGGGGATTGCTGATGGAAAAAGATATTGGGGCTCTTTTTAAATTTGCGAACAAAATTGGGACTAAACCTATTGAAGTTGTAAAGAAAGTTTATGATGCAAAAGCTGAATCTGCTGCCGCCTATGGGGCAGCTGTCTGGGGCATCTCAGACTCTTCTAAATTGTAACTTATAGAAGATACCTTTTTGAAAAACTTGGCCTCCCTTCCCCAGTCGTGTTCCAACTATAATTGCCACATAGAGTTGGGAGTTCCCTACATTAGTGATGAAATCTGTATTGTACCCATTCTGATGTGGCATTCGGTCTGGCCTAAGGAGACTCTTTCATTGACTAGGCATATTATAAATGATGTTTTGAAATTAGATGGTGTGAACAATATCAGTTGGTTAAAATATGTTGAATCCAACCTTAAGACGATAGCTTTACACCACCTTTATGAAGATCCAATGATGTGTCGGTCCATTTCTAAGAGCTGAAAATACATCTGCTGACCGAGTTACAGGCAAGGAGACAGGATATTAATCTTAAACTGTCGACAGTCAGAGCTTATCACTTTCCTGAGTATAACATCAATTAATGCGAATTTAACTTATCTCTCGTTTGTTACAAATCTGCAACATAGATATATTTTACTGAGATTTCACCTAAATGATATCCCTTTGATGCTAGATCTCCCTTTCAAAATCTATGTGCTCTCCGAACTGTCACTATGTCCTTGCAACAATCGATCTACCCAGAATGATCTTCATTTCTTGTTGTTTTGCAAATTCTATGGTGAAGAAATGAAATGAAAAAATGTATTGTCCCCCTCATTCGCAAAATGAATTTTAAACAGTGTTGTGTGGCTTTATATTATCTATAGTTAATGTTTGATCCGTTTACATGTTACTCTTTGGCCTCATTCTTTTTATCAGCCTTGAGGAAAAGAAGATTAGATTGCCACCTTGATAATCAAACTGTAAATTAACCTACCTAATTGTGCAATAACTCTGTGTATATTCATGAATTATTGTCCACTTTAAACTATGAAAAACTTTTTAATCCAATTCTTTCTTTTATAGTAAACTTGTATGAAAATATGAAATTTTAATTGCAATAATATTGGAAATTGATGTGTTTGTAGAATACTTTTCATGCCATCATTGTATTGGCGAAATAAAGTTATTTTGACTGACAACTGGGAGTAAGAAACACAACTTTTCTTTTTTTTTTAATGCCAACTGAATTAGGGGAATTGTTTGGTAAAACAGGCAAGTAGGGTGGTTTAGGAGTTAGTGTAGATTAGAAATGTAGGGTGTGTGAACTATTATCTAGGTATTCTGAAGCCAACATGAACGAAAATTGTTGAATTGCACCCAATAGTCTCTCTGACATTTCTTTTGTTCTTTTAGAGATTCATGGGTTCAGAGTACCAGTAAATGATAACACAATTCTCATTTCTTGGAAACCTTTCTCCTTTTTCAAAATTTCCAAGAAATTATAGAAGTTAGTATGTGATTTACCTAGAGATTTGTTGAAGGAGTCGTGTCATCCCTCTATGGCATTATTTATTTTTACTCCTCCCTCTAAGCAGATCTAGTAGCATTTCTATGTTCACATGGAAACATGGTTTCCTCCTGCTGCCTGACTTGCTTAGGTGGCCCATCTATGTGTCTTCAAACTAATTTAGAAGGGGTACCAATTTGTCTTCGTTTGCAGTAAAGTATTCAGATTCAGAAATAGATATGTAGTATTCATCTACACTGTCAGGAGGAACAAAACAAAGTGCAGTTAGTTTTTTTAATTTAAATCGTAGTTTGCTGTCTGATCTATAAACCTCAACTAAGGATGTTTTTTTGAATTTTTCGCCAATATGCCTGTGAAAAGTGAAAACTCCTTGAATTTGGATATCAGTGTACATTTTGGTAATTGTGTTAATCATAGGAAATTCAAACTCAACTAACAATTTTCTAGGACTTTTGGTCATGGTTTTAGCTTTCATCACTGACAAACATTCAGTATCTGTTGAGGATTGTTTATCAGGGAGTAAACAGTACACTTAGGTCACTACTGTTTGATTAATGTAGGCTTGAATATTGTATATTTGGGTGAATGGATGGGGTGTGTATTTAAACGTCTCATCCATCATCCAAATATCACTACTCTCCAACTTAACAAGATTATGGGGTGTGCTAAAGATTAGTATTCTTTTAAGAGTGTTTTTGTTGTCATGCAAAAGAAAGAGCTAGTTAGTAACGGTTTCAGAAAGTTCAGGTGTAATGTTATGTCAGAAAAGGTTTGGGTTGTTACACATTGGGGGATCCTTGCCTGTTTTTTTATGCTGAATAATTTTGCATAGGTTGGGGCATACAACTTGCTACATGTGTTGGAATGTTTTGAAACACCTCCCTCAAAACTGAGCCACAGGGTTCATTAGAGGTGGATGCCAGGGCTTTAATTTCATTTATATTTTCTCTTACTTCTATCTCCATTGCAGCGGCAGACTGTATATGCTTGGTAGTCCTTTCAACAGTGACACCAAGAGTAACCACTCTGTCTGTGCAGTGGGATGAGTAATAATGCACATACCTCCGATTACACCTGGACTAAGTTAATCTCTCCTTACTATAAATGTAGCCGCTGCGACTTAACAATCTATCACCACAGTTTGACTGGATATATCTAGCTTCTTTTCGAGCTGCCATTCGCTGTAGAACGAAGCAAAAGAGAAAAGGATTGTTTTAGTGATTTTAAGTGTGGTTTTTATTTAAAACTAATTTGCCTGCAAATGAAAAGTTAGTACACATTGTTTATTTTACAGCTTTAATTGTTTGCAAAATTGTACCAGGTTTTAATTGCATTCTTTTGAAAATGTTTTGTTGGAATTGTTTCCTGCTTTTGTTCATTGGATTAAAAAAAAGGTTCATTTTGGTTAGATTTTACAGGATGGTAAAGGTTAGCTTTTTAAGATGTTTCTGTTTTGTTGAAAAGGCCTGGTGTATTTGCTGGTTTACTTGGGATTTGTGTTGCAGTTCTTCACTCTGTATTGTTTGGTGGTTTGGATTCTTTGGTTCTGTAAAAAGTGGAAACATGTTTATAGTTTGCTATTTGGATTTGTTTTGTTTTGCAATTAGTCTGCGAAGAAATGTATTAGTGTTTTTGACATTGAAAAAAAAAATCATTTTGCTGCTGTTTATGAGGCTGATATTTTTACAGCAAAGATACTTTTTAAAATACTGTACTTGAAACCTGCCCAAAAAAACGTAATTTTGTTTTTGAATATTTTTACCTTGTATGCTTTGGCTTCTCCAATGGTGATGAGCTTTTGAATTTACTGTGATTGAGGAGTGTGTTCCTTCATTCTTGCAGATTTTTATGGTTTCATTTGTTAAGAAGATACAAATGTTTAAAGGTATGCTTGACAAATAACTGACATGAAATAGGAAAATTACTGTAAAAATTGTAATTTTTTTTACATTATGTAGAATCCTTTGTCTTCCAACAACACCAAGCACTTTCCCTAAGGCCAGTACAGGTCGGAGTAGGAATAGTAAATTTGCCCCCACCACCATCCAGAATTTACCCTGAGGCAACACCTGCCGGAGTAGGAATAGTAAATTTCCCCACACCATCATCCGCCACTTTCCCTAAGGACTTTTAATATATATTGGGGGATTGATTCAGTTAAGGAACTCAGAGGCTGGAATCTGTAACACTATTTCAAAACACAAATACCTCTGACACCATAAATAGCACTAGTTACTTTTATCACAGTAGTCCCTTTTATTGACTCTGCGCTGTTTCACGTTAAACTTTTTCTTTGTATTTCTTATTATATATTGGTATCTACATTCATTTCAAAGGCTCTCCTTTATACGAATCATATATTGTTATCAGAAAACAAAATATATTAACATCACAATACATTCGACTATACACAAAACATATATACACTTTACATGCAGCTGGTTAGGTCATTATGTACATTTTCATTTGATTGATTAAATCAGATCGTTCAAAGAAGCATTAATATCAGTATGAGACTGAAAAAACAGCCCGACCATAACTGGAACATAGACCCATGGACAGATAGGGAAAAACAGACTTAAATAGAAATATAAGCAGTCAAATCCCAACCTGCCTATTTGTTTCCTAATACAGATAAGACAAGACACCGACAAAAGACACACCAGTAACCCAAAAGTGGAAGAATTGAGCCTATCGCAATGGACAAAGAAAACCAATGGTACGTGATCAGCAATATTTTTCTAAAAAACGCACACAGCTGAGTCAAAGTTAAGCATATACACATACTGAACCAGTACCATTACCACTTTCAGGTGATGTCCTACAGTCCAAGTAAACAGCCCTGATGAAGACCGCACACCAAAAGTTTACCTTGTCCTAATCAAAGACGATTGAAACGCGTTGGCACGAACAGTGGATTGGAGATATTTATGCTCTCTGACTACATATATATATATATATATGAGGAACATTAGACAATAGACACTTCGAGTAGAGCATAATTGTATATAGGAATCCCCTCCTACACTGTCTAGGACCAAAGATACAGTCTAAAACTGAGGGATAACAAACTTAATTCCCCAGTTAGTGAACTCTTGAATGTATATAGTAGGATGTATTAGATGATATTAATGCTTCTTTGAACGATCTGATTTAATCAATCAAATGAAAATGTACATAATGACCTAACCAGCTGCATGTAAAGTGTATATGTTTTGTGTATAGTCGAATGTATTGTGATGTTAATATATTTTGTTTTCTGATAACAATATATGATTTGTATAAAGGAGAGCCTTTGAAATGAATGTAAATACCAATATATAATAAGAAATACAAAGAAAAAGTTTAACGTGAAACAGCGCAGAGTCAATAAAAGGGACTACTGTGATAAAAGTAACTAGTGCTATTTATGGTGTCAGAGGTATTTGTGTTTTGAAATACTTTCCCTAAGGACAGCACCTGTTGGAGTAGGAATAGTAAATGTACCCCCACCACCATCCAGCACTTTCCCTGAGGCCAGCACCTGTCGGAGTAGGAATAGTAAATTTTCCCACACCATCATCCGGCACGTTCCCTGAGGCCAGCACTGGTCGGAGTAGGAACAGTAAATTTGCCCCTACCACCATCCAGCACATTCCCTGAGGCCAGCACAGTTCGCAGTAGGAGTAGTACATTTACCCCACCACCATTTAGCACTTTCCCTCAGGCCAACACCTGTCAAAGTAGGAATAGTAAATCTGCCCCACCACCATCCAACACTTTCCCAGAGGCCAGCACATGTCGGAATGGGAATAGTAAATTCGCCCCACCACCATCCAACACTTTCCCTGAGGCCAGCACCTGTCAGAGTAGGAATATTAAATTTGCACCCACCACCTTCCAACACTTTCGCTGAGGCCAGCACAGGTCAGAGTAGGACTAGTAAGTTTGCCCCACCACCATCCAGCACTTTCCCTATGGCCAGCACCTGTCGGAGTAGGAATGGTAAATTTGCCCACACCACCATCCAGCACTTTCCCCAAAGACAGCTCAGGTGGGAGAAGGAATAGTAAATTTGCCCCACCACCATCCAGCACTTTCTCTGAGGCCAGCACAGTTCGCAGTAGGAGTAGTAAATGTAACCCAACACCATTCAGCACTTTCCCTCAGGCCAGCACCTGTCAAAGTAGGAATAGCAAATCTGCATCACCACCATCCAGCACTTTCCCAGAGGCCAGCACCTGTCAGAGTAGGAATAGTAAATGTGCACCCACCACCTTCCAACACTTTCCCTGAGGCCATCACAGAGTGGAGTGTGAATAGTAAGTTTGCCCTACCACCATCCAGCATTTTTCCCTGAGGCCAGCACAGTTCGGAGTAGGAATAGTAAATTTGCCCCACCAACATCCAACACTTTCCCTGAGGCAAGCACAGGTTGGAGTAGGAATAGTATACTTGCTCCCACCAACATCCAACACTTTCCCTGAGGCAAGCACAGGTCAAAGTAGGAATAGTAAATTTACCCCCACCACCATCCAGCCATTTACCTAAGGCCAACACCTGTCAGAGTAGGAATAATACATTTACCCCACCTCCATCCAGCACTTTCCCTGAGGCAAGCACAGCTGAGTCGCAATAGTAAATTTGCCCCCGCCACCATCCAGCACTTTTACTGAGGCAAGCACAGGTTGGAAAGGGAATAGTATATTTGCCCCCACCACCATCCAGCACTTTCCCTGAGGCAAGCACCTGTCGGAGTGGGAATAGGATATTTGCCTCCACCACCATCCAGCACTTTCCCTTAGGCAAGCACAGTTTGGAATAGGAATAGTAAATTTGTCCCCACCACCATCCAGCTCTTTCCCTGAGGCAAGCACCTGTCGGAGTAGGAATATTAATGTTTGCCCCCACCACCATCCAGCACTTTCCCTGAGGCAATCACCTGTCAAAGTAGGAATAGTGAATTTACCCCCACCACAATCCAACACTTTTCCTGAGGCAAGCACCTGTCGGTGTAGGAATAGTAAATTTGCTCACACCATTATCCAACTCTGTTCCACAGCCTGTTTCCTGAGTTAAAAACATGAAGTAGTTAAATTAGTAATATATTAAAAATAATTCTGATCTTTGTCTGCTAATGTTTTATTTCTGGGATTAATTAAGTTTTTTTGTATGTTCAGATTATTGTTAACATTCTACTTACATTTGATTTTGTAAAGGTTTGTTTCTTCCTGCTAGGTATTTGGAGTTGTTGTATGTCCAAAATCTGTTATTATCAGAAGTAAAATGTAATTTATTTTTTTATCTACCTTGTGGGTTTTTAAAATGTACCTACTTTTTTAAAATGTAATCACTTACTTTTAATGTTAAGATATTTTTTTGAATATCTGCTCTAGATTGCTGGCTGCTTTTCAAAATGTGTAAAGGATTAATTAATACATTAATACATTAATGTAGAATTATATTGTGAGTTTTTGTGATTTATGTGTCAATATTTTGATGCTGTTTTATTGTAAACATACACTTATTTCGGTCAGTACATGGCAGTGCTCAATATGTCAAACAGCAATATTCTCCTGCTACTCCTGCTGTGTGTGGTCACCTCAAAAGTCTGTTAACCACTGAGCACAAAATGTTGGTTGGCTACTTTTATTTGTGTTTTGAGGGTATACAATAATGTAAAAGAAAATATATATTGGAAACAGTTTTTTCACGCGATTCATAACCTGACAGAATGGATATTTATTTTGTCATGTATAAACATGTTTGTTTATATGTTCCTTCTCGGAATGTCAGCCATTTTGTGTAGTTTCTGGCATAGGGAGTGTAATAAAATAGTTGAAAAACGTACGCTTTATGTTCTTCGAAGATTGTATGTTTCATCTATTTTTGGCTATGAGAGTAGTGTATTTATTTTTTGCAAAATGTTTAAAATGTATGCTTCTTTTTCTCCGTCTTTTGAACTATTTTCTAGAATTTTTTATTAATACTCAGGTATTTTAATGGAAATGTACTTTAAAAAGTATGCAAGTATTAAAATGAATATCTCTCCCACCCAATACCCCTATTTCCCTTTCATCCCATCCCAGGGGAAGGTTAGAAAAATAAAATACTGATTTATTTTCGAAAAATGTTTTTAAATAGTTTGCTTTGTAATGGTATGCATAGTAATAGTATGCATTGCAATGGAATGTGTTGTAATGTTGTTATAATATATCTCAATGTACATGCGTTGTAATGGTATGCATTGTAAAAACATGCAATGTAATGGTATTTGCATTGTAAAAACTGTGATGGAAAAGCATGCGTTATAATGGTATGCGCTGTAACATCATATTTTCATTCTTTATATCTCTGTAATGCTCCAAAACTCTTTTTCTTAGGACATATGGTACTTCCCACACAGCTCAAACCACATAGACACACCAAACATATACCATGGAACACCAAAACATATAGCACAAAGGGATTCCCCTGTTTGATAAATTTGTTGATGTATCGTGTTTTACCCCTGGGTAATTTGTACTCTCTTTTGTTTGTGCTGTTTTTGCAGGCTTTACATATATCACATGTATAGAAGCCCATGTGTTCTCTTAGCCAGCCTCCTCTGTCTGTCTATGTGTGCTAGTATAACTATGTACCAGATGGTCTTTTAGGGATTTGGACTTTTGGTGTTTTATTAATGGTTGTGGTGACATGACCTTACTAATAACTGGATCTCTCTTTACCAGGGGCCAATGCTTATTAATAATCGTTCTCCAAGTTACTGACTCACTGTTATATTTGGTGATCAATCTTACCATGTGCAGTACTGTTACCTCTTTTCCTTCTGAGCTTAAAGGTGTTCTCTAGGTGTCTAAGCTGCCTTATTGCTAGCATCCCTCAAAAGTTGTATGGGTACCACTTTGCTTTGAATCTGCGGGTCATGCAATTTTCTTCCTCACTGAAACTGTGTCTGGTACTGCATGTTTGTTTTGCCCTAAAAAATTCTCTTTATGGGATACATCATTTCAATTTGTGCAGGTGGTTGCTGTTGGCATGGAGAATAGTATTACCTGCCAATTCTTTGTGAAATAGGCTGGTTTGTATCTTCCCATTGGTTACTAAGACAGAAACATCAAGGTAATCCATCTTTGCCTCATGGATGCCCTAGTAACTTTATCAAAGGACCAGAGTATTGTTATCAAGTCATCTGATAAAGAGGGCAATGTGGTCCTTTGGGATGTATGTAAATAATTGAAAGAAGCACATAGGCATTAGCACTCAAACAGTTTCAAGAAGAGCTTCCTTGGCATATACTCTTCAGCTATCAGAAGTTTCCATGACTTACTGTGGCACTGGAAAACAAAAGAACTACTAAGAACATGTGAATACCAATTCCTTTTGACAAAGAAACCGGCTGCCCCATGGTTTTATATAGTACCCAAGGTACCTAAAAGTAAGACAGAACCTCAATGAAGACCAATTATCTCTCCTAATGGGAGCCTCCTGGAGCAGACTTCAACCTATCTTGACTTCCATTTACTCCCATATGTGTTTGCCTTACCATCATATTGCAGAGACAGTAATGATTGCATTACTAAAATCTCTGAAATGCCCTGGCAGCCCAGTCACATTTCTTTCACCCTTGATGTGGTATTTGTACATGTGCATCAATCATGATTTAGGCATACAAGCATGCAAACATTTGCTCAGAGATAAATCACTCCATAGATTTGATCACTCTATGATGTTGCTGGAAATGCTTCTCTTCTGCCTTGTGAACAATTTCTTTCTGTTTAATGATGTTTGGTACTGCCAACTTGTGGGTACTGCGATGCAAAGCTGTTTTGCTCCAAGGTATTCCCGCATGTTTCTGGGTTGGTGGGGGAATAGCATGTTTGGAAAGATGAAAACGAGAGATGGAGTAGCCACATTAGTTTCTGGACTTGCTATATTGATGATCTTTTTCTGATATAGGATGGTCCCGCACAAGAGTTATATAACATTTTGACACACATTTCACAGAATGGTCTGAATTTATCTTTCACACATAAAATCCATGAGACAGAGATGGATTACCCTGATGTTTCTGTCAAAATAACCGATGGGAAGATACAAACCAGCCTGTTTCACAAAGAGACAGTGGGCATTCTCCATGCTAACAGCAACCATCCGCACAAAGTGAAATAAAGTATCCTATATGGAGAATTTTTTAGGGAAAACGGGCATGCAGTACAACACACAGTTTCAGTGAGGGAGAAATTCGGATGACCCTCAAATTCAGGGCAAGGGGGTACCCATACAAAATCTTGAGGGATGCTAGCAATAAGGCAGCTCAGACATCTAAAGAACACATTTAAGCTCAAAAGCAAAAGAGGACACAGGACCCACACATGGTCAGATTGATCACCACATATAACAGTGAATCAGGCGCTCTAAGAAAGATTATAATAAGCATTGCCACCTGGTAAAGACAGATACAGTTATCTGTAAGGTCATGTCACCACACCCATTAGTGACATACTACAAGTCCAAATCCCAGGGGACCATGTGGCATAGGTTGTTTGTTGGAACAACGAGTTCATCAACAGCAACTACCTTAACAATGTGGTCTCTACAAAGACCGTTTTTTAGCCACAATTTTTTTTACCATGCATTCCTTTACCACAAATGTTTGTGGTAAAGACATGCATGGTAAATAGCCATCCATGGCTAATCTTATGACCACCCCTCCCTCTTCCCCTGAGCCCTAAATACAACCCCAACCTCTTAAAAACTACCCCGATCCCCCAACCCCCTAATAACTATCCCATACCCCAACCCCCTAAAAACTATCCCAAACCCACATCCCCTAAAAACTACCCCAACCTCCCATACCCCTAAAAACTACCCAAAAACCCCACCCCCTAAAATCTATCCCAAACCCCCACCCCCTAAAAATTACCCCAACCTCCCGCACCCCCAAAAACTACCCCATAACCCCCACCCCCTAAAATCTAACCCAAACCCTTCCTATCCCCTAAAAACTACCCCAAAGCCCCACCCTCCTAAAAACTAACCTGCCACTCCCTAAAAATTATCACATATCCCCACCCCTACAAACGACTCCAAACCAAATCCCTAAAAACTAACCTGAATCACTCCGACCCCTTAAAACTAACCAGAACCCTTCTCACCCCCTAAAAACTACTCCGTACCTCCCACTCTCTAAAAACGAACCCGAACCCGTTAAAACTACACCAAACCATCACCCCTGACAACTATCCCATACCCCACCCTCCCCATAAAAACTACCCCAAATGCCCACCACCCCCTAAAAACTACCCTGAACCCCGCCCACCCCCTAAAAACTACAGTGAACCCCTCCCACCCTCTACAAACTACCCCAAACCCCTCTTACCTGTTCTGTTCCTGTCCAACGCTCCTATCTCCCTGCCCATCCCAAACACTAGACTGACTTAACCTTAACCACGCACATGCGTGGTTAAGGCTAAGTATTTGTTCAAGCAAGTTGTTGTTTGGCTTGTGTAACTCCGGAACAACTTTCCGGAACAACTTGGTCCAGAGTTGATGTTCCGGAAATTTCCCTGTGGTACATAGTCATACTAGCACATGTACAGACAGAGGAGACTGACTGAGAAAAAAATGAGATTCTACAAATGTGGTAGATGTAAAGCCTGCAAAAACAGCACAAACAAAAGAAAGTACGCACTACCCACGGGTAAAACACGCTACATCAACACATTTATTACATGTGGGAATGACTTTGTGGTATATGTTTTGGTGTGTTTATGTGGTTTGAGCTCTGTTGGAAGAACCATTTATCCTGTAAAAAAAAGAGAGTGTTGGAACATTGCAGAGCTATAAAGAATATGGATGTGAATTAACTAGTGACCAAATAGTGGGCAAGAGTTCATAACCAGAATGCTTACTTACTGTCCTATTTTGGTATTGATAGGATCCCGTCAAACGTCCTTGGAGGAGAAAGGGAGAAGGAGCTTAGACTACTGGAGTCTGAATACATTATCCTGCTTGCGATTAAATCCCCAGGAGACCTCAATGAGGATGAAGAACTGCATGTGCATAACGGCTGATATCGCAAAAGATGAGCCCAGTATGCCTATTTTCTCTGAGAGATATCCTTATATATATTTATATAAGAGAAATGTTTCCTCCCTACAGTTGATTTGAGTCCAGCTCCCCATTCCCTTATGTTCTTTGAGCATGTCTATGTATATATATATATACATGTGACCTTTCTGGTGGTATCATCCAATTTATGACCATTCTAAGTCTCACCTCTCTGTTTCTTGCATATTTAGTTAAACATTAACACAGATGAAATCCTGCCAGTCTTGAAATACTTTACATTTGAACATGTGGTGCTGACCTAGTAAGAATCAGTTGAAATAGGGGTTCATGCCCGGGGCTTTCAATTTGTACTGAATATCAGTATTTATAATGTCAGGTATTATTATTAATAATATCATTTTATACAACAGGCTATGTTTGTATTTGGGCGCTTGATTTGTCCACAGCAAGACCTTACAGACACTCGGCTATGGAATGAATCTCATGAGAGTAGAATGATATTATGTGGTTGACCCCAATATGGGTACAAATATGTACCAAGATTGTAATGAATTAGCCACTGGGCACGTTGGGCACTGGCCATTAGTCACATAACTTTAATGTAATGTATGCTTGTTTTTTCATGTTTTATGTTGTTCTGACCTGGGCGTCCCCTGACATTACGGACTACCAGAGAATACTTTAATATATGTCCTAACTCATGTTCTTGATATTTGCTAAAATGTGTTTATCCATTTTACTTTGAATTAGATTGTTTTTCTAAATATGGGCAATTGTGAGAAGGAATCCCTCTCATCAACTATATTCCTTACACATAATATTTAGTCTGTTTTCTGAAGCCTGTGAAAACTTGATTACTTCTGTTTTTAGGTCGAGCATGAGCCAGCGCGCAAGCACTGCTCTATGAAGAGCTGTGGTAGTTCAGTACGGAGAGAAGCTTCGCCTACTCCCCCATCCTTAGTTTTCATTGCCTTGTGTGTTTGTCCTTTGTAAATGCTGTCTTCTGATTCATTATGAGGCTTGTTAGCCCCTCCTTAGTACAGCCATGTCGTCATTTGTATCCTCCCATGGCTACTGGCCCCTTTACTTTGTTGTTACACGGGGCATGTATTGTTTTGTTTATTAAGTTTCTCCATTGCCGGAGATCATCCGAGTGGTGCAGCTCCTCTGGAAGCCCAAGGGTGCAATGTTTCATTTCTGTGCATATCATATTTTTTATCTCCTCCCGGATTTCCCTGCAGGGCTTTTTGCAACTTACAGTGCTTTGTGGTGTAGGCTGTGCATGGGCAAAATCAAAATGCAAAAAGGGGCAGGGGGCTGCTGATGCTGCAGGTTGGTAACCAGGAGATGCTGTGCCATTTTCTTACACTTGATGTATCACATCTGCTATTGCTCTGCAGGGGCGTCTGAAACTTATCTATGCCTGGAGGGGTGGGCTCTACTTCGGCTGGAGGGCGTGAAAATGAGGAGTTGGTGGGGGGGAGGTAGCAGTGCAGACTTATGTTGAACGGAATGTGAACTGCGACTCTTTTTACGAATATCTGCACTTTGTGTTTTTCCTCTGCATAAACCCTCTAACTCACAGCTTTAAGTGGGATGAAAAAACTGGGGGAGTCTCTCCAAGGGGCATGGCAAATGTAATTAAGGGTGCAGCTTAAAAACACTTAAGCAAAAAGTCTGTGCTTAGCATAGTGTGCCGCCCGACTTGTATTTTGCTGTTTCTGTCATTGCATCCAGATATATGATATGATACAACAAGTACATAATACCTACAACAAGGCAGGACTGTTGGCTTTGTCAATGGTTGTTAGTTGCATAAGATAAATAAGTAGAGGGGAATGGAGAGCTCCAGCACCAGCCCCAGAGCAGGGGGTTTTCAGGACATGACGGAGAACATACAACAGATGAGTCAAGAGTTGAAAAGGGACATAATGGTGGTAATGAATTGATCCCAATTTATAACTTGTCTAAACATCCCTTGACAGAGATAGAAACACAAGTTCTCCATAAAGGTTTGCCTTTTGTTCCACTCTCTTTGCAAGACCAAGTGAATATCAAATCCGAGATCCTTCAATTTTTGCGGAAAATCAGATTAAAAATATTCTTTGCGGACAACGATGTGGCGAATGAGACAAATACGAGTGGCTTGCATAATAAATTTACGTGTTGCACTGATAGCACATCGATGCCGAATGAGATTCTCCTCTTTGAAGACTACATTTTGAGAGAAGTGGATGAGTTCAATAAAAAGATAACTTTTTTCAAACTCAACTTTTTGCAAGAGAGGGCAGCGCTTAAAGAGCTTACTAACAACCCCCTTACAGTCATCAAACCGGCTGAGAAGGGGGGAGGGATTGTACTTTGGGACACTAAGGATTATGACAATGTGGTATTAAACCAACTGAAAGATCATGAACATTACCGTCTGATCACTGATAATCCGACTTCGGGCTTAAAAGCCCATATTTTGCATCTGACCACTAAAGCATTGGTAGAAGGTTTTATTTGCAAAAAAGAGTATGAATATTTAAACATCACAACATCAAAAATTCCTAATATTTATGTATTGCCTAAAATCCATAAAAATACCCAACAACCTCCAGGGCGGCCGATTATTGTGGCATGTGGGTCCTTGTTAGAACACCTAGCCAAATATCTTGATGTATTTTTAAAGCCGTTCATACCTTTGACGAAAGCCTATATCAGAGATACAATGGATTTTATTTCTAAGGTTGAAAATTTGATATTTGACAGTGACCAGCAGTTGTTGGTCACTTTCGATATTGAAAGTTTGTGCACCAATATACCACAAGAGGAAGCCCTATTAGTGTTGGGGACAGTGCTAGATGAGAAACCTAGACCACATGTAGTACCCACTGATTTTATTTCGGCCGTGGCCAAGATTTGCCTTAATAAAAACTTCTTTTCCTTTAAGGATGAGTTGTACATACAAGTTAAAGTCGTGGCAATGGGGTGTTGCTTTGCCGCCGAGATTGCAAATCTGGTAATGGACGCCTTTGAAAAAAATTACATCTTTCATGACGCTACATCTTTCCTAACTAATATTATCCGATGGATTTGCTTCATCGACGACATTTTTATGATATGGTCAGGAACGCAGGAGCAACTCCTGTTGTTTTAGAATTGGCTAAATACTAGCTCAGTTGACCTCAATTTTTCAATCACTTACAGTAATACCAAAATCAATTTTCTTGATGCGTATGTATGTAACAATGAAGGATCCCTAGAAGTATGTCTTTTCACTAAGCCTACTGACCGTAATACGTTATTGCACTTTTCCATTGGCCATCCTAGTCCTAGACCTTCACTAACAAAATGGACTACTTTGAAAATGCGGAAAAACTACAAATTAAGTTATGTAATCGCGGTTATCCCAGGAAGCTGGTTAGAACGTTAAAAAGAGCGTGGTTTACCCCCGCTAAACTTTATTGACTACCAAGGAAAAGCAGACATCAGACCGGATAACATGTGTGTTGACATATAATCCAAAAGCGAACAAGATTAAACAGATTATCCTAAGGAATTGGAGGCTTATTCAGCAATTTGACATCCCTAAGCCGTTGTTCGTATTCCGTAAAGAAAAAAACATACGGCCACACTTAGTGAAGGCAGCTCGGGAAACACATCCTAAGGGCGATATAAGAAATATGTTGAGGCTCCCACCAGTAGTTGGACACTTTAAATGTAACAGTTGTGGAGTGTGCCCACATAAAATCAATTCAAAGTTTGCGATGTTAAGCAAGTTCAAAACAGTTTTTTGAATTGTAATACGAGAAATGTTGTGTATTTCCTTACATGTCCTTGTGATATGGTTTATGTAAGACAGACAACACAGGCAGTGAAAATGAGGATAATGCAATATCAATCCAGAATTCGTTGTAAAACACAGGGGGCTTCCTTGGTTCAGCACTTCAATGAGCATTGTCACAGGGAAAACGACATTAGGTGGTCGGTGCTCCTGGTGGTAAAATCCCAAAATCAGGTGACCTTACAAATTACCATAAATAGACTGGAAGCTCGGATGATAGAAAAGTACCACACTGCAACGTGTGGTTTGAATGATCGTGATGAGATATGGGCACTTATCTGAATTCTTCTTTTTGAGTATGTTATATTCTGAAATTTATATCTGTATGTACTGCATATCTGTGTTATATACTGTATATAGATGAGCGATATTGCTTTTTTTCTTCATATTGTTGTAAGTATTTGTATATGTTTGTATGATGAATAATATTCTTTTTTAGTGTTGGAATATATACACTCATATATTATTTTCCCATAGATTGGAAGTCAATCTCTGTGCTGTCTATTGGATCCATCTTGTTGTCACCATTTACTGAGGTTAATTAGATAGAAATTTGTATTTGGTCCTTTTTTGTATTAATGTACCCCCGTATCCTAGGATTGCTCGGATATTTTTGTGTGTAGGGTTATCTGTTTGAATCATTGATTTAGTCCTGTATACTCACACATTTTTTCTTATATATATATATATATATATATATATATATATATATATATATATATATATATCGCGTTTTTTGGTAACCTATTGTGGCCGTGGTTACTCTTTGTATTAGTTTCCCTTTTATGTTTGTTGCTGGTTCGAGTAATAGCAGTTTGTAGTCTGTTTTTAGTTTTCTTACCAGAAGCAAGGGCTGATCACATGGGAAGTCCTGTTCTAATCACATGGGACGCTTAACTTTGTATTCTAATGGCGCCTGTTAGATTTCACGGTGCGAGCCTGGATGGAGCACTGATGGAGACCCTTCCCTGTTTCTTAGTCACATCCGTACGAAGGAATGTTTAGGAATCCTTTCTTGGTTTAGTGTAGGTTCCGTTTAGTTGGTTTTTAGCACATAGTAATCGTTGTACGCAATGGTTCTATATTAAGCCTGTGATGTTTTGGCAGATTATTCCTGACTACAAGATAGAGGTGTTTGATGACCTCTCTGGCGGGGAGCCCAGTGAATCAGATTTATTTCCTCATTTAAGGTAAGAGACATGCGCAGATCCTCCTTATCGTACCTAAGTCCCGATCGTTCGTGTTTTACATATGGTGGCATCCCGTGTGGTTTCTTTATTTCAGAAATCTTCTTGAGAATTCCCTGGGTGTGAGTTAAATGCACAGTGATCAGTGGGACAGTAGTGAGTTGTTTTCTCTTTTTTTCTCTCTCGCTCACTCACGAGGGGGGTAGGAAGGTAGTTAAGTTTGTAGGTGTATCAGTTCTCTCCTTCTGGAGTCTCTGACACTCCCAAAAGCACCCCTATGTGTTTGGAAGAATTTTTACTTTGTGAAATCCTCTGTCTCTGCCTACGTGAGTATGTAGTGCATGCCCGCCTTTACACACCATTTGTTTATTATTTCTTAGTTCCCTTATTTATACACTGCACCCTCTTTCAGTTTCTGGTGACTTTCATTTTGGACCACGGTGCACAGAGATTTTGACAGCTGGAGTATAGGTGTAATACCTTATGGGTTACTTTTTGGTTATCTATTTAGGACGTTTATTCACCCTTGTCCTTAGAAGGCCAAGATTCTTGGAGGCCGAAATGCGTCCACGTCGACATGCCATTTTGACAAGAGGAGTCTGATGATACCCTTTGTATTATATTAATTTTTGTTTAACACAATCTTAGAATTACGGTTCAGGACCTACGAGAACCGATTGTATTTCTACTGGACTACCTCTCAGTGTACTCCCTGAATGAATGGGGGACGCTTGATTGATTTCTTGTGATCTTCTGGGTTAAAAAGGTTGATTTTGTACAGGAATATTGTTTGTCTATTTGTGTCATTTGTATATAATTGTTGTAGATATATGTGTGTATATTGTATGTTTATTAATAGCATTGTATAAGAGGATTACTTTGAATCAAGGATTACTATAAATAAAATAGGTAATCTTGTTATAATTACGTATATGATCATTGTGTATATATAAAAAAAACTAATGCTTAGAATTTTGTTCCTAGTATAAGGGAATTGGTAGTCCCTTATTTCCAAAGGATTTTGAGCTTGATCCCTCCCCTACCATCTTCTGTACTGTGCAGCTTTGTGTCCTTTACCCTGGTGTGGTAGGGTTCTTTAGGTATACCCCTAATATTTTTGATTACATAAGATAAATAAGCAGCAACTATGCCATTTATATATTATTGAAAAAGCTTCCACTTAAAGCCCTGGTGCCATCACAATGATGTTGGTGCTCCTGCGTTTCAAAAAGAGAAGGTGAACCCAAAGAGAAAATTACTCTCTTTAAAGAATTTCCCTTCCCCAGCAACGCTCACCTGGCATGACGTTATGCTGTCACTTCTCCGCAAGTAGAAGTGAGCAGTGTGAGCAGGCGCAGATGATGTGTCTGCTGTCACTGCAGTCCAGGAAATTATGGACTGCCTGTGCCAAGGCACAAAACAGAGCCCAATAGAGATTTGTTTTGAGGCCCCCTTTAGAAAACTGCTGTTGCCCAGCACCGGTTAGACCCGGCCCACTTAAAGCCCTTCTCTAAGCCATTGAGTTATGCTCAAGGCACAGACGAATATAATTTGGAGAAGGGGGAGCGATGTGGAGAAAACATTTACCAGCTGACCCTCTTGTTCATTTCAGTGCCTTTATTGTATTTTTTTTATTTTCTTCACCCTTTGCAGTAGCATAATTTCTTTACTCTACATATCTAATCAGGGTGGCTTGCTCTGGGTTGAATAGCGGAGGAGGCTGTCTCCCTGTCAAGTGATCTCATATTGTTGTTATTGTTATTGGTGTTTTGTAAAGCGCATGAATCACCCAGGGGCATCTCCGCGCTAACCTAGTCCAATAACCGAGAATAACGAAAGGCCAAGAGAAAATATCAGTATAAGAAAGCCTTCAGCTGTTTCCTGAAGGTCAGGTAGGAATGGGCCTTGCGAAGCCTTTCTGGCAGGGAGTTCCAGTATTTAGGACCTACATATGAAAAGGCTTTACCTACCAGGTGATTCCGTTTGATCCGGGGGGTGGCTAAAAGGGCCTTACTCTTAGATCTTAAATTACACCCTGAAGTCTGTCTACAGAGTCTATTTTGTAGATACTTTGTGCCGGTGTCAGTCAGAGGTTACAAAACAGAGCCCAATAGAGATTAGTTTTGAGGCCCTCTTTAAAAAACTGCTGTTTCCCAGCACCGGTTAGACCCGGCCCACTTAAAGACCTGCTCTAAGCCATTGAGTTATGCTCAAGGCACAGACGAATATAATTTGGAGAAAGGGGAGCGATTTGGAGAAAACATTTACCAGCTGACCCTCTTGTTCATTTCAGTGCCTTTATTGTATTTTATTTTTATTTTCTTCACCCTTTGCAGTAGCATCATTTCTTTACTCTACATATCTAATCAGGGTGGCTTGCTCTGGGTTGAATAGCGGAGTAGGCTGTCTCCCTGTCAAGTGATCTCATATTGTTGTTATTGTTATTGTTATTGGTGTTTCGTAAAGCACATGAATCACCCAGGGGCATCTCCGCGCTAACCTAGTCCAATTACCGAGAATAACTAAAGGCCAAGAGAAAATATCAGTATAAGAAAGCCTTCAGCTGTTTCCTGAAAGTCAGGTAGGAAGGGGCCTTGCGAAGCCCTTCTGGCAGGGAGTTCCAGTATTTAGGACCTACATATGAAAAGGCTTTACCTACCAGGTGGTTCCGTTTGATCCGGGGGATGGCTAAAAGGGCCTTATTGTTAGATCTTAAATTACAGCGTGAAGTCTGTCTACAGAGTCTATTTTGTAGATACTTTGGGCCGGTGTCCATCAGAGGTTAAAAACTAAACAGCACGGCTTAAAGAAATATCTCTTTTTAACTGGCAGCCAATGGAGTTCCCTCAATAAAGGAAGCGATAGTGTGCCAGGGGGGCGGTTCAAGACCATCCGAGCGGCAGTATTTTGGATTACTTGGAGCTTTGCTAGCTGTGTATCACCTACTTCTGCCAGCAAAGCATTCCCATAATCCAACCGGCTGATCACTAAGGCCTGTACTACCGTTCTACGGTGGCTCACGGGAAGATATGGATAATTTTCCACAGCAGCCGAAGGCTATAATAACAGGAACTCATGATATTGCTAACATTTTTCTTCATAGACAGGTCTTCCTCAAGTTGTATTCCTAGGCTTTTCACTGCGATCGAGGGCACTGGCGTGGTGCCCAGCTCTACTGGCCACCAGGCATCCAGTACCAGTTCCTGTCTTTTACCCAGAAACATTAACTCTGTCTTTCCAGGGTTAAATTGGAGGCAAGACTCTGCCATCCAATTTGCTATAGCCAACATTCCTTGGGTAAAACGTCCTCTTTCCTCCGCCAGGTCTCTCCCAATAGGGAAGATCAGTTGAGTGTCGTCTGCATATGAGATGACCTCAAATCCATTTTGCCGCACTATTCTGGTTAGCGGGGCCATATAAACATTGAAGAGGGTCAGGCTAAGGCATGAGCCCTGTGGAACCCCTCTCTCCAACGAGTATTTATTTGACCTGAAAGGGCCCATCATGACCTGTTGTTTCCTGTCGGCTAAAAAGTGAGTCAGCCACTTTAGCGCCTGGTCCCGATTCCACTATCCTGTAGCCTCTCTGCAAGCAGTCGATGTGAAACGGTATTGAATGCTGCAGAGAGGTCCAAGAGGATGAGCATCACCGATTCCCCCCCCCCCCCCGTCCAGCATCCGCCTGATGGAATCAGTGACTGATAGAATGGCCGTCTCCGTGCTAAATCCAGGCCGGAAGCCGGACTGTGATATGTCAAAGATGTTATTAGACTCAAGGTACTGGCTCAATTGTGTGTTGATGTGAGCCTCGAGTATCTTTGCTAACAGAGGAAGTAATGATATTGGCCTATAAATACTTAGTACTGCGGGATCAGCTGATGGTTTCTTGAGAATAGAACGCACATATGCTTCCTTCCATGCCATAGGGATATGGCCACTAGCGATTTATGAGTTGAAAGTTTTCTGAATGGTCGGCGCACAACTCTCTGCAATCCGGGCCATAATATAAGGTGGGCAGATAAGCTAACTATAACATGTGTGAAACCTATGGTTTTTTCAATAAATTTGCAAGTTTTTTCGAATGCTAATTCCTAATTATAACGTGGTTGAAACCTATGTTTTTTTCCGTGAATTTCTAAGGTTTTTTAAATGCTAATTCCTAACTATAACGTGGCTGAAACCTATGATTTTTTCAGTGAATTTGAAAGGTTTTGTAACTGATAATTTTTAAATGTATTAATTGTTATATTTTTTTATGCTGATTTACTACATTGTTTTAAAGTATTTATTTTTAGATATTTTATTTTTAAATTACATTACATATTTTTAATATAAATTGAAAAAAAAGGTTTTACAAATATTGAAATTGTAATATTCTTTTTTATTTTATATTTTTTTAATTTATATAAATTTTATATAGCAGGCAATGATATCCTATGGAAGGAAATTCAAGTTACTGGTAAGTATGGTTAAAATTACTTTTCAGGGACAGTAGTAAGCTGAAAGATGCAGCACTGAGGTCTCTCCTGATAACAGGTGAGTAAATCGGAATTCGTAGTTCGACTGATTTTAAAGGAATTTTTTAAAATTCCAAAACTCCACGCTTAGATGAATTTCCAAGTGAAACCAGTCAATATTAGCCTATGGAAGGAAATTCAAGTTACTGTAAGTATGGTTAGAATTACTTTTCAGGATCAGTAGTGAGCTGAAAGATGCAGCACTGAGGTATCTCCTGATAATAGGTGAGTAAATCTGAATTTGTAGTTCGGCTTATTTTAGAGGAATTTTTTAAAGTTCCAAAATTCCACACTTAGAAGAATTTCCAAGTGAAACCAGTCAATGTTAGCCTATGGAAGGACACGCAAGTTACTGTAAGTATGGTTAGAATTACTTTTCAGGATCAGTAGTGGGCTTAAAGATGCAGCACTGACGTCTCTCCTGATAACAGGTGAGTAAATCGGAATTCGTAGTTCCGCTGATTTTAGAGGAATATTGTGTTTAATAGTGAAGGAAGGGGGCGGGGCCTGAGGTGACATGTGTACAAACATGCCCTGTGGCGCATTTTAGATTGGGGAATTGATCACTCTTCAATCCTGAGGTCCCCTGTAAGCCAACTAGCCCATCAGGTACCTCCAGTATGCACCAGGGAGTGCGTTGCAGAGAGGTGTTCAGAGGGCACGCCCCCTTTTTACAACACTCTGCGAGCAGCTCTGTGGCGCTTACTGGAGGTACCTGTTGGAATATTTGGCCCATAGGGGACCTCTGGATTGAAGAGGAATTAATTCCCCAACTTAAAACACGCCAAAGGGCATGTTTGCACACATATCTCCTCAAGCCCCGTCCCCTACCTCCACCACTGTGCAAACGTGCCCCGTAGCACGTTCTAAGTTGGGGGATTAAGTCCCCTTGCATACTGGGGGTCCCTGGGGGCGACTAACCCACCAGGAACCTCCAGTATGTGCCAGGGACCCCTAGTATGCAAGGGGATATAGTTCCCCCTCTTCAAACATGCACGGGGGCTGCGTTGCAGAGAGGTGTAAAAAAGGGTGTGGCCTCATTACACCTCTCTGCACCTCTCTGCAATGCAGCCCCCTGGCGCATTCTGAAGGCTCCTGGTGGGCTAGTTGGCCCCCAGGGGCCCCCAGTATGCAAGGGGAATTAGTTCCCCCTCTTCAAACATGCACGGGGGCTGCGTTGCAGAGAGGTGTAAAAAGGCGCGTGGTTAATCAGTTTAATACTTTGCTCTCCATAGCAAATTGTCCTTCCACAAAATTTGCAAACAATTTTGAAATCTCCAAACTGGGTTTGTATGTTTGGGACCATCTCACTTGTCTCTGGACCCGATGGAGTGGGTTGCTTACTTTGGGAGGTGCTGGGTGAAGATTGGGGAGGGTTTCTGGTCAGTTCTCTGACCTCTTCTGCAGCATAGTTGTTTGGGTGCCGGCGTTGCATGTGGTGAATCATGGTGTTGTTTCCAAAAGAATACTTTTTGACAGGGTTCCCCCTGGAAAGTACAGTGCCACAGATCAGACAAGTAACCTTTGGCGCATTAACTTTCTTGAGGCCCCTTGGGATTTTAAAAAACTCCCAGACAATGTGCTCCTTTGGCTTATAAGTGGTAGTATCTTCAGGCAGGTACCGCCTCTCCTCCTCCTCCTCCTCCTCCTCCTCCTTCTTCTTCTTCTTCTTCTTCTTCTTCTTCTTCTTCTTCTTCTTCTTCTTCTTCTTCTTCTTCTTCTTCTTCTTCTTCTTCTTCTTCTTCTTCTTCTTCTTCTTCTTCTTCTTCTTCTTCTTCTTCTTCTCCTTCTCCTCCTCCTCCTCCTCCTCCTCCTCCTCCTCCTCCTCCTCCTCCTCCTCCTCCTCCTCCTCCTCCTCCTCCTCCTCCTCCTCCTCCTCCTCCTCCTCCTCCTCCTCCTCCTCCTCCTCCTCCTCCTCCTCCTCCTCCTCCTCCTCCTCCTCTTCCCTCTTCCCTCTTCCCTCTTCCCTCTTCCCTCTTCCCTCTTCCCTCTTCCCTCCTCCTCCCATTTCTCAGTACAAATAGGTCTGCAAACAGGTCTTCCTCAGTCAAAGTAAAAAGTGAGAATGAGGAAAAAAGGTGGGGGCTTTCATCTTTTGGAAAACAAAACTGTCATGAACCAATGAAAAGTGTTATTTTCAGGTCACATGACACTGGCTTTATCATTTGGAAACCAAAACTGTCCTGAACCAATGATAAGTGTTATTTTCAGGTCACATGACCCGACACGCTACCGCTACGCGCCCCGGGGTGCTCCCGGGGGCGCTTACGTAGCGCGATCGTATGCACTCGAGTGCTTCCGGGTGCGCTTACGCCGTGCGGACGCGGCTACGCGATACGTCACAATGATGTTTTCATTCGCGGCAATAGCGCTAACGGGACGCCCACCAGTACGCGCACCGGGGCGCGCCGCATGACTGCGCTTACCGGTGCGCTCCAGGGCAAAAAAAAAAACAAAACATGAACAATATACATAAAAAAATAATATTACATAAATATACAATATAGATTCATTATAAAAATATTACATTTCATAGCTATAGAGATTTGCTATTAAAAAACCTTTGAAATTCACTGAAAAAAACATAGGTTTGGAGCCCTATATATAGTTAGGAATTAGCATTTAAAAAACCTATGAAATTCACTGAAAAAACCATAGGTTTTTTTACTGACATAAAACCATTGAAATTCCCACGTTATAGTTAGTTGGACTCACTATAACTTGCGCGCCTGCAATGCACTGCTGATGACGTCACATATTACATCACTCATGACATGGTCAGTGACATCACTCAGCAATGCACACATGCAAGTGTAAAAAGAGCTGCTGGCCTCTAAACTGCCATGCCCTAAAGTACAAGGTGCATTAAGAAACAATGTCCTGATAGGTAAAGATGTGTAGTCAATTAATTATGCATGCATACAGCATTACTCACAAGGAAAGAAGGAGAGTACTCATTGGTATGGAAAAAGATAGTTAATCATCTTTATATTGTAACACAACTTCATGGTCGGAAATTATATAGTTAGAAGCAGCACTGCATAAATTGAATTAGTGACAACCATATAATACTTGGTGCTTAAAAAAGTGTCTGGCGACGCAAGTGAAGAAGTGATTAGCATGGACGGCGCACTGTGAACAAAGTGCAAGTAATTTACAGTGATCGGAATTGACCTCAGGTAATTCCTTGGCTTTTCTTTGCATGCCCTTCCTTTTCCTAGTCACCCCGGGATCCCTCTCTGAATCTCTGTTCCTTTCCTTGCAGCACGCCCCAACCCAGACAACCAAGTCCTGATGATGATCCAAATTAATACGGATCGAAACGCTGTCGACCTATTAGCTCATTAACAGGCGTACTCCTCCCTTGTGGCTCTACATCAAATTGAAAGAACTTTTGTTTATTGTGATATCACGTTGTCACCTGTTTTTGAGCCACTCACTGTAAATTACTTATACTTTGTTCACAGTGCTCCGTCCATGCTGTTCACTCTGGTCAGTTTGAACACAATAGTGAGTCCCAAACAAATATGGTCTCAATTTTTTTAGGGACCACACCACAGCAAAAGCCTCTCTCTCAATGGCTCTCCACCTCTGCTCTCTTGGAAGAAGCCTCCTACTAATAAAGGCAACTGGCTGATCAAGGCCCTCTTCATTTAGCTATCACAATACTGCCCCAATCCCTTTCCCTGAAGCATCTGTCGGAACCACAAATTATTTTGTGTAGTCAGGGGCCAGCAGGACTGGTGCTGAACACATAGCAGCTTTCAGTGTGTCAAAAGCCTTCTGACACTCTGGGGTCCATTTAGCCTTTTTGGGCCTCTTCTTGGAAGTCAGTTCTGTTAGGGGCCCCACAATGGTCCCATAAAGTAGAACAAACCTTCTATAATATCCTGTCAGTCCAAGGAATGTCCTGAACTGAGTCGGTGTAACAGGAGCTGTCCAATCCAAAATAGTATGGCTGTTTGCTTGGAGAGGCTGTACATGGCCCCCACCTACCAGGTGGCCCAGGTACACCACAGAACTCTGCCCTATTTGGCACTTGCTTGCCTTAATATTCAGGCCTGCCTGCTGCATGGCCTAAAGCTCTTCCCTTAGGTGGATTAAGTGATCCCCCAGGGAAGAATTGTATAGAGCTATGTCATTCAGGTAAGTTGCACTGAACTGTTCCAACCCAGACAAGACCATGTTCACTAACCTTTGGAAGGTGGCAGGTGCATTCTTTAAGCCAAAGGGCATTACCTTGCATTGATCATGTCCCTCTGGTGTGGAGAATGCTGACCTCTCCTTTGCTCCATTAGTGAGTGCAATCTGCCAGTAACCTGAAGTCAAATCAAATGTACTCAGGTACTTAGCAGCCCCAAACCTATCAATGAGCTCATATGCTCTCAATATAGGGTGAGCGTCAGTCTTTGTGACTGCATTCAATCCTCTGTAGTCCACACAGAACCTTAACTCCTTGGGTCCTCCTTGAGGATTAGGTTTGGTTACCAGCACCACTGGACTGGCCCATGGACTCTCAGGCGGTTCAATTACCCCCAATTCCAGCATCTTAGCAATCTCAGCTTTAATGCAGGCTCTGACATGGTCAGACAACCTGTACAGTTTATTCTTGACAGGTGGGCTATCACCAGTGTCAATGTGGTGCACACACCACTCCGTGATGCCTGGGGTCAAAGAGAACAGGCCAGCACCTTGTTCTAGCACGTGCTTGCAGTCTCTGTACTACTGGTCTGTCAATGTGGGAGAGAGTGCAACTCCCCCCCACTGACCCATCTTGCACATTAGTGGAGAAGAGGTCGGGCAAAGGCTCAGTTTCCTCCTCCACACCCTCATCATTGACCAGTAACATGGTCATATCTACCCTGTCATGGTGGGGTTTCAATGTATTCAGATGCAGAATGTAAATGTAAATGTAAATGTACAGGAATTTATTTAGCGTAAATCACCGAGCGGTTTCTAAGCTCTTGCTTAGGGAACCCGTCCTGGTATTCCCCTGTGAGATAACCCCAGCAGGGTATCCGCAAGGTGAAAGCCAGGCATCCCGCTGCGAGGGGCCGTTGTGGAGATTAAGCAAGCTATTGCCCAGAGTCGCAGAGTGTGAACCCATGAATCGAGTAGGCACCGGAGCGAGAATTGTCGAGTCCATGGACATTTTAGGACTCAAGACCCCGCCGAGCCGGGAATTGAACCCTGGTCCCGGGCTGACCTCTGCTTCCAGGTCTGCCTCCTCTAACCAGTGAGCCACACTTCTCCACGGTGAGGGTTCCTGAGGGGCCAAGGTCAACCAAATTGGTAACCTCGCCCTTCTTTTCTAAGATTAGATAGGGCCCACTCTACTTGTCATGGAGGGCCCTGAGAGCCACAGGCTCCAACACCTACACCAATTGTACTGGAGAATACTTAGGCATGGTAGCCTTTTGATCATACCAGTGCTTCATGAGCTCCTGGTTGGCCTCCAGTTTCCTGTTTGCCTTGTACATGTACTCTGCCATTCTAGATCTCAGGCCTAGCACATAGTCAAGTACATTGTCCTTTGCTTCTTTAAGAGGCTTCTCCAAAGACTCTCTCAGCAGGTTCAATGATCCCCTCACAGGGTGTCCAAACAGCAACTCAACGGGACTAAACCTAACCCCTTTCTGTGGCACCTCCCTATAGGCAAACAGTAAGCATGGGAGGAGAACATCCCATCTCCTCCTGAGTTTCTCTGACAACCCATTTATCATGCCCTTCAGGGTTTTGTTGAATCTCTCTACAAGACCATTTGCTTGTTGGTGATGGGGGTGGTGACCTGGTGCTGAAGCCCGAGGTCAGTTTAAAAGCAGCCCTGGGAGCCAGAACTGCTTTTAAAAAGTAAATTATGCCCAAACTCGACTTTGGGGTTTGGGACACTAAAAAATAGATAACCTACAATGTTGTGGCATAATAGGCACCCCCAATGTCTCCCCTATGTGTCCCAGGGGTGGGGAGTCAGATATTTATAATGTGCACCCTTATAACATGAGTTTTATATGCCCCAGATAAGTGAAATTTCACTCCCCACATTGTGGTAAAGTGCTGCTCAAATTCAACTTTGATGCTAGGAGCACTGTGGAGGGAGGATCTGCAATATATCTATAGTTTCTGAACCCATAAAGTCTCCCCTAGTTTCACATGTGGTGGGGGGTCCTGTAGAAATCAGTGAGGTGCTTATAAAATATGTTTTTGTAAGCCCTAGTGCTGGAAAAAAAGGGCCAAGTCATTTTTCCCATTGCCAATCCCCTCCTACATAAGTTATCATCGTAGGAAGTTATTGATTAATAACTCTTGATAGGAGAGGGCTAGAAGTGCCATTCAAAGACTTCCCTAAATAGTATTAATAAATTCAACACTATGATATTGTTGAATTTCTCTTAAACTGTACATACAAGAAGTTATAAGACTTTCTTGTTTGTAAGTCCAGATTCATCCTTCCAGTGGCCTGCCCTGATTGGTCAGAGTTAAATGGATTAGCCAGGCTGCCTTAAAGAGGTGATAAAGAATCACTGGGGGCCAACCAGCTCTGCTGGCATGGCAGTGTGCTGTTCCATAGGAATGTCAGGCCAGAGGAGGAGTTGTAATCTATGTCCTTTAAAGAGGAGGATTGAGAAAAGTAGTGTCATTTACAACTCTGAACTTTCCACTTTAGGCAGATGGCAGGATTAAGGAAGGTATGAGCCGATGCAGGGAGGCGAGTCTAAGTAAATTAGCCATCCTAGGGGTGTGTTTAGCCAGTTCTTACCTCCTCGGCTGGAAAGGGGTCCCTGGGGGCCAACTAGCCCACCTGGAACCTCCAGTATGCGCCAGGGGGCTGCATTGCACAAAGGTGTAATGAGGCTATGCCCCTTTTTACACCTCTCTGCAACGCAGGCCACTGGTGCGTTTGCAGAGGGGGGACTAATTCCCCTTGCATACTGGGGGTCCCTGGGTCATATCTGCCCAAACACTGATATTCCGAACGATAGAAAATGACTTTTCTTGAGAAACATTCGGATTTGTATTATCAAGTCCTATACTTTGGAATTTTTGAAAGACTGACTTTGAGGATGCTATAAATTACTCAAGTCTGCCCGAATTGTGTGGGTTAAATTGATACCTAGTCACTTTGAATAAGAATGTACTTACGTCTCGTCTAACATTTGGAAGAAATATCTAGTTATATGACAACAGGATACCGACATAACTTGAAGGAAATAAGAACGCCCTGAAGAAGTTCTGTTGTACAGAACGGAAACGTTTCGGCTGGCTTTGGTACATAAACTTAAGGAAAATAAAAGCATTTGAATATACACCAAGATTCAGCGCTTCAATAAGGACTCTATGTGATATGATTTGATTGGACTTATTGTGCAAGTGGTGCTGTGCCAAACTTTGGAATATTCTCCACTACTCTCTACTACTTACTCTCTCCTACTCCACTACTCTCAAATACTCACTCTCTACTACTCATTCTCTACTACTCTACTACTCTCTACTACTCTCTCTCTACTACTCACTCCCTACTACTCACTATCTACTACTCTCTACTACTCACTCTCTACTACTCTCTCTCTACTACTCACTCTTTACTACTCACTCTCTACTACTCTCTACTACTCACTCTCTACTTCTCACTCTCTACTACTCTCTACTACTCACTCTCTACTACTCACTCTCTACTACTCTCTCTCTACTACTCACTCTCTACTACTCACTCTCTACTACTCACTCTCTACTACTCTCTACTACTCACTCTCTGCTACTCACTCTCTACTCTCTACTACTCACTCTCTACTACTCACTCTCTACTACTCTCTACTACTCACTCTTTACTACTCTCTACTACTCACTCTCTAGTGCTCTCTACTACTCACTCTACTACTCACTCCCTACTACTCTCTACTATTCTCTCTCTGCTACTCACTCTCTACTACTCTCTACTACTCACTCTCTACTACTCACTCTCTACTACTCTCTACTACTCACTCTTTACTACTCTCTACTACTCACTCTCTACTGCTCTCACCTACTCACTCTACTACTTACTCTCTACTACTCTCTACTACTCACTCTCTACTACTCTCTACTACTCACTCTACTATTCACTCTACTACTCTCTACTACTCACTCTCTGCTACTCTCTCTACTGCTCTCTACTACTCTCTACTAATCACTCTCTACTCTCCATTACTCACTCTCTACCTCTCTCTACTTCTCTCTCTACTAGTCTCTACCTCTCTACCGCTGCCTCTCTACCTCTACACCTCTACCTCTACACCTCTACCTCTCTACCTCTCTACACGCACACATATACACATATATATATATATATGCATACATATATGCATATGCATTTATATATATGTATGTGTATGTATATATATATATGGCGAAACTTGTCACTCTGAGCACAGCATGCCCAGATAATCAGTAACAAAGAGCCGACCCAAAAGTGCTGGTGAACGGTGATTTATTTCGTAAAAGCCAGCGCTGCCGCCATGACGCGTTTCGCCTCTGAGGAGGCTTGATCACATGACAGACAGCAAAAATCAAGCAGGACTTTTAAAGTGACAGTGCATTGGATTATGTCATGGAAATGAAGAAAATACTTCATAATGTATTAGCTGCATATATACAAATCGGCAAAAACAATAGTGCCCAAGTGGGCCACCACGATTGTAGTATGAGCAATTTACACATTTCGATAAAATCACATTCCAAGATTTTAAAGAGAAATAAAGCATGTAAAAATTGCAAAAAATCGATCAATGAGAAAAACACTCATGAATATGTACATGATAAGTAAATTCATCTATGTACATAACAGTGTGTTAAAAAACGATATTTTCTGTTGTATATAAAAGAATTATGGACAATAGTGTGAGTATTAAGTATCCAATAGCAGCAAGTACATGACACAATAAATTTGTTTGACCAGAATGGAGCCCAAGTGGGCCAGTCACAATATCTGTCACAGGCATATAAAGTGCATTAAGTGAAAGTGCAAAGTTAGCAAAGTGCAAAACAGTAACAATCAATAATTCCAAGATTAAAATCAGAATCAGTTATATACTGAAGATAAAAAAGAGAGATTCATCATATTTACAAAAGGAAACTATGTTACAAGGAACAAGAAATTACTGACGTATCCGGACAGGTCTTAATTGGCATAGGGAATAATCCTAAAGACAGGTATAGAGATCTTCCCTGTCATTGAGGCCATTAGGATTTTTGGTGTTCAGTTCCAGGATGTATCGGGTCTCAAGGAGACGGAGCTTGGCCTCACGGTCACCTCCCCTCCTTGAAGCCTCGACACAATCGATCAAAAAGAATAGAAGCTGATCAGGAACACCCAAATGTTTATCCTGGAAGTGCCTGGCAACCGGATAGTTCTGATCATGCCCAGAAATTGCCCTTATGTGTTGGAGTATCCGTTTGTGGGCGGGCAGCTTAGTGCTGCCCACATATTGGAGCCCACAGGGACACTCCAACACATATATGGCATATTCTGTTTTGCATGTAAGCCACTTCGAGATGGCAGTAGGAAACTCTTGAAATGGACTTTTTGAAATGAGTCCTGTTACTGCCAAAACGGCAGGCTTTGCATTGGGGGCAAGTCTTAAAACTCTTCTTTAGAGCTGACCAGGTTTTAGAAATCTTAGGTTCCAAAGTATTGCTAACTAGAGCCTTTGACATTGAAGGAGATCTTCTGAAGGTAAGAATTGGTTTGCTATCCACTATGTGACCAATCACAGGGTCACTGCGAACGAAATTCCAATTTTTATTGATAATTTTTCGAAGAGCTCCATGTTGTCGATTAAATGTCAAAATAGCTCTAGGGGAACTAGTTTGAGCGTCCTTGGTCAAAGTATTGTTCGGTAAAGTATTTCTTGTTTTGGGTATTAGTGCCTCCTGCCTGCTGACTGAATTGGAACATCTGATAGCCTTAGTCAAAATTTCTGTGGAGTAGCCCCTGGCTAGGAAGCGTAACCTGCATGCCTCCTGCGCAGCTGCGCATTCGGCATCTGTGCTGCAGATTCTTCTTATTCGGAGCATTTCCCCGAAGGGAATGCTTCGAATTAAGTGTGCTGGATGTTGGCTATTGCAGTGTAAGATGGTATTGCCTGCACTAGGCTTCCTGTACAGTCTGGTATTAAGAACAGTGCCCTCCACAAATACCTCGACATCTAAGAAACAGATTGACTCAGAGCTAAAGTTTGCAGTAAAATTAAGATTAACAGTGTTCAAATTAATTAAATCAACAAACTTCCTGGCATCTTCCTCGTTACCCCTCCAAATCAAAAAAATGTCATCAATGTAACGCAAATATAAAACAATGTTGTTGGAAATAAAATCATGGTGCTGACCGACTAGGACCTGCTCCTCCGATAGCCCAACGTGAAGACACGCGTAGCTAGGTGAGAAGCAGGCCCCCATCACCACACCTCTAACCTGATGGTAAATTGCGCCATTGAAAAAGAAAAAATTCTGTTCTAGGCACATTCTGGTCATATCTACCAGCATTCTGTTATGTGCCGTTGGAAGAGGTAAATCTTTGTTCAAGTAGTAGTCCAAAGCCCTGAGTCCGTCCTCATGTCTAATCGAGGTATAAAGGGATGAAACATCCAAAGTCATGAGTACCATGTTGTCCTCCCAGATGAAATGTTCAATCTTGCTAAGAAAATCAAAAGAATCCTTAACATAAGAATGGAGATTTTTAACATGGTTTTGCTATCTACTACTCTCTACTACTCACTCTCTACTACTCTCTCTCTACTACTCACTCTTTACTACTCACTCTCTACTACTCTCTACTACTCATTCTCTACTTCTCACTCTCTACTACTCTCTACTACTCACTCTCTACTACTCTCTCTCTACTACTCACTCTCTACTACTCACTCTACTACTCACTCTCTACTACTCTCTACTACTCACTCTCTGCTACTCACTCTCTACTACTCTCTACTACTCACTCTCTACTACTCACTCTCTACTAATCTCTACTACTTCTCACTCTTTACTACTCTCTACTACTCACTCTCTACTGCTCTCTACTACTCACTCTACTACTCACTCCCTACTACTCTCTACTATTCTCTCTCTGCTACTCACTCTCTACTACTCTCTACTACTCACTCTTTACTACTCTCTACTACTCACTCTTTACTACTCTCTACTACTCACTCTCTACTGCTCTCTACTACTCACTCTACTACTTACTCTCTACTACTCTCTACTACTCACTCTCTACTACTCTCTACTACTCACTCTACTATTCACTCTACTACTCTCTACTACTCACTCTCTGCTACTGCTCTCTACTGCTCTCTACTACTCTCTACTACTCACTCTCTACTCTCCATTACTCACTCTCTACTCTCTACCTCTCTCTACTTCTCTCTCTACTAGTCTCTACCTCTCTACCGCTGCCTCTCTACCTCTACACCTCTACCTTTCTCTACACGCACACATATACACATATATATATGCATATATATATGCATATGCATTTATATATATATGTATGTGTATGTATATATATATATATATATATATATATACATACATATATAAACTAATATTATCTGTATATCTATATAAATACAAATATAAATGCATGCATACATATACATATATGCATACAGATGCATGTTATTTACATGAAAGTTTAAAAAACACTAATAAAAGCAAAGATAAAAGGCCACCTCATTACAAACAGAATGGCTTTAACTTAAACGAGGCGAGATCTATTGCATTTTCAATGCTTGTTTACTTTGGTTCCATCAAGAAGGCATTCAGATGTGTCACACATTTGCCATAGATTCTGAATGTTAGCACTTTAGTTGCTCATTAGATCACTGTAGTAAAGCTACTGCTCACCAGGGAAGTCTGCTGCTGGTATTCAAAGTGCATGTTTCAGTCTGCATGTCAGAATTTTTTAATGAAATAGAAGAGGATTTGAGAAGTCACTCAAAATGTGCCCTAATTTTTCTTTCTGCAGCACTAATAATACTTTCTATGGCATAACATACCCCCTCATTTTGTTCCTTTTTAAATTAAATGTTTTAAGAGTTACCACTTTATTCCCATCACAATGGCTTCAGGTGTGCTATACCTTTGTAATAAGTAGGACTGTTAGCGCTCTAGTTGTTCTTTAGAACACTCTAGGAGGCTGCAGTAGAACACAAAGGAATCAACTGACAGTCTCTGTCCTTGTTGGATGTACATGTTTTACTGAGAATGTCAGACTTCATTCTCGCATGACTGAGAAAGATAATGTGAATTTACAGAAAATATGCTTTCAGTTTAGCTTATAGATCCCCTTCCAAACCACTGTGGGAAAATCATGAGATATTAGTTTTCTTTCAAACATGATTCATGATATCACAGCAGAAGGCTTTTTCACATGGTAAAATCACCTTAGAACACACCATAAGTCCTAAAATGAGTATGGTACCATCAACAAATGATTTATAATGTAACTAAAGTCCTAAAACCTTCTATTAACTACAATGCTTTTTAATGAGGTGCTATCATGTATATTGGTCCCAAGATGGCTGCCAACACTTCTTGGATGAATTGCTGACAGACAATCAGATCAGATGTGTGGTTAGGCTCCGCCCAGATATATATATTTTTTTTAACCTAAATTACTCAAAATCCACTGGACCACATATCTCGAGACATAGCAAAGGCACATCGGGCTACCAGTCCCTACAATTTTGCCATGTTTTGTGGAAATCCATTCAGCCGTTCGGGCTAAAAGTGAGTCCAACCGCCCTATGGAAATTAACATGGGGAAAACTCGTTTTGGGAACCCCTTTTATCTCGGCCCCCGCTTGACGAATCCCCCCCCAAACTTTCAGGGAGGAAGCGGAGCGCAGCGAGGCAAATTTAAGGAAAATTACAGGCAGATTCCTCAACCGGCGCCAAAGTTATTCCCAAAAGAATGTTGCAGATTTCCTATAGAAAACAATCCTAACTATAACTACCTACTGGCGACCGCCAGTAGGTTATATATATATATATATATATATATATATATATATATATATATATATATATATATATATATATATATATATATATATATATATATATATATATATATATTCTATTAAAACGTCTTCCCTGTCATCCATTGCCAGATTCCTGATTTCTGTGAGGCTATGGTGGTTTGCTGGGCGTGAGGCTTCTGAGGTCCTGACCTTTCGGTTCCGTTTCACCTTTACGGGACCTGGACTGCTTTCATATATATATATATATATATATATATATATCACAGACGAACCACTCCATTCTTGAGTAATTTAAGAGGACACAGCGGGGAGTTTCAAGGAGCCCATTTATTCACAGCTTTGGCATGATGCATTTCGGCGTGCTTCGCCTTCCTCAGATGCAGTTTGCACAGGTGTGCACTTTGTCCCTCCTTAATACAATCAACAGGCTCTCCCATTGGTGGAAGTTTGAGCAAACCCCACCCAGTTAGTATCTGCTGGTGTCCGATACTGTAGACTTCTGTTCCCAGCATTCACTGTCTGGGTAAGTACCGCTGGTGGGGCCAATTGTGCTCTTTGTTGTGCCTGAAACAGGAGGGGGCTGAATGTCTGCTAGGTGGCCCTGTAATTGATGTGTTGAGAACTCCTCGAGCCCCCAAAAACGCCCTTTCCCCAATTGCAGAGCAGACTCGGCCTTTGAAACAGCAATGAAGTCATCCTGTTTTCCCGTGAAGTCACGGACTGCTGACTTGCAGAAGCCACTTGTCTGCAATGATTTCGAGGCAGGCCTGTGAGATCCAATCCCTTGGAAAAATATTCTGCCACACTGCCAGCAATAATCACAGGCCACTTAGTAGGGCGGGTCCTCTTTCACGCGCCACTGGCATGCGCGTGTAAATATCACAGACGAACCACTCCATTCTTGAGTAATTTAAGAGGACACAGCGGGGAGTTTCAAGGAGCCCATTTATTCACAGCTTTGGCATGATGCATTTCGGCGTGCTTCGCCTTCCTCAGATGCCGTTTGCACAGGGTTGCACTTTGTCCCTCCTTAATACAATCAACAGGCTCTCCCATTGGTGGAAGTTATATATATATATATATTGCTGCACGTTCCTACTTTCATCCACGAGTTCGGAAAGAATGGCTGGCACACTGGTATCCAAATTAAAGATTTATTAACACCAAACCCCCCTCACCCCAACAGGCCTTTACAGGGTTCGTCAGTGATACGTTAGTGCAAAATACATGTCGCAATTTTAAGCCATTAGCCAGTTGAACATTGTCATAGAGATAGAAAAAGGCTACTGGCATACAAAAAGATGGAAGCCATCTTGTAATGTGCAAATTACATAGAAATACGTGGCTATCAATGGTGACTAAAGGTAAAGTGCATAGTGCTGATTAAAAACATGTAACGTAAATCCATTATTTAACGGTTCTTAAACACAGTAAAATTCATTCAAGCAAACAATTCTGTTCTTAAATAAATTCATATGAAATTTATATTTCCAGTGTCTCTTATAGACTTTTAACCAATAAAGTGCAGAATTGTTAGGAGAAATAGTTTCCTATTCAGCATGATGTTAGTTATTAAGCCCTGGATGGGCAATTGCATTAGCAGCACAAACACATTCGTAATGACATACAGATCAGCAGAAAAATAGACTTGTTACTTTGAGATGGTCTTAAATAATATTAGAACAACAAAAGCAACAAAACATTAAAATCTTAAAAGAGCTGAAAAAGTGACACTTTTTCAGCTCTTTTAAGATTTTAATGTTTTTTGATAAATAAAATGTGAAAATTTCTGTTTTTAATCAACTGGTCGGTTAAATCACCAAATAAAGACATTTTTTATGAAATTTCTCCTGTGATTGTGCATATTCTTATTTAGGCCACAAATGTACAGTGATTTGGTATTGAGGCCTTAAAAGTGGGGGATTTGAATAATTTTAGACAGAGTTTGTGTTAAACAATGTTATCTATGTAAATTTGTTTTTCTCTATGCAACCCTGAATACATCATATGGTCCATCCTTAACCTGTTGGTAGAAAATCCCTCAGAGGGAGCATTTCCTCTTCAAAAACTTATGAAAAGGGAACTTTTGTTGTTTTAGAGCATCTAATAACCCCATCCCTTTTCTCTGAAAGGGTTACTCCTTGATATTTCTTCACACTTAAATAATATTAGTCCTGTTATATGTGTCAGTTTCTGTACCTGTTTCAGAGGTGAACCCAAAGTTCTTCATTATTATTTAGTCCCCACGGAGTCACGGTTTTAAGACTGATGATATGCTTTGACTCAAGGATGCGTAGGGACTTGTCTCTGTCTCCACCCCGCTCTAATTTAGGTACCTAATCAATGCAATAGAAACTAAGTTTCTCCCAGTTACTTTGGTGGTGTTCGGCAAAGTGGCGGGCAACAGGGTATGTTTTATCCCTATTGGTAATTGCCCGCATGTGCTCTAGGATTCTTAGTTTTGCAGGTTTTATAGTGCTGCCAATGTATCGCAGCTTGCAGGGGCAGGTAAGACAGTAGATGGTGTATTCTGAGTTGCAATTGAGCAACTGTTTGATTTTTATATTGGGTTTCTTATCACCTGTGCGGTTGGGATACTCTGACATTTTACTGCTGAATCTGCATGCCTTGCATTTAAGACAAGGAAAAAAGCCAGTTGACTTAGATAATTTGATGGGTTGGGTCATTGTTTTGAAATGACTGCGGACCAGATGGTCTGCCAGAGATGGACATCTTTTGTATGTAATTAATGGTCTCTGTGGCAGATTCTTTTTAAGGATTTTATCAGCGGTGAGTATATGCCAGTGTTTTTTGAAAATGTTCACAATTTCTCCTGACTTGGTATTAAACTCAGTGATCATTCTAACCTCATCAGGTACCTCTGCTTTTGATTTAGATGTTAGGAGATCCCTCCTGTTGATACCAGAGGCTTTAACACTGGCCTGTTTCAAGATGTTTTTATTATACCCCCTTCTCTCAAACCTCTCTTGTGCCTCAGTAGTCGCCTGCATGTAATCTCGTTCTAAAGAACAGTTTCTCTTTAGGCGGAGAAATTCGCCATATGGCACATTCTTCACCAAACTTTTGGGGTGGTATGAGCTAGCATGCAGTATTGCATTACCCGCCGTAGGTTTTCTATACAGGCGGGTTTGTAAGATGTTGTTGTGCACAAATATTTCCAGATCTAAGTAATTAATACTACTGGCACTAATGGTGCTAGTGAATTTCAGGTTAAGATTGTTGGTATTTAAGATGGCAATATAGTTTTCCGCAGATGGACGATCACCGTGCCAGATAAGGAACAGGTCGTCTATATATCTGGTCCACATAAGGATCTTTTCGGTCCATTCGCTGTTGGTATCTTTCCATGCCTCGTGCCTCTCCCACCAGCCCACAAACAAGTTTGCGTAGCTGGGGGAGAAGCACGAGCCCATGGAAGTACCCCTCTTCTGATTGTACATTGTCCCATCAAACAAAAAGTTATTATATGAGCAGAATCTTATCATAGACATAATAAAAAAAAAAAAAAAATATATATATATATATATATATATATATATATATATATATATATATATATATATATATATATATATATATATATATATATATATATATATATATATATATATATATATATATATATATATATATATATATATATATATATATATATATTCAAACAGAGCACTCTCCTTTTGGAAAGCAATTGAGCCGCACACGAGACTTCTTTTGTGCCGATTTTTTATTTCTTGTGATTGGAACAGCAGTGGCATTTCCTGACGCGTTTCGTTCTCCTAGAACTTTCTCAAAGGTGAGCCATTGCACCAAAACACGCCGTTTGGCTACTACAGTTCATGCTTGTTTTAAAGTCACTTCCTCTGATGGTGTCTTAGTATCAGGATCACTTCCTGTGGTGAACTGCATTCTGGTGTCTGTAGTACCAAAGGTTATGTTACATTTATATCCCTCCAGTGGGTAGTGTCTTTATGCTGCTGTTCACGGGCAATTTCACTTTTTATTTTGTTTACTCACATTCTTGGGTGGTATTTCGGCTGAAGTTTCCCCGTGTCAGCTCACTTTTAAAGCTGACTCGGGTCCAATACCAGGGCAAGTCCTTGGTGGCACCGCATCCCCCTCTTCGTTCACCACGACTACAACACCAAGGGGCTCAAGGTCGGAGGATGATGGCGCTCTTCTGGTGGTGCGTCGCTCTTCGGCGGAGCCAGCCGATGTATATTCAAACAGAACACTCTCCTTTTGGAAAGCAATTGAGCCGCACACGAGACTTCTTTTGTGCCGATTTTTTTATTTCTTGTGATTGGAACAGCAGTGGCATTTCCTGACGCGTTTCGTTCTCCTAGAACTTTCTCAAAGGTGAGCCATTGCACCTAAACACGCTGTTTGGCTACTACAGTTCATGCTTGTTTTAAAGTCACTTCCTCTGTTGGTGTCTTAGTATCAGGATCACTTCCTGTGGTGAACTGCATTCTGGTGTCTGTAGTACCAAAGGCTATGTTACATTTATATCCCTCCAGTGGGTAGTGTCTTTATGCTGCTGTTCACGGGCAATTTCACTTTTTATTTTGTTTACTCACACGAGACTTCTTTTGTGCCGATATTTTATTTCTTGTGATTGGAACAGCAGTGGCATTTCCTGACGCGTTTCGTTCTCCTAGAACTTTCTCAAAGGTGAGCCATTGCACCAAAACACGCCATTTGGCTACTACAGTTCATGCTTGTTTTAAAGTCACTTCCTCTGATGGTGTCTTAGTATCAGGATCACTTCCTGTGGTGAACTGCATTCTGGTGTCTGTAGTACCAAAGGCTATGTTACATTTATATCCCTCCAGTGGGTAGTGTCTTTATGCTGCTGTTCACGGGCAATTTCACTTTTTATTTTGTTTACTCACATTCTTGGGTGGTATTTCGGCTGAAGTTTCCCCGTGTCAGCTCACTTTTAAAGCTGACTCGGGTCCAATACCAGGGCAAGTCCTTGGCGGCACTGCATCCCCCTCTTCGTTCACCATGACTACAACACCAAGGGGCTCAAGGTCGGAGGATGATGGCGCTCTTCTGGTGGTGCGTCGCTCTTCGGCGGAGCCAGCCGATGTATATTCAAACAGAGCACTCTCCTTTTGGAAAGCAATTGAGCCGCACACGAGACTTATTTTGTGCCGATTTTTTATTTCTTGTGATTGGAACAGCAGTGGCATTTCCTGACGCATTTCGTTCTCCTAGAACTTTCTCAAAGGTGAGCCATTGCACCAAAACACGCCGTTTGGCTACTACAGTTCATGCTTGTTTTAAAGTCACTTCCTCTGATGGTGTCTTAGTATCAGGATCACTTCCTGTGGTGAACTGCATTCTGGTGTCTGTAGTACTAAAGGCTATGTTACATTTATATCCCTCCAGTGGGTAGTGTCTTTATGCTGCTGTTCACGGGCAATTTCACTTTTTATTTTGTTTACTCACATTCTTGGGTGGTATTTCGGCTGAAGTTTCCCCGTGTCAGCTCACTTTTAAAGCTGACTCGGGTCCAATACCAGGGCAAGTCCTTGGCGGCACCGCATCCCCCTCTTCGTTCACCACGACTACAACACCAAGGGGCTCAAGGTCGGAGGATGATGGCGCTCTTCTGGTGGTGCGTCGCTCTTCGGCAGAGCCAGCCGATGTATATTCAAACAGAGCACTCTCCTTTTGGAAAGCAATTGAGCCGCACACGAGAGTTCTTTTGTGCCGATTTTTTATTTCTTGTGATTGGAACAGCAGTGGCATTTCCTGACGCGTTTCGTTCTCCTAGATCTTTCTCAAAGGTGAGCCATTGCACCAAAACACGCCGTTTGGCTACTACAGTTCATGCTTGTTTTAAAGTCACTTCCTCTGATGGTGTCTTAGTATCAGGATCACTTCCTGTGGTGAACTGCATTCTGGTGTCTGTAGTACCAAAGGCTATGTTACATTTATATTCCTCCAGTGGGTAGTGTCTTTATGCTGCTGTTCACGGGCAATTTCACTTTTTATTTTGTTTACTCACATTCTTGGGTGGTATTTCGGCTGAAGTTTCCCCGGGTCAGCTCACTTTTAAAGCTGACTCGGGTCCAATACCAGGGCAAGTCCTTGGTGGCACCGCATCCCCCTCTTCGTTCACCACGACTACAACACCAAGGGGCTCAAGGTCGGAGGATGATGGCGCTCTTCTGGTGGTGCGTCGCTCTTCGGCTGAGCCAGCCGATGTATATTCAAACAGAGCACTCTCCTTTTGGAAAGCAATTGAGCCGCACACGAGACTTCTTTTGTGCCGATTTTTTATTTCTTGTGATTGGAACAGCAGTGGCATTTCCTGACGCGTTTCGTTCTCCTAGAACTTTCTCAAAGGTGAGCCATTGCACCAAAACACGCCGTTTGGCTACTACAGTTCATGCTTGTTTTAAAGTCACTTCCTCTGATGGTGTCTTAGTATCAGGATCACTTCCTGTGGTGAACTGCATTCTGGTGTCTGTAGTACCAAAGGCTATGTTACATTTATATCCCTCCAGTGGGTAGTGTCTTTATGCTGCTGTTCACGGGCAATTTCACTTTTTATTTTGTTTACTCACATTCTTGGGTGGTATTTCGGCTGAAGTTTCCCCGTGTCAGCTCACTTTTAAAGCTGACTCGGGTCCAATACCAGGGCAAGTCCTTGGCGGCACCGCATCCCCCTCTTCGTTCACCACGACTACAACACCAAGGGGCTCAAGGTCGGAGGATGATGGCGCTCTTCTGGTGGTGCGTCGCTCTTCGGCGGAGCCAGCCGATGTATATTCAAACAGAGCACTCTCCTTTTGGAAAGCAATTGAGCCGCACACGAGACTTCTTTTGTGCCGATTTTTTATTTCTTGTGATTGGAACAGCAGTGGCATTTCCTGACGCATTTAGTTCTACTAGAACTTTCTCAAAGGTGAGTCATTGCACCAAAACACGCCGTTTGGCTACTACAGTTCATGCTTGTTTTAAAGTCACTTCCTCTGATGGTGTCTTCGTATCAGGATCACTTCCTGTGGTGAACTGCATTCTGGTGTCTGTAGTACTAAAGGCTATGTTACATTTATATCCCTCCAGTGGGTAGTGTCTTTATGGTGCTGTTCACGGGCAATTTCACTTTTTATTTTGTTTACTCACATTCTTGGGTGGTATTTCGGCTGAAGTTTCCCCGTGTCAGCTCACTTTTAAAGCTGACTCGGGTCCAATACCAGGGCAAGTCCTTGGCGGCACCGCATCCCCCTCTTCGTTCACCACGACTACAACACCAAGGGGCTCAAGGTCAGAGGATGATGGCGCTCTTCTGGTGGTGCGTCGCTCTTCGGCGGAGCCAGCCGATGTATATTCAAACAGAGCACTCTCCTTTTGGAAAGCAATTGAGCCGCACACGAGACTTCTTTTGTGCCGATTTTTTATTTCTTGTGATTGGAACAGCAGTGGCATTTCCTGACGCGTTTCGTTCTCCTAGAACTTTCTCAAAGGTGAGCCATTGCACCAAAACACGCCGTTTGGCTACTACAGTTCATGCTTGTTTTAAAGTCACTTCCTCTGATGGTGTCTTAGTATCAGGATCACTTCCTGTGGTGAACTGCATTCTGGTGTCTGTAGTACCAAAGGCTATGTTACATTTATATCCCTCCAGTGGGTAGTGTCTTTATGCTGCTGTTCACGGGCAATTTCACTTTTTATTTTGTTTACTCACATTCTTGGGTGGTATTTCGGCTGAAGTTTCCCCGTGTCAGCTCACTTTTAAAGCTGACTCGGGTCCAATACCAGGGCAAGTCCTTGGCGGCACCGCATCCCCCTCTTCGTTCACCACGACTACAACACCAAGGGGCTCAAGGTCGGAGGATGATGGCGCTCTTCTGGTGGTGCGTCGCTCTTCGGCGGAGCCAGCCGATATATATATATATTTGTGAATCTATTGGACTCTGTTGGTTGAAGCTAACCCGTCATGAAATTTTGGGGCTTTGATTCCGGTGTGAATTAACTGAGCATGAGTTGACATCTTGCTATACGGTTTATAGTTTGTCTAGAAGAGGTTAAACTGCCCACTCTGGCTGAATTGTGTGTAATATTTTATGTTTACCACTCTCTTCATTTGAGTATGACGCCGTAATAAGGGGCGTGATTATTTGCGTTACAATGCGCAAATATTCTTATGACAATTATAATATTACCATGCTTTTTGTACAAATAATTGTGTGATCATGTTTGGAATTTAAAGCCGTAATGAATTTAATTAATTTGATGGAAATGTGCTCCACGGTAACCTATATCAGTCTGTCGTTCAGTTCTATGATTTTATGTGTCACGTGACGTATCACATGACACTAATGAACTTTAAATGTTGTTTGCCAAATTGTAAACTTTATTCGTGACCAAGCCTGCTGGGTCAGGCGAAACGCGTTGAAAGCGGCGAAGACAGAAAATAAAAAGTATTTTTTACCACATTGTTGTCGTCTCCTCTCCAGACCAAGTGCTGAGGTTGAGTCCCTAATACGAATCCTGCCTTTGCTCGTGAGGCCGGAAGACGACGCGCCCTCTGTTCAGGTGACGGCAGAAGTTCGTGAGCAATTTGGAGGTGTTTATTTGCTGCTGTCCCCCTCACGCAGACCGAGTCGGAGAAATCAGAAAAGAACTCTGCAGTGTTCCGAGTCACACGCCGCGCAGAACCCGTGTCAAGACCTGGGTGAGTGCAAATGATCACCGGATGATTGTTTGGTGGGAAGGGAGGCGTTTGTGATTCCCGGAATACAAGTGTCCGCGGTACGGAGGAAGAGGGAAAGCTTTCGTGTGGGAGGGTCTGAGATCAAGTCGGCCCCACACCAGCGGTTGGTGAAAACGCAAGGATTAGAATTAATTCAACATGTCGCTTGAAGAAATGAATGAATGCGAGCAGGAGGCATTGCAGATATTTGATGAGGCAACTATAGGTGCTGCGGCAAAACAACAGACTTCAAAAGTTAGAAATGAGAAAATGCCAGACGTAATGGTGTGACTGAAGCGCCTAGAAAAATTATCCCGGGGAGAACTTTCTAAGTGGTGGGAATCAAGATCCCTTCAACGATATCTCAAAGTAGGGAGAATTCCCAGGGGGCTGAGAATACTTGTGGCCCCAACCTACGAGGACCCCGACCCTCTAATGTTACAGGAGTGGGTGGATAATAATCAAGAATCATCTTGCCGCATGTTGAGAATTCTAATTAAATATGCGGAGAAAGATCGGGCGAAAATGATGGAGGAAATTAATCAAATAAATGATATGCTGGCAAAAGAAGACAAACAAGAACCAATTGTTCTCTACAAAAAGGAGATGGGAGAACGGTTGAAGTTGGGAACTTCCATTAAAGAACGGAAAGCACAGAAGTTTGTGAGGGATAAAAAGGACTACGATCGTGGGCAGATTTATACGTTTGCCAAAAAATTTGAAAATGTCAGGCGAATGAAAATGAGCGGCGCCGCACAGAAACAGCAAATAGCCCAATCCGGCGTAAGCAGCGTACCAAGTTTGGATGTGGTAACCTCAGCAGAGGAAGGGCCGAGTGGGGAATGCGAAGAACGAATCCCTACAGTCATAGACGAGTTCGTTTTTTTTCAAGAGGACCGACGTTTCAACCTACGCCCCAGAACGAAAGTAAATTACGCCAAACCGCCAAGAGGAAAAGGCAAAGGAGTAAAAGGTGCCAAGGTGCAAAACAAAGAGCAATGAAAAATTCACACATATTTCCTGACATTATCCCGGATATAGCACAACCCAAAACATCGGTAATTAATTTGACCAGCATGAAACTGTCTATTGAGGAGGAGAAGATCCTCAACTTAGGACTATCATTCTGCCCGACTGCGGAATTCAATTACGTCCAAACCAGGATAGACATTTTCAAGTTTACAAGACTTTTGAAATTAAAAAAACATTTCTCTTTGAACCAATGTTCGGTGAGCGAGGCTTCTAATCACGGAAACAGTGAGGCTTCACTGGGTGAATTAAATGTACAAGACATGGACCTCATGCTCGACATCCAACCATCTGGTATAGTATACGAAGACAATGAAAGTGGTGCAAGCTTTGAAAGACACATTGCTGATGAGCCAATAGAACTGATGAATCAAGCGGATGAGGTAGCAAGATCTGAAGGTCTGGTCATCAATGCGAGCGATCCAACTAGTTTTAGACCTAGATCCCGGTATATTCCATATACTGCACAAGATACTATTGATATTTTCAATGATCTAGTTGTGAATGATTTAAAGAACTTGGAGAAATGTACAAGTGTGGGCAATAAAAAATTCAGTAAGCAAGAAAAAGACCAGACTGCCCTTATTAATAAGATCAAACAAGAAGACAAGTGCATAGTACGTGATGCAGATAAGGGCGGGAACGTAGTTCTCTGGGACAGACAGCAATACTTGCTTGAAGCATATAAACAGCTGAATAATAGAACATGTTATGTAAGGGTCAAACCTGAAATCATGCTCAATAGTCACGCACAATACAACTCAGAACTGGATAACTGGTATGGCCAGCAATTGATCACTCATGACGAGTATAAATTTCTTAAAATAGTCAATCCAGTTACCCCAGTTTTCTATTTGCTCCCCAAGGTGCATAAGGACCCTTGTAATCCCCCTGGCAGACCAATTATTTCTGCTATAGGTAGCGGGTTAGAGAATACCTCAAAATTCATTGATTCATTTTTAAACCCTTTAGCTGCACAACTCCCTTCGTATATTTTGGACACAGGGGATTTCCTTAAATCCATCTATGATATTCCCTGGGAAGATGATTTGATTTTGGGGACCATAGATGTTACCACTCTGTACACGAGCGTTAAACACAGCGATGGGCTTAATGCGATAAGACACTTCCTTGGGACAAGACCAATCAAATTATGGGCTCATACTCAAATGCTTCTGTCAATGGTCTCAACTTGCTTAAAAAACAATTACTTCATCTTTAATGACGAACTATTCCATCAGACCTGTGGCACTGCGATGGGCACCTGCTTCGCCCCCAGCTATGCTAATTTGCATATGGGCTAGTGGGAGGAGCAGGTGATCCGGAAGCAGTGTCAAGAGGAATGGGACAACAACATCCTCCATTGGAGTCGCTTTATTGACGACTTGTTTGTTGTCTGGAGAGGCCCATTATCTGACTTAAATGTATTTCTAGCTAAAATACAGAAAAAAAGTTTAAATCTAAAATTTACTAGTACTGTGAGCACGGAGTCTGTAAACTTTTTAGACCTTACAGTCTATATAAAAGATAATAAACTACAGACTAAATTGTATAGGAAAGAAACATGTGGAAACACTGTGCTTCATGCCAGTAGTTTCCACCCTACTAATTTGGTGAACAGTATCCCCTATGGGGAAGGTCTGAGGGTATTGAGAAATTGCAGTGACCCTAATGACAGAGATTGTGCACTAACCGACCTTCAATCACGTTTCAAACAGAGGGGTTATAGTGATAACTGTTTAAATACATCCTTCAAGAAAGTCAGACAAAAAACCAGAGAAGAGGTCCTCTTCAAAAATAGGGGGAAGATGAAGAATCAAGCTGAAAATGAGTGCAGGTTAGTCACCAGTTATAATAAACTGCATGGATCGGTGAGGAAAATCTTGTCACGTCATTGGCACATAATTAAGAATGACCCAATCTTAGGTCCCTCACTAACCAATAGACCCCTTATAACATTTCGTAAGGCAAAATCATTTAAGCAAATGCTGGTGAAAACCATGTTGACAAAAGCCAAGAAAAAGAGTAAAAAGAGCAATTGGTTAACTAGGAAAGATGGCTTTTTGAAATGTAATAAGTGTAAAGCTTGTGAGCATGGGAAAAATGTGAGTACGTACCAACCAGGCCTCTCCAATAGAACCAAGAAGATTAAAGGACAATTTGACTGCAAGATAGACTATGCAATTTATGTTTTGAGATGTGACTGCAACCTACAGTATGTAGGAAGCACGATTAAGCCTGTGCATCAACGGGTGTTACAACATCTGAGGGCGATAAAGAATGCAGATAGATCATATCCGGTCGCCCGGCATTTCGAAAAATTTCATGGTAGAAATGCTAGCAGTCTGTCCTATTTCGTAATTGATTCTATACCCATGAATGAGAGAGGGGGGGATAGGATTAAGAAGCTTTGCAAGCTTGAATCGTGGTACATTGTGGAATTAAATTCGAAAAGCCCATACGGATTGAATATTGAAGAGGATCTGTACACGCACCTGTGAATTTTTGACTAAAATGAAGTAGTGATTATTGTTATATTTCTGCTTCCAGAATAGTGCCATTCATTTCTCTTTTAAAGTTTTTGTTATACCACTCGTTATAATCTTGTTTTTTCACTTTAATGAATGAACTGATCTGATTTGCCCACTGGGGCTAGATTTGTGAATCTATTGGACTCTGTTGGTTGAAGCTAACCCGTCATGAAATTTTGGGGCTTTGATTCCGGTGTGATTTAACTGAGCACGAGTTGACATCTTGCTATACGGTTTATATTTTGTCTAGAAGAGGTTAAACTGCCCACTCGGGCTGAATTGTGTGTAATATTTTATGTTTACCACTCCCTTCATTTGAGTATGACGCCGTAATAAGGGGCGTGATTATTTGCGTTACAATGCGCAAATATTCTTATGACAATTAAAATATTACCATGCTTTTTGTACAAATAATTGTGTGATCATGTTTGGAATTTAAAGCCGTAATGAATTTAATTAATTTGATGGAAATGTGCACCACAGAAACCAATATCAGTCTGTCGTTCAGTTCTATGATTTTATGTGTCACGTGACGTATCACATGACACTAATACACTTTAAATGTTGTTTGTCAAATTGTAAACTTTATTAGTGACCAAGCCTGCTGGGTCAGGCGAAACGCTTTGAAGGCGGCGAAGACAGAAAATAAAAAGAAGTTTTCACCACATTGTTGTCGTCTCCTCTCCAGACCAAGTGCTGAGGTTGAGCCATATATATATATATATATATATAGATATATAGATATCCAACTCCAGTACACCAGCTTGCTGTACCAGAAGGCGACACCTCCGTCCAAGCATCAGGTATAATCTTAATTTATTTTAATCCGGATTAAGACGTGTTTCCTTGGGTGTAAATCTTCTGTTCTAAACTCCAATTTGTAAACAATATGAAGGGTAAAATATTTTGTCAGAGGATAATTAGCCCATGATATTCAGGTAGCATACCCTTACAATATTCAAAGCAACCCAGGCTTACAAATCTGTCTCCGAAAAAAGAAACACATGGATTACAATACATACTAATGCACATGCAAATGGCCACATGCTCTCACACCTGTACTCAAGTGCTGGAAAATGTGCACATTAAAAAGGTACATGCATGGGGATAAACACAAGCATTGTACTGAGGCCTAGAGTGCTGAGTGAAAATGTGCAGTGCTGCGCTGCATGAAGGATTAAAAATAACACAAAAACATATTAAATAACAATTGCCCACTCATGACTTCTTCGGCAGATTTGTGGTAAAACTAATTTTCAATGTGATGCTGGGCCTTGTACTTTAGTGCCTAGCACAGGATTTCAAATGAAGGTACAACCCTCTGATACGATTCTCTATATGTGGATCGCGGTACAGATGTCGGACATGTAAGATGTCTACTTCAGTGTTAAACACGGATTACATATAGATACATCAGGCAGTGTTCTTATGATTTGGTGCAAAGCGACATGAAAGTGCTGGCCTTGCGCCAATAGCTAAGGTTTTTACACTGCCTTACCCCCGAAATGCTCCGTTTGCATACATTTAACAAGTGTCAGTTCAAAGGGGTGTCGGTGCAGTGTTATTGTCGTTTTTGGTGCAATATAGTTTTTCAGCTTGGACGTTGATTGTCCCTGCTCTTTGAGCCACATGAACGCCAGTACAAACCCTTAATAAATTTGGCTCTGGTAGCTCAACATGAGGTGGTGGGGTAATACAACACAATAACAGCCCTCCAGTCATTATAAAATGTGTCTTTAAGCAAAGAAGAAGCCACTAGTGCTTATTAAATTCTTTTTCACATTATTGCTTCCAGAAGGAATGTCAGACAGCTGAGACAGATCCAGCATTTTTCATTTTGTCACAAAACATTAGTATGTTCATTTCTCGCTGTCGATGTATAGTTGCACTCTAAAGAGTTCACTTAAAAAGCGGCTCCTCCGACCAGTGGTCTCTCCCTTCATAAAGCCGTCTGGAGCAGCAGGAGAAAGGAGGGGTCTAGGCTGCATTGCTCCATCTCTCCCAGGCAGCTGCAGCTGGGGTGGGGGGGGGACTGTCTCCCTCTCTGGCTTAGCACCTAAAGTGACCCACCGCGGAGCGCGCGCTGCCGGCTATAGGGCACTGTGCTGTGCCAACAGCCCCAGGCACTCGCCTGCGAGGCCTTCGTGGCCTCTCAGAGAGTGGGACGCGTGAGCTCGTGTCTGCCTGCGGGGAACCAGCGGAGAGACTGAGCCCACCTGCCGGAGACAGGCAGGGAGCTGCCGAGAGATCTGCGGGGCAATGAACTGTTGGGCCAAGTCTCCAAAGCTGAGAGTTCAGGAAGCCCTGTGGAAGGCGGAGGTCTAATCTATCTTTGCTGGCACTTATGAGCTTAGAGTGTAGGGATGATAATAATCAAATTCCCTAATAAGGCGTGGAGGGGGCTGAGGACCAATACACCTATAGCAGGGGTGGTTCAAGCTCCAGTAGCACACGAAGTGTAGAAAATCCTACTTACTTGCCAAATGCGCGTCTGCGCTGGGTGTACAGCAGAGCGCACAGAGCGGTGTTAGCGCTGCGTGTATCTGGAGAGCACAACGAGACTGTTATCGCTGCGTGTATCTGGAGAGTACACAGAGGGGTATTAGCGCTGCGTGTTTTGGATAACACAGAGAGCATCAGCGCTGCGTGTATCTGGAGAACACAGACAAGTACCGCTGTGTGTCGGGAGAGCGCACAGAGAGGCACTAGCGCTGCGTGTATCTGGAAAGAGCAGACAAGTAGCGCTGTGTGTGTCCATAGAGCACAGCCCGGTATTAGCGCTGCATGTGTCTGGAGAGCACGGAGCGGTGTTGGCGCTGCCTGTGTCTGGGGAGCACACAGAGAGGTATTCACCTGGCTCAGCACAGAAGGACGAGAACTCTCGGGAAGGCACGAACCAGCAGGACTGCGAACAGCACACCAGTGCTGTGCTGAATACCGGGAGGAGCGGGCACGGAGGCAGGAACCTGCAGAGCTGCGAGTGGCACACAGTGCCCTGTGTGAGGGACTGGAAGAGAACACACCAAGCAGAGGGGCGCGGCAGGGGGACCTGGTGTAGGAGGGAACTGCTAACGTGCCTGCCCACAGACTCAGCGCTGCGCGGAAACAAGTTGGCAGTCAGGACCCTGGACAGCGGGTGCTGAAACTGCTCAGGCGAGATCTCCTAAGGAATTCCTCGCAGCTGCAGCAGGATTGAAGCGGCGGATTCCCGCCTCAGAGCGTGTAAAATCTGAAAAAGAAAGGACAGATGGCAGAAGGCACAAGGGTTTCCACTGGGCACGGGGCTGTCCGCTGCCACCCAGATTTGACTGCGCTATAAACCACACCTGGATGCACGCTGGAGCCATCAGCGAGGGATCACTTAAGTGTTTTAGGGTCTCCTCTGCTTTACGCTTTTCTTGTGCCCTATAAGTTTTTCGTGGTGCTCGTGGACTTATCTACTAATAGAGCAGCACACAGTGGATTTTGGCAGAGGGAGCAGTGCCAGTCCGCAGAATGCCGCTTGAGAGGCAGCTGCGGTGAATTCACTGGGCTTCTCCCGCTCCTTGGCGCTCGCCCAGCTCCACCCTCCTCCCCCACGTGCCACACGGCTCCGCCAGACCCTCCGGCGTGAACAATTTCATTGAAAGACACGTTTCCGCTATCACAAAAAAGAGAGAAGCGGGGACGAGACCCTGCTGACACAGGGTTCCGTTTGTCACCAGCAGGCAGCAAGGGAAGGACTGAACCCCCGGGAGCATGGAGAGAAGCGCTGACTCCCGCCCAGCCTGGCACCGTCCGGCACTGCTCTGGGCACTGGCTTTCTTGGGCACCTGTGGGTTTTCCAATGGGAGCATTTCTTGCAGATCTTGTCATTTTCAAGTCGGACTGCAGCACCGTGTGATCTCCCCCTTACTTACAACGCAGAAGGGGGTTTTGGGGGGAGACGATGAGAGCCTGACTGGAGCGTGGAGCAGGGAGGGGGGTCATAGCGGGAGCGAGGAAACGGATAGCGTTGAAGGGCTTCAACTCGCTGGAATTGGGATAAGTGGATATATGGGCGTCGGACCCGAGTCAACTGACCCCCGGGAGAGCAGGGGTGACGGCATGAGCTACAGAGGTAACGCCAAGAACACTGAACGGGAACCGGCAACTTCTGTCGTCCTGCACAGACATGCACTTAGCGCCGGCTTGGCGGGGCCCGCACGAGGACGGAAGTCGGACCAGAGCGCAGCACAAGTGCCCAAAGTCGAAGCCAGTGCAATGGAAGTGGGGGGAAACAGAACCCCAAGACGGAGAGCCAAGAGGAGCAAGAGGGGGGAGAGCAAGGAGTTCGGAGGGGGGAGTGAGAGCAGCTCCATCACGGACGGACAGAAAGTGAGAAGGTCGGACCTGAGGGGGTCGAAGGAGGAGGGGCGCACGGGCAGGGCCAGGGTTGAGGAGCTTCGGCTCAGCAGCACCAGCTTTGCCCTGACTGGTGACTCAGCCCACAACCAAGCCATGGTGCACTGGTCTGGTGGACACAACAGTAGCGTAAGTACTCTCACGTGCTCACAAAACTATGGACCTCTGAGGGCATCGGTCACCTGTTAGAATCAGCTGCTGACATACCTGTCTACCTTCCTTCCTCCATCTCTCTCTCTCGCTCTCCTTCTCCCCCTCTCTCCCCCCTCTCCACCTCACTTTCTCCCTCTCTCTCTCTTTGTTTCTCTCTCTCCTTCTCCCCCTCTCTCCCTCCCCCTCTCCATCTCACTTTCTCCATCTCTCTCTCTCTCTTTGTTTCTCTCTCTCCCTCTCCCTCTCCCCCTCTCTCGCCCCCTCACTCTTTCAATTAGTTCCCTTCTGGTTGCCACTGCTTGCTCTCCCACCCAGTATCTCTCTCTGGCAGTATTTTCACAATTTCTACGTAAGAAATTCCGCAGTACAAATGAATGCCTTAATGTGTAGTTTTTTCAGAGAAGACCATGCAAATGTCATGTTTTACTCCAAGAGCAGAGGGTTTGTCGTGACGTAGGCGATGCTGACAAAGTACAGAAAGATGGAGCTTGTGGCACTGGCTACTGGGAGCTCCCTTCGCAGAGGGGACAAGCAGAGCCTGTGAGCATGTGTCAGGGTGAGTTATCTGCTCTGCTTGTCCCAGAATGGGAGGGGGCGTGCTGGGGGGGAGGGGGTGTTGCGGTGCGCGCGCAGCCTGCACCTGGGCGGCTCGAGACGGTCTCGCGCCACAGCGGCTCCAGGAATAATGCTTACAGTGTCAGCGTCAGCAGCAGACCGTGAGTGGAAAAGAAAGTAAAAACAAATCAACGTAAAATGTGGCGATCCGCCCCGAAGTGTGAAAAACAAGCAGGATAACCTTTCCCCTGGCGACTCCCCCGACCGTACACGGTACATTACAAATATATTGAGGAATCAGTAAAAAAAATGCTTATATTATTTGTATTCTTTCATAATCAAGAGGTGGCGCCCTTGAAATCTGCAAGAGTAGCCAGTCCTTGCGACTCCCGCTTCCTGGCAGCCGAATAAAAGAAGAAATGTTATGTTAACGAGTGTTATAGCTTGCCCTGCTTTTTTTCAGCCCGAGCAAGCTCGTAAAGAGCGTTGCTTGTTATCATAGCGCGATATAAAAGCGCTATTTATGGCTCTCCATAAAAGGCGAAAGTACTGCAGGTGGAACTGCGAGCACCGAGATCCCCTCATTATGGCCAAGATTAATAGAAACTTCTCATTTCAATACTTGCCTCGGAGTATTAGGTGCTTGATGGGAAACAGTCACGGAGAAACACAAAGCAATTGAATCTGAGAAGTGTTCTCAAAGCAATTCGGGTTGTCTTTTCCCGTTTTCTGGAAGATAAGGTATTCTTGCTAGTTAAGGCTCATCGAGATGCAATGTTCCTGGTCTCTGGTGGCTCCCAGTTTGTCGTAGATGTGGGACTCGCCCACGATCACACGTTTTAGTCAAGTCATACACAACTAGATCTTGTAGCAGTTGGAATAAAACACTTTAGAGCAATTTGAACAAATTGTGTGATCCTCGGCAAGCCATGCTATATACCTCGCTCGGTGCGTCAGTTCCCTTTTCCCAAATATGAGAGCTCGTCGAGGCGTTTGTCACAGAACACCCTGTGCATGCACGCTCGTCTCTGTTTACACACCTGTCGCACTGGCTAAGCTATCCCACTGTGGTCAACTGGGTTATATAGGAGCCTCTATATGCCCACATAGTGCTTCCTGGCTTCCCTTTGTCCGCTATAATCGATATTGTTTACATACTGGATAAAAGCGGGTACCAAACACCAACTAATGGCAAAAACAAACCATTCATGGAACAAATCTCCCCTCGAAGACATTTTAGGGACGCATGATGCATTTCAACACAACCCCACCAGTCTGATAACACAGCGGTGCACGTGGACCAGTCAATGCAATGTAATTAACAGACTTATGATTGGCATCCACTTATCAGGGGCTAAGCCCATACATAAGGCAACCCTGGTAGAATTTCCACCTGACCAGTTACAGATGGTTTCCGCTGGGCCATGCTGGCATATGGGAGCTAGATATTTACTGATCTCTATGAATAATCTTGCTTTTACATCTTTGTAAAGGATTAGTGATGTTTTTGATTTCCAGTTAGTATTTGTACTGAACCATCACGATCCTTGTTTTTCTTCCACTTGGCATGCGTAGTTAGCCGATTGCCAACAAGCAACAAGCTGCAACTGCAAACAATTTGCAACGGGTCAGATGGAATTCCAAATGCGCAGCGTTGTTTAGAAACTGTTTCCCGCGTCGAAGAGAAAAACATGTAACACATTTTTGTCATGAAGGCGGGTGTCATTTACTGTCAACATGTGGAGTCCTCAGGCTGATGTGTGTACAACGAATTTGAAAGTGATGCGTTGTGTTTACCACTTCATGGCACGCAGGGTACTGAGGCAACATGCTTGTGCTGCGGCAGCTGACCCTCGAGAGGGCGTTGCGCCGGACTGTGCTGGAACAGGGCAGATACAGGCTTTGTGACTGTGTTCAGAGTCGGAGGGCACGAAACGGGGGTGAGGCCATCATTTTATGGAGCGGGGCAAACAGGAAACCAATGCCAGTGGGATGTCCCACTGACTAGGGTTGCATGCTTTCCACATTAAATGGCGAAATTATTGCACAGAATCCTTATGCTCTGGCTAGGCTAACACTGAGAACACATGCAAGACCAGAGCAGACCAGAGGGAAGGCAGGCAGGCAGTATTGTGGCCCTAGTGGCACTTATTGTTAAGAAAGTGGTGTTACCATGCATGGGGTTGGCACCATGGGTGGAGAGGGCCATTTGCACGTCAAGAAAAACACTGGAAGGGGAACATGCATCTATGTCCTCGTTTATTGTGAACAATGAAAGTCTTGAATGAGAAATCAGGCCTTGCACTATTTGTCAACACGCTGACTGTTGACATCTGCCAAGTTATCTAATAGGACTATTCTAATCTAAGAATGGAAAAAAGTGAGAAGAGTGTAACGGTGTTAATAAATGTAATGCAGATAAATAATTTCCAGCACACTTTCCGCAGAAGCTAAAAGAGCACCTACGTAAAATAGAGATGCACACAGATGATCTATGTCCTGTGCAGCGACTGACCAGCTGCACGAATCCAATTATTTCCTTTATTTTACTTCGAATCTTTGTAGAGGGTCTAGCACACACGTTGTCACTCCAGAGAGATGAGAGGGGGAGAAATATCGGGAATACTGCAGAGGGCTGGCATGCAATCGATGCAAAAACAACCTAGTGGAAGACACCCAGCAAAAGGAAGAGATGAGAAGGACAGGGAAGATGGAACTGGCTAGAATAATCAGGAAGTTTTGGCAGACAATGAATAACGTGTTTTGAGGCTGGCCTCACTTGACCCTTTCCATAAAGCATACACCTTATTTAAAAAAATGATAAATCTATGCTATGGAACTCCAAGTGGTAACTGATAAGTGAAGAAACTGGATATTGATACTATACCTTACAGGAGAAAAAGTGGAGAAAACACATGGGCCTTAAATGTCTTATAATAAACAAATGCACACGTTCTCTTTCTTTCCTTATCCTGATTTACATCCGCCTCATTTAAATTGGGTCTCTTCCCTCATAACTGGTAGTAGGCCCTCACTTCTTCTAATGTAGGCACTGCTGATTTCTGTGGGTCTGATTGTGGCTGCCCTCCTCACACGCATCTTTACCTCCTTAATATGATTTGGTGCACAGTGTCACAGAGGGATTTCCCATATCTCATGGTACTTCACTCTCTGGTCCAGGCTGATTAATGATCATGGGACCCTGTCCTTGGCACACCTAGGCTCGCACACAGGCAGCCATGCTCTTTAATTGGACACGAGCTAGTGTGCTCCTGCCTAAGAGGTATTTAGAAGCTGTAGAAAGGCATATTATTGAAGAGAGAAATGGATCACTGTCATTGGATGCTTTGTGCTGTGTCGCTTCTGTTTGGTTGGACCAATAGTTCGGAGGCAGGTCAAAGTGTGTTATGCCATAGAAGTGTAATTTACACACCTCTAATGTCTTTGTGATTCGTCTTTGTATTGTTACAGCTTGTCACCTATGAAGACTGTCCATGCACTTGTTTGAGGAGCATCAATGTGTTGTAGCACCTATAGTAAGAACTTTGGGGGAAGTGGGTAGACTAATGTAGGACTGGCCAGTTGCGTTGCTGAAGCTAAGCATAGCTTGTAAGCCTGGGGCCTCTGCATTAACACAACAGTGGTTGACACTTTTCTTAAGGGTCTTGATGGTTTGTCTGTTTTGACTAGGAAAGGCAAATATTGTGCTTCACCAATGAAGTCCTGCACAGCTTAAAATGCACTTTGACAGTGTAGGATGTAGTTTTCTTCAATTCACAGAGGCATACAAATGGGCAATTTCCCAGCCTGTAGGGGTGTGGCATTCCAAGTTGGCGGGCCAATCTGCAGGCCTAAAAACAACATTGAAAACATTTGAATATATGGCAGGGATGGGACCGGCAAAAACAAGGGTTTGGTCATGGCTCGGTGATAGGGGTATCCATCTGATATGGAATGGTGCCTGGGACAAGGGCAGAAAAGTGGGGTTTTGCAGGAAAGGAGAGAGAGAGAGTTGTCTCCCAATGACTGTGATGCGATCTAGGCATAGGACATACCCATTGGGGTTCTTCAATGCAGGACTTCTGTACTAAAGAACCTTTTTTATTGGAGGGAATCAATTGAACCTTTCTGTTGTCCATTACGCCTAGAAGATATTGTGAATCCTCTCTTCATTGCCCTTTATCACCTTTGCATTAAAGGTCATTTTAGGACTTTTGTGAAGTACAGCGACCCATGCAAGGCCCTCCAGAGGACACATTGCTTCTTCTTCAAGAATAACCCAGTTGGGATTGCCACAATCAATTGCAATTGTAATTACTTAGTAGAATGCTTAACCCGTTGCCCGTATCTGTTACCAAACTACATAGGAAAGGACTCTGGTGGCGGAATCATGTGTGAGTACTTCCTATTTGACTGTTGTGCTGCATTTTTTAGCTGAATAAGGCTGAAACTAGCCTAGGTGCCTGATGCCAGAACTAGCATACCTAAGGCCAGATTCACAGAACTAACTTTATACAAAATCCTAAACTTACTACCATTTTGGTATTTACAGAAGGCACTTACTCATTTTGATATTCACAGAAGGCACTTACTCATTTCATTATTCACAGAAGTTAGAAGTCCTAACTTTACTACTCCTAAACAGAGAAAAATCCTAACTTTAAGACTTTCGGTATTCACAGAAGGCATTTAGGAGTCCTAAAGTTAGGACTCCTAACTTCTGTGAATACCGAAATGAGTAAGTGCTTTCTGTGAATTCCAAAATGAGTAAGTGCCTTCTGTGAATATCAAAATGGTAGTAAGTTTAGGATTTTGTCTTAAGTTTGTTATGTGAATCGGGCCCCTAGATTTTCTAGGGTTCTAAGATTTCTGTGCCAAGCATTTCTAAGCGCTAGACACAAATGATTGAGGGTATCCCTGATGGCATGAGGGTTCAAAGGTACCAGGATGCCCTGATGAAACAACTACAAAACAATGATATCGTTCTAACAGACATGTGTAAATATCCCCTAAGGATTATGCTTGGGAAGTTACATTGTTTGAATTGGTTACCTCTTTCACCTACTGCTTGTTCAGCAAACTAGGATAAAGGCCACAAGACGGAAAAGTATATTAAAATCCAACCATGAAACAAATTTGACCGAGAAGCGAAGGGAAATAACCAACAACGAAAGAAATCTGTTTTTCAAAGTAATCCTCAAATGCCTTACAAGAAAGGCCTGGCATAAGTGTGACTCCATTAAGAATTGCTATCGCTCGGTTTCTTGAGGACACTCCTGGAATTTCTTTAACCATGTATCGATGCAAGGTCTGGAACAACTTGTATCTGTCTGAAGTTTTACTATGTGGTCCTTGATGTACAAATTCATTTTGCAGTCGGAAACGCTGCGATTTGCACCATCACAGGGTTGGCAACTGAAAAATGTTTTTTTGCTATCCACTGAACTCCTTTTTGATTTGGAAAGTCTTACCTGAAACTCAAAAGAGGTTTACTAGCTCCTTTTGAATAACAATGAGCAATTTAGTTGGTTTTATCAATGGTTAGTGTCTACAATTATGGTTGCAAACTGTTGAATGGTTCTAACTCCGCAAAGGAGATGGTAACCCATTCCCAAAGGGGAAGCTATCCCCTTTGGACAGCTTCCTCTTTGGGAACTGGTATTGGTGGCCATGGGGGAGCTACAATGGTTTAGCGGACTACTGCCTTCTCCCCCGATGACTTCCCAAATGGAAACAATGGGGCAGATTTATGATAACTGGCGCATCCTCAGGGATGCGCTAGTTATTTTGCGCCGCTGCTCCGCCACCCATGGTGCGCCGCATTTAAAATGCAGCGCACCATGGGGCAAAAACGGCACAGATGCGTGACGCATCTGTGCCGTAAAGGTGGCGCATTGCTGGAGTTGCGTCGCAAGTGCGACGCAGCTCCAGCAAGGCTCGGGGGTGCCCTATCTGTCCAATGCTGCGTCAAGCCTTACGCCTGCTTCAAGCAGGCGCAGGGTTTTGACGCAGCATTGGCCTGAAAGTGACTGAGTGAAATCTTATAGATTTCACTCAGCCACTTTTGCGAGGCGCACCTGCCCCGGAACGCCCACCCTGCACCGGAACGCCCACAAGTGGCGCAGGTCTTTACAACGTGACGCATCTGCCTAGATGCGTCACGTTGTAAATGGGTCGTAGGGATGCGCCACGTTTACGCCGCCGTTGCTTGACGGAAACGTGGCGCATTACCAACATAAATCTGCCACATGGTTTGTAAAGCAACACTGGTTCTTTTAAGTAACAAAGTCTCCTTTAAAAAACATGTTTTCTGCTTGAGAATGCAAACACTGCAATGATGTTCTACGGTTCCTTACAGGCCACCATGATTTTATTTGTAGAAAAACACATAGCCTCACAAACAGCTAACTGCATTATATTCGTTGGGCTGGACATTCAGCGACCCCGTGTGATTCAAGAATTTCTGACAGGTAACATCACAAAATCAGTGACAGGTCACAAATAGTCAGTGCACAATTTGTGACCCCTGTTAGTTACCTGTTCATTGTACATCTAGCACATGGTTCTTTCCACATCTAGCACTTGGGGACATATTACCAAGCAATAGCGATAATTATCGCTATTGCTTGGTTAGCGTGAAAAAATTATCGCCGAGCTGTGGCGATTTTTATCGCAGATAAACCTTGGTATTACCAAGGTTTATCGCAAATGCGATAAAAATCGGCCGCAATGCATGAATATCGCTGAAAAGTCAGCGATATTCATGCATTACCGAGCTAATGCTCTTAACCATGTGATCCACCTCCCATTGGATAACATGGCTAAGAACTGCTCAGCGCAGGTGTTAGCTTTTGGAGATATTCGCGCTTGGCGCGAATATCTCCAAAAGTTGGTAATAGGAGATAGCGATGTTAGCGACTGTTTCCAGTCGCTCACATCTTGACACGCCCACTTTGCATGTCATTAGTGATAAATATCACTGACATGCAAAGTGGGGCCCAAGATGGTCGCTATCTCCTACTAGCTGTCGCTAACTGGTGTTAGCGACAGCTAGGTAATAGGGAGATAATTTTATCTCCGCTTTCTTGGCTTTTAAAGCCAAGAAAGCGGAGATAAACCCCCTTGATAATATGCCCCTTGGTTCTTTCCATCCCCACCAAGGATTATGGTCTAAGGCAAGTCAATGAAGGGATTCCAGCATCATTATTGCATTCAGCATGAGGGCTCCTACGCTATGTTCTTTCAATTCAAGGGTCAGATTTTCTTAGAATATGTTCAATCAGAAAAATCCCTAGAGAATAACCAGCCAGGTCCCACCAATTTTTGATCTCCAATTAGAGTTCTTTCCACTCAGTTGCCATAATTAAAGTCAAAGTGGACCATTTCATTGGGAGAAAGAATTACAAAGCAACCTGATCCATGCAAGGTGTGAGCAGGCTTTTCTTGTCCTCCCTAGGGGAATTCTTACAACACATTCTTTATTTTATAAAAAGTGATAAACAAGCACTTAGGGATCAATGCAAGGATTTTACTGAAGATGATCTTACAGTCAGAAGCACTTTTTACTAATGTGTAAAATTGCCACCTGATAATGTACTCTTACTGGGGATTAAATCCCACTTGGGTGGGAAATAGGCATTCCAAGACATGGTTTGCCTACACTATTTGTGAACACCGACAAGCATGTGACATTGTGGATAATACATTTCTCACAGGTGCATTCCCACCCTGGAAATGTTTGTCAAGGGCAGGAGTAAATCCCTTTCCAGGATGGAAAAGAGAATAGAATCTCATCAAAATTGATGGAGACTAGGAGAAGGAATTTCAACCAAAATCAAAACGCCATCTTTTCCATACATTTCTTAACAGTATGCTCTTGGCCGCTTTGAGTGTTACATTAAATACTCAAAGGGTGATGGAAGGAAACTTGTAATAAGTCTAGCCAAGGGCGATCGCCTGGGGTAGCATTTCAGCCCATTGTTCCTTTCCCCACCATGCCACTTCAAATTAGAACTATCTAAATGCAAATCAGTCTTAGCCCTCCTCCAATGGCAACAGTTCAGACCAAACTGCTATGCAAGGTCACTTCAAACCGGAATACAAGCAACCCAAGACCGTTTACTCCCTGCTTGGGGCTCTTCAGTCAGGTGTAGCTTGGTTCCTGTGACACAGTCAGCAAGGTACCCACGTCTAGGCATACACTTGGCCACCTAGGCCGTTGCATCACACACACAAAAAGTGATGGGAGGATTCTTGCAATGAGTCTAACCACTGGCAGTGGCTAGACTTATTGCAAGCATCCCCCAACCACCTTTTTTTGAGTTTGATATGGCACAGACATGCCACAGACCAAAATGCATTTGGATGGACTCTTTAAAAGCAGACAAGGATACTCTGTGAGCCAAGCAATCAGTGACCTAGTGACATGTTTTTAATGTGGCCTTCCTCTCTACTACTTGGTTGCCAGAGAAATGCTTTGTAGCATTTCCGTTAAATCTTGCTGGAGGGCTAGAAAAAGAATTTTACAGTGGTCAAGCAGAGACCAAATATCTGCATGTGTAAAAGTGTGTCTTTGTAATATATTTGGTTAATATTTGTTTTCCTCAAGAGGTCATGCTCAATAAATGCAAACAAAAATGACGTATTCCAATAGCATAATAGAAATTTCCTTGATTATAAATGTGTTGTGACAGAAATAACCTGGATATGTCAGTCTGGCATTTAAGGGCATGAACTCAGGTTTTGTTTATCAGGAGAAAGTAGAAATCTATCCATTGGTGCTTTGTTAATTTATAATGTCCTTTCAGAGCAGCCATCTGGCTTAAGACAAGCTTGGTGCCATTGTTCTAGGTAAGACATTTAATGACATTTGAATGCTGCTACTTATCAGGCCACGGAGGAGTTGTACATATAAGTTAAATTTAGGAACCAATAAGTAAGGTACACAAACAAGGTATGTTCTATTTTGTGGGAAGAATCATCGCTAAAGGATGCAACACCCTGGATATATCTTAGCAGAATTGACGACCATTTGTATTAAATGTGGCAAACAGCTTGAGAATATGTGAAACCTACCTTTTCATTCTGCATTTGTCTCCAGTAATTTTGTTTCCTTGTAGATATCTGGTAAGTTAGTGTCACATGGCCCATGGGGACATTGTTGTCTTCCATATGTTAGCATGAGCGCGCTGCAGACTGTACAGTGCTTTGCGCACGGTACTACATGAGTTTATTTTGCATGTGCCATTCTGAAACTTTCACATAGGTCCTACAGTTGTTTTCATGCTTTGCGGGTTCCTGGGATTTAGTCTGACCATTGTGCACAAGGTCGAACAACAATGTCTCTTGTTAATCTGTTCTGGTCAGGCCTTAGCACTTAGACAAAACATGCAGATGCAGCTGTTGTTTGGGAATAAGTATTTTGTTTTTATTGGAATACACAGATAGGTAGCACACACTTGGAGAGGGACCTTTCCAGAGAGAAGAGCATGACAGCACCTATGATTGTAATCTACCATCTATAGACTGACGTACGGGGTCTGCTGATAACACCTTGGGATCTTCTAATATATAATCATCTTGCTTCTATACAGGGGGAGGGAGGTTAGGCTAAGCTGTCATTCAACATGAAAGCACCTTTCATGATTTACGAACTACTTGCGATGATGGCATTTATGTTATGCATTTTTCTGCTGATTATGACACTTGTACTGCATACTCGAGCATTTTAGTTAAAATAAATATTTTAAACTTGTTCGTGTCTCTGTCAGATCCTATTGTTGAAGAGTACAAGAGTGTGAACAAAAGGGTGTGTCTTGCAACCACGATTCCAGAGAGAGTCAGGAATGTTGTGTTCTGGGGTGTGTAATCACTTTTTCCTCTGTGAGTGAGAGCAAGTAAGACACTATAGCTAGTCGGTCCCAGGCACTAAGGTGGTAGGATCACTCAGATCCTACATGCTAAGGTCCCATAATCCCACGCATAGTTCTGTGTTTGCGCAGAATCCTTGCAACATTAGCCACCTTGGAGCCTGTATTTACGTAGTTGCCTGGCTCCACCACTGGCTATTAAATGCAATCTTGGAAGGGTCAGGTCACTGTTTTATTCATTTTATATTTTCTATTTTCCCACCTTTTAGTTCTTTTTAATTCTTTCTCATTTCCTTCCCTCACAGGGGAGCCTGAACAGGGCAAGCAGGGATGCTGGGCCCTCAGTTTGCTCCCTTTTACTATGCCCAACGTATTATTAGGCTTGCGCTCCGGCATGTAGACACTCCCACTCTCTTATGGAGGGTTTTTTAACAAGGGGATTAACACATCCATGAAGCTTAGCTTGAGCAATTGTGAAACCTACCTTTGCATTCTGCGTTTGTCTCCAGCAATTTTTTTTCCTTATAGGCATCTGGTGAGTTAGCCACCATGGTGCCGGTTTTTACAGAGTTGCATGGCTCCACTACTCACTATTAGGCACCATCTTGGAAGGGTCAGTGCCCTGCTTGGTTCACTTTATGTTTTTATTTTCCCACCTTTAAGTGTTTTTTAATTCTTTCACAGTAGTAGGGGAGCCTGTGCATGGCAAACAGGGCAGTTGGGTCCTCGGTTTGCTCACTTTTACTTTGCCCAACTTACTATTAGGCTTGGGGTTTGGCGCCGGCGTGTAGACAAGCCCACCTTCCTATGGAGGGTTATTTAACCTGCGGATTAGCATGGGCACACTGCTGATGTGCCAAAGGTAAGCCAGTCTGTGCTTGTCCGCACCTGGATCACGCAGAGCGCAGGAACTTCTGCTGATTTGCCCCCAGATCCTAGTAGTGAAATTCACTTCTCAGGTGAGGAACTCCTAGCCCTCATGAGATGCAAAACCATCTGTACACATGTTAATATGACCTCACTTTGGTCTAGCAACTGCTCGAGCTGTAAGTGTTGTGGATTCAGTCTCCCGACACCTTCCCTACCCCCAAGCCTTTTCACTTGGTGCTGTGAACTCTACCCACAAGGAAGGTGAAGGAAGACTTTCTGCGGTTGAGGTTGGGGGTAATTCCGTCAAAAGAACATCTCCCCCCATGGAAATACCTGGAGTCCAATCCTAAGTATAGGCTTTGCGACAACCCAAAGGAGGATGTTCTGCACCTGTTATGTAGCTGCAAAGCTTTGGATAGAGCCCGAAGGGGCCAACGAACAGCTCTGGAATCAAAGTGGTGTGCGGACTCGCAGACAAGCTCTGCTGATCAGCTTTAAGGGATAAGACATCCAACTAGCCTGTAGACTAGTGCGCTTCATGAAAACAGTTAACAAGACCCTAAACCCAGCGGCTAGTGATTGAAATTGATTTAAAAAGACCTGCTGTCACACGTTAAGATAATTCTCTTTTGATAACCAAAGACTCAGTAAATGTTAAAAGTTTTTTGTTTGTTTTTTATATACAAATGCACTGTATTATACCTGTTTGCACGGGTCTTTCTTTAAAATGTTTAACTTTTCTACTGCTTTTACCCGTCTTTGTAAAACTCTTGATTGTGTATCTCCTTCACTTTTTTATTTTTAAAGAGAAATTGCAGAGATTTTTATTAATCGTGCAATAAAGTTCATTCTTATTACTACCCACAGAATCAGTCTTCCCATTATCGCTGTGCCTTAATTAATGCCAAGCCACTAGTAAAACATACCACAGAAATGGCCCATGTAATTGACTCTATACAAACAGATATCATTTATATTATGGAAACCTGGGCAAATAGTACCTCATCCCTGGATTTCCTTACAGGTATCCCTTTGGCATATACCATATACAGACTTGACCATCTGCTTAAAAGAGATGGGGGGGACTTGGAATTATCTATAGGGATGAGATCTGGGCTAGATTTTTGGCCATGCCTAATGAAGACTGTGAAGCCCTATCCTTCTGGTTTTAAATAACCAAAAAGAATACCATTAGAAGAACCATCATGTATTGCCCACCTGGCCCCAGAAGCAACTTCCTCAATGCCCTCCTTGAGTATGAAATCTATCACAGGGACTTTAGAGTTCTTGGAGATCTAACCTTTCACTTAGAATCTCAAAAATATAAGTATATCATAGACTTGCTAGAACTCATGAATGTATTTGGTCTCACTCAGCTTGTGCAAAGCACCACTCACACTACTGGCTGTACACTAGATGCCATTTTCTCTAACAACAACTCCATCACTGATCTCCATTTCAACCGGTTTCCTGGTCAGATCACACAGCCATTTATTTTAGTTAAGAGGCACAAGACTAGTCCTAGATTTAAACAATAAGCCAGACATAACCGCTTATAGAGCATGGACTAAAATAGATAACAATCAATTACAGCTACTACTTACTGAAACCCTGCCTCCGTTCATGGAAGATCCTGAGGGAGCCACTAAGGACTACACAAGTAGGTTAGACACCACCCACTGCCAAACAGTTCCCACAAAAAAGATCAAACAAGGAAGGAAAAAGCCCTCAGCACCTTGGTTTTAGAGGCCCATAGACTAGAAAAACAATGCTGTAGGCATCAAGAGAGGAAATGGAGACTCAATTATGAATCTCACAAAAAAGAAGCATACAGACTTTCTCTAGCCAAACATAAAACCCTTTTGATCAAAGAACAAAAAAGCCTTATTAGTCTCAGAGATCGACTCAGCAATAAACCTAGCTAGGTAACTATTCCAGGTAATTAACACTATTGTAAACGTATCTAGGACCCTAATTAAATATCCTCGATTTATGCCCTTATGTGGTGATAACAAATCATATCCTTATAAAGGCATAATAATATTTTCCATATTTAGTAATAGCCAATGCAGTCCAAATACGCAAGGCTACTTCCTTAGACTCCTAGAAAATACAACAAGTTCTTTAAACATACCAAACCTCCAGCAACCCGGGAATTCCCCCTGCTTTTGTTTTGATTTGTCCTAGAACTCCTGCGAGTTCTGAAACAACTGCCAGTTTTTAGTGACTGTTCTTATTGATGTATTATGTCCAACCTTACGTCAAACACACCACCTTCCAGGTATAAATATACCAGTGTTTGCCTTAAGCAACACACGGTGGTTTGGAGCAGAGCGGCTATCTACTTACCAAAAGCCCAGCTGATGCGAGTGCTGAAGGAAGCCGTCCCTCCCATTTGAGGCACTGAGAAAGACGCTGTCTTTTCTCCTGCCGAGAAAATCCAGCTCCAGTGTTTCCAGTCACCCTTGCAGGTTACTGGGAGATTGAGTCCTGAGAATGAGATACAAGACCTCCTTCATTCTAAAACCAAGGTACCACGCTGATTAGATCCTTAGAGAATTCTTGATTCAGAATCTTGGCAAAACTAACTTAACTTAAACTGCAACTTCCTTACTCCTTCCCACGCACTATGCTTAGGTTAGGTACACTGGGGTAGGTGCATTTAGAAGCACCAGTTGAGTATGTTTAGTCAACTTTTATCATTGTATATAATTGTATATATTTTATCCGTTTTAAGTATCATATGGCTCAGAAACCATATCAATGCTTTTACAGTATTATTTCATAATACTCCTTTTATTGTATGCACATTACTTTATGACAAGTATTGCAATTGTGGCAATTCATTTCTCTTGCATGAGAAAGAAGACTGCTCAATAAATAACAACTTTTATTGAAAACGCCAGTCTCTCTATTTCTCTGCACTCTGGTGAAACTAAGCATGCACGATTGACTAAGTGAAATAGCTATCTATTATTTTCACACGACTCTGGAGATATACTCCTTATTCTGGAGGGAGCAAAGTTGTCATGTTTATGCGGTTGTCAGAAGCTAATCCCTTTTTGTCTAATCAGGGAAGTTAACTCCTCCCTGTTCATTTGAGAAAGTTTCTAGTGACCTCTGAGCTAGCTGGCACACCTAATTAAGTCTAACATATTCAGTAGAGACCTAGTCGACCTCAGTCCTACGTCTAAACTGCTGTTTATGTTATTCCAATGCGCAGAGCCTATTGGGAATATAGGAACTACACTACAACACTCTCAATAAGCAACCAGAGATCAATGCAACATATAACAGTCAAACCTTTTGCAACTCCATAGCCCAACATTTTAGAAATAAAGTTGATAAAATATACAATTTATTTCACCATCCTAAGAACCTAACATCACACGTGGGCAATAGTATTTTTGAGAACAACATGACTAACAACACCTCTTGGCCCGCTTTGCCCAACTTCTCTCCAATTACAGTGAGACAAACTGAGAACCTAATTCAGACCACCAAATCAGGATCTCCGGGTGATCCCTGCCCCCATCAGTGCTAAGACTAATTTCAGAACTCTTAGGCAAAGTGCTAACAAATATTTTCAACTCTATGTTTAGGACAGGTATCTTTCCCACACCCTGTAAGAGGGCTGCAGTTCTCCCTCTTTTAAAAAAAAAAGCCACTCTCGACTCAGAACACCCCTCTATCTACCGACCTACCTCCAGACTCTCCTTCCCAGCTAAAATTATTGAAAAAGTCATGAACAGTCAACTGACTCCATTTATCAAAGAGAATGACCTATTTAATCCCACACAATTTGGATTCAGATCAGAACACAGCACTGAGATGGCTCCAATTCAAGCCACTGATGAGTTGAGGTTCATCCTGGATAGAGGAAGAATAGCCACTTTAATCCTGCTGGATCTGTCTGCAGCCTTCAACACCATGGACCACCCAAAGCTGATCTCGCACCTGGATTACTTATTCACAAAAGCACACCCTTAGAGTTACTTGGATATGTTTTAAAGAACAGGGAAACATTGTGAAGCTTGATAATTTTAGCTCCAGCACCTTCTTTCTGCCCTGTGGAGTGCCACACTTAGGCCCACCCTGTTTAATCTATATGTAAGAGAACTCGCCCCTATCCAAACCTTTAGTTTCTCTCTCACCTCATATGCAGATGACATGCAGACTGTTTTATTTGCTGCTAATGACGCCAATTATACTAGTCATCAGCTTATTAATTGTGTGAGATAAATTGGCACATGGATGAGTAAACTCTGCCTCAAACTTAATTCAAATAAAACTGAAGTGATTCTTCTGGGAAACAATCCCCATTTATACCGTTAGCTGGCTGTTGGAACTGGGTGTGTTGCTCTAACTAACCACAAAGGCCAAAAGCCTTTGGGTGATGCTTGATGATAAGTTACATTTCAGCAAGCAAATCAACACAGTCTTATCATCTTCTTATAACATTCTCAGAATCAAAAGAAAAAATGTTCACTTTCTTACTATTAATTCGATGAAAACAGTCAAATCCTTTTTAATCTACTCTAAATTGGAATATTGTAATGGAATTTGCATTAATCTTTAAGCACAATATCTCAAGAAGCTTCAGGTACTACAGAACTTCACTGCCATATTGCTCCTCGACCTTCACAAACACCATCCAGTTCCCCAAGCCATCAAATATCTACATTGGTTAATAATCAGGAGGCATATCAACTTTAAAGCACTCTGCCTCACTTTCAAGGTTCTGCATGCTACAGGATCAGACATTTTGAGACAGTTCATTTACTGGAATTGATCCCAACAGGAATCTTAGATCAACTGAATCCTTTAGAAGTTACCACAACCAGATTAAAGAAAACGAAATGGGGTGGAAATTTACTTGCAAGAGCAACCGAACAATGGAATCTCCTGTTGATACACATAAGATTGGCACCCTCTCTACAACTTTTCAGAAAGCTTCTAAAAACCTGGCTTTTTACCCTCTAGCCCTCAATCTGTTTCATCTTTGCTCTCTGCTACGTTAGTGCCAAGACATCCTAGGGTAAACGTAGCGCTCTACAAATCATTTAACATAACAATAAGTGTACCTCTAATAGGAGTGTTTCAACCACTTAATCTTCAAGGCTCCAATTTCATGCCCCTCAGAGCTAGGGTGACCAGGCATCCCTGATTTGCCATAAAAATCTCAAGTTGTCACCATTTGTTCTCTGAAATTTCAATACATTTAACATATGTCCAAGGCACAAGTCAAGGGTACACACAGGTAGGCATCATTCACTCTATTTTCACAAGGTGGACTTTGTCTACCCTGCCAAGAAGTTGGGCCCCACTGAAATATGCTGAAAGCTTCCTTGTGTAATTTTCAAATATCAGGCACCTTCAGCCGTGCCTGCACATTTCCTGTTTTCTTTCCGAGCAGCAACGTGCAGACGGTGTGGGAGCTTTGTTATTTTAAATTCGAGCTGGGCCCAAAACAAAGGCTGAATTGAAGGGGCCATCAGGACTCCTTTTGTTGGAGCATCCTTGGCTGGTAGCTATCTGGAGCTTCACACCTAGATGCTAATGCAATGGAGAGGAAACAAAGGCACACAGCTTGCTATTACTTCACAAGTATTTTAGTGAGGCATGTTTTTGACTTTGTTTAGGCCCTCTATAGCAGAGATATGCATGCACTGTAAGTAAATGTAAATGTTGTAGTGCTTATATAGCACACAATCACCCCAAGGGGTATCACGGCACTGTACACATACCGCGCTGGAACCCCTCCTGGCCTTTCCATGTGAAGTGCCCACTCCTGGGCCCCCCAAGGTGAGGCCAGACATCCTGGCGCTGTTGGGGCTGTTGTGGAGATAAAGCAAGCTATTGCCCAGAGTTGCAGCATGGGACCCATGATAAGAATAGGCACCGAGGCAAGAATTGTCAGGTCCGGGGAAATTTTAGCCCAAGACCCACCTGAGGCAGAAATTGAACCCTGGTCCAGGCCAGACTTCTGCATCAGGGTCTGCCGCTCTAACCATTGAGCCACACTTCTCCACTTGAGCCACACTTCTCCAAGAATGTCAGATCCATTGGTCTGTTCCAATTTATTTACACAAATGACAATTAAATAACTCTGTTTTGTTTTATTTCTTTTATAGTGCTACTCATCCCAATGCATGGTGTCAGAGCATTTTGCATGACACACATATACAGTATACATTAACAATAAATCATATAAATGTGTAAATCAATGTACATGATATATTACATAAGACAGTGAGGGTTACATTGTGTAGCAGTCACACGTCCTTCATAGCTCACCTTGGTATGTTAGAAGGATTAAAATGCATGAACTGAGAGTAACAAAATTAGATTTGTATTAAAAGCAGTAAACAACTTACCTATCTACATACAATAGAAATGTCTCAACTGCATGTTACATGATGTGCTTTGAGTGAGACTCATTAACCCTCTAAGCTACTTTGATACGTGAACTGGAACTAGACACAACACAGAACTCTCCAGCAAATGTGTAAACCTCAATCAATTAATCAATCAGACATTTATAGACTGCACTACTCACCTGTAAGGGTCTCAAGGCACTAAAATCAATCAATCAATCATTTAATTTGTAAAGCGCTCGGAAGGGGCGGGGGGTGGGCATGTGCTGCTGCTACTGGTCGAAGAGCCAGGTCTTGAGTTGTCTCCTGAAAGTCAGCAGGTCTTCGATTTGTCGTAGGTAGAGGGGGAGGATGTTCCAGGTCTTGGCGGTGTGGTGGGAGAAGGACCTACCTCCGGAAGTGGTTCTGTGGATGCGTGGGACCGTGACTAGGGCGTGATCAGCAGAGCGGAGTTTCCTGTTTGGTACGTAGAAGGAGAGTCGACTGTTGAGATAGGCTGGTCCAGTCTTGTGGAGTGCCTTGTGTGTGTGGATCAGGAGTTTGAAGGAGATTCTCCTGTCGACGGGGAGCCACTGCAGGTTCCTCAGGTGGGGGGTGATGTGGTCGCGGCACGGCACGTCGAGGATCAGGCATGCAGAGGCGTTCTGGATTCCCTGCAGTCTGTTGATGAGTTTGGACGAGGCTCCGGCATAGAGGGTGTTACCGTAGTCGAGTCTGCTGCTGACTAGGGCCTGGGTGACTGTTTTCCTCGTGTTTGCCGCGATCCATCTGTAAATCTTGCAGAGCATACGGAGGGTGTTGAAGCAGGTGGAGGAGACTGCATTGACTTGTTTGGTCATGGTGAGTTTTGAGTCGAGGATGACTCCCAGATTGCGTGCGTGGTAGGTGGGGGCCAGGGGGGTACCCAGTAATACGGGCCACCATGAGTCGTCCCATGCTGAGGGGTTGGACCCAAGGATGAGGATCTCCGTCTTGTCTGAGTCCAGCTTATGTCAGCTTTCCTTGATCCAGTCGGCGACTGCCTTCATTCCCTAGTGGAGGTTGGATTCGGCGGTGAGAGGGTCCTTGGTGATGGAGAGGATCAGCCGCGTGTCGTCGGCGTAGGAGATTATGTTGAGGTCGTGCTGTCGGGCGATGCGTGCTAGTGGTGCCATGTAGACGTTAAACAGTGTTGGGCTGAGGGAAGATCCTTGTGGGATGCTGCAGATGATCTCGGAGGCCTCTGACCGGAACGGGGGGAGGCAGACTCTCTGAGTTCTGCCGGAGAGGAAGGAGGTGGTCCAGTCCAAGGTCTTCTCCCGGATGCCTGCATCTTGGAGTCGTGTGCGTAGTGAGCGGTGGCAGACGGTGTCAAAGGCGGCGGAGAGATCCAGGAGGATGAGGGTCGCCGTCTCTCCGTTGTCTAGAGGGATCCTGATGTCGTCTGTGGCAGCGATGAGGGCGGTCTTGGTGCTGTTGTTGCTGCGGAATCCTGATTGGGAGGGTTCTAGGTAGGCATGGGCGGAAAATCCGTTCCGCTCGCGGATTTTGCGGATTTTCGGGAAATCCGCAATCCGCGAGATTTGCGAATTTCCTGCAAAATCCGCAAATCCGCGAGCAGCGGATTTTGCTCGCACTGCTCGCACTGTTCGCGTGAGTTCGCGCCCCGCGAATAAGTGCGAAATTGCAGAAATACGATCTAAGCAAAACTGAAAGTAACTACTTACCAGGTTCAAAAGTTCAGGCACATCATTAGTAGCCATTTCCTGTAGTGCTTCCTGAGGGGCCCCTCCAGAGTTCAGTTGCCAGTTGCAACTATTATGTGACCCTGCTCTGAACCTCAGAATAGTTACACATATGCCACAAAGGTCCTGAATTACAGCTAAGGGAGACAAGCAGGAGCCAGGCTGGAAGTTAAAATCCATTAATCAGCCCCTAATTCATTATTGTCAGTTGGGGCAGGGCAGGTGTTGTAACTAATTTTGCAACAATGAAAGCACTTAGCAAGTGCAAAAGATCACTAATCAGGGCGCACTAAGGAAGCAGGTGCCAGCTAAAAAAATATTCTGTGACACATTAATCAGCCCCAAATTAATTCAGGTCACTTGAGGCAGGGAAGGTGTGCTTTGCTTTGCCGAAAATAATGTACACTGGACAACCAGAGGGTGTGGTGATGAAACAGAGGGTGGCATGGGTGGGCCAGAGGGTGGCATGAGTAGTCAGAGAGTGGCAGTGGTGACAGAGAGTGGCAGTGATGAAGAAGAGTGTCCCAAACAGGTTGGACACGTAGAAACAACAAGTTCGCAAAACTTGCGACCCGACAGGTAAGTTCGCAAATTGCGAAATTGTAAAAACCCTCGCGAACTGGCAGAAACACGGGCGAACACAAAAAAAAAAAAATCCGCAAATTCGCGGGAATTCGCGGATTTTGCGGATTGCGAGTTTGCAAATCTGCAAATTCGCGGATTGCCAATCCGCAAAATCCGCTCATGCCTAGTTCTAGGATGTTGTTGTCTTCGAGGTGTCGGGTGAGCTGGGTGTTAACTATCTTCTCGATGACCTTTGCAGGAAACGGAAGCAGGGAGATGGGTCGGAAGTTCTTGAGGTCGCTCGGATCCGCCTTGGGTAGGGCGTTGATCTCTGCCTGCTTCCAGTTCTCAGGAAAGGTGGTGGTCTCGAAGGAGAGGTTGATGATTTTGTGCAGGTGGGGTGCGATGGAATAGCTGGCTTTGTTGAAGATGTGGTGTGGGAGAGGGTCGGACAGGGATCCGGAGGGGATTGTGCCCATGGTCTTGATTGTGTCCTTGATGCTCGCTTTGGCCCAGGTTGTCAGGGTGTCGTGGGCGGTGAGGTGCGGAGGGTCCGGTGCGGCGAAGTCTGCAGGGGTCGTCCAGGGTTTGATACTGTCATGGATGTCGGTGATTTTTCGGTGAAAAAAGGTGGCGAGGGAGTCTCATAGGGCTTGTGATGGTGGGATGTCGTTAGTGCTGGAGCTGGGGTTGGAGAGTTCCTTCATGATGGTGAAGAGCTCCTTGCTGTTGTGTGCGTTGTTGTCAAGGCGGTCTGTGAAGGAGTCCGGTCCGGTGCGGCGAAGTCTGCAGGGGTCGTCCAGGGTTTGAGACTGTCATGGATGTCGGTGATTTTCCTGTGAAAAAAGGTGGCGAGGGAGTCGCATAGGGCTTGCGATGGTGGGATGTCGTTAGTGCTGGAGCTGGGGTTGGAGAGTTCCCTCATGATGGTGAAGAGCTCCTTGCTGTTGTGTGTATTGTTGTCAAGGCGGTCTGTGAAGGAGGTCCTTTTGGCGGTCCTGATGAGGTGGTGGTGGTTGCGGAATGGCGCCTTTGTGGGCAGCGCGGCTGTCCGGCTTCTTGTCGCTGTGCCATATGTTCTACAATTTCCGGCAGGTGCGCTTTAAGTCGAGGAGTTCTGGGGTGAACCAGCCGACTCTTTTGCTGGTGTCTCTGTTGGTGTTTTTTTTCAGCGGGGCTACGGTGTTGGGGTAGTCGTTCATCCAGTTCATCCCCCCCAAGGGGGGGAGCTGCTACTGCTCGAACAGCCAGGCCTTGAGAAGTCTCCTGAAGGTCAGCAGGTCCTGGGTCTGTCGCAGATGGGTTGGGAGGGTGTTCCATGTCTTGGCGGCGAGGTGGGAGAAAGATCTGCCACTGGTGGTCGTTCGGTGGATACATTGAATGGTGGCAAGGGCGAGGTCAGCGGAGCGAAGTTGGCCAATGGGAGTGTAGAAGATGAGTCCTTTGTTGAGGTATGTTGGTCTGGCGTCGTGGAGTGCTTTGTGAGCATGGGTGAGGAGCTTGAAGGTGATCCTCTTGTTGACGGGGAGCCAGTGCAGGTCTCTCAGGTAGGCGGAGATGTGGTTATTGGGGGGATTTCGTGGACGAGGCGTGCAGAGGCGTTCTGTATGCGTTGAAGTCTTTTCTGGAATTTGGCCGTATTTCCCGCATAGAGGGAGTTGCCGTAGTCCAGCCCGCTGGTGACTTTGGCCTGGGTGACCGTCCTTCTGGTTCTGGTGGGGATCCATCTGTAGATCTTGCGAAGCATGCAGAGGGTGTTGAAGCAGGAGGAGGAGTCAGTGTTGACTTGCTGGGTCATTGGCAGTGATGAGTCCAGGCTGAACCTCAGGTTGCGAGAGTTATCGGTGGGTGTCCGCACAGCTCCCAGCGAGGCCGGCCACCAGAAGTCATCCGAGGCAGAGGGGTGGAGCCGAGGATGAGGACCTCTGTCTTGTCCAAGTCCAGTTTCAGGTGGCTGTTCTTCATCCATTCGGCTATGGCCTCCATTCCTTCATGAAAGTTGGTTTTGGAGGTGACGGGTCCTTGGTGAGGGAAAGGATCAGCTGGGTATCGTCTGCGTATGAGACGATGTTGAGGTCGTGCAATCGGACAATGTTGGTGAGTGGTGTCATGTAAACGTTGAAAAGGGTTGGGCTGAGGGATGATCCTTGGGGTATGCTGCAGGTGATCTTGGTGGCTTCGGATCAGAATGGAGGGAGGCGGTTCTGTCGGTGAGGAAAGAGGTGATCCAGACCAGGGCTTAGTTGTGGATCCCTGCATTGTGCAGGTGTGTATGTAGGTGTGTGTGTAGGGTGTGGTGGCAGACAGTGTCGAAGGCAACAGAGAGGTCTAGGAGGATGAAGGCCGCGGTTTTGCTGTTGTCCAGCAGAGTCCTGATGTCATCGGTGGCGGCGATGATGGCAGTTTCAGTGCTCTGGTTGCTGTGGAATCCAGATTGGGATGAGTCAAGGGTGTTGTTCTCCTCGAGGATGCGGGTCAGCTGTTTGTTGACGATCTTCTCAATGACTTTCGCCGGGAATGGGAGCAGGGGGATGGGCCAGAAGTTCTTGAGGTCCTTTGGGTCTGCCTTGGCTTTCTTGAGTAGGGCATTGATCTCGGCGTGTTTCCAGCTCTCCGGGAAGGTGGCGGTCTCGAAGGATCTGTTAAAGATCTTCCAGAGTTGAGGTGCGATGATGGAGCTCGCTTTGTTGAAGAGGTGGTGAGGGCAGGGGTCTGACAGTGAGCCGGAGTGGATGGTGTACATGGTTTTGATGGTGTCTTCATCGTTGACGTGGTTCCAGGAGAGCAGGAGGCCGGTGTGGCTGGGGGACGGTAAGTCTGAGGTGTCAGCGGCTGTCAGGGGGTCTGAGTGTTGAAGCTGTTGTGGATGTCTGTGATCTTGCGGTGGAAAAAGGTGGCCAGAGAGTCGCAGAGGTCTTGTAATGGCGTGGTGGCGTTAGAGCTGGAGCTGGGGATGGCAAGTTCCTTCACGATGTTGAAGTGCTCTTTGCTGTTGTGTGTGTTGTTGTCAATGACTTCTTTGAAGGAGGTCCTTTTGGCGGTTCAAATGAGTTGGTAGTGCCTGCAGTTGGTGTTCTTGAGGGCTACGTGGTTGTCGGGTGTCTGTTTGTGGCGCCATTTCTTCTCGAGTCTTTGGCAGGTCTACTTGGATGCCTGGAGGTCGGTGGTGAACCAGATGGCCCTTCTCTCAGTGCATCTGTTTAAGGGTTTCTTGATTGTGGCGAGGGTGTTGGCGCAGTCTATCCATTGGTTGAGGTTACGGGCTGCTGTGACGGTCTGGTCAGTTGGTGAGTCTTGGGCGAGGGTAGTGATTAGCTGGTCTTCGTGACCTTGTTCCAGCTGTGGTGCGGGATTCGTTGTGGGTGGTTGTGTGCAGTGTTTTTCTCGAAGGAGAAGTGGATGTAGCGGTGGTCGGTCCAGTGGAGTTCGGTGGTGTGGCTGAAGGTGACGTAGTTGCTGGCAGAAAATATGGGGTCGAGTGTGTGTGTCCGGCGGATCGGGTGGGTGTCATGACGAGCTGTTTGTGTCCGAGGTTGGCAAGGTTGGCGAGCAGGGTGGTGGGATTGCTGTTGTTGGCGTTTTTGAGGTGGAAGTCCAGGTCTCCGAGGCGGCTGTAGTCTGTGGAGGCCAAGGCATGCGAGCTGACGGTGTCACTGATGGATTCACTGAACTGTGACCAGGATCTGGGGGGTCTGTAGATGAGGTTTCCTGTGAGGGTGGTGTTGGGATGGATGTGGATCTGGAAGTGCAGGTGTTCGGAGGTGCTGAGCTTGTCTTCGGTGCTGGTCGAGATTCTGAGGGTATTCTTGTGGACAATGGCGATTTCTCCTCCCAGTGTGTTGGTACAGTCCCTGCGGGTGATCTTGTAGCAATCCGGGATGGCTATGGCAACATTGGGTGCCGATGAGGGGTTCAGCCAGGTCTCCGTCAGGAAGATGACGTCCGGTGAGGATGAGTTGAGAAGGTCCCAGAGTTCGACGGCGTGTTTGTGGACTGAGCGGGTGTTGAGTCATATGCACCTGATGTGGTTCTGGCCTGCCCTGGTGGGAGGGGCCAGATGTGCAGGTCTTCACTGGCTGGTGAAGCTGCAGTTTTGGCAGGTGAAAGGTCCGTGGGTGAACTTTGGGGTGGACTGGAAGCAGGTGGTTGGTCGGCCGGGGTTGAGTGCATGGAGGAGGTTAGCGTCGTAGCGTCGTCGGGTGTCATGGCGCTCGCGGGCTCCAGGGTGTCTGGGAGTCGTTCAGGCGAGGCCGGGCCCAGATGGGCTTGCCTTAGGAATGCCTTTGGCATGCCAGTGGTGTGACCATGCAGCGGCACGGCTGCCATTAAGAAGGGGAGGTGGGAGGGAGGAGCAGGTGGGTGTGTGGGCGAATGGGCAAGCAAAGGGGGTGGGACCGCAGGGGATGCAGCAAGATAAGATGGCGGGAATGAGCTAAGGAACAAGGGCGATGAGAAAGGGAGAAGGACAGCAAAACAGCAGAGAAAGGCAGAGAAATAAATAAAGAGGACAGCGGAGAACAGTAGAACAGATGAGAATGGCAGAGACATAAATATAGAGGACGGCAGAGAACAGCAGAACAGATGAGAATGGCAGTGAGATAATTAAGGATGGCAGAAGAGTTGTCCAGGGAGAGTCCTGGCAGTGCAAACTCGTGGCAGCAGCGGGGCGGGAGACACAGCACAGACGATGGAGTTACACAGTGTGGGGAGCAACCTGCCTGAGAACTGGGTCAAGGGTCGCTCCAGAGTTATTGTACCATTATTCTTATTCCCTGAGATTTACAGTGCACATAAAGATCTTTGTAGCAGGTGCCTTAACCCCATAAGATATTTTCAAATGCAGACTTTGCATCCAATTAAGCAGAACAGATTTACTACTATGTTACTCCTTGCTGGCAAATTTCTTTGTGACAGTGTTTTAAAAAAAGAAATGTATAAAAAGGTCCAGATTTTTTGTTTGGGTTTCACCACATTTTGAAACAACTGTCAGGCACAATCTAATTTGCTAAATCTCATCATGCACTCAAATATACTCAAGCTAGACCTGCTAAACAGATGTGTGAGGTCTTGACATCTGGTGTCACGCATTGTGATGTCACTTCCTGTGAGGTCGTGGGTTAAGATGCTATTCCTGTAATGTCACAACCTACGATGCCACAAGTGATATCAAGGGATGTGATGTCACGCGCTCTTGCGGCACATGCATGATGTCACTTGCATGCTGCCTACCTTGGATAGTCCCCCCCTATTTTTTTATGACTAGTGCCCTACATTTGTTGTGGTTTTCAAAGAGGGTGGACTGAACAGAGAGGATGTTGTGTTTTCAGTGCATTCTGGTACAGAATTAGCAACGACCAACAGAAGCAATTCAGTTAAAATGGATGTTACTGTATTTAAAAGTTCCATATAATTCCCCCTTAGTGTCTCATTGTCCAGGTTTTTCTCTGTCCGTGAACTCTGTCAAAGAAGCCACTTTGTGCCCATACATCCATGCAAAAAATGTAGAAATAAAAATGCTTATATGTCATCTTGTCTACTATATTATCATTGTTGAGGTGTACAAAAGGTGGATGCGTCCATGACGAGTCATACCTACTTGATGCCATTTGTAAAAGGTATGTGGCGTATGAGCTCTTAGTACATGTAGGCAAAGGAGTAGGAACTGGAACAGTGGCATGGAAACCTTGACATATGAAGTATAGAATTCAAAAGGACATTACTTTCAAACAACTTAGGACCCAATTGAAAGTGTGGAGTTGGGTTGTTCTCCATCATGGTGACAGTACACAAGTCCTCCGCACGGAGAGATGTCTTCCGGGGTAAACGATCTAAACACCGCAGCCTCAGTCACTCATGCTGGGGGGTCGGGTAGGTCTCAGAGCAGAGGAAGTGTTGGATTAATTTTAGGGACAGCGCAGGGTTGGGGGTCGGGGTAGTGAATGTGTTACAGGGCAGGGGGAGGGGAATAGGTAATCGGGGAAGTTTTTAGGGCTGGGGGTTTGGGGTAAGTCTCAGGCCAGTTAAGGTGGTTGGGGTAGTTTATGGGACAACTCAGGAGGGGAAGCCATGGTAGTGGCAACCTTAACTTCTCATACCCCATTGCCATTCATGTCTTTACCTGGAAATTGCGTGGTAAAGGCATGCTTGGTTAACCCCTTCCATGCTCATGACGAGCTCAGCTCGTCATGAGGCACAGTTGAGCTGTGCTGATGACGAGCTGAGCTCATCATGAATAAAGGGAAATACCAGTTTCCAGCACAGGGTAAAAATAACCACAGCAGCGATGTGGTTAAGGAATGTGTGGTTAAGACCCATTCATCGTTCGGGGTAGGTAGTAGAGGCACTCACAGTTTAGCCATGTGTGTCTCTATCATAGAACCTCCGGCGGAAACAGTCAGAACACCACAGCCTCAGCCATGTGTGTTTTAACTACACAAGCGTGACCACACCTGCCTTAATCACGCATATGCCTTAGCCACGCATATGTGTGGTTAAGGCAGTGCAAAGTATACCTGCTGGCTGCTGCTGTGGTGAAGGTGGAAGCAGGAAGATGCCAGGAAGAGAGCCTGAGGACGCAGTGAGGTAAGTGGGGCTGGGTTGGGGTCGTTTTATTGTGAGCGCGGGCTTGGGGTTTCGTGGTAGTGTATGTAAAGGGGCAGGGGTTTTAAGCCTCAGGGCAGGGGAAGCGGAATTGTTTGTCAGGGTTGTTTTTAGGACTGGATGTTGGGTAGATCTCAGGGCAGTGGAATAGTTTGTCAGGGTAGTTTTTAGGTCTGGGAGGTTCAGTGTAGGTCTCAGGGCAGTGGAAAAGGTTGGGGTAGTTTTAGAGACAGCTCAGGGTGGGTGGTGGGGGCAGGGTAGTGGCAACCTTAGCCATGCGTACCGCCTTCCTATTCATGCCTTTTACGTTAAATTGAATGATAAAGGCATGTGTGGTAGGAATGTGTAATTAAGACACGTTTGTGGTTCGGGCTGTGTGTTAGAGGCATGCGTGGTTTAGCCATGCGTGCCTCTATCATACAATCGTCTTCTGGCCTTCCAGACTTCTGTAGTCGTTGGCAGGAACTGTTGTCAGGGTGGTTTCTGTCAATGTGTTAAAATTTTGATTCATGATACCCTCAAATTGATAGATATCTGTCAGACTTTTAACATGTTTTTGTTTTTCATAAAACAAAGTCTAAAGTGGGAGTTTGTTTAAAAAAAATCAAAAACAAATGACCCCCACACCATGGGAGTTGTCTTGCATGGTGTGTGGGGTGGTTCATAAAAATATTTTCACTATCCCATTTTCACTGTGCCACTAAGTAGTGACAGAGTAAAAACTGGTAATTTGACTGCCCACTCTAAATCGGCAGATGGTCGAATCACCAAAGATCCAACAGCCCCTATCCCGTCAGGCCCTCAGGTAGTATGTTGGTGTTGGAGCTACAGCAGGCTCTGTCTTCATGATACCGAAGGTTTGCCCATCTCCAAATCAGGCGGGACAACCAAGGGTTTGGCAGAGAGGGTATTCCGCCACAGTTGGAATGGAGTGCCCTCACCCCCAAACTCTACACCAAGCCTTTCATTATTTTAAAGGCATGCTTCAAGGAATCACAACTCTGCAATTGTATGCAGAATTTCATAAAGGTGAACTGAATCCCACAATACTCTAATCACCTGAAATGCGAATTTCATCTGCTCCAGATACTTGCTGACATTTTCAGCCTGCAAGGATGGTACCTCGCCTCCGAGAATGTCGCACAGGCCTTCCTTACTTTTGGAAGTCTCTTCCTGGAGACTTAGGGCCCGATGTAGGTAAATGGGTTTTTCCGATTTCCAAATAACGAGGCGGGCCGAATCGGTATTCAGAAATCGGAAAACGAGATGTAGGAAAAAAACACCGAAAAAATACCGATTCGGTCGGCATCGGTAGTGTGATTCGATATGTACCGAATCGGCACGGACCGAGTCGGAAAGTACCGAATCGGCTACCACCGAATCGGAAAATACCGAATCGGCTACCACCGAATCGGAAATTACCGAATCGGCAAAATCCGATTCGGCAATTACCGATTCGGAGGTCGGAATACACCCCTATGGCCAAAAAGCCCATAGGAATGCATTGAACGATCCGAATCGGTAAAAACCGATTCGGTAAAATCCGATTCGGTAAAATCCGATACAGCCAATGAGGTGGATCCCCCCTCCCCCACCCAAGCAGGGAGTGGCAACCCAGGCAGGTGCAGCTCATTAAGAACATTCTGGAGAGCCAGCCTGAGCTGAACACTCACAGTGAGCAGCAGTGGGAGCAGGAGGCAGAGAACTGTGTAGAGCAAGATGGCAAACACCAGTGAGAGCCAGAAGGCTGGCCAGAAGAGAAAGCCAAAGTTCAGTAGCATGGAGCTGCAGGTGTTGGTGGAGGAGGTGGTGAGGGTGCACAGGCAGCTCTTCGGGAGGCTGTCCCTCACTGTGCCGGACAGCACGAAGAGGAGGCTCTGGAGTGAGATAGCAGAAAAGGTCAACGCAGTAGGTGTCACCCCCAGGTCCCTTAATGACCTGAAAAAACGCTTCTATGACATTCGCAGCCTGACCAAACGAAAGATGGCTGAGATCCAGAGGCAAGCAGGACTGACAGTTGGGGGCAGGAACCCGGCGCCACCCCTCACTGAGCTGGAGGAACTGGTGTCCAGCACCATCGAGAGGGAGTGTGTGACAGGGATCGGGACCCTGGACAGCTCAGCCAGAGCTACAGCTACAGGTAAGAAGCATGCGCATCATGACACACCCTACCAGACACCTCCCCTTTAGACACAATGCACAGGCAAACCCCAGCCCAGTACTGTAACCAACATACAAGAGAAAAGCATCATGGTATATGTAGTCAGCAGAAGTTAGCAAAATATGGCAGTGCAGAACCACAAGATAGAAAAGAGTGGAACACATTCAAAGGAGATGCAAGGACATGTGCAATGCTTTAATTGTAGTGACTGTAATACATCGGCACTCAATTAACAAATTCTTCTTTATACCTAGGGGCACCATCAGGCGGAGGACCACTACCTTCAGAGGCACCAGCACCAGCACCAACTACCAGTGCGGTGGCAGGGCCTAGCACGAGTCAGGCTGCCGAGGAGGAGGAGGAGGACAACAGCATTGACCAGGGTAATGAGGGAGAACTGGTAATCGACTATACATTCCTACACTCCCCACAAATGCCAGGCACACCCCCCTTGCTGTTCTCCCCTGAGAACTCTCCGACAAGGGCCCAACCTGCACCTACACCACCTCCTGCCACGAGTATGGCTGTGGCTCCAGTCAACCCTATCCAGGGAGCAGCGGGTCAGGCCCCGCCCACCACCACACCCACACCAGTGGCACCCCAGCCCACACAGCAGGGCGGCAGCAGCAGTACCCGGAGGCGTGCCATTTCAAGCACTGCAGCGCCGGCACCGGAGGGCAGTGTCTTCCAGGGCCTTGAAGGCAGCATGGTAAAAATCCAACGGCAGCAGGCAAAGTCCATCATGGCCTGCCAGCGCCAGCTCCGCCAGCACAACCTGCAGATGGGCGAGATGGTGAAAGGTTTCAAGGCATTTGTAGACACTAACAAGGAGGTAGCTGCAGGTCTTGGCAGGCTGACCACAGCCATAACACAGTTATGCGGAAGACTTGAGGAGCATGAGCATTCGCGCAGGCGGGATGCCCGCGTGCAAAACCGCTCCATTAGCCGCCTTGCTGCTGCGACCGCGCAACTGTGTCAGCGTGGTGCCAATATGGAGGCAAGTCTCACTCAAAACACCGCCGAGGTCACCAGGGGAATGGCCCGCATCACTACAGCCATGGAGGCAATGATAATCTCCAACACTGCCGCCAATCCAGCCCTGGACCTGGGGGATGCTGGGGACAGCAGCAGCCGCAGCAGCCCGGCCAGCGCTGCGTCAGAGCCGCGCAGGAGCAACAGGCGCTCCGCAGAAGCCGCAGGACATGCGGAAGGGGGTGAGGCACACCCCAGTGGGGCTGCCAAGTGCTCCAAGAAGTAGGCTTGCCAGGGCGGGTGAGGCAACCCGGACCTTGGACATTTGTTTTCTTTACTTTTACATATTATTTTGTTGCACATCAGTGCAGTAACGGTGTTGCAACGTTATTAAAATTTGCTTTGCCCCACAACCATTTACCTGTCTGTGCATCTGTACTCACTCAGAAATAGTTTTCTGTAATCTCCTCACGTCTGTATCTGCCATCACTTGGCGTAGACACCCCAGCAGGCTGTTAGTGGCACAGCATCGTCGTCGTCATGGTCCTCGTAGTCAGAAAACTCCACCTCAGTGCCCTTCTTCACCGCAAGGTTGTGCAACATTGCACAGACAGCTATGATCTTGCAGCAGGTGATGGGGGTATACTGCCTTGCACCTCCACTCTTGTGCAGGCATCTGAATCGACTTTTCCAGATGCCAATGGTCCGTTCAACTACATTCCTTGTGCTTTTGTGGGCCCGGTTATACCTCCTTTGGCTGGGTGTGGAGGGGTTGAGGTAGGGGGTGAGTATGAAAGAGCGGAGGGCATATGCACTGTCGCCTGGAAGGAAAAGGGGTAACATTACTCACATGCATACATGTATCACACCTAGCTACTTTGTGTTATGGGGGTCTGATGATGTGTCTCACCTAGGAGGTATCCTTCACCAAATTCGCCAGCCATCAGCCGTGCATAGATGCCGCTCTGTTGAAAAATGTAGGAGTCGTGGGTACTCCCTGGGAATTTTGCTACCAGGTCTGTGATGGTGCACTTCGCATTGCAGATCACCTGCACGTTGATGGTGTGCGTAGACTTCCGATTGCGGTATATGTATTCTGTGTCAGCTGGGGGGCAAATCGGAATGTGCGTGCCATCTATGCAGCCAATGATTTGGGGAAATTGTGCCATCTGGTAGAAGTCAGCTTTAGTTTGTAGCAGTTCTGCGTGGGTTGCAGGGAAAGAGATGTATTGGTCCATCCTGTGTATCATGACGTCAAGGAATGTGTGGAAGAACCTTGACAGGCTGCTCTGGGTCACCCCTCCTACCGCCGCAACTCCACTTTGATAGCTGCCAGACGCAAGCAGGTGTAAGCTGCATAGCACCTGGACGTGTGCTGGGATGGCGTGTGCCCTTGGGGTGGGGTGGTCCAACAGTGGTTTGAGGTCCCTGATGAGCTCCAGAATGGTGTCTGAGTCCAGCCTGTACCTCTGTAGGATCTCTGCATCTGTGAGCATGAACAGGGTGATCCTCTGTCTGTAGACCTGTTCCTCTCTTTGCCATTCCCTCTGTCCTTCCTGCTGTAGCCGTAGCCGCCTCGCAATGACATAAAAAGCTGCCATCCTGCAAGTTGCAATGCATTTTGGGTCTGTTTTTATGTGTTGGAGTTGGTTACCACCTGATTGTAATCCATGGTAAATACCGAGTGAATAACACCGAATTTGAGCCGAAATCGGTGTTTCTGTGCTTCCCTACATCTCCCCATCTGTCCGAATCGGGGACTTTCCCGATCGGTGATTCTACCGATTCGGTAGGTTATCTGATTCGGCTTATGTCCGATTCGGTGTCACTACCGAATCGGTACATGGACCGATTCGGTTTATGTCCGATTCGGTGTCACTACCGATTCGGTACATGGACCGATTCGGTTTATGTCCGATTCGGTGTCACTACCGATTCGGTACATGGACCGATTCGGTTTATGTCCGAATCGGTGTCACTACCGATTCGGTACATGGACCGAATCGGTATTTTAATCCGATTTGGTATGTTACCGATTCGTTACATATCAGATTTTCGGTATGTACGTATCGGATTATTTCCGATTCGGTACTCATTCCGATTCGGTTTTTGGACCGATTTGGACTTTTTTCTTTGCCCTACATCTCGATGGCAGTATACCGATCGGTAAGGGCCCAAAATCGGTATTTTCGGCCGTTACCGATCGGTAACGGCCTACCTACATCGGGCCCTTAGATCTCTAGACTGGGATGGGGGCAGATTATCAAGAGACATATTTTTATGTGTAATGGTTTTAGTTGGCTGTTGTACATACACTTTGTGATCAATGCAGCTATTGGAAGTCCCTGATTCTGTTTCATTCCTCCTCTCTCGTGTGGATCCCTGGCAACTTTACTATAACGTTTTCAACACCTTTTTTCAAATATCTGCTGTTTGCACTGTTTTCTTCCTGCATTCAGTACCAGTCATCGACTCACATTGCTCTACACAATACTCTCTTTTGATTGCATATTTAACACAAGATCAAATAAAAAGAAAACAGCTAGATATGGTTATGTTTCTTTAGTAATTGGTGGTAAAACATTATTGTCTGATTAATGAATAATAGTTTTCACTTATTTTGCCTACTACCTGAATGATCAATGAAACGTACCGATATAATAGGACACAGCTTTGTCTCCACCACTTTTAATAAAAAGGGAAACATAATCGTCAGATGTGTCCTGATAGCACAACAAGCTGTTCCTTCCCTTCATAATGAAGAAGCTCGGCGTGCCTGCTCTAACAAAACGCATCCAGTGTTGATTTTCCACAAATAAAGCAATCACGCTGTGCCTATTCACCACGAGAAAGCGTGTGCTATTCACCGTGTGAACGCAGCCTTTCATTTTGGAGTCACAGAAGAACAGTGTGTGCGTGCTTCCCGCCAAAACGTACCCTGTGTTTATGTCACCAGACGCGTCCCCCCTGCAGCCTCTTACCGAGGTGGACCGTTCCTTGCAGCAATAAATCCTGCACGTCCTGAAAATGAAAATACATCCTGTACGTTTGAAGAGGAAGTCCAATGCGCCTTGGTGCCCCCCGGACACGTTCTGTTCCAGTATCAACCTCAAACTCCCAAAAATTGCAGCCGTTGTTTCCAGACCATGAAAGTCGGCGATTCTCCTCAAGAAACACTTCACGGTAAATTCGAGAGAATTCATATCATTTCATGCCACATGGCAGCTCCTCGCAGCTGTACGTCTCCAGAATGTGCACCGTGCCCATGAAAGTATACTCTGTGAGAGCACCACAGCGGAAGTGTGTTGTAGACAATGTCAGAGGCAAAGACACCTAAGTAGGCGTTTACGCCATGCACGGGCTCAGAAGCAGGCGAATAACACTGTGTTGTGCCTAAGAAACAATCGATAACTACATGAAATAAAGGACTGCATTACAAACAATAGAGAATTATGGAAACAGTTAGTTTTCATCTAAGATAATTTAATAAGCAAAACCGTGCAGTTTATCCCAAATAAATGCACAGCGCATAGGTGTAGTGTTGGTGGGCAATCAGAAGCCGTTACATTAAGCCGTTATGTGCAGCCTACCGTGAATGGGAAACACACCAATAAGGAGTTAAATCTAAGTGGAGACTGCTTAAAAATTACCGAAGACATTCCGTACAAAACCCCTTCTCTTATGATAAACTGACATCACCCCAGCCTACAATGTGTGACGGAAGGGCACCAACATTTGTCACTATGTTACTTCAACGAGGTCTTTCATTGCTTTGAAGGATGCCACTCTCCTCAAGGCCTGTTCTGGAAGAAGAAGACCTGGAAAGACTAAAAAAACACGACTTCATTAAAGATGGGGTGTTCTGGGGGCTTGCGAGTTTGTAACAGCTTAACCCACGTTAACCAGTAGTTCGATATTCTGCCAAAGAGAATGCTCTGCAGGGTGGGATGACTTCCATACGTATTGCATGTTTTCTCTCTGAAAGGAACGATTGGCTTGCCATGGATGAGTGGTGATTGGAACTGAAGCACTAGCCTTGGTTAATCAGCATATCCTTTGCACCTGCACGCTGGCGTCCTTACACTAAAACCACACTGTGTGTGGGAATAACATGAGCCCACCCTTTGAATCCCAAATGTTTCCATATAAGGGAAGTGAGTGATGACACATGACCTTTGACCTTGATCAAATAGCTTGTTATCGCCTGCAGAAGGTGTGTTTGGGGATGACCAAAAAGGTCGGTATGTTGTCTTTATGATGATAGAGACTCGGACCTCGGGCTCGCATAAAGGGTGAGTCTTTCAGGGCCACTGGAGCTTCTGGATAGAAACCTGTTGAATCTAAAATGGTGCCCAAGTAACTGCGAACAAAGTAAACTGCTAGCTGCAGGCTTTACAAAGAGATGGCGAAAGGGAAATCCTAGTAATGCAAACCTACTTGTGAAGGACCACAAAAAATGTAAACATTCCTTTAAAAGGTGAGCCACAAATAAATATATACATACATACATACATACATGCACAAAGTAATACCTATATAAAGAAATAAACCTACCTAACTTCCAACTTTGTCCTATGAAAATGCGTGTTAAAAGAAGGGGGCACGCCCCGCTGCTTTTCCCAAATGACAGGAAAGGTACTGCCAGGTGAGTGCAGGAACAGACAGTGTGAATAAAAGTGGAAGACATTCCCACCTCCTCTCACCTAAGAGCCAAGACATGGAGCAGGTGGCGGGAGTGGGAGTGGGATGACAGAAACCAGGATTTGTGAATCTGCAAATTGCATTAATGCAGCTAATCTCACTGATGCTGCTGCAGAAATTAAATGTGTTCGAACACGTGACAGGCCTCTTAAGCAAACAATAACCTTTACAAAATGGCGCATAAATCGAGCAACGTGGACCTAATTTTTAAATGTGAAATTATTCCCCTCAATCAAAAGTCAAGTGCCGAATGTCCCGACTGCAAATTTAAGTCATTTATTAACATCAACGTAATGCGTTGTTTTAGGCGCCAAGGAGTGCTATCCCACTCATAATGTGCTTAAAAATGTCAGATTGATCGCTTTAATTGCGTCGTATGAATTGATGGTCACATTTAGGGTAATAAACAGGGTTTTCAAACAGCCTTTGGCTGGGAAATGAAGTCATAGGCACTAAGAAAAGCTCCATGTCACAATTTCCTAATGGATTTTTTTTCTGATAACAGAATTGCAACGTGGTATCCTGCACAGACATTTTTTAGCACCTGGAGTCCAACATTTCATGATCTTAATTGTTGTAATTAAGAGGTACCAACATCGGCAAGAGGTATCCCTGGGCGTGTTTCGAAGTGACCGTTTTCCTTGTGCGAGCAAGGATAGTATTATAAACTTGACAAGGCTTCCAAGGTTTTCTTTTTTATTTAATTGCTTCTTTTTTGGAACTTGTAATTCGTGCATGCAGTTTCCACTGCGATGGAGAAGTTGACCAGAAATAAAGTTTGCCTGGCATGTTATCGGCCCAACTTTCCTGCCTTCTCATCATCTATAGATTGAAACTTACCTCTGTCCTTGGAAAGATCCTATCTATCTGTCGCATATATACTACAATTTACTGAAGCAGACGCCCACAATGGTATCTTGGACGGGCAGACATACTCCACATTTTGATACGTGACAAGTGGATATCTTTACTATACGTTTAAATTCGTCTCACTCAGATAGATTATGGATGTTAACATATATTTCAGAGCCCTGAAGAAGTCCTTGTCGGGCGAAATGCGTTGGCTACTGTTCGCCGATGTGTTTTTTTTAGAAGATAAAGCTGAATAAAGATTTATTGAAAGAAGAACCCTTCTTCATATGAATCGTTTGGGATGCAGTGCCTAATTGTCGTGAATATTGTTGTTATATTCTGAATAGGAATCCATGCATGAAGCAAATGCATTTCACCATAGCTTATTAGTAATTTTGAGTGCTGAACCATTAATTTCATAGTTTACAATTGAGGATTTGTTAAAGCCCTGTGTCTCCAATCACTATTTTACCCTCTTTGTTTTCTGGTTTTTCGTAACCATACATAATACTTTCTTGAGAACTATCTTTCTCTCGACCTTCATCTTAAGACAGCATCATGTAACTAGTACTTCATTGGATTTGACACAGAATTTTTAAATACAATAGCCAGGTATATGCAGTCGGTTACATAGACCACAGAAATCAAAGAGTAAGGGTGAGGCTGATCAAATGAATGACAACGCAACATTTGAACCTGTCTACATAGAACTTCAGACCTTTTCTTTCAGCGTCTTCCTCCAAGGAAGATCCATTTCCAGGAAGTCAGACCCAGACAGAGAATATTTGTTGCTTCCACAGGTTTCGGGTTACAACTTAGGGGCCTCTCGTATAGGTAGCTTGTTACAGTAAGGGTCTGCTGTGATAAACTGACACTTGGTTTTCCATAAACCTGGGTTTAGCATTAGTGAGGGCCTTGTGGACTATTGTTAGAAACTCCAGTCAGCTGGAGTGCTGTGAGAACCGATGAAGTCTGCCTTGAGCTGGCAGTATTAGTGGTTATCCACTATACAATGTTCTGGAGATCTTTAAGACAAAGAACATGCTTTTATTTTTGGTAATGACATAGAGTTTGATACATATTTGAGCCATTGAAGTTCTGGAGCGATTGACAAAATGCAAATCAACAAGAAATAGGGTGGTGCTTGGAGAGTAGAATTTGTGATGAACTGCTAAGTGACTTGATTTTCCATGCTTGGAGCCTCATTTTGAGTACCCTGTTACTCCCAATGGGGTTAATAATGAGAGTTCCTGGCCCTATCAGGAAGATGGTGCGTTAAGAATTTTTCATCAGGACACGTTTCCTGCTAAAATCAGGAGGCATGTCTGGGTAAAATCTGCATGAAAATGGACATATAGGAATCAAAACATAAATACAGTTTCCTAAATGTAATTCCTCATTGGCCTGTTATCTTGAGTAATTGCCCTTCTGCTCACATTACTGATGCCTTTGAAATCAGGAATTTACTAAGGTGAAGTTTCTGGGGGGAAAAACTCCCTCTTATAATGGGTTTGTTGGAAATGGGCGTCTCTAGTTGGCAGAGGTAGGTACCTTTATCCAAATATTGGGACCCTTGCTTCTAGTGAGGATAAGGGGAATACACTTCTAAAATAACCCCTGCTCACCTCCTTGGTAGCTTGGCATGAGCAGACAGGCTTATCTCAGAGGCAGTGTGTAAAGCATTTGTGAACACATACAGCAACACAGTGAAAACACTACAAATGGACACCACGCCAGTTTAGAAAAATAAGTAATCTTTATCTAAACCAAAACAAGACCAAACAACAAAAATCCACATTACAGTATCAAAAATAAGGCTCTTAAATGGTAAAAATAGTACTGTTCAATGCAAGTTGTAAATGCAACACTTTTCCCACAAAGTACCTTAGATACATCATGCAAAACAAACAAAAGGGTCGCAGGGAAGGTGATTCGTCAGTTCCTTGCTTCAGGGACGGCAATGCGTCTGTTCCTTACTGCAGTGCAGGGAATGCGATGCGTCTGTTCCTTACCGGAGAGGAGGGGATGCATCTGTTTCTAACTGTGTTCCGGTTACAATGCAACAAGATGAAGGCCTCGATGCGTGGCGATGATCCGGTGCGATGCGGCAAAATGGCGACTCGATGCGATACGATGGTCCGGTACGATGCGTGATCTTTTGCAGCCACACAGCAGGTGCTGCAATGGTTTTCTCGGTGATGCATCGGGCCCGGTATGCATGCTGCACACTTCTTCCTGGTTGCTCGGCGAGGCGTCGGAACCAAGTGCGGATGTGGCACCCTTCTTCCGCGTGGCTCAGCGATGCGTTGAGAATCGGTGCGGATGCGACACGCTTCTTCCTTGTTGCGTCGATCTTACAGCTCCCAGTGACAAAAAATCTCTAGAGGTCCTAAACAGCAGCAGGCATCTCTTTGCAGGTTGGAATTCCAAGCAAAGAAAGTCAGGGGAGCTGGCGGTGAAGTCTTTGTGTCCCTGAGACTTCAGAACAGGAGGCGAACTCAGTTTCAAGTAGGGCTGGGTGGAATTTGCGTAGTCCCGTTACGCAAAGTTATTCGAAACGGTAAAACATCTTGAGCTACGCAGAATTTCACGAGCACGAGGAATTGCTTGTTTCGCCTGTTCCCGATCCATTCTTCCTGTTCGGGAACGCTGTTTGTGTGCTCAAGGGGAAATATCTCACAAATTTGTCCATGCGGTCGCAGCCATCTTGTTTCAATTGTCCCACCCGCTCGTGCTGCGTGTTTCCTGTTCGCGAATGCGGATGTCCGATGGCACGTCCGAATGACATGTTCGCGATTGCACACTCTCGCGGGATCCGGCAGGCGGATGCAAATGGTTAGGGAAACTCGTTGGCAAACGCAGGGATCCCGGTAAGTCACTCTCGCGCACGCAGGCACACATTTTGAAAGCGTGAACAAGGAAAAAATTCTGCTGCGACGTGGATCGTGGAATTTTCAGCAATTCCGCATTCTCCACTGAATTCGGAAATTGCCAATATTCTACATATTCCGTGAGCAGAGCAGAATTTACCGCCCAGGCCTAGTTTCAAGCCCTTGGAGATCTTTTCTTCAAGCAGGTGACAAAGCAAACTGCAAAGTCCTTTTTCTCCTTTACTTGGCAACAAGTAGCCACTGCATGCCAACCTCAAACAGCAAACAGCACGGGGACAGTAATCTTCCTCAGCTTCTCCAGCTCATCTCCTTGGCAAGGGCTCCTTTTTTATTTCCCAGAAGTGATCTAAAAGTCTAGGGTCTGGGTCCCACTTTTTATACACACAAATCCTTTGTCCTCTGAAGGCAGAGAGGGTCTATATACAGCGAAAACCAGTTCTATTCTCTCTGGTGCAGCTTCTTGGCAGGAGGTGGAGACAGTATTGTTGAAAGAGACCTTGCCCAGGCAGGGTAAAGGAAATCTCCTTCCCCTACACTAAATTCAACCCAAGTCCATTTAGCTAAGCCCTGTTTCATCAGACTGCCGGAGCCGCTGCCCTCTCCCAGCTCCTGTCACGCACAAGCCAGAAATGCAATACCCAAACCTAGCAGAGGCACACTGGATGATTAGTCAAGAAAATACCTACTTTCTAAAAGTGGTATTTTCAAGCACAGAATGTAGAAATCACCCACACTAAAAGATGCACCATACCTTTCTGAGTTCAGGCATACAACATTTTATTTTCCTATCCTGTTCCCAGGGTCAGTTATGTTTATATGATGTTATAAACAAACTGCCCACTCTGGCCTATGGGAGCAAATAGCCTTTCAAAAGTGAAAAATGAATTTGGCAGTATTTCACTATCAGGACATGCCACACACATCAGGGCATGCCCTATCTTTCACATACAATGCACCCTACCCACAGGGGTACCTTGGGCCTACCATAGGGGTGACTAACATGCAGAAAATGTTAGGTTTAGGGACTGGCAAGTGTGTGCACTTGCCAAGTCGACATGGCAGTGCCATGGCTGCACACAGGCTCTGCAATGGCAGGCCTGAGCCACATTTTACAAGTCTCTTCTATGGTGGCACAATCAGTGCTGCAAGCCCACCAGCATTGAGAACAAAGCAGGCTCAGGTCCTAAAACTTCCTGGACTGAGCCACTGTAAATACAAGAGAAAAGAGTGTGTCCAGCAGGACTAGTTTGCACATTTTAAAGAGAATACCCTAGAACATCAATTCAAGGGTTCTTATTGCTTTATTTAGCTTATTTGATTTACATGCCCTGGGCAAACATGGTGCACTGTACTAGGGTCTGACAGGTAAATCAAATGTCAATGATCAAAAAGAGAATGAATCACTTGGAACTACAGCACCAGGGTGTTTTTGTAATATTCATAAAAAACCCTCATACACGCATGTGAATGATGTGGTGGTATATTTTGGTTCTCCACCAATTAACGTAGCGTGGGTGCATCATCATAGGGTCTTTTTTTGTTATATGCGACCTCCACCAGGAGGTTACCACTGGCTGTGTAGCAGTGTTTCAGAAAAAGTGCTTTTGAAAAGGGAAACTTAAAAATCGTTGGATCATCAAAGCAAAACTTTTAATAAAAGTGTGATCTAAAGATTATAAAAAAAATTGTTGTGTAGATATGGGTCGTGCTACTAGAACCCGCAATTAAAAAATAGGTCAAAATGTTTCAGTCCCCACTGTGCCTAGCCGGGTCTATGGGACTTTCTTCAGGACTGATATTGTAATTAAAATAATACTTGCACAATTTGTGTTGTATAGTGGTGGTCAATTCTCCACCCTCGTTTCTTTCTAATGAGGCCAATAGTACCTGTAATCAAAAGAAGGATATAACTAAATAATGATTTGTTTTATCAACCCTATATTTACTATAAATTTTAGACACTAATTAAGTGGTAGATTTGAGATATATTGCGAAAAACACAATGAACATCTTACTGAGGCACATAAGTTATTCTTATCTGTCACCATATGATGAAGATTAGTTTGATATTAATTTTAGAATTTCGTCAAGTGAAATTAAAATGTTAATAAATCGTCACTCTTTGATTATAGAGATTGATCTCATAGTAATGATATCGGTGAGCTCATAGTTATAAAATATCACCGTTTGTATTATAGATGAATCATACGTTATTGCGTGGTTGTTTATTACAATGTGGCTCGTAGAACGATTGTATGCTGCCCTTCGTGTTACATCTCGTCTATTGAGTAATTATACTGGCAACCTCTTTTGTGCTCGTTACGCAAACGATAAATTATATAATCCGTACCACTCAAAGTTTAAACAGTACTTCCTTCAGGGGTCGGGAGAAAGGTTTTTCTCCTACGCCTGTGTGAAAGAAATACATTGTTAAAGGAACGGTCTTACTTGTTACTCTCCTCGTGGTTTTAGCGTCATGGCGGTTCTCACCAGCTATGCAGGACTTCCTTGCTTGTGCTGCCGCTACCCCCGGAAGTGGTGGGTGTATTTTTAGAGTCCTATTTCTATCGATGATGTCTATAGATACTGAAAAAAGACTATAAACGGGGAATAGACTCCCGTGCAAAAGTATTCTGTTTAAAATGTTTAGGAAATTCTATTTTACTCGTGGTCATCTTAAAACCAATTGTACTATATAGAAAACTATTGTGAGGCAAACTAATGACAGTGATGTAAATCTAAATTATCGTGTGGCTATATGACCATATATCTTGTGTACGTGGTTGATATTAACCTACATAATAGCAAGATCATGTTAGACTTTGTTCAATGCACAGTTGATAGTGTGTTGTACTCCTTATCAGTTGCTTTCCTCAGTATCGTTTGGCTATATAACCACATATTTTATGCATGTGGTTGGTATTATCCTGTAAAGTAGTAAGGACATCTTGGATTCTGTTCAATGCACAGTAGTTTGTATGTTTTTACTCATTAACAGTTACTTACCTTAAGGGCAATTGTTCTATGTAACCACAATGGCATAAGGGTAAATATTTCATTAAATTCAACGTTCTGCCTTGTCAATTTCAATCTTCTAATTCGAGAGACGGTTTTCAGAATGCATTCGGGGTGATCTGTGGAAACTACCATTCCATTCTTTGAGAGAGGTTTATCAAGAGAGTTGGTGCCATGGTATGTTGTCATTTATCCCTTCACTGTTCGTTCTCAAGCGATCTATCCATCTTTGTTCTCTTTCAAATAGAGTTCTCTCCACATTGGTGTCTTTTGTGGTCAGCATCTCAATAATTGTCAATTTCAATTCTTCTGCTCTGTGATTAAAATCAAGGAAGTGTTTGCTAATTTTTGTTGTCACTTTTTTTGTTTTGATGTTACTTTTATGCTCACCAATCCTTACTTTGGCTTGTCGGCACGCCATTATGTGGGATGAATTACAGTTTGTGTGTTGCCGTTGAGTCCAGGTTACTTCTTCAGACAATCGTAGTTCTTTTGTGGCTGTTGTTAGTTTGCAAACAGTACATGACCCACATGGATAGTGTCCAGTGATTGGGGCATATTCCAAGATCTCGTAATATTGCTAATTTCAGTACTCATTTGAGGTCTTGTCTGGAATAGTAGGTCTTTTAGATTCCTGGTTCTACGATTAACAAACCTTGGTTTTTACCAGTTCAAATTCCCTGATGTGAGAATCTTCCAATTCTTATTAACCAATTTCTTTACGGAATTGCTTGCATGTTGTATGTGGTGACACATGTGATTAAGGTTTCTTCATTATCTTTTGATGTATTTTCAAGAAGACATTCTCTGGGTTGGTGTCTTTCTCTCTTCTGATACTTCTGTATGATCTTTTTTGGATAGTCTCTTTTAGTCAGTTTTTCTGTCAAGTCTTTAGCCTGGGTATTATAATCCTCTAGTTTACTACAGTTACACTTTAGTCTAAAAAAACTGACCATACGGCAAGTTCTCTCTTAATGGCTTAGGATGAAAGCTTTTGTAAGACAACAGACTGTTCTTAGCTGGAGGTTTATAATATGTCTTTGTTTGGATCTTATTGTTTTCTGCATATAGAGTTATGTCCAGGAAGTCTAGTTCCTTTTTGTTTGAGGTGAAAGTGAATGGTAAACATTCATCTCTTTCATTCAACCATTTCATAAACTCTTTTAGATTGTCTTTGTGGTTCTTCCAAATGAGAATAATGTCATCTATAAAACTCTTCCAAAATAGAATTTGGTGTTTGATGATCCTACGATTTTTAAGTATCACTTTTCAAAAGCAATATTTCTGAAACACTGCTACACAGCCAGTGGTAACCTCCTGGTGGAGGTCGCATATAATTAAAAAAGACCCTGTGATGATGCACCCACGCTACGTTAATTGGTGGAGAACCAAGATATACCACCACATCGTTTATGTGCCTGTATGAGGGTTTTTTAAGAAGGTCACTAAAATACCCTGGTTCTGTAGTTCCAAGTGATTCATTCTCTTTTTGATCATTGATATAAGCCTGGAAGCTGAATGGATCTAAATTTCAACCTCCCTCATTTTGATTGAAGAGGTAAATCAAATAACCAATCATGGAATCACAAATCCATAACAACAATTTGCAAAAGGGAGCACTTGCACTTTGGCACTGAACAGCAGTGGCAAGGTGCCCAAAGCATCTAGACCAGCAGAAACACAGGAGTCAACATCAAAAATGGAAGGGAGACCCAAGCCAATGGTGCCAAGTCTAACAGGGTCCTTAAGTATTGAATCTAAAAGTCACCAAAAATGTCATTAAAATTGGCTTTTTTTCGTAGAACAGAACTGATACCCACAGTATTTTTTGGGTGTGAATCCGAACACAATGATTGGACACAGAGTAAAAGAAGCTAGCAAAAAACATTGTTAGATATTAAACTGTGTAGCAGTTATATTTATATATGCATATAAAATGTCAGCTGATCAGAGTCATGCATACCTTCAATAAGAAAAGATTCCAGATTTTCGGCACCAGGTAGGAAAGGAGGCCACAGTCTGTGCATGTACAGGAGACAATAAGGGGTGGAGACTGAAAGAGCTTGTATAGGCAAAGCAAACATCTTCGACTACAGGGAGTATTTTTTGTTGAAGAAAAACTGAGACGATTTGTTTTCAATTACTTCCTCAATAACCTTCTTAGTACTTTTGTGATATAGCGAAGTAGACTTTTGCTCAAGTTCCATCATTTGTAAGCATTATGGTGGATTTTCTGAATGAGAGTGGATCTTAATGGCAAGTGCCTAAAGTGAAAATAACCCACTCTCAACACCACATTTATATTTAAAAACCAATTGCTGATAATACTAACTGGTTCAAGAATTCAAAATGATGACAATTTAGGTCTCTATGCCTGGTTGTGGCCTAAATTCTAGTCCCTGTACAAAAAACCCAGGGCACCCGTCCTGCAACAGACAGATACATGGTGCTGACAGAATTCCAAGTGCCACAACATAGGCTGTTGATATCTTCTCTTACGGCGATTAAATTAAACTAGTGAACTTGTGAGTGACATGTACCTAGAAAACAACCCTAAGCAGAGACCACCAACGATGACAAACAGATGGGTAGACTGCCAGTCCTCGACCACTGGTGCAGACACTAAATGTGGATAGTGAGCAAGGGTTCCTATCGCACCACCTCCCCATCACTCCAGTGACACATCAAACAGGATCTTCTCAGAGTGGCACTTACCAACCACTATTCAGTTGTGCATCATGTGTATTTATTGAGGCAGGAGGCCGGTTGCCACCACATTCTCTGTTTGTCAGATTGCCAATGGAACTCATCCCTGGTGAAAAATGTCCAAACTTGGATTGATGTTTTAAATCCAGGTGTGTGTGTAATGTAGGACAAAGGGCCGAGGGGTATGAGCAATTGTTATTGTGGGGGAAACCTATGCACCTGAGGCCTTATTTATGAAGGCCTTGCGCCGCCGGTGCATCACTTTTAACATGGGAAAAAGTGACGCACCGGTGGCGCAAGGCTGTCATAAATGAGGCCCCTGGTGTGAGGCAAAGCTGTGGATAGCAGAGTTGTGCAGTGGCACCGGTGCCAATGCACAGCTGCATCACACCCATCTAGGGTCAGGGTGGCCTGCTTTCCATGTTGTTTTTTTTGTGGTAGTACCATGCAATGCCACTGGCACCTGCCACACTTTTGTCTTGAGGTCCAACGTTACTACAGAGGAAACCGGCCCCATATAGTAGACTTCAGTTTTCTGTTTTTTTTGTTGCTTTATACAGTGCAGACGCGACCCAAAGGTATCAGAGCCCTTTACATGAGCACCAGCTGCGTTAAAGATGGACACATTCATTTCGTTATGCACTGGAAGATTAAGTGATCTGCCCAGAATCACAGGATGTTGAATGTCCCTGCCAAGACTTGAACCCGGTTCCCCTGCTTCCGACAACAAGGTTTCGGTAAGATCGGTACTACCTTAAATACAGGACAGGTTCTTTGGAACGAACAAGCCAGCTGTCTTTAGCAACCATCTTAACAGAATGAATACCTCAGTGTGAGCATTCTGAAACAGGTATAGAGAAACCCAGGGCTTTAAGTTGGCCGGGTCTCACTGGATCTGAGCACTGGCAGTTATTTTAAGGGGGCCTTGAAAGGGGTCTCTGTCGGGCTCTGTTTTGTGCCCTGGCACAGGTGGTCCGTTTTTTTTTCCAGACTGCAGTGACATCAGGCATATCGATGTGCGTGTGGTGAGCATTGTAGGGGAAGGGAAATCCTTTAAAGAGAGTCCTTTTCTCTGTGGATTTCCCTTCTCTTTTTGAATCTCAGGAGCAGCAACATTGTCGTGGTGTCACCACCAGGGCTTTAAGTGGAAGTGTTTTCAATATTATATACAAGCCATAGTTGCTGATTCTGTATCTTATGCAACTAGCAACCATTGACAAAGCCAATATTCCTGACTTGTAGGTATGATGTCACTTGTTGTATCATATATCGGGACACAATGACAGGAACAGCAAAATAACAGTTGGGCAGCACACTCTGCTAAACACAGATTTTAGCTTACGTGTTTTAAGCCACGCCCTTAATTACATTGCCCACGCCCCTTTGAGAGACACCCCTCAGCTTTTTCATCCCACTTAAAGCCCTGGAGAAACCTATAAAGCCGGCGATATGCACGAAAGTGAAAGGAAAGCCGAGAAGCTGTGACAAGCACGAGCTACAAGGAGGAGGTCGTTGAAAGCAGAGGAGAGCGCAGTCCGCTTCGGGGATATTTACGAATCATCACAGGGGCCTGCCAAAAACACGAGGCGGGAGAGAGGGATTCGGATGGAGAGATAAACGTACCTCCCTGGAGAAATGTAGCGAAGGAGCAAATGATAAAGGGACGACGGGTCAGTACAGGCAGAGACAAACATGCGCAGGGAAGAAGGTAAAAGACAAGGAGAAGTTTCAGAAAGTTCAGACATAGCATCGGTCATCAAAGTCCCGCTGAAAGTTTTCTCAGCAGGAGAAAGAACCTCTTTCAAGATACTGGTGGATATTTCCAGATAACGAGAGGACAGACGTGACAGGTAAATATGCCAGTAAAATGCAATTGATTCAGAGCAGTATATAGCAAATGGAAGCAAGCTGAAGCACAGGCAGACATCAGCGGGGGAAGCAGAGCATGGGAGGGGTGTTGAACGTTCATAAATGACTATAATGACATTGAACCATGAGGGGGGGCAGGCTGGATGAAAGGGTGGAAGTGCAAATACCCTGTCTGTAGTGAGGGTGTAGGGGGGAGGAAATCACACTGAGAATGTTTGAGCTCCTTCCTCAAATTGAGGAGTTAAAGGCAATAGAATCTTTAAAGAACGTTACAGACAGGTAGGATGAGATAATGGAGGGGAAGTTGAAAGAAAAACAGAGCCTGGAGGTAAACAAAGGCCATTTTGTTAGCAAGAAAGAACAAATATGAGATATTGCGTCATATGCTCCAAAGATGTGAAGAAAGGATTGGCAGCATCTATTAGCTCCTGACTTAACCTTTTCCGCCCAAATGCCAGCTTGATCTTATTTTTCTGGTTCTCTTCATTTGTAGAATCTGCTTGCATGCATTGAGTTTAGAATATATACTTTCATTTAAATGTAAAAAATCTGAAGATGTACCTGTATGTGTGCACTTGTATGTGACTTAGTATATCGTTTTTCATGTTTCCTCATAAAAAAACCACAGCACTCCAATGTTGAGTGTAAATCCATTAGGTTTTTATTTTCTCGAATACGAAAGAGACATCCAGGTGTTTTGGTGTCTGAACACCTTGGTTGTGACCAAGGTGTTCAAACACCGAAACGCGTTGATGTCTTTCCCGCATTCGAGAAAATAAAAACCTACTGGATTTACACTCAACATTGGAGTGCTGTGATTTTTTTATGAAAGAAAACCTGAAAAAGCATTACATTTGCAGCGCACGTGAAGCGCTGTCTATGAGTACCATCAGCGCTTTGGCAGCCCGGAGGCAACACGCTGAATCCAGGAAGCAGTGACTTAGCATATCTTTACAAATTGCACTGTAAACAATTTTCTGCAGTAAAAGAATGTTTTCAGCTGTTAATGGAAGGTGAGGACTATATGCCTAGGAAACAAATTGAAGGCGGCATCTGCTGATGTGGAAAATGAAAGACCAAACGATTCACCAAGTAGAACATGTGACTATCTATCCACAAATATAGGCGAAGACAGAAAACTCTTCATTTATTGAATTTTTCAAAGCTAGCAACATAATCCTTGATAACATTGAACCAGGGCCTCGCAGTGGATTCTCCAGCACCTGCATCTTGGTGCCCAGCTTTCTACTACCTGGTGGGAGGCTTTGGACGATGGGACCATCGCTGCCTTCAAAAACATGCTTGGGGGATGGAAGCTGGTCCCACAAGCACTTCAAACATCAAAAACAGTATTGCATTTGGGTGTTGATCATTTAAAATAATTCATTAATCAAGGTAGGGCAATCACAGTAAATTACTATGTGATGTGCAAGACAAAGATTCTAACAACATCCTGAAATATGGCACACTTTGTATAAGAAAGCAGGAAATGATCATATAATAAGAGGTACTACAGTGAGAGGTGATGGCACAGAGCTAGTGAAACGTGAATATAACCCACCAGACACTTTCGATCCGTGTCCCAGACAGGGGCAGCTTCCTCACATCAAGAATACCAGATGTGTAGGACGCTCCTTCACTTACCTCATAGTCAACAACGTCCTGAAACACCTCACACCCTCCTTTTCCCTCATGGATTTACCATGGAACCTCAAGACATGGCTTTTCCAGACAAAAACAGGCATGATCTCCTCCTCCCCCCTCAGGCATGCCCTACTCAGTGCCTGGAGACCCTCACGGGTGATTAGCTGCGCTCTACAAATTCGTATAACATAACATTTAAAAGAAGCAGTTGGGGTGTAATAATTTCAGAGAAAACACTATGGTTAATGATTTTGAAAACCCAAAGGAACCACTGTTTCTGATGCTTACATATTACCCAGGTCCCTAAGGATAATGGATTGCCCCAGTACAACTGTAACAGACCTTTGGCAACAAGTGTCCGAGTTAGGGCAACCAGAAAGGCAAGAGCCCTCTGCAGTGTGTGATCCTGAGGAGCATTCCACAGATCTGTAGAAGGTCCTTTGTAGTCGGCTGTGGGAAGCAAGGGCACATTCCTTTGCTAGCAAGTCTAATGCAGCATGGGAAGATGTGCTTGGCAGCGTATATTTGACAGTATAAGGTCAGACTTTTTTTCAATGGTGCGTCAGCAGCAAATCAGTTAACAGAACAATACAAGTGCCATAGTTAAAGAAAATGTTTTTTCCCTGTTTAGACAATCTTACAGAAGGAGCGACAGCCAGCGGGTCGTTTGCCTCAACATTTATTTTCATTCACATTTTTATCACATTTTGGTGGCCGATGGCCCTAACAAGGCACAAATTCATCAAAAAAAAATGTGTCAAGTGGGTATTTTTTGTGTACTTTATATCAGCCATAAAGCTACACTCCAATGCTCGAATTAGTTGTGTTTTATGAACTATATCATGCTTTATTTTAGAGACTACAAATTGAATTTGATTTTCATTGGTCCTTCCTTATCGCTTACTTTTTATTCCTATTAATCAGCCTTTCCAGTTAATCAATTTTGACATTTTGCTGGAAGGCCTATTATCATATTCGCATCCCAGTTCTTAGACTTGTTAAACAAGAGATGTGTCTGTTAAATAAAGGTCAAATGATACAGATTGCCACATTGTGGCCTTCTTGGTTAGAGAAAGGGTAGCATTCAGAACTCCTTGAAGGTTTTATGACAGTACAACATCCCCATCCTGATGCTGTCATTGGAGATATGGCATTGCACATCTCAGTTGAAGTCTGTATTTATATTATGCATGCAAAGCAAGCAGATGCATGTGTAGAAATTTACATACGGTCTCATATTGGGGTTGGTGCCCGATGTGTAGCTGAATTTGTTGCACATTCCAATTCATATCAGAGAATATACTGCATGTTATTCCACGGGGTGGTAAAAACATAGGTTACTTGACGACTCTGTGGAAGAGTATGCTGTAAGCTATATGAGAAATTCTGGCACATGTGGCCACTAGGTCTACTAGCCCACCGTCTTCCTAGGGTAAAGCACAATCTTTATGTGAGGTGGATTGCTGTTCCAATGTATTATTTTTGTTATCAATGACCTCATAGATATTGATACCCTATGTAAAACTCATCCAGCCACATCCCTATGATACTGAGAGCCTCTCTAGGAATCCTGCTGGCCTGTGGCCTCAAGCCAGCATGTACCATAATTCTATAGATTATATGCTGCCCCTCTGAAATCTCCAGTGCTGTTCCCTACAACAATCTGACCTTAGTGGAAAGTCCCAGCAACAACTTGTCTCTTTACAGCTACAGTAAGACCACCGTTTACCTGATCTAACTTCAGTTTTAAATTCTACCACTTGCCCACCGCATATTCTGAGCAGTGACAAAGCCAAATTGTATTTCACTTACAGTCATTCCAAATGACCTTAATGAGCTGCTGTGTTGGTGAAGCTATACGTAACATGGTGGTACAGACAGAAGGCACCTGCCGTAATTTGCCAGTATTGTTTGCATGGTTGTGGCCTACTTTTACTAAATATTCAATCATTTTACAATGATTTTGAATAGGGCAAATTGAGATCCTGGTATATTTTGGGCAATCGTAATATCTACCTGGTTCGTGAAAGGCCTTAATTAGTACAAGAAGTAGTTCACCTGTAGTACTTAAATTTGCAATTCCCATAGATAAGGTTGCAGCTCTATGCCTACACCTGCCCTATCTATCACATGCCAATTTCTCTGCCATGATGTGAGACCTACATGAACATAGGTCTACGTTTTTGGTGTGAATGTGGAAGTGAGAAGGGTGAGTGGCTGTAAAATTTGCATACCAACTGCAAAGTGGAAGGATGAAAGGAAACATTAAGGATGCTCACTGGAAGAGACATGCTATTACAAAACACACCTACCAAAGGATATGTCTGTTGCAATTCACTAAAGACACACTCTCCTCTACTTCAATATTACAACAGCCCAAACGGACTAATACTTACTCTAGCCCAACATTGCAGTAAATCACACACCATACATGGCGATTTCTGTGAATTGCAATTAATCAGTTAGAATACAAGGGAGAGTGGGAATAGCATTACTAGCACAAAGACCTTAACCAAAACAAAAACAAAATCAGAAAAGGAAAACATAGTCTTATTACTTTAGAAACGTGACACACATAAAAAGAACACTGCAAACTTATCAAAATAATTAGAAAATAATGTACTAATGAAAAGAACAAATAACTTGAGATGCTGCAGACATCTGTATAAAAGACACTGCATTTCGGGGCATATTACCAAGCATAAGCGATAATTATCGCTATGCTTGGTTACGGCCATAATTTTATCGCCGTGCTTCGCCGATTTTTATCGCTTAGGAGCCTTGCTATTATCAAGGTTTATCTCCTAAGCGATAAAAATTGGCCGAAATGCATGAATATCGCTGAAAAGTCAGCGATATTCATGCATTACCGAACTAATGCTCTTAGCCATGTTATCCACCTACCATTGGATAACATGGCTAAGAACTGCTCAGGGCAGGCGTTAGCTTTTGGAGATATTCGCGCTTAGCACGAATATTTCCCAAAAATGGTCATCTGAGATAGCGATGTTAGCGACTGTTTTCAGTCGCTAACATCTTGGCACGCCCACTTTGCATGTCATTAGCGATAATTATCGCTGACATGCAAAGTGGGCCCCTAAATGCCCGCTATCAGATACAAGCTGTCGCTAACTGGTGTTAGCGATAGCTTCGTAATAGGGCGATTACATTATCGCTGCATTAGCGGGAAAAAGTCCTGCTAATGTGGCGATAATGGCCCTTGGTAATATGCCCCTTAATTAGGTATTTAAACCGTACATATATAGGACCTGAACAAAATAGGTGGTAGGGCAGTTTGCATCGAAACATATGAGGCATTACATCAAGATGCTATAGGTGTCAAACAGTTCAAGAAACCCTTTTTGAAACCATCAGAATAGCTTTGTTGACTCTGAAGAATGAATTTAGGTCCACTGAAGGCTGAGTCTAGTTTAGAAATGTTCTCTTATTGGGAGTGCAGGCCTCTTTAAAACTATGCAGCATTAACATATTACTGAATAAAGGCTGCACTTTATCATGCAGTAGGCTGTGAGGGACTTTCAAGTCCCTCACACCTCTGAGGTCCCCAAAGTATACAATTTGTTTGCAGTGAATATAGTGAATAGACCACGATCTGCGACTATCCCTACACAGCAGCAGAGGTAATCCGTTTTCTGTGCAGATAATAACCAGACGGAAACTGGTCTTGGCAAGAAAAGAACTGTTATGTGATTTTTTAAACTAAGACTCTAATGACTCCGCTGACTCATCCCATGAACTTGGACCACCCTAACTTCTAAAATGTTTGTCACTCCCTACAAACTCTTTAAAACTTGAAATTTCAAATGATTCAGATTTCATTGGAAACTGTTTTACCTGGTGCTAACCTTTATCCCCAGGAATTATTAATTTAAAAATGATTGGTAACTGCCCCTCGTATCTACTCATCTATACTCTCTTATCATAATTCATATATGGGTTTAACGAAGAGAATATACATTTCTGTTAGGCCTAGTTTTCGACAAGATCTTTTGCTTGTACTAAAATTAAACTATGGTTAAAGTGGCGTTCAGTCAAACCTCTTTATCTATTAGTCTGTTATTGTGTCTTTCATATTTTACCTACCCATCACAGTATACAGCATGGGAAACAGGGTTAGCCCCCTTCAGCTATTGGCTAACTTGACTGCGAGTGACAGCCCTCTCTTTTCACGCCACATCCAAACACAAAGTAGTTCCTTTCAGTGCCAGTGAATACTAAGGCAATGTGGCTTTCTGAGACCAAAATATGTTTTGTGTTTTAGTCAATTGTTTTTTAGATTGTTGAGGGCCCAACAGCTTCCCTAACAATAACATGTTGTGAAAACCATGATAAAACTAATGAAGAACAAACAAAACCAAAAGATTGGCTGCCAAAGTCTGACCCATTGGCTTTGCCAACACTTGTTAAACACCGGAATGCATTCTGTGGCAATCACTCAAAAGTCAACAGGGCATATTATTAAGACAGGCGATACAACTATTGCCGTTTTAGTGGCAGTCTTGATAATATGCTCTATGGAATTCCAATTAAAGCCCATGTTAGAATGGGTTTCAGTTGTAATTCCATAGAGCATATTATCAAGCCCATTATCGCCGTTTTAGCAGCAGTTTTCTGCCGCTAAAACGGCGATAATGTTATCGCCTGTCTTGATAATATGCCCCAACGTGACCAATACAGAGGAATATCCGACTTAATTTGTTATGGTTGACTCTACCCTTAGATTATTCCGAGGCTCAATAAAGTTGCCGTCAAAAAAATTTCAGTTACCTTTTAAAACAAAATGAAATGATATGCAAATATGAGAAAGCTGCTTTACTTTCATGCTTTTCAGGCAGGGCATTACTGATTACAAAATGCACAAAAGATGCTTTCCGAGATGCATTAGCAAAGGTTACATTATGATAAAAGGTGCACCCATCTACGGCTAGCCATTGTTCGGTGGGTAAATAGTCTCCGTCTGAGGCTGTTTTAAGGTTTTGTGTCACTCAGCCCTGTTGGCACTCTGAGCGGCTCGGCGAGGCCCGCGCGCTAATGGCCGGGGACGTGCCTCTAATGGCGCGCATACTTCAATGCTGTCAGGCCCGTTTGTTCGTTTGCATCTTTGAAACCCCAGATGCAAATCATTCCCTTCTCTTAGTTTTGTGATCCGGGTTGAGCGAGGCGGGGGATTCACGCCGCCTTTAAGAACTCCTGTGGTTATTTTCCGTGCATTATTTATCGAAGGTTTTTCCCGCAGGATAATAGTTGAATTTATCGTACAGTGATTTCCTCATGGATCGACACAGGCTCCTAAAAAAGCAGAATGATCCGCGATCAATCATGGGCTAAGCAATGAATTAAAAGAAAATCAGATGAACCTTCCCACCAGAAGCGATCTGTTCCTTGATTAATATTGCACAAGATCACTTGCGATCTGAAGCGGTTAGTGTCAGCCGCTCACAGAGCAGCAGAAAGATATTTTTTTGTGGTGTGGGCTAAGCTGCCATCGGTTCTAATCAGGTAGGAAAAAGAGTAGTCTCGAAGGATAAAGAGGCATATTTGAGAACGATTGGAAGGAATTGCATCGCCGGGAGAGCACTATTCCACTTATCTAGGTCAATGGATTTAAACAGGTCATCCATACATTACCTGGCAGGATTGGGAAATCGATGTCAGGTGCCAGCACTAAGCCACTGAAAGACAACTCCCCAGGTACACTGAGCAGTAAACAAACAGAAAGCGTTGCAGAACACTAAAGCCCTGGATAATTTTATCAACTTGTAGTGCAACTTTTCAGCTTGGAAAGAGACGGATGTTCCCAAATGTGACATTTACTTTTCTCAGCAGTTTAAGTTTTGTTGAAAAAACCTTAATAACATTTTAGGGACTTTTTTGCATGTATTGCGTGTTTGATTTTATAATTTATAAGTTCATGCTCATGACTTGCAAATGAGAAAATAATTTAAACACCCAGAGCCTGATTCACAATGGTAAACTTACACTTTTGTTTTATTTGCTATGCACAAAGGGATTTACGAGTAGCATCTTTACGGTGCAGTGTCTCTGCCCATAAAATAATACGTCTCTTTATGTGCGGAGATTCATTATTTATTTAATTTCCCCTCAACATCGCCCCTCGAAATCCCGCCAAACGCGACCACACCACCCCACCACTGTTACCTGCACGGACCGTGGTTGCAGGAGACTTCCGTTTGGAAATAGCAAATAATCGTAATCATACACAAAAGTGTAAGTTTACCATTGTGAATCAGGCCCTGAGTGTTTCACTTAAAACAATTGTTTGCTATTCACAAAGGGATTTACGAGTAGTATATTTACTAATGCAGAGCCTACGCACATAAAAAGACCTCTTTTTTATGTGCGAAGTCGCCCCATTCGAAAATATACTACTTGTAAATCCCTTTGTGCATAGTAAAGAATTGTAAACGTACACAAAAGTGTACGTTTGTGGATCCATCCCTACATGAGACATTAGAATAAAGTAGGCTGTTTTGGCAAACCGTCTTTGAGGGTCATGTTTGACATCTGACTTCTACCTGGCTAAACACGGTATCTAGACATAAACCTTGAGTGGAATCATTCATTGCCTCTCTATCTTCTTACACAAGTTGCAGTTGAACTACAATCCAACAAAACATACTCACAGCTTTGAAAAGTATCCATTTTCAAAAGTCAAGTGCTTGACACAGGGTAATAGTTCTTTCTCAATAACTACATCATTCTCGGTTAGGGTATTATTAATTTCTGCTGCTACTCTCATCACATCCCAAATTAGGAATAAGTCATCAAAATTTCTTATCTAAATAGGAATGCGTTCTGTATATTTTTCCTTAGTCTCCACACAGACCACCCGCTCCTCCTACCAACCCAAAAATACATTTGCTAGGTTGAGGGCAAAGCAGGTGCCCAAAGCTGTTCCTGGCTTCTGACAATATTTAATGAATTTGAACTCTCATATGAATTTTGAATATGATTAATTGCAATTTGCTTTTTTAATGTAATTAATTTTGAAATATAAAGTTAGTTTATTGTGTAATGATGAATTTCCAATGTATGAATTTAGAGGTATTCTAACCTGATTTAGTATTTTGTTTATGTCCATTACTTTGTGGCTTATTTTTATGGAGGGTGGAGCACATTGTGTAAACTTGACAAAGGCTCCTTAGTTGAAACGCGTTGTTTTGCACAATAAATATTTGTGCCTTTACTCGGTGTGCCGCATCCGTCATTCTGGACTTCTGGAACTGTTTCTGTTGTGTGTGTGAAAATATAAATATATATATGTAAATATGTGTGTGTGCGTATGTATATGTATATATATATATATATATATATATATATATATATATATAATGTCATTTGATGCCATGTAAGATGTCATTTTAAATGTATTTTAGTTGATATAACTCCAATAGCTGCTAAGACCACATGTCCTACATTTTGATATGGTACCTTGCCACTGCAGTCGCTACAAGCAAAATGGAGTCCAGTTTGTATTGTGAGCACTACATGTCCATCATGCCAGCCGACAGTAGAATCCCTAGCACACTTTGTCATCTTCTGTCCATCATATGTGTGCCCAAGAAAATCCTGGATTACCCCAATATGCAAGCAGCTTAGATGCACACTGCACCTGGACACTCTTCAGCTACAGCGTACTTAGTCCAGCCAGGCAATTGTTTGCGCAGTGTCCAAATACTTACACTGTAGCTGTTGCATTAGATTTAAAGAGTTGGCCTGACATCTCATCCATTAAAGTCTGAATGGCTCTGAGCCCTGTATTTACCCAGATTTTATGCACAAACAAAAATCTTCTCTCCCTTCTATTTTAAATGTCCTTCTTAATACTGGTTATTGATCATTTATATTGTACTCTCAAAGGGGCATTTTTGATATAGGATATTGTGCTTTGTGTTTTCCTATGATCCCGGTTTATTTTTTAATCTGGCCTCTCCTTATGGCATACTTTTAGGCAAAGGACTATCCATTTCCATCCTTTATCTCTCAATTGAGCTGAACCTGTAATATATCATGAGATTGGGTGTAAAGTTTATATGTCTTTAGCTGTGCAACTGTGCAACTGTGCTGTGGCTCAGTCTGGTTAAATGGAAGAGAAAGAAAAGAGTAAGCGCACGTTTCTAATATGTTTAATTTCACAATGCTTGTGGGTACACAATATGTTTTTGTGACTATTGTCTCTGCGTCCCTTGTAGTTGTTGCGCAGCAAGCAAATCGATAGGGTCTGTTCGGCCTTTCGATAAAAAACACACCCGTATTGTACATGAGCGTATTTGAATCCAATGTTGTGTGTATATATAAACACGCGCTAATGTTGCAAAGTGAACCAACTCCTACCCACTCCCTCGACCCACTTCCCGGTCAGCCATCCTGATACCAAATGTCCATCCTAATATATGTAGACTATTGTCTCTATGCGTCCTTTCTTAATGTTACAAAGTGAACCAACTCCTCCCACCTCCCTCCACCCACTTCCCGGTCTGCCATCCTGACACCAACTGTCCATCCTAATGTATGTAGACTATTGTCTCTATGCTTCCCTTGTAGGTATTGCGCAGCAACAAAATCGATAGGGTCTGATCAGCTTTTCGATTAAAAACACTCGCGTATGGGACACATGCGTATTCGAATCCAACGTTGTATATATATAAACTCACGCTAATGTTGCAAAGTGAACCAACTCCTCCCCCTCCCTCCACCCACTTCCCGGTCTGCCATCCTGACATCAACTGTCCATCCTAATATATGTAGACTATTGTCTCTATGCGCCCCTTGTAGTTGTTGCTCAGCAACCAAATCGATAGGGTTCGTTCAGCTTTTCGATTAAAAACATGCGCGTTTTGGACATGCGCATATTTGAATCCAACGTTGTGTATATATAAACGCGCCTAATCAAATCCAACGTTGTGTCAAAATTTCAAAGCAATCGGTGAAGAACTTTCGGAGATTTAAGATTTTGAACAAATGAACATTGACATTTTTATGTGTCTGTTCAGGCTATCGATTAAAAACATGCGTGTATTCGACACGCGCGCATTGGAATCCAACATTGTGTATATAAAAACACACGTGTATTTGAATCCAACGTTATGTAAAAATTTCAAAGCAATTGGTGAAGAACTTTCAGAGATTTGCGATTTTAAACAAACGAACATTTACATTTCAATTCATATAAGATATATATATATATATTGCCTACTGGCGGTTGCCAGTAGGTAGTTATAGTTAGGACCTTGTTTCTATTCAAAAATAGTTTTTTCTTTTCCCAATATCTTTGGTGCCGGTTGATGAGTCTTCGTGAAATTTTCAAAACTATTGGGACGCTCCGGTCAGCTCCTCTCGAGAAAAAAGGGGGCTCCGAAAATGTGTTATCCCAATGTTATTTTCCATAGGAAACTTTAGACAAAGCTACAGTCCGAACTGCAGAACCGAATTACACCAAATTTGGCAAAAAGTTAGTTCTTGGTTCAGAAAGATCCCTTTGTTTTAAATGTTGTAAATCCGTTCAGTAGTTCCTGAGAAATTAGAAAAAGAAAAAGTTTCAATATCTATGGCCGCGGTGGGTTTGCGAACCCTCCCGAGCAAGAGGTCCATTCTGATTGGCTGCCAACACTCCAAACCAGGAAGTGTTGGCAGCCATCTTGTGACTTGGTAACCGAGAAAACGGAGAAATAAGGATGAAAAACAAGAAAAGGGGGCAGGGTACAGACCCCCTGACCACCTAGGCCGGCTGAGGGGGTCCCTGGGCCAAAGAAAGCATTAAAAAAAGAGAAAATTGGCCGTATTTGCGCTGGGTGCGCAAATCCAGAAGACACTTTTTTGAAAAAACGAAGCACGGTGTCCCGCCCTTGGTTATTTTTAAGCCCCCGGGAGGACCAGGTCCCGTAGGCATGCAGAAAATGTATAGCGAAGGCCCGCTGGGGCCCCTGCAGTCACGGGGATTGCCACCTCCCTTGGGCTCTACTTAACAAAAAAAGAATCTGTGAGGGGGCATGTAGCCCCCACGCAGCCCGGGGGACTGCCACCTCCTCAGGCTCTAATGTTTTTCTAAAAAAAAATCTGTGGGGGGCTCAAGCCCCCCACACTACCCGGGAACCACCTCCCCGGGGCTTTAAATAGTGTTGCAGAGAGGTGGTACGAGGTCACATTCATTTTACACCTCTAGGCAACACAGCTCTGTGGCGTTTACTGGAGGTACCTGGTGGGCTACTTGGATCCCAGGGACCCTCAGCCTTAATCCCCCAACTTAAAATACGCCACAGGGTGAGTTTGCACAGTGGTGAAGGGAGGGGGCGGGCCTGATCTGATGTGTGTGCAAACATGCCCTGTGGCGAGTTTTAAGTTGGGGGATTAAGTCCTCTTGAATTCTGAGGGTCCGTGAGGGCCAACTAGCTGAACTAACATTAATGGCGGAATTCCAGTGAAATGTCCAACTAACTATATATGTGTGGGTATTTATTTGTCTTATACATTTATAGTTGTAAAATACTGAATAAAGTATAAAGTACACAAATGTATGTATATATATATATATATATATATATATATCTATCTATATATATATATATATATATATATATATATATATATATATATATATCCTTGCTCACTGCTCCAAGGTACGGGGCACTCTTACGGCGGGTGCAGTTCCAAGCGTGTCGGAGCCTCGCGCTTCAAATACAAAAGCTCTACCCCTCCCGGTCCCGGGTGGGAATAAGGACAGCACACACGGGAATTCTCGATTAGAAGCAACCTTTACTTGCAACACCAGCGACACTCTAGATCTGCTATGTATACATATATATATATATATATATACACCTCTTTCGAGCCATTTGCTTCGTGCACTCGAGCCCCTGTTTAATGGACTCCCGACATCGGTGGCTGTGGCAATAAAGGGGACTCGAGGGAAGACCTTGCGTTGCAGGGCTCAGCAGATGGTGTCAATGAGCCTGTGAACTACCGGGTACGGCAACAGAGAACTCATTTTTCCCTCCCCGTTATTCTCACTTACCGATAGTGCTACCACATGGCATTATGGTTGCTGTAGTTTGAAGATATGAAAAAACTGCAACAGGTGAACTTCATCGGCAAGGGGGAGGAGCGGACCCGTTTGAACTTGGTTCAAAAAGCAGCAAGACTCACTCGGAGACATTTGGGTCCGGTGCAGGGCGCTGAAGAAGGAACATTGTCCGAAATGCATTCGCCTCCACCGGAGCGGAACGTGCAACAATAAAGTCTTTTCCACCTGTCCCTCTTGGGTTCCTGATTCTTCCTTCCAGGCAGAAATTACCTACATATATATATATATATATATATATATATATACATATATACATGTATATATGTATATATGATAGCATTTGATGTAACTATAATTGGTGAATTTCTATGTTTTGTTAGTTCACAATGTTAATGTTGTCACTGACATATTCACATATTTATAGTATTACTTTAACCTTTGGATTTTCAGTGAATTTTTAAGTATTTTATATTTTCTTGTCCTAATCATTCCATGCCTGCAGTGCAGTCTGGGTCACATGACTGAATGTGAGTTACACTTGGCCTTTGTGGATCCCACCAAGAGAGCAACACAATTGAGGGACTGGTTGTTGGAACTCTTGGGAATCCTTGGTGATTAAAGACAAGATTTGGAAATGTCCCTGATGAAGGGCCTATGGAGCCAGAAATGCATTAGGACTGATTAATTGGGACCATATCCAATGAAAAGATTTTCTACAGTGGAATTTACATGAAGTTCACTTATAAAGTATTCACCAAAGAATTTATGAAAAAAGAGTAAATTCCATTGATGGGTGATACACTGTTTAAATTGTTTTGAATGAGATTACTCCACTTATCTGGAGAACATTGCTGTGCACTGAGGGGACATCTCCCCTGGGGTGACGCTTTCATGATACATTAAGATGCTCGTGGACCAGTGAGCGATACTAGATCTGCACGCAGAACTTTTTGAATTTATTGAACCGAACCTTCATCTTTTGAATACTGGGGTGCATGTAAAACCTCTGATAGTGTTGGCAGGATGGGACACCTTAGCAGGATAGGAAGGGCCATCTTAGCAGGATGGGAAAAACTGAACTGTACGCAGCCCAAATTGCACTTTAAAGACACTGCCTCAGCACACATACAAATAACTTCGCACTAGCCTTTAGCAACTCCAGACTTCCTGGGACAAGGCAGGGAGGCAAGTCATTTCAAACACTTTTGAGGACAATTTTGAGGGGTGGAGAACTTTAGAAGTTTCTTCCACTTCAAAGCTGCCACTCAGTATAGAAAAGGACCCTCAGACCACCCCTTCAGTACATCTGGACCTATGGATACTACAGAAAGACTGCTCTGCTGTTAAAGGACTCCCCTGCTGCTGGATGGCTGTTGTGCTGTCTGAGAAGGAAACTGGACCTGCTCCCTTCATCCCAGGCTCCCTAAAGCACCTCCAAGAGTAAGATAACTGACCATCTTTTCAGAGCTACAAGGACATAGGAAGTTCCAGCGCCCTCCCTGTAACTGCCCAGCTGACATGCTGCGCTGGAGCTGCCTGGACCTGTAACTGGACCCTCCTGAGCCCGGTAGATCTCTGGAAGGTTGAGTCCCTGACCCTCAAGAGGTGCTTTCCCAGGCCCTGGTCCCTTGGTGCACTCCTCTGCCTGTGAAGGGGAAATCCTGAAGTTTTGTGCTCTTTGTGACTGCATACAGGCCAGTTCACACCAAGATCGCACCACCTATGATGACAGCTGAAGCGGTCGGCTCTATGAATCACAGCGACGACCATCTGCAAAGATTTCTTTGCTTCTCGCGGTATCCTCCACCACCACTCTTCACGCCAGACTTTGAGAAGGTAACTTTTTCAGTGGGACCAACCTGGTCCCTATATCTGGCCCACGCTCCATCATGTTTACTGTACTTGTGACTTGCCCTTAGTCTAGCACGACCAGATAGCTACAAGTGGCACTTTTGTGCTTGTAGGTGCTATAATACCATAGCTTTTTGAAATTGCATATCTCTTTTGTTCTATGGATTGGATTTATGTAATTTCGGTGTCAAATAATGTATTACAATTTGTTCTACATTCTAAATTGGTGCGATTTTTATTTTGTTGTGTTTTCTCTTTGTTACTGTTTGTATGGAGACACAAGTTCTAGTCAGTTCAGTAAAGTATAGCTGGTAAATCTCAGTGTTTTTTAGTTTAAAAAGTTACATTTTTACCAACAATTTCACTTACATTTATTGTCACTTTAAGCTTTGCTTTTTAATGAATTTCTTATTTTTTTATGTAAAGTAAGATATTACTACCATACCTAACTATAACATCACTTATTTTTAGTGCATATTTCAAGATTTTTTAAGGTAAATTAAAATCGTATTACTATATCCAAACTCCCACAGGTGGTCAACCCTCGCTGTGCGTGGTGTGGGGTTGGGCGCAGTGCCTGGTCTGGAGTTAGGCTCCGTGCCCAATCCCTGGTGATAGGCCAAACTCTCGCTGCATGGCCGAAGGCCATGTGTCGAGTCGAGACTGTTGACCCCAGGGCCTGGTATTTGGCACAAGAGGCAGGGTGGGGAGTGGGTTAGAGATTTGGAGGCCACCATGTGAAGTTAATATCGAGATGTTGTTGCCAAAGATTATTGCTTCTGTCTTGTCTGTGTAAAGCTTAAATCAGTTGGTTTTCAGCCATCTGGTGACTGAGGTCATGCAGGTAGAGGAGTTATTCAGGGTGTTAGAGGTTTTGTTGAGGAAGGAGAGGAGAGCTGGCTATTGTCCACATATGAAATAACATTGAATCCATAGGTCTGAATGATGCTGGTGAGTGGGGTCATGCAGGTGTTGAACAGTGCTGGGCTGAGTGAGAGTCTTGTGATACTCGACAGACGAGATGGCAATGGATGAGGTGAAAAGTGTCAGGTGGACAGACTAGGTGTAACCTGTAATGAAAGAGTAGATCCATCTTAGTGCAAGTCCATGGATGCCGGCATTGGGTCGGCTCGGCTCTGAGTGAGGATGAAATAGAACATAGTATCAAATATACATTTATTGCAGTTCATTCCACCCTCATAATATTATTAGTTACAAATGTTCGAGGCCAACTATCTATTTAATAAAGTATAAGTAAATGTGTATGTTAGTGCGCACACATGTGCATATTTGTGTTTGTTTATGTGTGTGTGTTCACTTTCCTAATAATTGAGGTTACAAAAGTTTTTACACTCACGATTTTTTACTTCCATATTATTGTAAAAAGCTTAGCGGTTAGCATGAGCTGTGAAATATGATGATTTTCTGGAACTGTGTCTGGCCAGATTTGTGCACTTGGCGAGGTCAATTTTTCAACACACATCAGAACGATTAATCAAAGGGTTCTGCTTCAATGTTCGTACAACCAGCTAAAAACTTTAAACTATACAGAACAATGATGTGAAGGAATAGATACATTCACGTTAGCAATAGGACACATTAAATTAATCCTATTCTATGGTACATAGTCCCATTCTAATTATTTTTATTTGTAGTAAAGCACAACTCTGTTTCCAGATTGGAACAATTAGTAATTTTTTTAAATTGTTTCCAGGTTTATGCAAATTCAAAATAATACATAAAAGAACACAAACAATTGCACTTAGTCATTCTATTATACATAATCCTATATTGCTTCCTACCCCTCCAATTTTGCGTTTCGTGTTTGCTCTCTAACTAACTAACAGCAATGCACTGGGAGGTAATCCTAATCCTATACACACATGAGGTGCAAGCTACACCTCCGAGATCATTTTACAGTGTGTATGTTCAATTTCAACACAAAGTTTTTTTTCTCCTCAATGGACTCTTCTATGTTCCAGTAGTGGACGTGTATCGGCCCTTTCATCCAGGCCTCATCAGGACAAGGGTATAAGGAACAACATTGCCCCACACGGGTAGAGGATGAACATCAAAGGCGTGGTCCAAGTAATCAGGACAATCTTCATGAGTGTACAGCATGTATTATATCAGGTTAGAGGCACACTGTGTCTTCATCGGTACAACAAATCCTCTTCGGCTCACTTAGCACCACATGACTACGCCCTCCAAAAATGGAGTAAATCACTGCGTTGTCCTCTCGGTGTGCTACACTCCGTCACAGACGCGTACCAGTGCCTGCTGCTTGCTCTTCCGTAATCAGTGTTCAACTAGAAACTTTCAATAAACGTTTCCACTAGGTGGGTCTTTATCCCACAGAGTAGGAATTGAAGGGCATTATCCAAAGTGTTATCAGTATGCAGAGGACACATTCATATATGTCTCATTTTTAAAAACAAACAAGGAACAGACTGCAGAGCTCCCTGTTGTATCATCTTCCTTGTTTGAGGAGGAGGGGATTTACATGAAGTAAAAACGTATTACTAACAATACAGAAAATATATTTGAGGGATCTTTAAGGCACAGATGAAATGAAAGTCAAGTACACACTTATAAAGTGTAGATTGGTTTTATTTGTGCCTCCTGCTCACAATAACTATTTTGGCTAAAGCTTGCATCTTGTGGTCAAAATTGTCTAATTTAACATAAATATGATTAAAGGTTTGCACCCACTGTTGTCAGTTGGTGATTTTCAGTTATTAGTCAAAGTCTGCACTTTAATCCACTTGTACCATTAGAACACCCTTTAAAAAGGAATCTTCCTTGGGTCTCTGAGGAATCTTAAATTTGTGCAGCACAAAGCTGCTCAGCTGTACATAATTACTTCTGGCTTCCAGGATAATGTTATCCTCTTTAATCTGCAGCTCCTGACAGTGATACTTGTCAAACAATTAAAATGAAACAGTTGGGCTTATAAATCTCTGTAGGATGCTTAGCCTTCCTAAAGGAAATTATGTGTCACTCATTTTGTGGCCTACCATTCAGTACGGAGTGTGCTCTTGATGCCACAGTAGATTCCACTAGATGAGAGTGTGTCCTCTACCTTTTGATTCTTCTAGCAGTAGAGAAAGACACACTTTTCATTCTACACTTCTTTTAATCCTTTATGTGAAAAACTGTCTAATTAACTCCTACCCAATTGTAAAATATTTCCATTCTTCTTAGAATCACCCATTGAGATTGCAAAAAGGATCATCTAAACCCAGGCACAGCCACCACCCAGCTGCAGCTCGTCCATATGGGCTGAGGGGCCTGGCCCCTCACTGTTTCCCCATCAAGAAGAGTATTTGTCAGGTTAAGTATAGGTCAGACTAACAGACGCTCTTTATTTTCTAATCAGGCAGCCTGGAGCTAAACATGTACTAAATTTGCAGGCTCCTGGTGGCCTAAGCTGAATTTTGCTGCGTTGAGGATGACACAGCCTCTGTGGGTGTGACCTCCTCAGCTCAGCAAAGGTCCTCAAGCCCCTCCCCATCATGACGAGAGAGAGCATCAGTGATTGCCTCGGACCTGGGTACTTCAGATTTATGCCCTGAATTACCCAGGGCTCAGTGTCAATCAGTGAACCCATCCCACTCTGTGCCGAGTAGGGACTGCTGCCTCCCCTTATGAGTTGACCTTAGGTTAGCCAATGAGAGAAGTCAGCAGCCCCAACCCTCCTGGGACCTCCGGGCTGTGCTGCAGGTAAGTGTGATTTTATCTTAAAATAATGTTTGGTGCGGGAATGCATGTTTGTACGAATATTTTGTAGTTAGTGTTGTCAATGAGTGTCTGTATGTGTATGGTTGTGTGAATGCATGGGTGAGTGAGTGTGTATGTGTGTGTGTGTCCTATCCACCCCCTCCCTCCTAAAATTACCGGCCACCTCTGCTACCACCCGCCAATATTCTGCCATAGTGGCTGGCATTGTTTGCATAAATTACAAGGGTGAACAGACTGTTGCAGCGCAGTGGTAGAGCGAGTAATGCTATGCTGATACTAGGCCTAGGTGGTAAATTTTGCTCCGCTCATGGAATTTGCAGAATTTTGGCAATTCTGCGTTCCACGGAGAACGCAGAATTGCTGAAAGTTCCGTGATCCGCAGCGTAGTGGAATTTTTTCCTTATTTTCACTCGGCGATGAGTTTTCCTATCCTTTTGCGTCCGGCCTCGCGATCCCACGAGAGTGTGCGAACAGGAACAGGCCATTATAACATTTCATTCGGACGCGCTATCGACATCCGCGCTCACGAACAGGAAACATGCATCGTGAGCGTGCAGGGCAAGTGAAACAAGATGGCCGAGACCGCATGGGCAAGTTCACAAGATATTTCCCCTCTACGCACGGAAACGGTGTCCCCGAACAGGAACACGCATCATGAACAGCCGGACCAAGCAATTCCGCATGCTCGCTGAATTCTGCATCACTCAGAGAGATTTTTTACCATTTCACGGAACTTTGCATAACTTGACTATGCAAATTCCTCCCACCCCTAGCTGATACCCCTTTTTTCATGTTTGAGCTTGGAGCTTGTGCACATTGTTTTGGGGGCAATCCACACCAATAGTACGTAGAGGTTGCGCTCGATTCAAATATAATCATCTTGCACGGAAATTTATGATGATTTCCTTCCTCCGCCAAAGTCTAAATGAGGGTCCTATTGTTAGCAGATCATGATGAGTAGGTAAATAATCATGGCAGTAACATTTTTATGGCCTACACGTAGATGTGTTAACTTTACCAGTAAAACTGTTGGTAGATCGTCACTTCCAGCAAGTTCAGGCTATTTCTTCCTGTAGTGTCAAATATGTTAATAATGGATACTTGTGTGTGTGTGTTTTATGTTAATTTACATGGAGTATGTGTGGATAAGTGTACAATATTTTAGAATCAAATGATGCTTGGGCGTCCACACTTTGATTTTGATATACTGTCTTGTCATTACACATTTGATTTTTATATGCTCTAGCAGCTACGAAATTACAAGCAACTGAGTGGCATTTTCTCTCTGTTCTTGAGCAGTCATAAATATTAACACATGGTAGATGCTTCATTATTCATCTCTGTAAAGTTTGTCATATAACACCACAGAAAACTTTCCTTTTTAATTATGAAGATAGTGTTGAATTGAGTTCTTCATTTGTCCCTTACAGGTCCACTGCAAATTTGTATTTTCCATTGTGTAAAAGAAATGTTACAGTTGCAAATTACTTTCAGATGGCTCTCCCATTATCTTTTAAGCCAGAAGTTTACAAATGATGACATAACATTTAGTCCCTTAAAATACTAATCTGTATCTGTTGGACTCGGCCCTTTTGGCAGGTTCACCCCAAAACTTTTTTGCATTCTCCTAGTCTTTTTCTGTAAATTGGTGTTGGAATTTTAGGCCTCTGGGCACTTTAGCACTGTGGTCCAGTGTAAAGTGCGTGCGCTCTCTGTGTACACGTGGTGAGATTGGCTTGCCCCCCCATAGTCATGCATGGGGGATTCCCTGATCAGTGTGTGTCAGTGGTAATTCATAGTATGGGAGGAGCAGAGTGGTCAAAGTTTGGTATGTATGAAATGGTGAGAATAAATGCTGCGCAATGGTGTGCACAGATTTAGTATGACTATGGGAGAAATGCCACTTTTAGAAATTATAGGGGCATATTATCAAGGGGGTTTATCTCCGCTTTTTTGGCTTTAAAAGACAAGAAAGGGGAGATAAAATTATCTCCCTATTACCTAGCTGTCGCTAACACCAGTTAGCGACAGCTAGTAGGAGATAGCGACCATCTTGGGTCCCACTTTGCATGTCAGTGATATTTATCACTAATGATATGCAAAGTGGGCGTGCCAAGATGTTAGCGTCTGGAAACAGTCGCTAACATCGCTATCTCCTATTACCAACTTATGGAGATATTCGCGCTAAGCGCCAATATCTCCAAAAGCTAACACCTGCCCTGAGCAGTTCTTAGCCATGTTATCCAACGGGAGGTGGATAACATGGCTAAGAGCATTAGCTCAGTAATGCATGAATATCGCTGACTTTTCAGTGATATTCATGCATTGTGGCCGATTTTTATCGCATTTGCGATAAACCTTGGTAATACCAAGGTTTATCTGCGATAAAAATCGCCGCAGCTCAGTGGTAAATTTTTGTCTCTAACCAAGCAATAGCGATAATTATCGCTATTGCTAGGTAATATGCCCCATAGTCTCTGGGAAAATAGCCTGCACCTCAATATTATTCCAAAAAAGCTTAATCTATTTGTGCTAAAAGAGAAACACTTTGCTTCTGTTTATCCTGGTATTTTAATTATATCTTTTAGCTTGTATATTTCATTTTAAATTTCATACATTGGTGTACAGAGAATGAAAAACATCAATATTTCGTAACAACATCTCAAGCCATTTCGTTGTCCATTTTGAAAATCAGTCTAAAAATAATAATAATTTTAGAAATTGGCATTTCTTTGTGCTATGTGTCCTGCATGCCTGATGTGAATTGCATGTCTGCCTGCCTGATGTGAATTGCATGTCTGGTTTCTGAGTGACAGTGGCTTGGAGATGTGTGTGGCTCCCGGAGGGGCAGGATGAGTCAGTGCTAGGCTGAATGGGACATTTACATTTTGAGTAGTGGGAGGGGAAGTCCCTGAATAGCATGGTGTCTGCCCTAGTGCTGGCTCTGCCCCCCTGTGGTGTGTCTGATGACGAGCCCCCACCTGACAAAGGGGAAGAGGAGCTTGCAAAACAAAGTGCTCCAAATCCCCCCTGAACCAGTTGCATCTGGTTCCCCCATGCCCTGCACTAACAGAAAAAGAGAATCTGTGATATAAATATAGCGACTGTGACCCCATGAAGATGTTCAGTTCTTGTTCCTGAATCCTGCTGGGGCATGCTGCTGCTGGGACCCAGGAGGGGCTGCCATGAGGGCTTGCCTCCCTGGGCCCTGCATTACTCCCTTGAGTGCTTTAATTTAATTTTCCCCAAAGGGAGAGCATGAGGTTTGCAGCACGGAGCTGCAGTTTGAGGGAATCCCGACGTAGGGATTCCCCCGCATTTTCGTGCCTTGTTTGGGTGGGTTCCCAGCCCACTCATTTGGTTATTTAATGCGTTGGTGCACACCCCACATGTCCGCTTATAAGTTTGCTTTGGTGGGTGCCCACCCCACCATTATCTTTAACTGAAGCGGGAGCCCACATCGCGTTTCACCGCCGCGATCCGAGCCACTGAAGAATTTTTCTCCAGGCCGGTCTCGATGCGACCAGGAAGTCAGGCTAAGCTGCCTGACATGGGGCGGAGCCTCAGGAGCCTCGCGGGCTCCATTTCCGCCTTCCCCCGGTAGCTGAAGAAAGGGGGAAGGCAACCTAGAAGCGGCTGGATCTACTGAAGAGTGGGGCCCTTGTGTGCTATTGGGAGCCCCTTGGGACAACAATGGGCGTGGACGGCACCTTGACTCTAGCGCGAGAAGGGAGAAGTGCTGCAGCGGGGCTCCCATGGCGAAGAGAGAGCCCTGTGTGTTTCTGCACCGCCGGAGAGTCCTTGGAAGCCAGGAGGAGCATGGCTGAGTGCAGAGCCGGTGTCCCTCTTCCTCAAGATGATCCAGAATAGCCCCGGTGATTGAGGGCTGCAGAGGGCACATGGGGGGGACAGTGTATTTTGGTCCCATTAGGAGCCCGGTGGATGGGGCTCCTCAGACACGCTTGATGCCAGTGCCTATTCCTTGAGCGGCCCGCCTGCCAGAGGGCCGCTCCAACATTGGGGCACATTTGTTAAAAGCGCCCCAGTGGGGCCCGAGGGCACAGATGTGCCAGGGCCCCTTTAGTTTGTTTATCCCAGCTGCCCCGCTTGCAGAGGGTAGCTGCACCGAGGGGGCAATGTTATTTAAGTTATAGACCCCGAGGGCCCCAGTGAGGTGGTGCATTTCAAGGCACATTGTCAGTGCCTGAGCGGACCCACCATTGCAGGCCGGTCCAACGTTGGGGGTGCCAATTGTATTTAGAGTGAGGCCCAGTGGGGGTCCAGAAGGTACAGTGATGCCAGGCCCCTGTACTTTGTTTATTCACAGCTGCACTGCACCAGCGCTGGCAGCTGCAACATTTCTGGCATAATTGCCTATTTATTCAGAGGGCACATTGAGTGCCCAGACCTTTATTTCATTCACAGCTGCACAGCAATTAGTGCCAGCTACATGTTTAGGCCCACAGTTCTTCGGGGGCATTTCTGTGAAGAGATAGGAGTAAGATGCACTCCCCTGCCCTAGCGCAGTTGCGTACATGGATTCTGCTGCAGTGGCAGACTCCCTGACTTTGGGACATAGGGCATTTGAGCCCCTTCGAGAAGGCCAGTTGGCCAAGGGGACTGTTGGGTATGTAGGGCTCCAGGCCCTAATGTCATTTATGTGGTGCTAGGAAATGTGATTTAGGTGATGTGACTTATGCACCCTGATTTATGCCCCATTATGATGTGCCTAATGTGTTTGGGCTGCTCATGTCCTAGTGCGTAAGGCGTTTATGCTTAGGAGGGTGTCTTATGCTAATGTGGGTGTACCCAATGGTAGGCTATGATATTTTAGTAGGGTGTCTAATGTGACTTTGATAATGCTTAGGTCATTATTGTACCAGTAGTTACTCGTTGTGTTTTACATTTACTTACCTGTTCTGATGGTTCTGACCGTGGCCCGATTGGCCTGGTCCTGTATATAATCCCCTGTGAATATTGCCCGTGCCAGTTCGCACAGTGTAAATGTGTAATTATTTTTCTAATGTGTTTATGACAATACAAATGCTATTTTTTTAAATAACCTTGTGTGGAGTTTCTTTTGTGGTGTGCCTAGTGTGTTGCTGCTGTGTGTGTGGTGCGCAAACACTTTACACATTGCCTCTGGGATAAGCCTTACTGCTCGTGCCAAGCTACCAAGAGGGTGAGCAGGGATTGTCTTGAACGTGTAACTCCCTTGCCCTGACTAGAGTGGTGGTTTCTGCCTGGCTTTAACGGAAGCCTTAGTCAACCAGATATCCAATTTCTAACAGTATCTTACCTCGGTCTCTGTACACTGATAGATACATGGAGGACGTATATAATTGTACTATTCCCTGGCTTTTAAATTCTACACATGCCCTTTAAAAAAACACTGTAGTGCATAGACCTTTACACACAAAACAACACATTATCAGGCATTTTTGAAACTTTGAAGATGGCTATAGAGAAGAGTAAATGGAATATCAGAGAAAAAAAAACTAATAAACATTCACAGGTTCAAGAAATGTGGGCGCTGTGCTCCTTCTTTTCACTTGCCTTTTCTAGCTGAATTCCTTCCTCACTTAAGATATTTCACTGCCTCGCTTGTTAACCTTCTATGTATTGGATCATCTTCTGTGTGATTGATGTAACACCCTAAGTGCCATGGGTATGCCAAGACATGAGCTTCTCACTCACGGTGCTTCTGGAACCAAGCTACACTTGACTGAAGAGCCCCACTCACAGCAAGACTAGTCTTGGGTAACCCTGGGCAAAACACTACGCTACGCTCGCGTAGTTTGCAAAGTTTGCACAACTTGGCACTACGTGAACTGCACGTAGCACAGTGCAAACAGGCGTAGCGTAGTGCAGCGGTCATTTTTCGCCTGCTCGCAGTTCTCAACGTCAAGTTGGCGACCGCGAGCAAGCAAAATGACATCCTCGCGAGACTTTTTCCTTGTTCGCGATCAGCAACATCAAGTTGCCGATCACGGGCGAGATTCTCAACGCCGGGAGGTCAGGTTTCTCATTGCGAGTGGTCGCGCATGCTTGTGACCGCTCGCGATGAGAAACTACCAGTCCACGTTGAAAAAGCTGCAGCTCAAGTAAATATCTACTCGAGGGGCAGAAAAGTACAGCTCACACTGTGCAAGATGCCATTTTCAATGATTGCACAGTGCCGGATGCTTGTCCGCACTGTGCAATCATTGAAAACGACATTTTGCACAGTACGAACATGCTACTACGCAGTTCGCTTAGTGCTACGCGTAGCTCATTTAGTGCAAAGTGCACTTTGCGTAGCTACGCGTAGCACTACTTCACGAACTATGCCCAGCCCTAGTCTTGAGTCACTTGTGTTCCGGTTCAGAGGGGACCTGGCTTGGAAGTTCTGGCTAGGCTGTTCTCATTAGAACAGGACCAAGATGAACTTACATATGCCTCGGTCTAATCTGAGGTGGCATTGTTGGGAAAAAGAACTATGAGTTGGAATGCTACCCCAAGTGATTGCTAGTGGTCAGACTTAATGCAAGCATCCTCCCATCACATTTGTATCTTTGATGGAACTGTGTGTTCCAGTCTACTGAGTGGCACTGGATTCCCCTTTACTGGAAGACAGATGTCAGGATAAGGACTGACCATGTGTTCCTTTTTGCCACTTCCAGTACCTCTGGCTGGAATTTGTATTGTTTAATTGTTGCTAGGGGACTGGGGAACTGTGACCTTTAAGGTTTATCCTAGGTTTTGCACCCTTTGTGCTTATAAATCACATAGTTTGATGGTATGCTGCACCATATATGTCATCTTGGAGTGGATTTGAAACCTGCGGGGCTGAGTAGCCTTGTGCTCCCCTTGACTCGTTATTCTTCTGGGATATTCCATGCCCTCATAAGCATGTGGTGTGGCCTGTTGACCTTAACTAAATCACAGGCACTATCTGGGTCTCAGCTGTGTGATTTGTGCTTGGTTTCTATCTTTGCTCTATGTGGGCCTATGGATGGGTGTCCTTGATGTTCGATTTGGGAGCTGGTACCCATTGCTGTTCATTTGTGTGTTATATCTAAATATGAGCGCAAAATCCGTTCCGCTCGCGGATTTTGCGAATTTTCGGTAAATTCGCGATCCGCGAACTCCCGCGAATTTACCGCGAATTCGCAAATCCGCGAGCGGCGGATTCCGGGGGCAAAAGTTGAAGCCTGGCTGGCCTGTCAACTTGTAACTATTTTACGATGGCGCCGGCAAGCTGCCAACGCCATCCTAAAATAGTTACTAAGTTAGCTTCAACAGGAAGCTCTAATAGATAAAATAAAGCAGGTGCTCGCACCTGCTTTATTTTATCTATTAGAGCTTCCTGTTGAAGCTAATTTAGTAAGTATTTTAGGATGGCGCTGGCAGCTTGCCGGCGCCATCGTAAAATATTTACAACATGCCCTTCCTGTGAGTGACTCATTCATCAGCCCAAAAACAATCGTGAGCGTCGTCGAGGCAGGTGTGCCTTCTTCCCAAATCTACCGTGGAAAATCAGCTGTAATGCTGGATAGAGTCTTTTGCATCCTTGACTTTCACGAGCGCAATACCCGTGCTGTTCCTGTGACCAGGAGCTTCTTTCTCTTCATCTGCTGAACTGATCTTTCTCTGACCTTTTATACACACAAGAAGCATGTGTGAAGTCGCATGGAAGCCCTGCCCGTTTGTCCCCGCCCACACACTCGCGGTTTGCACCGTCTTCCCGCCATTCACCCACTATGATGGACAGCTCACCCAAGGGAACCCTGCGCCCCTCGGGGCGATTGCATAGTAACACACACATGGCCGCTGAAAGCCGTGGAAAATCAGCTGTGATGCTGGATAGAGGCTTTTGCATCCTTGACTTTCACGAGCGCAATACCCGTGCTGTTCCTGTGACCAGGAGCTTCTTTCTCTTCATCTGCTCAACTGATCTTTCTCTGACCTTTTATACACACAAGAAGCATGTGTGAACTCGCATGGAAGCCCTGCCCGTTTGGCCCCGCCCACACACTCGCGGTTTGCACCGTCTTCCCGCCATTCCGCAAATCCGCAAATCTGCCGATTTTGCGGATCTACGATCCCCAAATCCGCAAAATCCGCGGATCGTGGATCCGCAAAATCCGCCCATACCTAGTTATATCCTTGCCTAAAGGTTTTGAAGTTTGGGTCTTTGGCACTTTGTGTGCCATGGATTGTGCTTGTTTCTTGATGGCCTCCCTCGTACTCCCATGCTGCTTGCCCCTGGGTTTTGGGGATGATGTGGGCTGTGTTGTTTTGCCTTTTTGTCTTGCTTGTGGGCTGCCCTCTGCTCCGTCAGCATCCTGGAGTTTTGGTGTTGTGTGTGCGTTATTTCAGGTCCTGCTCTTCCAGGTCTGAGGTGCATGTGTGGTAAGCATGGGCGAATTTTGCGAATCTCGCGTTCGCGAATTTTGCGGATTTGCGAACTCGCAATCCGCAAAATCCGCGAATTCTCGCGAATTTGCGTTTTTTTCTTTTTGTGTGTTTGCGCGGGTTTCTGCCAGTTCGCAAGGGTTTTGTACAATGTCGCAAATTGCGAACTTACCTGTCGGGTCGCAAGTTTCGCGAACTTGTTGTTTTCTACGTGTCCAGCCTGTTTGGGACACTCTTCTTCATCACTGCCACTCTCTGTCACCACTGCCACTCTCTGACTACTCATGCCACCCTCTGGCCCACCCATGCCACCCTCTGTTTCATCACAGCACCCTCTGGTTGTCCAGTCAGTGTACATTATTGTGGCAACGCAAGCACACCTTCCCTGCCTCAAGTGACCTGAATTAATTTGGGGCTGATTAATGTGTCACAGAATATTTTTTTAGCTGGCACCTGCTTCCTTAGTGCTTCCTGATTAGTGATCTTTTGAACTTGCTAAGTGCTTTCATTGTTGCAAAATTAGTTACAACACCTGCCCTGCCCCAACTGACAATAATGAATTAGGGGCTGATTAATGGATTTGAACCTCCAGCCTGGCTCCTGCTTGTCTCCCTTAGCTGTAATTCAGGACCTTTGTGGCATATGTGTAACTATTCTGAGGTTCAGAGCAGGGTCACATAATAGTTGCAACTGGCAACTGAACTCTGGAGGGGCCCCTCAGGAAGCACTACAGGAAATGGCTACTAATGATGAGCCTGAACTTTTGAACCTGGTAAGTAGTTTCAGTTTTGCTAAGATCGTATTTCTGCAATTTTGCACTTATTCGCGGGGCGCAAAGTTGTACTGGGAAGCCGCGAACTCACGCGAACAGTGCGAGCAGTGCGAGCAAAATCCGCTGCTCGCGGATTTGCGGATTTTGCGGGAGATTCGCGAATCTCGCGGATTGCGAATTTACCGAAAATCCGCAAAATCCGCGAGCGAAACGGATTTTCCGCCCATGCTTAATGTGTGGGCTTTGCTGCAAGGGGTGACTTTCTATGCTGCTGCACCATTTTGTTTTCGGCCTATTGGCCTTGTTGGTTGGGATCTTGACCTTTCCGTGGCCTGCTTTGTTCACTGTTACATGCATTATTTTTGGGGACTTGTGCCCCGCTCCTTTATTTGGTGGGGTCATGCACTTTGCCTTTTGCTCCCAGTTGGATCATGGGATGGTGCTGCATCAGCTCTTGGCCGTATCTGCTTGATTCCTCTCTTCTGGTTCTCTGGTGTTTCTCTGCCCATTTGCCTTGTATTCTGGAAATACAGTGCTTGCCTGGTCTTAACTGTGCTATGTTGTTGGAAGGCATGCCTTGGTGCAGTGCATAAATTAGTAGAAACAAGGAAAGGTACCTGGTTGTAGATTTAACACCCCTATCTATTTAGGCGGAAAAAGCATTGACCGATTGGTTCTTACGCTCTCAATGTGCAGTTCACACTACATTTGTGATGAATTCAAAACATATTTACTAAACATTAGGTTCATGTCCGAGATTCAATACATTTTGAGTACATGATACGTGATTAACATCAATAATGTGAAAATAAACAAAAATGTGCAATATATTTACAAAGATAGTGATCAATTGATAATTCATAAAATTTCACCTGCATACAATACTAATGGCAATTCCTCACAATCCTAACTGTAGGCAATTTTTTGGGGAACTGCAACCACATGGGAAAGTTAATGCTCCGTGGGGTACATTTAACGTAAAACACCCTCTCCAGAGATATTGAGTTTTCTAATCACCCTATGTGGTGCAGTGCATGGCATGCCTGGCATGCATGCATTTATTTTTATTACTTGTCGCCTTCAGTGGAATTTTGGGTCTCGTCTTTTGGTCTTTTGTACATTGTGTAATCACCTTGGGGCCTTGTTTCTTTTTTAAACCTGATGAAATTGTTCCTTTTATGTTAAAAACGTTTCTGATGCCTTTTCTGTTTCTGCTTTCCCTGCTGCTATCTTCCCCTTTGGTTCGCCTTTGGTACCTTACTCAGGTCAGTGTCCTCTTGCACCCTGTTTTGGGTGTGACATAGTGTCTGTTTGTGGCCACTCCCCTATGAATTCAAGTGTGTTTGGTTTTCAGTTTGTTTTAGAAGTCTCTGTTTCCTGTTTCGAATTTGGGCTCTCTCATTTGACATTTATATTCCTTGCCCCTCCTCCTCCTCGGCGGAGTGCGATGACTCAGCAGGCTGAGGATAAAATGTCTTTTCAGAAGTGATGTAAACAAAACAATTGGTTCTGTTGTGTATATCAATCTTTTTTCAAGGTTCAAGAGACTTGCAATTTTACTTTTAACAGTATCAGAGATATTTAGAAAAAAAGTATAACACACACCGGGGTTAAATATAAATCATATATTGGAGGTTATATCAAATATTCAAGGCTGTAGCAATATACATATTTAATTGCAGAAAAAGGGAAATCAAGTGACTGTGGTGATAGAGTAACATGTGGTGATAAGTGATGTGGACAAAACACTATGTACAGGACAACAAAATGAAGGTGCAGTAAACAAGGAAATACAATTTTCAGTTTGTCTTTATAATTTCGGCACATATGCCCCAGGGTCCATTTATGGGTTGCACTACAATCATGGGCGCTGTGCTGACATATATGATGCGTTGTGGTTTCGACCCAAGGCATAGCGCAAATTGTAATAAGCGTCTAGGTGGGTCTTCTTCAGGGCCAAGGGGGGGTGTTGGGGTCTGTAGCCAAGAAGCAGATTGCTTTATTATGTCTGCAATGGGCATCTGATTCAAGTAGTGGTCTGTGGGTATCGGTTGCCTAGATTTCTTTAATTATTTCAGACTTCCACCGGTCTGTTGGAGTCTGTAGATGTGGCCAGTCGATCGATTTTACAGGATCTGGCTGCACACGTCCTCCAATCTCTCGCTCAAAGTGATGGACAGGCAAAAAGGAAAAATATACTACAATTCTAAACAGTAAATAGAGGCACAAGGTCAATGACGAATAGTATTAGATATAAATAAACTTTGAAAATCCTTGGACGTAGGCACATTTTGGTGCAGGAGCACAGTGTGCTGCTTCCATAATGAGGCAGTAGCTTTTGGAATTGACATATAATACCAGCCCCCTGATATACCTCTGTAAAAACATTATTATCTAGAGATTTTCATTTTTGATTTGTGTTTTTGGATCATTAGAGAAGCAATTTAGCTTGGGTAGACATTGATGATCTGTGCCGGATTTTTCTGGACAACATTTTAAAAAATGGCAGATATGTTGAAGTGATGATGTAAAATTTCAGGAATAATGAGACGTTTATACTTAATTTTGGTATCGAAGCATTGGTTATGTAGGTCAAGTAGTCTCATAGAGAAAGAAAATTACTCCTCAGAGCAACCCTTACACCATTTTCCAACATTACGGCTATAATAGAGGAAGAACAGACATATATAGAAATGAAAACAATAATAATAAAACATTTTCTTAGTTTACTTTATTTATTTGTTTTGGCAATATCTTGTGGTACATTTGTAGAATGCTGAACATTTGAGAAAAGCATATCGACCGGGATATCTTTTTGTAGCATAGGTTTTACAAGTACATATATGTGTAAGTTCTGTGGGTAGAGGCTTTAGACATTTTGTAGGTTTCAACACCCCCCTAATATCTTCCCAACCAAATTCACATAGATCTTTCGCTACATATGCATGATCCAAAACATTTACACATCTTCTGCTCAAGTAAAACGCTCTTTTAATGTGTCGATGCACAGAATGTGACGTCAGTGGAAGGTTACTTAGCAGGATTATCTCTTGAACTCACTGTACCGAAGATCTTCAAATGTGTGACAATCAGAATTCATTTTCCACACACAGACAAGGTATTTGTCTATGTCGTTAAAATCATATCATTCTTCTGCCTCCGCAAACCCTCTTAGAAACTTCACAGGTTCAGCAGTTGAAGTTCCAAGCTTTGTACTCATTTTGCTCATAGTGTCATCACCCATAATAATATGAACCTTGATATGAACACTGGGCATTTCTGGGTCAAGTTTCTTGTACAGAACATGAAGTGGGATTAAGTATCTTTTCTAGCTTGTTCCATAACATAGCCATTACTCTGACAATCCTTGACTCCAACAAATTTAAGTAGCACAATAATAACATCTGCGTCATTTGACAGTATGATGACTTGATTGGAACCAGTTAGAACAGCCCACTCAACATACTGCACAACACGAAGGTCTGCTTCCTCAAATGTGCTGCTAAATTCTTGAACAATATGGCCCATACCTTTTGAATATATCTCTGCAGGCACATACTCCTCAGTGACAATCATTCACTGAAGCATCAGCAATGTTTTGGCGAGTTAACATCTCGAAGTTCATCTTGTTCGATGTTGATGACTAGAGTTTATCAAGTTGCAATCAATCAGGGGTTTATAAAGCATGACTACTCACCCCTGAGGGTCTCAAGGCGCTAGGGTGGGGGGAGCTGCTGGTCCTTGTGGGTGTGGAGGATCACTCGAAGAGCCGGGTCTTAAGGTCCTTCTTGAATTGAATCAGCGATGCGGATTGCCTGAGGTGAAGGGGCACACAGTTCCGGGTCTTGGCAGCGAGGTAGGAGAATTAATGTCCTCTGGTTTTGGTCTTGTGTATTCTGGGGACGGAGGCTAGAGCGAGTTGGGTGGAACAGAGTTGTCTGTCAGGTATGTGGAATGTGAGGCGTTGGTTCAGGTACACTGTTCCTATGTTGTGGTGAGCTTTGCAGACCTGTGAGTGTGAGGAGCTTGAAGGTGATTCTCTCATTGACCAGGAGCCAGTGGAGTTTGCAGAGGTGATGCGTGATGTGGCTGATGTGAGGGATGTTGAGGACCAGTCTGACAGTGGCATTTTGAACGTTCTGTAGTTTCTTGAGCAGTTTCTAGGTGACACCGGGGTAGAGTGCGTTGCCATAGTTGTACCTGCTTTTGATGAGTACGTGGGTGACAGTCTTTCTGAATTCTGTGTGGATCCATCTGAAGGTCTTTCGAAGCAGGCAGAGTGTGTAGAAGCAGGCTGAGGAAACTGTGTTGATTTGACAGTTCATTGTGAGCGATGGGTCCAGTATAATGCATGGTTGCGTGAGTAGTCTGTAGGGGTGGGAGTGGGGCCCAGAGTGGCTGGCCACCAGGAGCCATCCCAGGCTGAAGGGGTGGAGCTAAGATGAGTATCTCGGTGTTGTCCAAATTGAGCTTGAGGCAGCTGTCTTTCATCCAGGTTGTGATGGCCTTCATTCTGCTGTGGAAGTTGGGTCTGGCGGTTGTGGGTTCGTTGGTGAGGGAGAATATCAGCTGGGTGTCATCAGCATAGGAGACAATGTTCAGTCCGAGGCTTCTGACGATGTCTGTGAGGGGGGCCATGTAGACGTTGAAGAGGGTGGGGCTCAGTGAGGAACTTTGGGGCACTTTTATGCAGCCGATCTATATAGGTTCTGAGAGGAACAGTGGTAGTCTAACTCACTAAGTCCGGCGGGTGAGGAAGGAGTGGATCCAGTCCAGTGCCTTGTCACAGATGTTGATGTCATGGAGTCTCGTGATTAGGGTGCAGTGGGAAGCGGTGTCGAAGGCGGCCAAGAGGTCCAGTAGGATAAGGGCTGTGGTCTCTCCCCAGTCAAGGAGGGAGTGGATGTCGTCAGGGGCAGCGAGCAGTGCAGTCTCCATGCTGTGGTTGCTTCAGAAGCTGTATTGGGAGCTGTCCAGGACATGGTTCACTTCAATGAAAGCTGATATTTGGGCACTGATGGCCTTTTCAATGACCTTAGATGGAAAGGAGAGGAGGGAGATTGGTCTGAAATTCTTGAGGTCTGTCTGGTCTGAGGATGGCTTCTTCAGCATGTTAGCAGTCATCGGGGAAGGTAGCGGTTTCGATGGAGCAGTTGATGGTGCAGCGAAGCTGGGGGGCAATGGTGGTGGCTGCTCTGTGGAAGATGTGATATGGGCAAGGATTCGATGGGGCTACTGAGTGGTTGCTCTTCATGGTCTTTAGTGTGTCATCTATTGTGAGCGGGGTCCATCTGAGCTCAGTCTGTTGGGGTGCGGCGTGGTTGCATGTGGTGGTGGCGGGCATACGAATTTGTGCTTCACGGGTTTGGTTGCAGCAAATAATGCATTTGTAGGAAGAAGATCATGCAACAGAACGTCCTTGATAAATTCACCCCTTTCTTTTGCAACGTCCCACTCACTATGGTTTTGCTAAGATTGTTTTTTTGCAACCTGTTTTGTAGTGGCAGATTGGATGAAACTCTTGCTATGGCAATTTAAGCGTGGGAGTTTAGGTTTAGTGATCATGAAATGAAAATCCTTGCACCATTCTGCACGAGAGAGCCACAGGCCAGGCATGGACAGCACTCTTGTGCACCTTGTAATGAAGAGGTAAGATCTAAAACAGATTGCATGGGTGACAGATGCCAATTCTTGAGCTTAAGAAGAATGCTGACCAGTTTGTTAGTAATGTTATTAATAAGCATTGTGACAAAAATCAAATTTGTTTTTATTCTATTCCCCAAAACAATGTGGCATCTCATGATTATTTCATTTAAAGGTTCAAGAAAGCTTCTGGAAAGTAGTAGCTGTTAGGTTCCACCAAGTCGCACTTACACGTTTTGCAAGCAGCCTTCTAAAGGAGAACTTGCTTTATCAGTGTTTGCTGGTAATGTTCCTGTTGAACTCCATTTCTCACTTCAAAACCTAATGTATTCTATTTAAATGCGGAGTTTGGGAGGCAAGGGTCCTTGCTGAATATTTGAAATGTATTAGCACCGATAAAATATATAAAATATTTAGCCTTTAAACAACAAATTTAATGTGGTGAATTGTATTTTATTTATTAATGCTAGAAGCAATGCGATTTGTTGGAATTCTGTTAAAGTGCACTGTGGTGATATTGCAAGATATAGTAATTACTTTGATGTTCTGCTGAATTATTAATGTCCATTATGCCTCCAACAGCATAGGCCGCTGAAGCACTGGCTTCGAAATTGCTTTTTTCAGTTCTGCACAGATGAATTTTTAAGTAATAACCCCATCATGAGCACTGCTGCTCTCCCATAACTAAATGCATCTACGAAACAATTAAAAGATGTCCCCTTAACACCATTCACATGCCTCCCTATGGCCAAATGTGTTCCAGTGCAGGATTAGCGAATCCTGGCAGCATCGTGCCAAAAGCTGTATCAGTGCAGCTCGTGCACCCCGGGGAGCGCGTGCCTCCTAAACAAATCGCGGATTCTGCCCTCGCGCACAGATTGCCCCTGGTCGTTGTAGCACCTCCCGTACCGGTTGCCTCCCTTTCGTTGGAACAGTATAAAGACATCCTCATTAAAAGGAGGCAATTGTGGCCTGCTTGGTAAATCTTTGCTAAATGTAGACAGATGAATGAAAAAAGGGGTCTGATCGGGAAGAGGAATCGCACCGCGGGGCATCGTTCATCAAGAGGCCGAGCACAAACGTGGTGGCTAGCGCGCGCAGGCTCGTGCTGCAGCAACAGAATTACTTGGCCCAGCAGGGTATTTATTTTATCATTTAGTCTATCGCCAACGGCATGCGCCCGTTACATCACAGAGAAAGCTTTGGACAGAATACCCAGGCAGGACAATGTTTAATGACAGACCGTAATTGAAAGATCACACTTCTCTGTTAACCTTATATTGTTTTGAGATAAATACATATTATTGGGCTTAACAACAACAACAACAATGTTATTAGTAATATTATTATTATGTATTTTTTTACATTGTTTCTACAGTAGATTTTTTTGGAGCTCTATAACTGAGCCTCATAATCAATCACTAACCACCGTAATGACATTATCTTTTCTCAACTTCAGGAGTCAGGTCAGCCTTTTTTCTGAATTTAAACTTGCCCTACAAATTACATCCACTTTTGTTTGCAGAGGCCTTTGGCCTTGTGTTTTGTAAATGTCACTAAAAAACCGAGATGGTAACATAGAACTTTATTATAGTTTTTTTTCACATTCCATGTTTATTTTGGGGCAGTCAGCTGGATCCATCGTTTTTTAAAAATTCAAACGGGGAAATGTTTCATGAAAACCATACGTGTAATGTTGTACTACTCAGTATGGTGGTCTGTAGTTAAGAGAAAACTCTTTAAAAGTATGCTTAAAAATGAAGGGGCATATTATCAACAACTAGCAATATTTATCGCTAAATATGCTTAGCGAAATTTTTTTTATTGCCGCGCATCGCTGGATTTTATCGCAGAGATAACATGCTATTAGCAACGTTTATCTCCAAAGCGATAAAATATCTGGCCATAGCGGCTAAATGCGTGAATTTTGCTGGAAATTTGGCGATATTCAGGCATTATTGCTAATAGGGACTTAACCTGAATATCCACTTCCCATTAGATATACAGGCTAAGAAGTGGTCTGAGCAGGCGTTAGGATTTGGCGATATTCGCGCTTAGCGCAAATATTTTAATCGCTACGCCTGCGCTGATAATAGGCGATAGCGATGATAGCGACTGCTTTCAGTCGCTAACAGTTTGGGTACGCCCACTTTGCATGTCATTAGCGATAAATATCGCTGGCATGCAAAGCGGGCCCCAAACCGCTCGCTATCACCTAAAAGCTTTCGCTAACTGATGTTAGCGACAGCTTGCTAATAGGGCAATGAACTTATCGCCGCTTTGCGGCCAAAAACGGCCGCAAAAGTGGCGATAATTTAATTTAGACTGCCTTGGTAATAAGCCCCTAAGACTCTTAGAAATGCACTGTTTCTTATATGAATAAAAGCTCATTCTTCTGTAAAAGGGAACATTGTTGAAACGATTTTCTGCAACATTCATCGAATATTGGTTACTGTTTATAAGAATGTTCAGGTTTTATTTACCTTTCAAGAATTGAATGTTTTTTCACCAATGGACAATGTACATTTCTGTAAATTATGTCAAATGGATCCATTAAATATGTTCTATGTTTTATCGGGACCTGTGAAATACTTTACGAGATTTTATCAAACCATTTGAAATATGATATTTTTATACCACTGCATTTTTCAACAAGACCACAAAAAGTAAGGTATACCACACTTGTTTAATGCATATTGTTTCATTTGTGTGGTGCTTCACACTGCGGTATTAGCCCCGCGTACCGTCTTGCATTAAGCAAGGACGGTGCCCATTGTTTTTCCTATTTTCTCAGGGTTGGTAGACAGAATGTTCATAGTATGAACCCAGTAGGAAACAATTTCGATCTTTAGTCTTCAGAGCGAGGACGACACTGGGAGTTGTATCTATCGCTTTGGCAATAATAAAATCAAACTATGAAAATAATGTGTGAGGGCAGCAGGGTTGATCTATTCATGTCTCTACCGCTGCAGTTCCACACTAATATTTGTCTGTGATGCAATAGGCTTTGGAGTCAGTTCCGAGTGTGAGCCTATGTTGAGGTGTGGTCTTGATATTATCAGGCAGTCAGGTGTTGGAGAATATCTGGGTCAGGCTTCTCTAACATGTGGCTCACGAGCTACTAGCAGCTCTCCAGCTTCTCCAGCTACCTCTAAGTAGCTTGCATGGGTGCAATACAGTTTCCTATATTTGAAGCTTTTGTATGGCTGAATTAATATATAATTTATCCATGGGTATTGCAGATATGGTTGCTATGTTTTACACACGTAAAGGCATTCCACATTGACAAAGCCTTTTTTACAATGCTCTGTCAACCTTATCTGATGCACTGAAGGGATCACTGCTGGCAACTCTGCACTGAAGTGAACACTACTGGTACTCTTGCATGTGGTGCCCACCAATGTAATCTTGGCTGATGTGGTCAATATTACAGCACTAATACTATTAGTAGCTTGAGATGATTTTCATTGAGCACAAGTTGCTCCTATGACAGAAAAGGTTGGTGACCCCTGATCTAGGCTATTGCTTTGTTTTGGAAGCCCAGGTATTTGTGCAGGTTTATTATTCATACAGGGAGAGAGTTCCAGAGTTTGACTATCTATCCTGCATAGAATGTTCCAATAATGAAAGTCAAGAATATCTTAACCGGTACACAATTAATGGTACCTGTTAAATCCATGTCTATGCTCTGGAGGTATTTGCAAAATCTATGTAGAAGGAAGACCAGTCTGACTCAGTGGGAGATGCAGAGCACCTACGAGGGGCTATGCATTGCACATTGGATTCAGTTGAGAGCTTAGAGGACAGAAGTATAATGTACTTAGGGATGTCAAGTTGAAGGAGTTGTTGCAAAACTAAGGTTGAGATGTGCTGAATTTTGCATAGTAGGTAGACAGGAACCCATAAATATGGTTCACTGGCATAACCAAGATGGCTGGAGAGTACAAGGTCTAGAGTCATATGTGCACAGAAGTGGGAGACAAGTTTTGGAAAATGCAGTGAATAGCTCTCATGGTGAGGGAAGAGGCTTTGGTTATCTGTTTATTGTTGCATACAACATAGTAATATATGATTAACCTCAGTTTCCTTGCTCTGTTGGTGATTAATGGTCTCAATATGCAAGGTCAGTGTTGTTATGGTGGTCAGTTCCCAGAAGTAGGCTTGAAGTTACTAACTGCCATCTACTTCTCTCATAGGAAGAGGTAGGGCCCCAGGTCACACAAGTCCAGGGATGAGGGGTTTCCAGTTTTAGAACAATCTATAAAATACGCATCCATTTCCAGTGAAATGAGGGATCTTGAACATTATTGTTCTCTGATATCAGCTATCTATAACAAATGCCAACTATCACTAACAATCTCCTAGACATGACTAAGGTAGAGACAAATTCACAATGGCTGCAAGCCAGGTCTTTGCACCCATAGGTTGGCTGCCAGTGGCATGTTTGTCACACAGCTTGGCCACTGGTAAGCACATGTGGCCAAGCCACAGGTAAGTACCTGTGGCCAACTCCTGCTGCCTAATAGTTGAAGCCCATGCACTGCAAGGGTGTAATGTCCATGGATGGTTGGGCACAGGCCTACTACCCATTGCTCACTATGCACAGCTTAAGTATTGGTCGTCCATGTCAGTTTGCTTGCCGTATACCGAGACTAGGACCTGCTGCCAACTCTCATTATGCACAGCTGAAAGTCATGCACAGTTTGGGGTTGCCTCCAATACTGTGCAGCCAACCGCAGCTTCATAGGATCTTCCATTTTTAGTTTGTTTCCGAACAATAACTTGGGGTCTTACTTATAGAATGGAGGCTGTCCATAAGATGGGCTGAGGCAGTTTAAGCATTGCCTCCTCTTGCCCAGTAGCTGCTGTTTCGAAATATTTTTAGTGGCTTAGTGGCCATTTGTTTTTTTGTTGCCTAGAGTGTTTCATCTAATATGGTGACAGTAAATCCAGCAAAAGAATAGAGTGACAACCAGCCTGCCATGCAATGGGAATATAGAAGCCTTGTTGGCACTTTTTTAGGTTTGCAAACACCAACCACCAAAGCAGAGGTTGCCTTTGGATAATGAAAACTCAAATGTTTCTAATGTGATCAGAGCTGCCTCTGGACATTTTCTTGCTTGTTGTTCAGGACTTTCATGGTGTAGAAGTTTGTCCTCCATAGCTAAACTGAAAGGAATGGTATCGGTTTCCTAATGCTAGGGATGGTGGCTGCTCTGTTACTGAAAAAAATACTATCATCTACACTCAAGATTACGGGTCTCCATTGAGTAGCTCGGGAGCTGCTGTTAGCTTGCAATCACCCTTGAAGTAGCTTTCAAAAATAAAGCCCAGCCCTATACATCATTCAGAGGTTTTATGCATGTTTTAAAAAAGACAGCACTGCTCATATCAAGACACCTAAAGTGGAAGCCAGCCACAGTAATGGAAGGGTCTCATGCTAAGACACGCACTGATTTTGACTACAGGTCAAGCAACGTGATCACATTTACCCTCAAGGAGATTTATCATGTTGTAGGCTCTACTCTCTCAGGTAAACTATGTGTGTAACCAATGGGACAGGAAAGAAAAGTTTCAGCAGTAGCCAGAACTGGAGCTAGAGTGAAGTCACCATAGTGCAGGCCGGCCAGCGCTAGAGAGAATGTGCATGATTTGAGTGTAAGATTATCCATGAGCAGGGGCTGGATCCAGGGCTGCGATTCACTTCCAAGCCTCACTTGCCTGCAACTTTGGGTTTCTGTCAAGGCCTTGATTGCTCGGGATTGTATGTTCCTATGTATGATCCACCGCCTGATAGCCCCAAGGTCTGATTTGAGTATACAGACTTAATGGAGTGATCAAGCGGGGGAAGGGAAGGAAGGGAACAGCGGGGAAGGAGACCTGTAACAAAAAGAAATATCGTTGAGAACACAGTTCCTGTAAGATTTCCCTAATTATCCACCCTTAACGTCTACATGCTAGAAATACCTGCAAATAACAAAAGCTGTATTCCAATACGGGAAACGTGAGGTATGATATCCATCTGGCGATCTAAGGAGAGTAATAAATGGTTCAGGAAATACTAACATACATCACAGGACCATGTTATAAATTCTAGGAAAACACACCTACTAAAGGTTATCCACAGGTGGAGAATAACAGGGGTGGAGAGCAGTAGCGGCCCGATGAGGGAGTTCCTTGGAGCGGTGAGGCGGGGCGGGGGAGGTGCAGGGTGGGGGATTGTAGACACCGGAATATGGATGAACTGAGGTAAGTAAACAATTAAATAAATAAAATTAATTTCGTTGCGCGCACTGCATCACATTTTGCATTGTATTTTATAGTGTTTAGTATCGCCAGACTATAGAACTGCTCAGCAGGAAGCACTGCAGGACGCACGGAGCATAACATAGGGGTTCTCCCTTTTTTAATCGCTGCGATTCTTCGTGGTATTTCTACATTGTTTTTAAAGGCTATTTTTGATTGATTGTCATAGTACTATTCATTCCGCATACCCGCACTATAAAAAAAAGAAAAACTTACCTCACCACCGCCACTTTGGTGTGGCTAGAACTCCCGTGTGGCTTCTGTCCCATATTGGTTGAGGGGGGGTTGGGCTTTTTTTCCATCCTCAGGCGCCACCTTGAGAGGCGCACTAGTTGTTTGGCAGCTCCTACAGGCCACCACATTTAAGCGGGAGGATGCAAGCGCGCAGCGCGTGCGCTCAGTGGGCATGCCGAAGGCGCGCCGGTGGCACGCCAGAGGCAAGCCCGTCTGCGCCCGTCCGCGCCCCGGAGGCACCCGGCGCGGCAATGCTGCCCGTTTGGCCGCCGATCAAGGACGTCTAACCTATGATAGAGAAGAACTGCTGAAGCTAGGTAAGGTAGAAGGTAAAGTGACCTCTGCCTTGGCTCATGTGAGAATGGTTGGAAAGACCTTTATCGGGGGACTTATTAACAGCCAGTCTCTTGCTAAACATTCTTTTGAGGTATTAGGCTTGATAGAGGATATGGGACTCAACGCTTTGTTTCTAACGGAGACCTGGACCAATGTAGAGTCAGCTGTAGATCTGGGTTACGCTTGCCCTAATGGCTATAAAATTGTTCATAAGCCTAGAACCATGGGTAGAGGAGGAGGTGTGGGTGTGATTTTTAAAGAGGAGCTGGACTATAGAGTTTTACAGGTAGATGAAGTAGAGGGGATAGAAATGCTGGGGCTTTCCCTACACTCTTCTAGTGGGAACCTCCTTACAGGATTGTTGTGTTATAGACCTCCAGGTGGGACTACACACTATCAAAATTTCTTTGACACTATCACCAATTTGGCACTGGCACATTCCAACATGATAATCTTAGGGGACTTTAATCTCTGGGAAGATGGGAATGTCAGCAGCCAATTGCGTGATCTTAGACATACTTGTACAAATCGAAATCTCTCCCAGCTAGTGGAAGATTCAACACATCAAGGGGGGCATACCCTTGATCTGCTATTTTCCAACCAGTCCACCACAAGGATATCAAATATAACACCTCAGACTTTGTCTGACCATTACCTTATCCAATTCAGCATTAGGATGCTACACTCTGGAGACAGGACTGGTCAGCAAAGGTCCTACAGGAGAGGCAGGGAATGGGCAAAGTTGGATAAGATTGGAACTCCTATACTTGACCTGGGTACCACTCACTTTGCACCCACAATGACTGTAGAAGGAATCTATAAAGTGTTTACTAAACACATAGCTGACATCTTGGACCAAGTAATCCCTATAAAAGAAATAAAAAAACAGAAGCAAAATCTCGGCTCCGTGGTATAGCGAGGAGCTGAAACAGCTCTGCGTGCTCCGTAAGAAGGCGGAAAGGAAATGGTATGATGAGGAAGATAAGAAAGTCCTCAATTGGATACAACTGCAATATTAAGAAGAAATCCTTAGGGCCAAGGCAGATTTCTATTCCAGCTCAATTATACAGGCGCCTAATGGGTCTAAAGCACTGTTTAGAATGATCAAGGACCTCTCCTCCCCCATATGTATGGAGAATAAAGTGGCAGCATCCCAAAAATTATGTGATGAAATTGATCTACATTTTCATGATAAGATTTCAAATATTGTGAATACTCAGCACGCTAATGATACTGGCGAACAACTTAACCCTGAACAAAGGATTGAGGCAGATTCACAACAGCCTGTATCCCTGGATAATTTCCAGGCATTAACAGAAGCAGCTTTTGACAGCTTGGGAGATAATTTATCCTCTGGCTCTCCCCTTGATCCTTTTCCCCATAAAATGTGGAAATCTTTTGGGCGAAATACCTTTCCATGGCTGAGGCAGATATACAACCAGTCTCTGTAGGAAGGAATGGTCCCGGAATGTTGGTAATTGGCGGTGATGACCCCATTGATAAAAAAGCCCTCCTGGACCCGTCAATTCCGGCAAATTTCAGGCCCATTTCCCTTCTTCCCTATCCGGTGAAGATCTTAGAGAAAGAAGTCAGTAGGTCTCTGTCGTGCTTTCTGGAGGAGAACCACTTACTGGATAAAGACCAGTTTGGTTTTCGCCCTGGACACGGGACTGAGACAGCTATGATCACGATGAGGAATAATCTACGTATGCGTGCCGACAACGGGAATTTCACTGTCTTAGTGCTTCTTGATATGTCGGCCGCATTCGATACAGTGAACCATCATTTACTAATGGAAAGGCTGAAGAAGATAGGAGTGAAAGGCCGGGCACTACAATGGCTTCAGTACTATTTGGAAGGCCGACAGCAGGTGGTTACTTTGGCACCTTTCTCCTCCGGTAAATCCTTAGTCGCCCATGGGGTGCCACAGGGATCTGCGATCAGCCCTATCCTATTTAATGTCTACTTGCAGCCCCTGTTTTCCATCATAAAGTCCTCTGCAGTCTGTTTAGTCAATTACGCCGACGACACGCAACTAGCCTTTTCCTTGGAAGGGGACCATGCATTATCTATGGACACGTTCCAGCAATGCATGCGGCTGACGACTGACGGGCTCATAAGGAACTCACTGCAATTTAATAGCGGAAAGACGGAGGTAATGTACTGCTCAGTAGGTAGGATGTCCAGACAACTGCCTTCTGACTTCAGACTCTTACCAGAGGAGCAACCTCTAACCCCGGTTAGGAAAGTTCGTAATCTGGGGGTGATGTTTGATGGCGACCTCCAGATGGAATCACGGGCAAATAAGACCGCTAGCGTATGCTTCGCCCTTATTCGCATGCTACCGAAAATATTCCCTTTACTACCTAAAGAGGCACACCCTCTGGTGGTAAGTAGCACTGTGGGAAGCAGGCTGGATTATTGCAACTCCCTATATCTGGGGGCCCCTGTATACATCTTCCAGGGACTGCAAAGAATCCAGTCTGCAGCAGCCAAATTGGCCCTTGGTAGGCCACGGAGCTCCTCTACCACCCTGGCTCTGAGAGAACTACATTGGCTACCCATTAGGGAAAGGGTCCATTTTAAAGCTCTGTTATGGTTTTTCGAGCTGTGCACGAGCTAGGTCCCGTTCCTCTACAGAAAAAGGTTCATATGGTATCACCCCACAAGGCAGCTCCGCTCTTCTAGCGCTGACCTGCTGACGGTTTCCCGGTTTAAACGGGCCAGGTCAGGAGGTAGGGATTTTAGCATGGTCGGCGCCGTCTATGGAATGAGCTCCCTCTGGTATTAATATATAAGCAACAGGAGATTAGGTATTGTTAGACTTCCCAGATATTACTCTTAAAGGAGAGGTTGCGATTTTTGAGATGAGATGTGGGAAACTTACACAAATACAATATTAGGAATTAAGGTGAAAATGCTTGTGACTTAGAGGAGGCTGTGCCCAGATTGAGGAGGCATGCAGTGTATGGAAAGTAAAAGGAAGTCATTTGAAAGTAAAAAGGAGAGGCAATAATCTGACAGTTTAGGACAATTTTCATTGGAATATGGAGGCTTTTTTTTAGAATGTTTGCAATCTTAGGATGCCAAACTGTATGGAAAAACATCATTATTTGCATGTGAGCTAGGACTATATTCAGTACTTCGGATAAGCAGTAGAATCAGGCTAACAATCTGTCCCCTGAAAGGCTAACACTAGACTAATGCTGGCTTATCAGCAATCTCATTATCATAGCAACATGAATAAGTATATGGTTCAAACATTGCAAGCATCAAAAATGGTACTCTGCAAATCCTGGCATGCCATTGCAGAGCCTGTGTGCAGTCTGGGACTTCCATGTTGACTTAGCAAGTGCACGTACTTGCCAGTCCCTAAACCTTCCCTTTTCTAAATGTTAGTCACCCCCAATGTAGGCCCAAGGTACCCTTGTGGGCAGGGTGCATTGTATGTGAAAGGTAGGACATGCACTGATGTGTGTGGCATGTCCTGATAGTGAATTACTTCTAATTTCGTTTTTCACTACTGCAAGGCTACCTGTTCCCATAGGACAGAATGGGGTGTTTGTTTATAACATCTTATAAACATAACTGGCCCTGGGAACAAGATTGAAAAATAAAGTTTATTATGCCAGAACTCAGAATGTTAAAGTGCATCTTTTAGTGAGAGTGACTTTTTCATTCTGTGTTTGAAATTACCACTTTTATAAAGTAGGTATTTTCTTGCCTAACCATCCAGTGTGCCTCTGCTAGGTTTGTGTATTGCATGTCTGACTTTTGGATGACAGGGGCTAGAGAGAGGCTGTGGCTCCAGAAGTCTGAGTCAGGGCTGGTCTGAATGGACCTGAGCTGCATTTAGAGTAGTGGATGAGATTTCCTTTTCACCTGAATGGCCCTGGTCTACCTTCAACAATGCTGTCTCCACCTCCTGCCAGGAACCAGACAGAACTGGTTTTGGCCAGGTACAGACACTCTCTGCCTTCAGAGAACAAAGGATTTTGGTGTGTAAAAAGAGGGGCCCAGACCTCGGACTTTTAGATTACTTCTGGGAATTAAGAAAAATGTTTGCCAAGGAGAAGAGCCGGAGAAGCTGAGGAGGAATACTGCCCCTGTGCTGTTTGCTGTCTGGGGTTGACCTGCAGTGGCTGCTTGCTGCCAATGAAAGGAGAAAAGGACTTTGCTGTTTGCTTTGTCATCTTGAGGAATATCTCCAAGGGCTTGACAATGAGCTTGTCTCCTGTTCTGAAGTCTCAGGGACACAAATACTTCATCCATTCTGTGTCTCTGCATCTGGAACTGCTGTTTCAGCTGCTACAGAAGGAAATTGCAACACCGACACCGGCGAGCGGCGCCGTAACCTGCACCAAAGCTGTGGGCACTGCTCGTGAAGAGCATGATGCACCCCTGACTTGCACCGTAGGGCAGACGCTTGCTGACCCCACGCCGCATCGACTACGAAGCCGACCTCGAGGCCACTGCCTGCACTGGAGCTGAGGACACCGCTCGTGAAGTCCACGCTCCGCAGCCCATCAACGCGGAACCGATCTTCGACGTGGGTGACTCCCGAATCCATCGACATCGTGCTGTCTTAAGGAACCGACACCTCGTAGCCATTTGTGACGTCACCTCCCCGACACAGTAAGGAACCAACGTCTCACCTCCCCTGCATTTCAGTAAGGAACAGAGGCATCACCTCCCCTGGGGTGGTAAGGAACCGAAGCCGCAGGTACCATCATAGCCTCACCACCCTGACGCCATGCACCATCCTTGCTTTCCTCAATTCCAAGGTACTGATTTTTGTGGGTTTGCTTGACACCGGGTACGATGCGGCGCACCTCTCAGTTGGCGCCATACTTTGGGATTTTCATCTGTCACGACATCGTTATATCTCCAGGTGGAGTAATTTGTTGCTACAAGCTTTATTTGTGTGAATAACCTATTTTTAAGGATATCTTGATAACTGTATTGTGGATTTATGTCGTTTGGTCTTGTTTTGGTTTAGATAAAGATTACTTAATTTTCTAAACGGGTGTGGTGTCCACTTGTAGTGTTCTCACTGTGTTATTGTATGTGTTCACAAATGCTTTACACACTGCCTCTGAGATAAGCCTGTGTGCTTGTGCCAATCTAAGAAGGAGGTGAGCAGGGGTTGTTTTAGGAGTGTATCCCCCTTACCCTGACTAGAAACAAGTGCCCCTATTTGGACAAAGGTACCTACCTCTGCCAACTAGAGACCCCAGTTCTAACAGAGTCCATTTTGAATACCCCTGGTTGTTGCATGGCACAACATGGGGGTGAGGATTGATTCTGAGACAGTGAAAAAGTATTGTCTGTAAGGATGGCTGCTTGAGGCATGAAGGACAGAATTACCAGCCGACGGTTCGCATAGTTGGGGGCGAAGCAGGTGCCCATAGCCGGCTATGGGCACCTGCTTCCCCCCCAGCTATGCGAACTTGTTCATAGGCTGATGGGAGGAGCAGGTGGCCTGGGGCGGGGCCAATGAGGAATAGACCGACCGGGTGGTACGGTGGTACCGTTTCATCGATGATTTATTCATCGTTTGGAATGGATCTATTGAGTCAGCCCAGAGTTTTATTGAGGTCCTAAACGTAAATGAGGTCAATCTGGAGTTCACCGGGGAAGTAAGTTCAGTCTTGGTGAACTATTTGGATTTGAAAATCTGTGTCGATAAAGGGCAGTTCAAAACTAGACTGTATCGAAAGTCGTCGGCTGGTAATTCTGTCCTTCATGCCTCAAGCAGCCATCCTCCGAATCTGGTGAAAAGCATCCCCTATGGGGAGCTACTTAGGATTTAGCGTAGCAGCTCAGATGAGGAGGAATTTCAGAAAGCTGCAAGAGAAAGTATGGGGCGTTTCAGAGCACGAGGATATATTAGCCAAGTCTTAGATCAAGCCTACACAAGGGCTAATGCTCTTAGGAGAGAAGATTTGCTTCAGCACAAAGGGACCAATAACACCAATCCTAGTACAAATTCTGACATCAATGAGGGTAAATTTCGCCTATTCCTATTCTAGGAACGCGGGGGACCTAAAAAGGATTATGAAGAGGAACTGGCACATTCTTGAAACTGATTGTGTAATAGGGTCTGATCTTCCATCGAACCCCCTTGTAACCTTTAGGAAGGCAAGGTCACTAAGAAAGGACCTTGTTCAAAGCTACTTGACAGATAACTCAAGTTCAGCCTTCGGCTCGGTGCAGGGGTTCTTCCCATGTGGGAAGTGTAAAGCTTGTAATGGTAGCCAAAGGGTTCTTACCTATGAGATTCCTACTATAGGGGTTCGGAGGAACATAAGAACATTTCTAACCTGTACGACCCCCTATGTAGTGTATTGCCTTGTGTGCCCCTGCGGCCTTCATTACGTAGGCAGCACTATACATCCGGCTAAGATCAGGATACTGGAGCACATGAGGGCAATAGCTAAGGGAGATGAGACATATCCAGTTGCATGTCATTTTGACAAAGTACATACTCGCAATAGAGATTTGTTGGGCTATTACTATCTGGATCAGGTTCCATTCAATCCCCGGGGAGGTGACAGGGTCCTGAGACTAAGGAGACTGGAGTTTAAACGAAGGTACCACTTGGCCTGAATAGCAGTGAGGAGCTGGCCATACAATTAGGAGAATGAGAACAATGGCATTTAGTAAGATCACTGTGTGTAAATGGTAGTGTAAATGTGAAAAGTATCTGTAAATTGGATTTGCAAATAGGATTTGATCGCTTACCTTCTTCTTTTCTCTTTTTTCTTTTACTTTTTTGTTTTTGTTTTGTTTGCTTTCTTCCTTTTTTCCTTCTTTTCTTTCTTTCTTTCTTCTTCTTCTTTTTTCTCTTCTTTCTTGACTTCGCTTTCTTCTCTCTTTTGCTTTTCTTTCTCTTTTTTCCTACTCACCTACCATAGATGTATATAGATGTATATGTGTATAGAGCAAATTTTGTGTGACCTGCAACACGTTAGTTAGTTTGGAGTTAGCCCATACAGGGCTAGATTGATTTGAGTTTTTGCTGGCAGAGCATTAGAAAGCCCATCAGTAGGCATTATGACTTGTGTTTTAATATTACATTTCACAATATTATATTTGTGTTGTGTGGGATGTTTTCCAGTAGTGTGCTCTGCTTGATCTTGTGTTCTATTTGGAACTTAAAGATGGCGCCTTATTAGAAAGGAGGATATTGTGAAAAAATAGTCCACTTTCTATGCTGTTGCAGGCAATGTAATGTTTAAATAACATGGCGGCTTGACGCTTCGGTACACATCAAAAAAGGTTGATACCGAAAAAGGCGTCTGTTGGTTGTGAAAGTTTTTCTGTGAAAATAAACTACAGAAACGACCCCAAAGGAGTGCTTTCTTCTTTGCATGAGACAATGGTATGAGGAGGCAAACTTGGAGTATTTGACATGCGGGAGCACCCCCTGCAATGCACTGCTTATGACCTCACATATTACATCACTCATGACATGGTCCTTGACATCACTGATGACTTGGCTGATGATATCTCAAATGACATCACTGATGACATCATCAAGTGAGTGTAAGTGTTTTTAAGAGTTTATGGATGTTAAACATATATAGTAACCTGCACAAAAGTTACATTAGTATTCTAAGTGCACTACTACTGAGTGACACTCCATCTACCATATATTATGTGAGTGGCTGTGTGACTGTATCCCTGTGTCTATGGGTGTGTAAGTGGCTGTATGGGTGTGTAAGTGGATGTGTGAGCAGCTGTGTGGGAGTGTGAGATGCTTTGTGAGTGGAAGTATTGGTGACTGAGTGGGCATGTCATTGGCTATGTTGGTGTATACGTGGATGTGTGAATAGGTGTGGGGGTGAGTGAAATGCTGTGTAAGTGGCAGTATTAGTGGCTGAGTAGGTGTGTCAGTGGCTGTATAGGTGAGTAGGTGGGTGTCTGAATGGTTGTATAAGTTAGTGGTTGCTTGAGTGTGTGTTTGGTTATGTGAGTTAGTGTGCTAGTGGCTATATTGGAGAGTAAGTGTCAGTGTGTATGGCTTTACAGGTGAGTGAGTGGATGTGTAAGTGCTTGTATGGCTGTGTGAATGGGCGTGTAAGTGGTTGGGTGGGTTTGTGAGTGTGTGAGTGCTTGTATAGGTGAGAGAGTGGCTGTGTTGAAAGGCTGTATGGGTGACTGAGTGGGTGTGTGAGTGACTGTAGGTAATTATGTGGGTGTATGAGTAGCTGTATGGATGAGTAGGTAGCTATGTGAGTGGCTGTTCGGGTGAGTGACTGGTTGTATCAGTGGCTATGTGGGTGAGTGAATGGTTGTGTGAGTGAATGTACGAGTGAGTGGGTGTGTAAGTGTCTCTGTGGAGGGGTGTGTTGCTATGTGAGTACTGGTATGAGTCTGTGAATGGATATGTAAGTGGTTGTATGGGTGTGTGAGTGGGTATGTAAGAAGTTGTTGGGTGCGAGTGAGTTTGTGAGTGGTTCTATGGATGATGTGATCAGAGGTGTCATTTGAGATGTCATCAGTGATAAATCAGTGACATCGCTGACCATGTTTTGAATGATGTAAGATGTGAGGTAATAAGCAGTGCATTGTGGGGGGTAAGTCTTAGTCAGCTCAGGTAACTATAACTTTTGAATGTCACTTGTTTTGCATGAGTGAAATCTGAGCCTAACTATAACATTACCTGAAAAATCGGAAGTTACAAGGACTTTATAGTTAGGCTCAGATTGCACTCGTACAAAACCAGTGGTATTCAGCAGATATAATTACCTGAGCTAACACCTCTGGTAAGCATTCTGCTCCCCCTCTCTTCCCATATCATGACCCTCTCTTTACTTGCGACTTAATGATTGGGATATCGGACGGAATGATGGTTTCTGCCCTCTGGCCTCTGGAGCTTGGAGCTGTCTGATTTGTCTTCAGATCATCTGAATGCATGATCTAGGACCATCTGCCAGATTGTAGGTGACTGGTTATTATTTGCTTCTGTTCGTCAATTACTGCCTGGACAGGGTGGTAAACCTTGTGCATTTTTTCGGGGTGGGTTGGTGTTGTCTCATCTTACCTCCCATCCTGGAATGTCAGACTTTATGTTCACACGAGGACAGTCGATAAGCCATGATGACAACACTCATTTTGCCTAGAGCAATGGGCAGACATGACTTTGCTGCCAAGGACTACAAAGGTCCTCTGATGCCTGGACTCTGTTATTGGGTTCATGTCATCTTTCCTGCTCTTCTATCTGAAAGGCAGAGTGAGAGACTGTATTTTATTATTGATTTATGTAATTAATATTATGACTGTTGTTGGTTTCTTTTATTTCTTTCATGTAAGGTTAGCTATCCTGTTCTGCTTTTCTGACCATCCTTTATTAACTGTTGTTTTGTAATCATTGCGAAGACCTTTTGTTCTATTGCATCAATGAATCGTAAACCACTTTTGATTAAAGCTCTACAATAAATCAAATAAATGCAAATTGCTTATGAGGATATCGACAGGACAGGCAGAGTTGACAGTGGAACCTACTACGGAAACAGGGAAACCACTACCAGCTATACACAGAGACACATTAATATCTTCGATATCTCAGTGCACACGTATAAAACCCTACATACACTTATATCATGATACAACACCCAGAGACAAAGAGATGCACAAAGCGAAATAGAAGAAGCGAGAGAGCAAAATGGGGGAGGAACAGACTGTGGGAGAGAGACACAGGTGTAAAATAGAACAATAATTAATATCAGGCAGAAGCAATTTCTTCTTGTTACAGTAATTACTTGTGTTATGTGTATCTAAAGAAATACATCAAGCTTGTTGTTGTACTGCCATAAGCACATGTGAGTTTGAAGTGGAGATAGTTTAGTGCTTGACTCTTTGTTCTTCATGAGGGACTTGGCAGCAACCGAAGATTGAGTGCTGGCATTGGTTACAAGATTCCGTCAGCTTTAATGTTGTTTGCGTATATTTAGTTACACTCAAGTTCAGTTTATAAGTAAAATATACCACACAAGAAGCAGAATGATGATTAGATGGTCAGCCCAAGGAATTCAGGTCCCAAATGTCCATATCAGTGCATTAGCACACAAAATGCCCAAGACCTACACCTGTAAACTTCTCTACACAATCAGAAAAGTCACCAGAGACAGGGAGAACACATCAACTAGGAAATACTTTCATTTTCCATTTTTAAATTTGATGCAGTTTGACGCCTTCTCGTCAGCCACGTTTTTGTTCGAATTCCTACTGTATGTATTTTGCCACTGTAGATGCATTTTTCGACAATGACAATATGTAAGGGTCTGCAGCTAAATAACTCAGGTAATACAACTGTGTCATAATTAAAAACTATTTTAAATAATATGTCCTGCCTTTCCGAAAACTGAATTTAATACAATGTTTAATAAAAAATAGTTCAAAAGTCGACATTCATCGAACAACTATTCCAGCCGTTCCACACATCCTCCCTTTAATGAGGATTCCAAGGAAATGCATTTCCGCGAGTTTTTACCAAACTTGAATAAAGCAGCAAGTCTGAAATATTCCAATTAATTGATTCATTCAATTTCCACCCCCGTGATCCCTTTGCTCTTTTGTGTGAATATATTTGGTTGCCATGCAACTGGAGTTAGGATTGTGATGAATGTACATTAGTGAGTAACACTCTCCGACTCTATCCTATTGCTGGATCTTTCTATTTTTATTATACACGTGGAAACACAAATCATAAAGCAGGCAGCTGAATTGAAGCCATCTTTTCCACCTATAATTATAATGAGAAAAGCATATTTAATTCCTCCAAGAGCTCGCAACTTCTAAGAGAGGGATTTAAAACTACAAATAATGGTACATCTCATTGAACTTGATTCAGTGGTGCATAAGCAAATGCTGTATTTAGAGCTTATGCTATCCTATAATTTGCTTTCAAAGTACAATGGATGGTACTGGTGGTTTGCTGGCGCTAAATTGCCATAACCCAACACTCCATGAACACATACTGCAGATTGCTGAAAACAAAGCCAGATCTTAATATTTGCTAAAATCGATGTTTATTTTATGATTTAGCAAGTTTTGCACACGCTAATGGCAAGGAACTTGTTGTGTCATATTTTCAAGAGAAGGTGGTGCACAGCTTCGTAGAACATTGTGAACTAAACAAGGAAACTTTGTGGTGTCATGCTTTGTAGACCTGGCGCCCTTATTGGTGAAACGGCTATTAACTTGAAACTGAAAATCCTCTGTGGTGTCCTTGGTTTCCCGGTGGCAGGAGGAGGTGGAGAAGTGGGACCTAGCAGAGAATGGTGTACTGCGCCAAGAAGAGTACCTGGGATAACTGTCTGGGAAATGGTTTAATATCCTTGCTAAGAGAGTTTATGTAGCATATTCACTAGAAACTGGGTGAGCACGGTTTTATGCCAAAATTGGTAACGCTGCACTCTGTCAGTTTTAACATACAGGGATGCGCCATTTTTACAAGAATGCTGCGCATCCCTGCGTTTCCCCTAGCTCATACGCTTAACCCCTTCGCTGCTGACGGCGCTTGTATGCTGATGACGAGCTGAGCTCGTCATGTAAAGTGGGTTTTTTAAATCTTCAGCACACCGCGGTAAATCGTACTGCGGTTAAGGTGTTAAAGAGGCTGCCTAGTGCTTGTGCAGGTACCCTTGTGCCTTGTTGCAAGGATGCTTCCACTGCAGTGGTGATTGTTTATGTGCAGGAAGGGACACTTTCCTGCACATAAACAATCTTTACAGGAAATTCGCTGTGCAGCACACATGGAAAGAGAAAAACACAAGAAAAAATGAAACATATCTCCTCGTATCATCTGCTTAAGACCAAGTATTCCCTGGCAATATTATTGGCACTGCCCAATGCCATGTAAATAAGGGGCAGCATCAAAAAGCAATGGGTGTTGCGGCGGACCACCCACCGCAACGCCCATTGCATGCCCCTTTCATGCTAAGTGCTGCCTGAATAGGGATATTATTTACTTAGTGCAGCTTAACACTGAGTTGTAAATAAGGCGAAGGACTTAATGCCACCAGAATGTTGGAAAAATTGACATTCTGGTGCTGGTAACTGGAGTAGTGTGGCTCACTGGTTAGAGGCGGCTGACCCAGAAGCAGAGGTCGGCCCGGGACCAGGGTTCAATGCCCGACGCGGCAGGGTGTTGGGCCAATGTCAGCGGGCTTGATAAATCTTGCGTTGGTGCCACTTTAACCATGGGTCCCACTCAGCAACTCTGGGCAATAGCATGCTTAATCTCCACAAACCGCCCCATCAACGCCGGGGATGCCTGGCTTCACCTTGGGGGTGCCCAGTAGGGACCATCTCACAGGGAAAGCCAGGACGGGTTCCCCAGCGTTATACAGCGCCAGGAAACCTACGGGTAGCAGTGCGCTTTACAAATACAAATACAACTCTGTTAACTGTGTAAATATGCACTTATGTGTTCTATTCAGCTGCTATTTCACTCAAAAATCAACACTTGAACTGGCTTCAGTTTCCTCTCCTATCTGACATCTTTGCAGAGGCACAAAGGGTCATGTAAACTTGGACTTTGCTTAAGTAGTCTGGGGTTAAATCAAGTAGCAACAGATTTAACTGCCAATTTCGGAAACAGGGTTTCCAGCATGCTCTATGTCAGGAGCAGACTGGGGATAACTGATAAAGGTGTTTATGAGTATATGAAGAAGTACTCATAATTTCCTCTAAGAAGAACCTCCATACATAAAGGAAACCAGATTTGGTGGTCAAGCCTTTTCCTACATCATTTGTCAAGCATGGAAAGCCCAGCCGCTAGATATCAGAGCCTCCTCCTCACTTGAATTGGACCAGAAGCTGAAGACCTAGCTTTTTGAGGCCTCCCACTAGGCCCCAGGTGTGCTTAAACTCACAAGTGCCCCGCATCAGGATACCTGCCTGGGTGACAGTCTGCTCTACAAATATGCATAACATAATCATTAATTTAACCCTATATTGATGTTACTGTTTTTTGGTGGTTTCTTTTTTAAATGATGACACATTTGAGAAACATTAAAACATCTATTAATATTCACAATTATTCCAACTATGAGAGCTATTCCCTTGGGCATTTTTGAGGATCTGAAGATGACTATAACAGTTCATGCTCTCCTAAATGGGAAACTGAATTGGCTCCCCTGTGTTCACAGTCTGTGGTTTTCAGGTGAGGAACAAATGCATTCTTAGAGCTGTATGTTTTTCTTTCCTTCATTACATTTGATTAGGAAATCTGGTAATAATAAGCTGAAAACATGGTACATTGTCAATAGGAAGCATGGGAACTAATTTCATGTAAACTTTGTTAAGTTTTTAGTTAATTTGTGTACTTTAGCTTACAACAGTATTAAAAAATATAATTTCCTATTCAATAGGTTTGCTTTTGCCCATTCCTCTCTTCTAAAATCTGAGGACAGGAAGGTTGGACAATAGAGTACAACAGACTGGTGAAAGGTGGGGTTTAGGGAGAGCAGTTAGGGGCAAGGTAAGTTTGATCACAAGACTGAGGCTGACACAACCATAGTGTCCGAGATACCACAGGGAGGAAACATGTTCTTGTCTATGGCAAGTCGTTACATATTGCTTTTTTACAGGATTCAGGAGGAGAAGGGACACATTCTTTTTTTTTTTTTCCTTTCTGCTAATCAGATCACCAGTTTTCTGTATTTTACCTACAAACGAATCACTTTCTTCATGTTTTTTCAGGTTTAATCAAAAATGTTGATGCCACAGGCTTAGCAACATCCTAGCTAATCATCCATGGTTACTTTCTTCACAATACCTTTTCTTTCTCTGCCTTGTTCACTTGTTAAAGCCACAATTCGTTACTAGCAATCATTGTTCCTTTTAGTCCATCACTTCAGCTGGCCGTTGAAGCACCGCTGTGTACTAAAGTTTCCTTTATTTTTTAACTTATTGTAGGTTGGTGATGCTCGACCTAGTAGGTGGCATATATCACAAAAAGAGTCCAGCAGATGGGTTCAGAGAGAGCACCACAGGTCTTCCATCGCAGGCTTGCTGTCAGCCGCAGCAATGCTTTGTAAGTTGTGTAGTCCTCTTGGTCACCTGTTCGCTGAAGAAGAGAATTTTAAATATAGCCCTGCAACAATCCCAAAATAAAAAGCCTAGAAAGCTGTCAACTGGTACGGCAGGCATTTAGCTTTCATACTGCCTACCATCTCCAGCAGGAAATTGAGGCCCCCGAAGTCTGCTTTTTAACACGGAAAAGCTCTAACATGGCTGGCGGTGTCTATCAGACACCGCCAGCCATATTAGGATGTCAGCGGTCCTATGCCTTTCCATGGCGGCATTTCCACAGTGGAAAGGCATACAGACTTTTTTGGGGGGCCCGTTGTGGGCCCCCAGGGGTGTAGGGAGGTGGGGGGTGCACATGGGGGGTACACCCTGCCTTTGCGTGCATGAAGCGGCAGGCACCACACGGTGCCTGCCGCTTTGTGCATGCAAAGGAAATCATGCACTTTTAACCTTGCGGCGGGTGCTGCTTGAAGCAGCATCCGCCACAATGTTAAAGGTAGGGGATGTGACCGCCAGGGTGGCGGTCACATCCTAATTGGGATGGAGGGAATGCTGCAGCCCCTGCGGACGGTCCCTCCACCTCGGGGGTGGCGGACAGACACAAGTCCATCCGCCATCCTAATCGGCCCCTTAGTTAGCACCTCCGTTATGTCTTCCCTCAATGTATTTCGAGATCTAATTGTTAATTAGGTGTGCTCTATGTAAAACACTGTGCCATTTATCAGTGTTATCTTATATGGAGAAAGTTCTCCCCATATGAAGTACAATTATAAAAAGATATCAGAGCACAACCACTGTACAGTATTCCAACTGACCTTGTAGTCAGTATGTTTTTTTAATCAACCCAATTTGATGATATTTACAATACGCAACATTCATTCATAGAAGTTTTCCTATCAGCAAATATTCTTTAAAAGTCTTGGTTTTGTTGACACAAAGTACACATCGTAGATGAAGACCGCCGACACGTGTTTCGTCGTTTATATGACTTTTCCAAGGCTTAGAAGAATTTCTGTGGCTCAGGATTGAAGAAACTTCTTTAAACTCTTGAATATACAGAGAGCACTAAAATATGGTGTATGGACGCAAAATATTAGGTCTTCAAAGAAACACAGTTTAACTTGGAAATGTTTTCCAGCAATCAATAATTCTGTTGTAGGTGGTGCATCAAAATTTGAAGTTATGATACATTGAAAGTGAGATTTCCAAGCAATGGCACTATTATGTAGAAAATACTGTAGCCCTCACTAGCGCACAAATTACAGTTGATTCGGAGCTCATAGTCCTGTATCAGGTGGTACTCTAAACCAACATCTTGGGCCAACAAACGCGTACCGCAACAGTAGAGAGATCCTCGTATATATCCTATATATATATATATATATATATATATATATATATATCGATTATATCTCAGGATTTATTATGGACAGAAGCATACAGTCTTGTTTTCTGGTCTGGGTCTCACACCATCTGTACCTGATAATTTGGTCCCTAAATCAGTAAATTACCAGGTACAGTTTACCAATGAATGTCCCTTGAGATATACATTAAATACTTTTTCAAGGGTTCTGCCCTTCTTGTATCATTACATATATATCTTTTTTTGGTCCTGAAGAAATGCCACAAATCCCTCCTGGGCCAATAGCTGTAAAACGTTTCAAACTTTTAAGTACACTTCAGGTGTGGAAACTGTCATAGTCCATTACACAACAGTGACAGTTCTTTCACATTACCATTTTTAACCCAGCCCAGGAGGTCATGTATTATAACTTTGCTTTGACACTCATTAGGTAGTTTTCTTCACAGTTTTTACCACCTACACTCTACCATAGATTTACAAATCGCCACTCACCCATACGGCTTAAAGAGAAGATCTCTGCCAAAGAGCCCTCTAGAGGGGCCCATGTGGCATTGAAGCGCCGGCCCAATGAGGAGACAAAGCCCAAAGATGAAGCATGACACCCATCAGGGTGTGTGAGGGCTCGATATTCCATTCAGGAAGAGCCTCCCCTTAACTGCTAAATCTCCACCTACATTTGCATTAGACATTATTTCTTCTTGTAGGAACAGATTACCACCCTTTATATTCATATATTGCTTCCTTGGGAGCATGGGTTCTGGACCTTCATCTCACTCCTAGTCCCCCCTCCTTTTTTGATTGAATGGAGATATAGATACAACATTTTCCAATATTCATACTACTCCTTAGTAACTGTTGGACCCGGCCCTTTTTGGCAGGTTCACCCCGAAACTTTTTGCTTTTGCCTAGCCTGTTTCTGTAACCTGATGTTGGTTATTTTTTGGTTTCTGTGCACTTTTTCACTGTGGTCCAGTGTAAAGTGTGTGCGCTCTCTGTGTGTGTGGTAAGAGTGACCTGCCCTCTCATAGGAATGCATGGGGAAAATGTGTGACCATGGTAGTTCCTGATGTGTGGGGAGTGCAGGGTCGAGTTTGGTATGTGCGCGCTCGTGAGATTGAATTCTGCGCAATGATGTATGCAGCATGACTGTGTCTAGAAGTTGGCATGTTAGTGTAATTTGTGTCTGGCGTGTGATTGGCTGGAGCTGGCTGGTGAGCCTGGCTCCAGGAGTCAGGATGGGTCTGCCCCGGTGGTGAATGGAGAGATTAGCAAGATGATGTGAGGGAGGGGTACACCTGGGACCTGAATAGGGCTGGGCTTTCCCCACACAATGCTGGCTCCACCCCTTGTGCTGCGTCTGATATCCCTAGCCTGGCCAGTGAAAGGAGTTCCCCATAACCAGTTGTAGCTGGTTCTCACATTGCCTGCACTCTGCTAGACAATGGATTTTGGGTATAAAAAGGGTGCTGTGACACTCTGAAAATGTTCTTGTCTTGCTACTTGAATCCTGCCAGGGGCGTGCTGCTGCTTGGGCCCAGGGGAAGGCTTGCCTCCCTGGGCCCTGCCCAGCCCCTGGATGCCTGATGGATGCCCTGGAACCCTTTTTCTTATGTCCTTATTTAGGGACCTTGGGGACTTTAGGCTTTGTTCTTTGCCTCAGGACTATGATTGCCTCTAGCGCTGCTGGATGCACTGTCCCTTGATGGCCCAGCAAAGGAGGGGCGTGGGCTGTGCAGCGCGATGCTGCAGGCCCTTTACAAAGGAGTCCCCCTCGTGGGGATCCCCCAGAGATTGCCTTGGGTTCCATTGCGAGAGCCCACCTCGCTTATTTTAAATTTAATTGCGCAGGTGCCCACCCTGCATGGCCGCCTTCCCGATATTTGTTTCGAGCGGGTGCCCACCCCGCTTGTCGGAGCCTTCGCAGGAGCCCACCCTGCTTTGTGTGTGTAAAACTCCAAGATTTCCGTGGCAGTCCCCGCCGCGGCCGCCCCGGAAGTCAGGCAAGTCCGCCTGTGATGGGGGCATGGCCGCGGCGGGACCGGAAGAGGAAGGAGAAGGATGGCGGCTCGGCAGGGCTCGGAGGGAGCCCTGCAGCTTGGAGAAGTTGCTCCTGGTGAAGCGCTGTACAGCTGGTCCCTGCAAGGCCCTCTCAGGAGCGAGAGAGCCCCGCCCGCTGCCGCAACGCCGAGAGAAGCGCCACTGCCTCAGGAGGAGGTGCTTCCATGCTGAGGGCCGGTGGAAGGAGAGGAATCGCCAGACCCGGTGAGTGTCGTGGAGGGGGCTCTGTTTTGTGTACTGGGCAGCCCCATCTGACAGAGGGCCACCCCAGCAAGGAGGACAGAGGGCCAGTGAGGGCCCGTGGCAGTCAGAGTGGCCCCATCTAGCAGCAGGCCCCTCCAACGTGTGCGGGCAGAAGTTCTCGAGCCCCGGTGGCTCCCCCGAGGGGGAATCAGTCTTGGAGAGCCAGAGGGGCCCGTGACCCCATGTTCCGTGCCCCAGTGTCGGGGCAAGTTGTTTCTAGAGGCAGTGCGCTCCAACGTCCGGGGCCAGATTGTATTATTTAAGGAGCCAGTGTGCTCTTGGGGCCCCATTGTTTCCCTGAGAGGTGCCAGAGAGGGAACCGTGCTTTTTCCTGAGCGGCCCCAGATGGCAGCGGGCCGCTCCGACGTTTTGGCGCAGTTGGCTCAGAGGGCCAGTGCTTTGTCTATGATGGGCACACAATGCGTTTAGGAGCCAGAGTGCCCCTGGGGGCATGTTTTATTTCCAGAGCCAGATTGCCCAGTCTGGCACAGTTTTGGTCCTTGGGCCAGTGAGGGCCCTGTCGCAGTTTTGTTGTTTCCCAGCTGACCAGCAATTAGTGGGCAGCTGCACCATTTAAGTGCCAAGGGAGAGAGAGCCCCTGTGGGACGGAGATGGCACAGAGGTGCCAGGCCTTCTACAGCTGCACAGCATTTAGTGCCAGCTGCAACGTTTAGGCCCTGTTGTTGTTCCCAGGTGCCCAGCAATTAGTGGGCAGCTGCAACGTTTAGGTTTGTGCCGGTGGCGCACCCCTGACTGGCGCTGCATTTGCAGCGCGCCCTGACATTCTGGACACAGGGCTTTTTGAGTCCCCTTCTTGAGTTGGCCAGTTGGCCAGGGGGCTGGTATGTGGGTAGGACGCAAGGCCCTAATGTGATTTGTGCGCAATGTGATTTTACTATGTTTATGTTGGTAATTGCCTAATGTGATTTTTGCGCAATGCGATGTTACTATGATTATGATGTTATTTTACCTATGTAGGTTTATGTTAGTGAGAGTTTACTTCACTGTGAGGTACGCCCCTAAAATGTGATTTATTCTTAGGAGGCAGAGTCTAATGTGTTTAGACTAGTGAGAAGATTGCTTCTGTATGAATACTGGTTAGGCCTAAATGTGATGGCTGCGTAATGTGCTTTGCCTTTATGCTTGTGTTAGACTTCTAAAGGTGCTCATGCTTAGAAGTTTGCTTTGCCTAGTATATTATACTAGAGAGGTTATATCTCCATGCGTGATCTAGGCCTATGGTTATTAGTATTGCGTAGTGTGTACCTACCTGTTACCAGTGGTTACTGGTTGTGACCTATAATTGTTATTTTGTGCTACACTTATTCTAAGTTCTAGAAGTGCTTGTTCTGCTAAGTGTTGATTCTGACAGTGGCCCATGTGGCCCTGTCCTGGTGTAAATAAGCCCATGTGAATATTGCCCATGCCAGTTGGCACAATGTATATTGTGTGATTACTATCTGATGTGTTTTGACAATACAAAAGTTATTTTTATATAACCTTGTGTGGAGTTCCTTTTGTGGTGTGCCTAGGATGTTGTTGCTGTTGTGTGCGTGCGCAAATGCCTTACACATTGCCTCCGGGATAAGCCTGTCTGCTCGTGCCAAGCTACCAAGGGGGTGAGCAGGGGTTATCTTGGCGTGTGACTCCCTCGCCCTGACTAGAATGGTGGTTTCTGCCTGGCTTTGGCGTAAGCCTTAGCCAACTAGAAATCCCAGTTCTAACAGTAACAATTTGTACAACTTAGTTACAGCCTGGACACCTGCCAACCATGGTTCCATTCCCATTTCCATATTAGCAAAGGCTACACTCGAGTGTGGATTGTAAAAAAAATTTAAAAAGAGAGTTGGGTGCCCAACACAATGCTGTGCACAGCGAATGACATCTTACTTTAAGTTATAAAAAACATAGAAACTCACAGAAAAATTCGAAGGTTAAAGGGATGTCAGAGTAAAGAATTGTAATAATGCCTTACTTTATATTAAAAATGCCTTAGAAAGTCAGAGACATTAGAGTGTGGTGAAAATGTCAGTAAAAACAAAATGTTTTCACCTAAGAAAATCACTGTAATTTGCCAGTTATAGTAATATTAAGTAACAATAATTCAAGCCCTCAAAAAGGTATAACTCGTACCCTCGCCATGCACTGCTTGTACTCTTACATATTACTTCACTCGTGACATGTTCAATCACAGAATTGATACCATCCCCAATAACATCTGAAATTACAACATTGATAACAACACCGTGCATGGCTGGGGCATGAGTTATAGATACTTTAGGGCACAAATTATAGTAACTTAAGATAACTATGGGGCATATTATCAAAGGGGTTTATCTCCGCTTTTTGGCTTTAAAAGCCAAGAAAGTGGAGATAAAATGATCTCCCTATTACCTAGCTCTCGCTAACACCAGTTAGCGACCGCTAGTAGGAGATAGCGACCATCTTGGGCCCCACTTTGCATGTCAGCAATATTTATCAATAATGACATGCAAAGTGGGCGTGCCAAGATGTTAGCGACTGGAAACAGTCGCTAACATCGCTATCTCCTATTACCAACTTTTGGAGATATTCGCGCTAAGCGCGAATATCTCCAAAAGCTAACACCTGCCCTGAGCAGTTCTTAGCCATGTTATCCAATGGGAGGTGGATAACATGGCTAAGAGCATTAGCTCGCTAATGCATGAATATCGCTGACTTTTCAGCGATATTCATGCATTGCGGCCGATTTTTATCGCATTTGCGATAAACCTTGGTAATACCAAGGTTTATCTGCGATAAAAATCGTCGCAGCTCAGCGGTAAAATTTTGTCTCTAACCAAGCAATAGGGATAATTATCGCTATTGCTTGGTAATATGCCCCAAGAACCTATAACAAGTGAATTACAGTGGTAATGTTAGTTTAAAATGTTATGTTTTAAATTATATTTTCACCTAGGTTTACAATTGTTTGATATTGACAAACGGATTTACGAGGGGTATATTTACGATTGCGGAATATCTGCACATTAAAATACCTCTCTCTTTATATGTGGAGGCTCTGCACTCGTAAAACTACTACTCGTAAATCCTTTTGTGAGAAGCATTCATAAACTTACACAAAAGTGTAAGCTACCCTTTGTCAATCATGTCTGCGTGTCTGCAGGTACTTGCTTTGAGTTTCAAAATATTTGATCACATTGCTTTTCAGGAAAAAAGGACCCTTATAAAAATGGCAAAGTGAGGACTAGGAATCAAATCAGGTCGTCTTCAACTAGGATGCCAAAAATGAAAAGCTGAAAGAAATTCAATTTGTACTTAACCGGGAGGTCTTTGGGCGAATTCTCACCTATTGTGAAGAGGAAATAGACGGAAAATTGTTTTTATTCACTCCTGGGCGAGCAGAAGAGGCATGATCTTAGAGCTTTGTTGAAATGATATGTGTCAGTTGCAGGACGTGACCTGTCCGTCTCCCTGCCTCTCTGCCACAGGATCTCCCCCGCTCCTTGGTCAAGATAATAATGAGCTTAAATACTGCATGCATCTACGGGCTCGTGAAAGGACTGCACTTAGTGGGTAGAGGAAACACCTCTACGTGTTGATGATTACCCGCAGATGCACTGCGTGCACAGAAATAATCGAGCAACTAATAACCAACTGCAATCTCCGAACGCCCACAGTCAGCAAAACTAGAAAGCTGAACATAAAAGCAACAACGGGGCTATTGATGCCGCTCTGAAGCATCTGACAGGCAGCACTAGTTCCTGTGTGGAGAGCCTAATCGCGGCGGAGGTGGCAGACACATCTTTTGTACATTCCCACTGATGGAGTACATTCCGTCAGAACCTTCCACCAAGCTATGGCAGTTAGTTGGTATACAGATGAAAATGCTTTCTTCCCTAGACCTAACCCGTGACACGCTGGAGATAGAAGAAGTTTATAATGTGCTTTGATTTTTAGTTTAATGGAAAGTGGATACAACTAAGTGTAAATTGTGTTAAAAATGGGTTATGCAACAGCACATCCAGTTATTGCAGTTGTCTGCATCAAGTCTCCCTTTCTATATGAACATGTGATTTCTATTTGCCTCAAATATTCTTATCTACTGTATGTGTTCCTGAATCATGCAATTGCTGATAATACCAGCCATATACAAAGCATGCATTTCTGTCCTAAGGGACTCTTGTTGCTAACTTCAAGGTGAACATCCCGGCGAGTGAACTGGACTTCAGGGTGGAGAGCAATTAGTTCTTCCCTGGTCACCCACATCGGCTAGTCAGTTAAGTTGTATGCTTGTAAACAAAAATATACATTTCGGGGAAACTGCAAAGTGAACATTTGAGCGCCCAATTATCTTAATGAACTTTTTCGGCTTCTCTTATCTACTAGAGGAACATAGTTGCAAAAAGATCGGACCATGCAGACCTTGGTCAATTCTGACAAACAAATTCAAAATGCCTGTGAGGCAACCATCTTTTTGTTCCATTGGGACCTCGGAGATGAGAGATGCAATGCTTCACAAAGTAGACAACCACTATAAATATGTACAATAAGAGCATACATGTAGAAATTAGGGTAGACCGGAAACTATGCACTCTGTGCTACACCGATATCAGGGCACTTGCGTTACTAAGCTCATCAAAGTATTTATTTGAAACCTTCCAAACACTGCACTGTGCACTCTATTGATATTCTGGCCTCTACTAGGAGCTGCTTTAGAGATCACAGAAGAGAGGCGACCCAACAACTTTTGGGGTGTTCTGCATTGAAAGAATTGTAAAAGGACTTTATAGGTACCCAGAGAGGGCACTATACCATAATCCAATCTGAATCCAGTATATCAGATATTGGTGCTCTTCTAGGACCCACTTTAAAATATGGTAGACTTTTTTTCCAGCTCTGTGAATGAAGCCGGATAAAGAAAATACAAATTCTGGTCTGTGGCAAGAGCTGAACGTATACATTGAAATTAAAGTCTAAGTTCTCTATGATCAAATCTGGCATACCTCTGAGGGTCAAAATACTGAGGACCAGAAATGGAAATATCACGGATTATCATCACCTCTTTTTTCTTGAAATTTAGGCAGAGTTAGTAAAAGCCTTTCCTTGCTCTGACCTTTCTATGCACTTTTGGAATGATGCTCCCATCCCTCAATTGATGAAGATAAGGATACTGGTGTCATCACTGTACATAAATAAATGATGGCCATGAACACTCATAAGCTTTGGCAATGCGCGATGTAAATATGATAGAGAGAGGGAAATAAGTAAGAGTCATCTTTGATCGCAAGAGATAGGAAGGAGGGAAAAGAGTTTATAGAAATAGATAATAATAAATAATGCATGCCAATTGTTGACGCAACCTCAAATCCTAATCTCTCAAATTTTGTCCAGGGGATTACATGATCAATAGTGTCAAATGATGCAGCTAGATGTTAAGATTTGGGGCACTGGTACCACCATCTTTTGCTGCCAACAGAAGGTCATCTGTGGTGGCGACTAAGACGGATTTGATACTCTGAAGTGGGTGTAACCTGTGCTATGCATTATTCAAGAAGTTGAATGGCCAAATGAATTTCAAGATTTTCGAGGCCATTGGCATCAATAATGTAGACTGCTAATTTCATAGAATGTGGGGTACAAGTTGAGAATATTCCAGAGAGGCTGGGTAAATGCCATGACAAGTGATCTGGCTAAGCGAAATTGAAAATTTCAAGAGAAGAACTATATTTAATAATGCCACAAGATACTAATTTTGGAGGTGGCTAAAGGGGCGAAAGTATTCAAGCTAGAAAAGAAGACTTAGCAATGTGAATGTTGTGACCTTCTTCTGCTGTAGTGATTCGAATATCCCTGACCTTCTGAGTAACAGGGAGTCAAATATTTATTTAGATGAGTTGATATTAGATACCTAATCGTGGGATGGAGAGGTATGAAAAATATTTTTACATTCTTTTGTTTTTTCTGCTTTGTACACTTTTCACAGCATGGCATTTAGCTGCCTTTTAACACTGCAAAATGTCTAACTTGTATTATGATATTTTACAGGTGTGGGGATTGGCGTTTTGAATTACCTTGCAAACTCTAATATTTGAAAAGCATAAACTCATCATAGGGAGGCTTGGACTGGGACAGAAAATCGTCCAAGGCACCAGAATTAAAGTTGTATCTGTTGGCAAATCAGATAGATAGAAAAGTGTCTCGCGCTTGCTCCTCAGGGCAGTTTTGAACTTGTAAGGACAAGCTGCATATGTGTTTACAAGCTAGGGGTGGCTGCATACAGTTGTGCTTTCAGCAGGCAATATTTATGGTAATGCCAGAGAAAAAAAGTTCCATCTGTCCATAAAACAGTCTCACAAAGAGCAAAAAATAGCCTACACACTGACCTGTTAAACCAGCCCTTCAGACAGCACAAGATTGCTCTTTAGGCCAGTCCGATGCAGACCATACATGAACAAGAATAGTTAGTTTATCATTTTTCGCCGCATATTACTACATTCATTTTATCATCATATACATGTTCTATTAAAAACATTAGGGTTTCTCTTGGGCTGTATGTCCATGAGAATGCATAGTGACTTCACTGTGTCACAGCTTAGAAGGTGTGAAGCAGACTGAAAAGACATCCCTCACATCACAACAAAGGTGGATCATACTTTAAGGGGACATTCTGGCTGTGGAGCTTTCAGAATGGAATAGATGATTAATGGGAATGGCCTCACGAGCCGAGAAGGACCGGAGTTTTTTCCTTGAGTCTCCAAGGACATAGCAGTCCTTTAAACCTTACTGTAGATCCCACATTGTTATACTTTCTGATGGCTAGCTTGGCTTCTGATTCACACACTCTGGGCTGAATTAGAGTTTGGTGGATGTGTACTCTGGTATAAATGTGACGGTTTTCCCGTCCACCTTATCCCAAGTACATTAGGTTAATTAGGGTATAATACACTTCATAAGCCATACAGATCCTCTTAAACTGCACTCAGTGGGAACATAGGGACTGAGAAAAAAGTTGGTAAACTAAAGCAACGGGCCATGTAGAAATATATCTCTGACTCAATAAGAGAATACATATTCAGTACGAAGTTACTGAGCATAAGAGAACTAGAGAACACTATAATTGTTGGTATAAAATGGATGAAAATGGGTCCTAATGTCTAAGTCAATAACCTGAGATCTAATCATTATACTGGCAAGTGAAGAAAAGAAGAATTTTATCCCAATGTCTCAGACTATCAATATGTGTGAGGCGATTGAAAAGAATGCCAAGCAATTCACAAATGTAGGCATGCGTGTAATTTTATTATGTAACCACCTAAAGGTTTTTTCAAGCATTTCCTACACCTTCTTCGCATCACATGACAGTAAATGCATTATGGACCTTTGCACATGTATTACAGTTATATAAGTAGGACCTCACATTTGAGATGTCAATGCTGTAATACACATTTTCTCTGCAAGGTGTTCTGCTGCTCCCTCAAGCCATATCAAACACCAAAACAAATCTAATATAAAGAAGGGCACAGCTTAAGAGAGAGAGAGCAGAGAGGCAGACCCACAGTGGATCTTTTGGAGCAAGGATATACTCTGTGAGACATGGTAGAGAGAGGGCACTGATTGGGAGAATAGTTCTCCTTCCACAGGTAAGATGGTAGGTCAGATATTGGTGAATATCAGCAGAAGGTTTCTGCTGACAATACAACTATGGAATCCCTAAGCATGAATGTCCAATGAGTAGCCCGGGAGCTACTGATAGTTCACCAACACCCTCGAAATAGGTCTCCAAAGTTAAGACAGGCCCATTACCCCCAGGTCCCTTATGTCCTCGGCCCATTCATTACTAATGGAGATTACTATCTCCTGACAGAAAATAAAAACAAGAGGAATGCTGGGATATACCTACTGCCCCTCCCCCCGGGAGTATAAAGGTAGGACCTACCCAGCAGACCTCCTGTTCTTTTTTTCTGTCTTCGACAGAAATGGCTGATGGATGCTGTTGGTGTGGGGGGACTGCACCTGCTCCTGCTGGGCTTGAGTGGCGTTCGGTCCTCCTGTGGCTCCTCCTGTCCGGCTGCCTGGCTTCTCGGGCAGGGGTGAGGTTCCTGTTGTGTCTCCCCCCTGGCCTGCCGGGCTTGCTGGGGGGGATTGACTTCTCCACGGCCGCTGTTCCGGTTTACCGGCCCTTTGCGGCTGGTGCGCCGCCTCCCGGTTCCTTCCGGGTCGCTGGGAGCGTCTCCCCGAGCCTGGCCGGGTGGGAGACGCGCTGCGCTGACTTTCGGTTCCCGGATCCGGCTGTGGGTGTGTGGGGGCCTTGATGGTGCTACTCGGGCCCCCGCTCCGGGTGAGTCCCGCTTTTGCGGTGTTTTGTACGTTTTATGCCTCTGTCCGCTGTTTGTTGCGGGGCGTTGGTTTCCTGGAGCGTTTACCTTTGCATGCCTCGGATGTCTACGTGGTGAGGTGTTGCCCTGAGGTTGGGGCGGCGGCCCCTGGTGCCGAGGTCTGTCCCGGGACCTGGGTTAGATTCCCCGCCTCGGCAGGTCTTGGGCTCGCTATCCCCACGGAACTGAAATCCTCCTGTGCCAGGGTTTGTGGGTTTGTGTCCCTTCGGAGGTGTAACCCATTTTCTACTTTTTCTTCCGGGGCCGGAAAAGGGTGCTGGTGGGGTTCGGGGCGGTTTCTATGGATGACTCCTGTACCCGGATACCGAGAGCCTATTCTGTGGGCTCGGCTCTGGCCACAGCTCCGTGATTCACTCCCCCACACCCGACACTCGGGATACTGTGTACAGTGTTTGGTGTGAATGTGCGAGGCTGCCGCTGAGGCCTGCCTGGGTGCGTACTGCTCGATCTCCGGCTGCTGTGCCCTGCCTTCCCCCGGAGGGTGCTAGGGTGCTGGTTTCCTGTGCCTGTGCTGTTCCAGGTGGTGCCAGTGCTTGGGGCGTTCCTTCTGATGCTGCCGTCTTGTTGCTGGTGTCACGTGTTCGGTCCTCGGCATTGGGCCCCACATCCTGTGTTTGTGTGTTGCATGTGGGCTCCTGTGGCACGTTCGGTTGCAGTTCGTACGCTGGGCCTTGCCGGACCGGGGTTGGGTGTTCGTGCCTCGCCTGGTTCTGCTGTTGATTTTCGTTGTCCGTTGCACTGTTTTTGTTGTGCTTGGACTTGGGGTTCTGCTCTTGCTAGGGGGTCTGTTCCTTTGCATTCCCCCTCTTGGCTGCTGGACCTGTTCCCGGGGCTGCGTATGTGTGTGGGACTTTACTTGCTGCCCTGCGCCCCCTCTGGTCGCCTCCTCTTGGTGGGTCTAGGTTGGGGGTGTGCGACGGGGTTTGTTTGGCCTCTGCTGTTTGCTGGTTGCTTTTCAGCTAGGCCGCTGCTCTGCCCCTCTCTCTCTTGGGCCCGGGTCTGGGGGGGGGGAGGGGGTGTGCTGCCTGCCTCTGTGGTGGGGCTGCTCTGTCCCTGTGACTCTGCCTGTCGCGCCCTTTCGACTTGAGCGGACGCCTTGGCGGTGGGTGGTCCTGGTTCTTGTCTCGGCGGGGGCGCTCTTCCTCCGGTATTTCTGGGCGGCTCTCGCCTCTCGCGGTTTCTTCCGCCTTGGCAGGGTTCCTCGGTGTTGGGGGTGGTTGTGTTCTGTCGGCTGCCCCTCCCATCTTGGTGCTGTCGCCCTTGGTTCATGCCTCCTGTCGGGTGGCTCTGTGGACCTCTTCCCTTCGGGGTTTGCGGTTTCTTCCCGTTTGGGGGTTTCCTGCTGCTGCTGTTTCGGGGTCCGCGCTGCCTTCGGCTGACCCTGGTTCTCCGGTGGTGTTCGTTCCGTGGGTTTGTTCCCTTGGTTCTCTTCTTCGAGGGTTCCCCTGCTCTTGGCGCTCTGGGGGTGTTTGCCCTTTCTGTTTCTGGCTGGGGTTCCGGTCGCCTCTGTGGTGGCTGGTTCTTTTTCCTGCTCCTGCCTTGCTTGCTCGTGGGTTCCCTGTGTGGTTGGGGTTTCCCTGCCTGCTGGTTTGAGCCTTGCCCTCTGGTGCTCTGGTGCCGGTGTCTCTTCTTTTCGGCGGTCTGTTTGGGTTGCCTTCTGATCCGGCTCTCTGCCCCGTCTGGTGCTGGGTCGTTGTTCCTGCTTCTTGGGCCGCTGCACGGTGGGTCCTGTGGGCTCCCCTCGTTCAGGTTGGCCTGCCGTCCTGTACTTCCTCGGTGGTCTTGCCTCCTCTGCTGGCTGGCTGTTGTGGCCTCTGCCCTGCTTGGGGATCCTGCCCTTCCGGGTTCCTGGTCCTGTCCCTCCTTTGCCTTGGCTGCGCCTGGTTCCTCTCGTGGGTGCCGTTGGTTCTTTGGGGTGCTCTCTCCCCTCTGCCTCTGCTTGGGTTGCTTTTTGGGTGCCTTGGGTGCGGCGGTTCTGCTCCTCCCGGCCTGCTCCTGTTGTCGGGCGTGGTGCATTGTGGGGGCCTGCTTGGTCCTTCTGGTGCTGTGGCCTTCCCTTTGCGGGCTGTTTCCTGGCATCCCCTCCTGTATCGGCGGTATTGGCTGCCTGGGGTCTCCTGGCGGCTGCGGGGTCCTGTCCTGCCTCCTTGTCTCGGGGTTGGTGTGTGGTCCCCGCGCTCCGCTGTCTGCTCGGTCGCTTGGTCTGGCCTGGTGGTTTTCTGCCTGGCCGCCTGGGGCGGTGGGGTGCAATTGGCTTCTTCCTGTGGGTTCTCCACTGCCTCTTCTGGTTTTGGTGGTGGTGCGGGGTGGCCGTTGTTGTTGCCTCTCCTGGGCCTGTGGATTCTTATCTCACTGGATGTCTGCTGGGTCTGCCTCCCGGCCTGCCGGGCTTGCTGGGTGGCATGGCTTCCTCCTGGCCGGTGTTCCGGGTTCTCGGCCCTTTGGGGCGGGGGCACCGTCTCCCCGTTTCTTCGGGGTCGCTCTGCGCGTCTCCCCGTTGCTTGGCCGTGTGGGGGGCGCGCTGCGCTGGTTGCTGTGGCCTGCGTTTGCTTCTGCTTGGCTTTCGGCCGTGGCTTTCTGTGGTGGCCTGTTGCCTTGGGCTTCCTCCCTGTTGGCTCCTGTTCTGGGCTGGTCTGCCTTCTGTTTGTGCGTCCTGCTCTGGGTTGCCTGGTTGTGCTCTTTCTGCGGTCCTGGCCTGCGGGGTGGAGTGTCTTCTGGGAGTTTCATGGGTGGCTTGGCGCTTCTTTGCGGGTGCCCTGTTTGCCTGTGGGGTGTCTGGTCCCTGCGTCGTGGGGTTCCGGTTGCTTTTGGTTGTGGTGTGTTCCGGTCTGGTTCTTGTTTCTGGCCGTCTCACTGTTGCCTTCTTGTTTGCCCTTCTTGCCTCTTCTGGGGTTCGTTGGGGCTTCGGCGGGGCTGTTGGTTCTCGGGCCTGTGCTCTGTTGGGGTCTTGCCCTCTTTGTCCTTCCCTTGTTTTGGGTTGGTTCTGCGGGTTGCTTTGGCTTCGGCTTGTGCTTCCTGCCTTTGTCCCTGGTTGCGGCTTTCGCCGTGCGGGGTTCGTCCCCTGTGCTGGCCCTGCCTTGGGTCTTGCCGGGCTGTGGGTTGTGGTTTGCTTGTGCTTTCCTCCCTGGCTGCGGTTGCTTCTGTGAGGTCCTCTGGGGTGGTTTTGCCTCTGTCTCTCTGGCCTCTGGGTTTCTGCCCCGGCCCTTTGCTTGGGCTGTTTGGGGTCTTTGTGCCTGGCCTTTTTTTTGGTTTGGCTTGGCTTGGCTGTGGTTGTTGTGTCCTTCGTGGTTCCCTTGCTGTTGTCTTGGGTCCTCCGGGTCCTTGGCCCGTCCGGTTGCTCTCCTGCTTTGGTGTTCAGGTTTGCCTTCTTCGGGCTGTTGTTTCCTGCTCCCGTTTCCTCCGCTTTGGCTGGAGTTCTGTTTTGGGGTTCCTGGGGTTCCTTCGGTTCCCTTTCCTCTTTTTCCGGGTCTCTTGTCCCGGTTGGTTACCCTTGTTGGTTGTTCCTGCTCGGGTTTCCTGGAGGTGCGGGTTCCCTTTGCCTTGTGTCCTCGTCTTGCGGGACCTGGTGGCTTGGCTTCCTCGGGTTTGCTCTTTGTTCCCTGGTGTCTGGGGTTTCTCTCTTTCCCTGGCCTTGGGCTCGGTCTTGCCTTTCGGGTCGGGTTCTGGTGGGCTTCCGCTGTTTTTCTTGGTTGGGCCTTTGGTTCCTCTAGTCCGCTTGTCTCCTGCCGGTTCTGGCGTGGGTTGTCTTCTCCTGCCCGTTTCTGGCTTTTTGGCCTGGTGGTTCATGGCCTTTCTCTTCGTGGGCCTCTCTTCTGCTGTTGTCCCCTTGCCTGTGGTGTCTTGGGTGTCTGTGTTCACCCTGTCGCTGGTTGGCTGTCGGGTGTCCTGCGGTGGGCTGGTTGGCCTCTGTGGTGGCCGGTCTGGTCGTCTGGCTGTGCGCCCTTGCTCTTGTTGGGTGTCTGCTGGTCTGGTGGGGTCCCTCTTGTCGGGGGCTCTGCCTGGGGTTTCCCCGGTTCTTCCTTTTTCCTTCTGCGGTTGCTGCCTTGGTGTGGTTTCCGGGGTTGGCTTCTGTTGGGTTGGGAAGGCCGGCTTTTTACTGCTTTGGTATTTCTCCATTAGTAATGAATGGGCCGAGGACATAAGGGACCTGGGGGTAATGCTACATTACTTACCGGTAATCCTCATTACTCCTGGTCCCGTTGTCCTCGGCCCATTCATACGCCCCTCCCTCCCTCCCGGGCGGCCGGCCTTCCTGTCTGGGCTTGTTCGTACAGGAGGTCTGCTGGGTAGGTCCTACCTTTATACTCCCGGGGGGAGGGGCAGTAGGTATATCCCAGCATTCCTCTTGTTTTTATTTTCTGTCAGGAGATAGTAATCTCCATTAGTAATGAATGGGCCGAGGACAACGGGACCAGGAGTAATGAGGATTACCGGTAAGTAATGTAGCATTACATCATTCAGACGGTTAAGACCCTTAACCCCTTCGATGCTGATGACGAGCTCAGCTCGTCATCCGCCACGGTGGGCATGTGCGGATGACGAGCTGAGCTCGTCATCTAACGCGGCTTTTAGAAAAAAGCCGCATAGTGGAAAAATAACCGCCGCAGCGATGCGGTTAAAGCGGAAGCCATCCACGTTAATGTAAGGGCCTCAAACACAAACTGTGTTGGCCTAGGGGGCCAGCAATGTGGCAACATATATCCACAAGGAGATTAAACACATTGTCAGCTCCATTCTATCAGTTACACTATGTGTGTGACCAAAGGGCCAGGGAAGAAGGTTCCAAGCGGTAACCAGAGCTGGAGCCAGAGTGACGTCATCTTAGAGCAGGCCAGCAAGAGTCAGAGGGAATATGCATGATTTGGGTGCTTGATCAGCCAGAAGCTAAGGAAAGTAGGGGCTGGATCTAGAGCTAGGATCCACCTACAAGCCTCCCTTACATGTAGCGTTGTGTGTGCAGGAATGTATGCACATATATGAGTGTGTCTGTCCGTATGTGTGTTTGGCATTATGTTTCTCCTTGATAAAGTTGCTCCCCAAAGCTATGCTTGATTTCAAGACCACCGAAAGCATTTGATGCTTCACATCATACTCTGCTCATCTCCGGCGGAATTTTGTCCATTCTTGTCATAGCGGTATCCCTGGCAACATAATTGTCATCCTTGACATAATTTGAGCATTATTGGTCTAGTTGTGCCTGCTTACAAGAGATCACCCCATATTTTGTGTGCATGACTAACCTCATTTTGACCATCTAGATATAATGGTGGCCACCCCTGACAATAATACCATGACAGATTTTTTTTAAATATCCTGGTCATTTTAATGTCCCGTCCTGCCACTGTGGTGCCTTTGATATGATTTTGAGCATTACTGGTATAGTAAGGGCATCCATGGCACCATGGTGAACATTCATGGCATGCTGTGTACAGCCCGGACATTTGAAGCAGATTCTGCCCACTTTATAAAATGATGAAATGATATCTTGGTACCGCATATTTACTGAAAATGAAAATGGGTATTTTTACGGCAAAAAAGTATATTTCTTTCAGATAAGAAATGTGAAAAAAATGAGTTTTAGTGCTCAATAAAGGAAAATGTGTTTGAAGAAGAATGTTTATTTTCAGAAACTGATATGCTGATGAAGACAAAATGGTTTCATTTCCAAAACACTTTTAAAGTTGATAGCTGGTAATTCAAGCTGAGTTGGGAAGACTTATTGTTGTGGGTATGTCTGGTGTGCCCGGCTGTGCATGCCGCTTCGGTTTTATTTCATTAGTCATATAGAGTCATATCATATTGATAGCGCTTTTCCTAACATTTCAACCTCCACTGAAATATTTTTGTGGTTACTAGAGTACTGTTAACTGATGTGGTGGATATTATGAAGTGCTAACAAATGTTAGTAGCACGGTATCATTTTCTTTGAGCAGAATTAGCTCTTGAAATAGAAAAGGTAGGAGAACCCTGATCTAAAGTGAAATCCAAAGAAAGTTATTAAGCTCTTGAGACCACGCATTACAGCTTTCCCATTGATCTTTGTCCCTGACATTGTGTAAAGTCACTTCTGGGATCCAGCCCTAGGTGCTGATGCACATATGTGTGAACCCTTACTACATTTCTCCATATGCAGCAATCTGCCTGACCAGCATTAGAGCCAGTTCAGCATTCTTTTCATTTGATAGAAACAAGCCTAAAATAAAGTTTATGCCTATGAAAATATTAGGAATGGCCCTAATGTGCTGCCAGTTCCCTGCCCGAGCGTGTAATTGCTATGCCTGGCATGTCATACCAGGGAGGAAATCAGCTCCAAAAGTCCAGCAGCTCAGGCAGATGGGCCACTGCAGTTTGTGTTATATGTAGGCCTGGGCGAAATGTTTGACTTTCGTACTAATATTTTTATGTGACATTATGCATAACTGAGGGCGCTTGAGTAAATAGTCGAATGTGGCAGTGTAAAAGCATTTTCGAACTGTGCAATTATGGGAGACAAATACTTTGTGAATACTAATGATTTTTTGGATAAATATAGTCAGAATCAAAGAATTAATAACCTTGCACCTAAAGCGATTTTAGTGAGGGGTTTAGAAGCGTTTATTACTGTGGTTTAGGTAGTACCACATTTTCGTAGTGACATCAATTTATTGAAATGGATGGAGTTTCTGGTGTCTTGCTCATCTTGTTCCTGCTCATTACCCCTCTCAATCAATGTTCTCCCGTGCATCTTCTCTTCTCACAGTTTACACGGCGCACAGGACACTGTGGCGAAATTGGTTATTTTCCTTGTAGAGCATGCATTATGAGTGAAGCTTTTCATCATGTACCCAAAGTATCATTCTGAAGGACATATCCACTGGAACTTTTGATGCAGCTTAGAAGCACACTAGTTTATGAGTTTAAGAAATGTTTCATATTTAGTTGTACATTTCTGGACTGCTGGTGCTGTGGAAGCTAATGGAAGATTTTCTCAACTTAGAAATGGGTTAGTGTTAAATTAATTTGTATGAAGATCTTCATTATGATTTGTTCAATATATAGTATCACTAACGGCGCCATGCTGAGTTTGCTTATTTGTCTTTGAGTAAAATATATAAAACTCTTTGGTTTTGAGGGTGAGCTGAGACTTCCTGTTTTTCTAACAGAACTCTGTCTGATTTTTAAGAGACTTTTCCTTTTCTACTAGAAATGCTGTTGGGTTCTTTTGTGATTCACACAGTTATAACATAGGGACTGTTATTTTATTGAGATGTTTGTTGGCTAGAGAAACTAGGGAAATTTGGATTTCTGACTATATACTCTGGGCCTCATTTATAAGGCCTTGCGTCAGTTTTGCGCTTCGGATGCGCCACTTTTTGTGACGCATCAGCGGCGTAAAACATGCCCCCTGTTGCGCACTATTTACAAAGTGATGCATCTAAGCAGTCACTTCTAGGACACCGTTGCGTCAAAATCTTGCGCCTGCCTCCAGCAGGTGTAAGACTTACACAGGCCCTTTCACATGGGGCTTGCTCCATGTGAAAGGATGCATTGCTGGAGTTGCTTCACTTTTGTGACACACTTCAGCAATGCGTCACTTTTGAGCTCACAGATACGTCAGAAATACTGATGAATCTGTAACTCCTTGCGACATGATGCCTCATACATTAAATATGACACATCAGGTATGTCACAAGGAGTGCACACTGAGAAGTGACGCATCGCTGCTTTCATGCAGCGATGCGTCATTTCTCATAAATGAGGCCCCCTGTATCCGAGCCTTCCTGGCATTGCATTTTTCCCTGAAATGCCCATTTGAGATTTTATAGTAAAACTCTTTGATTTTTCATTGGACCATAACTCAGATAGTGAGTGAACCCAGTGATTTGATACATTATTGTGCTATTATTGGGCATGATGTTAAAAAGGGTGGCAACTCATATCAATAGATCAAGGGTGCTGGACTTCAGCCACCAAAGTTACATTTTGAGGAGATTAAAATATAGGGTTATAGTAGAACATAGGGCTTTGGCTCCCACAGGAGGACCAGAGCAATGTGAACAGACAGAATGCAAGCCACATTTGTGTTCCATTTAATTGGGTGCAATTTTCCAAAATTTTGTGGAACTAGGCAAAAGGAAATTACTCAAATTGTACACAATACTAGGCATTCTGGGACAAAAAGGTCACTGTCTGCCATTCCCCACCATGAGGTTTGCAAAGCAAATCCCCCAACTCTAATGGGACAGGAGAACTGTGACTGCGACTCAGTGTGCAAGCTCATAGTTTACTGCTTAAAGAATATTGTGTTATGAGGTCTGCCCAAAACACTACAACATTTGCAAGTTTGATATGTTCCATATATGCAATACTCTAAAAAACAGCTTTGTTCTTTAGTACAAGACTGCCCTACCTGTTTAAATAATTGAGTGATGTACAAGTTTACATTATAGCGCTACATGTAAACCACTCTACATTTTCTCAAATGAAGGATAATATTATTTAAATACCCAACATGTGTATGTGACTGCAAAAACATATGAGCACAATCTTGTGAATTTTGGGGAGCCCTATGTTACCATCAGTCAAACTTGCTAATGCACTGAGATTTAAACCAGGCACCACATCATGGTACATTTCTGATATGTAACAATTTTTTAATTCATTAGGATACTTATCGACCATAGGAAAAATAAATACATTTGAACTAGCTCTGTCAACATTATGACGCTTAATAGAATGACAAAAACACCCCGCCTTTGAGATCTAAAGGCAATGATAGTTATTGGAAGGCATTTTTATTTACAGCTTTTAAAATAAATATGGGTGCCAAACTGGGTCCACGTTATCTTCTAATCTTACAGACACAGAAGTAGTAAGTTCTGGATAAATTCGATGTAACATACAACAATGTCTCTAAGGGGCATATACTCAAGGACTTATCGCCGAGTAATCGGCACTTTATCGCAGCCAAAGTGGCGATAAATTTATCGCCCCAGTCACAAGCTGGTGCTAACAGCCGATATCACCAGTAGGCTTTCCCATGCTGTAAGCCGCGACAACACCACTCCACAACATTCTCAATGACCAGCGAGCTCAGCGATAAGATCCCAAAGCAGGCAATAAGGCACGTTAGCAGCAGGAATTTAACACCTGCTCTGACCTAGTGTAAAGTCGGAAGACAACCTGCACCAGAAAAGGGAGCCCAGCCCAGAGCCACATCTGACGAACAACAGATGCCATGAAGCTACTGATCAGCTTGGAGCCCCCAGAGGGCACAACACGCACCGCCACCACAACGAGGCCCACCACCCCCTGGATCCCCTCCCCCCGGACAAAGATATGTTACCTCAAAGCCACAAAATCATGCACAAAACAATTTGCCTGTTGTCGCACAATTACAACAATCAACATGCATGTGTGTTCAGAAACAGGAGAATCACTCATTCATTTTTGAATCACCAAACAAAAAATTTTATTCAAGAAAACGCAAAACAACTATTATGAACAGTCATGGATGGTCTTCTCAGGACAATCTGTAGGTCACAGCCTGTAAGACAAAATACTAGATAAGAATGTGTTGTCTGCGCTCATCAAAGTACAGAAAGAGAGAGTGAAAGAGAGGGACAGCGAGAGAAAGAGAAAGAGAAGGAGAGAGATTGAGAGAGAGAAAAGGGAGCGAGAGAGAGAGAAAGAGGGAGAGAGAGAGAGAGATAGAGAGAGAAAGAGGGAGAGAGAGGGAAAGAGGGAAAGAGAGGGAGAGCGAGAGATAAAGAGGGAAAGAGAGGGAGAGAAAGAGAGAAAGAGAGGGAGAGCGATAGAGAAAGAGGGAAAGAGAGAGGGAAAGAGAGGGAGCGTCCGAGAGAGAGAGAAAGAAAGAGAGGTTGAAGATAGAGAGAGAAAGAGGGAGAGAGAAAGAGAAAGAGGGAAAGAGAGGGAGAGCGAGAGAGAAAGAGGGAAAGAGAGGGAGAGGGACAGTGAAAAGAAAAGGGGGAGAGGGAGAGGGAGAGAGAGTGCCGACACTCCAAACCCTGGTATCAGTGCTCATCTGCTGCCACCGGTGTGTGTATAACCATGTGCCGGTATACACTGCAGTCCACCAGGTCCCTTATCTGAAACAGAGTCCAGATTTATGAACGGCAGAGTCCATACAATTGCACACGCCAATCATCGCTTGCCTGCCCCTGTGCACCTAGGCTGCTGAACCCCAGCCCCTCCAACCGCACAGCGGTGACTGCCCACCCTTGTGCACCCAGGCCTCACTGCTCACCTTCCACCACCGGCGTGTCTCCAAGAGGGCCCAACACGTGCTGGTGCAAGCCCCAAGCCCGGGGCACGCGATCATGGCACACTCCACAAAATGCAGCCCCACTCTGCGGGCCACCAGGTCACACACTTGATGCTGGGTCTTGATTTCGCTATGGCAGAGATCATATCAGTGTACACTGCATCATCACAGGTTGCGCACCCGCTCAGCCCTTTAGGTCACACTAACTCTGTGAACTGCAAGGCAACGCCACGTGCCGCTAGGCCAGCACTGCCTGCTGGCTCAGGCCTACATTGCAGTCCAGCAGGGCTCATATAAATTCTCACCCGTCTGGACCACCAGGACGGGGCATCATCACAGGCTGCACCCCCGCTCAGCACTTAAGGTGGAGTTGTGCCTGTGCCGGCCGCAGTGTATCCGGTGCCACCAAGTCTGTGCCCCACATAACATGCACCCTTTATGATTGAGTCCCATGGTGCGGACGCCATCATGTCACCTCCGGCACTGGGGAATGTGAAGTGCCAGGGCCCTAGGCCCTCACGTTTAAATAATAACCACACGGATACACCCAGATAGAGAGTGGAAATGGCATCCAGCATGTGCGCCTGGCCCTTTTTATTGGCAGGGTCACATGTCTTGTGACAAGTGTGCTGGATGGGTATGGTGTGGGTGTAAACCAGCCATGAGGGAGTGGCTGTGGCATGCTGACAACTAGACTTGTGATCGCAAATCACCACAGTGAAGACCTGGGACATGCAGCGTTGTCACCCTTCCCTGTGAGCGTAAGCGAAGTGGGCTGGCCTGGCGTATGCCAGTCCAATGTAAGGGTGTGAACAATGACCCCGGGGCTCTGGGCATGGTTCTGTACTTGGCTGGACAAGGAAGTAACTAATGCGTGTGTCCCTGTTGTTGTGCTGGCGCCACCCGAACTGCAATCGGCAATGTGTCACCCTGTTACCCAAGTCCCACAACATGAGCAACATGGACGTAAGGGGGAATCACTGACCTTACATTCAACCATACTTCCACACTTGAAAGATCAGAGACATGACACATCTGTGTGAATATATTTAGTAGAGTATTGTAGCTGGAGCAGTACAGGGCCATGCTAACCCAACTTTACCTATTTGGCCCGATGAGGGCCAGCCAGAGTCCCTCAGGGAATGACAAGTGAAACGGAAAGGAAAGAACTCAGTCTGCAAATTGCTGTTTCATTGGTGACCAAACAGAATATGGCAGTCCATGTCGAGGTCCAAGGTGAGTGTCGCAGAGTGTATCGGGGGACAGTGGAAGGTGATGATGCAGAGAGCAGAACCAAGCAGAAACAGACCATATGGCGGAGATGAATGCTGCTGTGTCCTTCTGACCACAAAGGCAGATTCTTCTGCATCTTTGTCCTCTGCTGTTTCATGTGCCTCACATGTGGGTGGTGGTTAAGGGTGGGCGTAAAATCCGTTTCGCGGGCGAATTTGCGAATTTTCCGTGATTTCGCGATCCTCGAATTTTCCGAAATCGCGGTAAAATCCGCAAATCAGCGGGGACGAATTTTCAGCCAAGCAAGGGTTACAGCAGCAGGTGCAAAAGTTGAACCTAATTTCTTTGTAACCTTTTACAAAAGGATTACAAACAAATTAACTTCAACTTGGACACCTGCTGCTAATTGCTTCCTGGCGCCTCGTTGCCTACTTGCAACTATTCTCTGACCCTGCTCTGACCCTTGAAGCAGGGTCAGAGAATAGTTACAAGTAGGCAACGAGGCACCTGTCCAAGGAATTAAACCTCACCAGGAAGCACTTACAGGTATAAAAAACAGGAAGAAGGGAGAGGATGGCAAATACACCCATTTTGTGTTGTCAGGAGGGGTTAAACTAAAAGAGACCTTTACAGCACAATTTTCATATGCATTTTGCTAAAAAAAAAAAAGCTGTATGTTCTGTAGGTTCAACTCAGGAATCTGGCCCTTCAGAGATCCGGCCTCTCTTTCTTTCTCTCGTTCTCTCTCTCCCTCTCTCTTTCCCTCTCTTTCTCTCTCTTTCTATCTATCTATCTATCTATCTATCTATCTATCTATCTATCTATCTATCTATCTATCCATCTCTCTCTCTCTCTCCCTCTCCCATAAAAGACTGCATGGGTAACTTCGCTATGCAGGCGACTCACGAAGACGCAAAAAGCCCCGCGAACACGCAAAAAACCCCGCAAATACGCAAAAAACCCCGCGAATACGCAAAAAAACAAAAATCTGCAAATTCGCACAAATTCGCGAATTTTGCGGATCGCGAATTCGCAAATCCGCAAATTCACAGATCGCGAATTCGCAAAATTCGCCCATGCCTAGTGGTGGTGTTCTGTCTCCAGCACTGTGTGGCAGTAACACCTCAGGGGCCGGAAGTGGAATGTCTGCCGCACTGTGTGGCACTGACACTTCAGGGGGCAGAGATGTAGATGGAGTGGTAGCAGCAGCATCCATCAGCGCCAGGCCTAGTGGCAGCAATGCCATGAGGATGGTCTTTAGGGTGTTGAGGAAGCCAGCTACCTCTCACTGGTGTGCAGCCAAGGCAGCTGCTCTTTTTGCCTGCGTCCGCCCCATGTTCTCCATGATTCTCTGCATGTGTCCCAACTCGAGGGTGACATCGCTGGAGCCACTCTGACTAGACAGTCGTTCTTGTCTCCGAATCAGGACTTCAGTGATGTCAGCCACGGTTTGTTAGAGAGCATGGATCGGACTGTGGGTGTCCATTAGGGACTGTGAGTGGTCTCCGATGGGACTTAGACACCCGCTTATGGCATCAAGCTTGGCTGCCATGCGGTAAACCCCACCTGCACCTGTTCAGCCAGCTTCTCCTGGCACCCCAACATATGGCGTTGGAAGGCCATGTGTTCTCCGTGGGGGTCCTAGGAGGCAGCCATGTTGGTGGGTGCTGCCAGCTGTGTGTTCTGTGCTGGGGGTGGGGTCTCCTCATAGCAGCTGGGCTGCCCTGCTCCTGGAGGTGGGGTGCGGAGGCTCTTCTCGAGCTGCGGTGTTGGAGTCGAAGGTGTGGTGGTCCTCTTCATCATCAGAGAACAGAGGTCTGGGCTGCTCTGCAGGAGGTGTTGGATTCCCCTCTGCAATGTGAAGGGGAGATGCATTTTAACATTGTGTTCACATGTATGTTAATGCATTTGACTGCATGATAATGTACATCGTGACTGTTTGGGAGGAGCTGCCTATCTAATGCGGGACTTTGGACATTTTCACAACATCACCGATGTGTGTTTGTATTTGTACATTCTCAACTCACATGTCAAATGTGATTGGCCAGTTTCTATAGACAAGCACCACCAGTTGTGTCCTCTGTTCTGTTGTGGATGTGTTGTGGTTTGTACCACATCGTTGTCAATGTTGGTGTGCTCTGCATGTTATGTGTGTTGGCAGCATTTTGGGGGAGTCACCCCTGTAGCTCTGATTTTAATGCCCCTTAACCCTTTCATGTGGTGTGCCCCTGACTTCTGTGCTCATACAGTGCAGAGATGTTGCATACTTGGATACATTGGTCTCTTGATGTGAGTTGGGGTCTGGGACATGGTTTGTCCACAGATGTGCTCTACTTAATTGTGCATGTGTGCCATTGTGCCCATCTCCTCCGTACCCCCAGTCCCTGGTCGTTACTCACCCTGGTGCTGTTGTGTCAGGTCATGCTGAGCAGTGTCCAGTCCCTCAACTCCTGCCACCGTCTCCCCACTGATGACTGTGGACCCCATTTCCTCCATGTAATCCAGGTCCTCCTGTGGTGCTGAACTCCCACCTTCAGTCTGCATTGCTGCCTTCCAGTTGTTGGCAAGTTTCTGCTTGGTTTTGCGCTTCACATCATTCCAGCACCTTTTGACCTCTACCATTGTACTCTTCAGCACGCCAACCTCATTCACCTAGTCTACGATGGACTGCCATTCCATTTTTGGTTGTCAATGACACAGTGGAGTTGATGAACAGTAGTTGATGGTGTTCTACCACCTCTGTAATCAGGGTCGGGTTTTCCTGCAGACTGAACCGCTTCTTCCTACTCTACTTCTCCTTGCCCTTCCCTGACCTCGAGGTCCCAGGCCGGTCCTCGGGGGGCTTGTAGGGTTCTGGTTGTCCACTGTACTTGCTCCGGCTACCTCCATTGTGCATCGCAGTTTTTAGGCTTTTGTTTGTATATTTTTTTCTACTTTTATAGAGTTTTTTCCCACATGCCTCGTGGGAATTGCAGGCCTGTCACTGGTTTTCACAGATTTTTGTATCTCGATTGGCCTCATCGCTACTATTTTTGCGTTTGTGTTTCATGTTATTTTGGGATCGCGTACATTTTTACGCAGTCATTTGACGCATTGGCGTGGGACTATCGCATGGTACCGCTGTGTTGGGAATACTACGTTAACACAGCGTTATTTTTCCGCAATAAACTGCGATGTAATGAGTTGCGTTAAGCTAATTTTGCAGTAATTATCACACGTTCTTGAGAATATGCCCCTAAGGGTCAATTTTAAATAGCACAATTAATTGCTAGGAGCAGAAGGAGAAACCAGGGAGACAAAAAATTCAATGTGACAACATAAATTGGGTTTTTGGCAACTACATATATTTATTATAAATAATTTTATATATTTAAACATGTATTTGAACAGCACTGTGTTACATTAATTGGTATATAACCTGTGGGATACTTGTACGCCCTGCATCGCAAAATGCGATGCAGCGCACGCTACAAAATTCTATTTATTTATTTAATAGTTTACTTACCTCCAATTATCCATATTCCGGTGTTTACTACTCCCCATCCTGCCCCTCCTCCGCCCTGCCTTTCCGCCCCACGGAACTCCCTCCACGGGCCGCAAGTGTCCACTAAAGTAGGACAATGGATGATTTTAGGAATGAAGTATAGAAACAGTGTATTGAGTTAAGGCATGAAAGATGATGTCACGTGCACATTGGTGGAGGGTGTCTGTTGGAACATCAGTAGATATTAAGGCAAATATTCTAATCAAAACCTACATACCGATAAGGACACACGGGAGACTCAACAGGAGCCAGAACAGGGTGCCAATCACCATTCTCTCCAGCAGGCCTTACAGAGCAGGACCGCAATGATGAAGGTGGATTAACATGAATTTGCATATGACAAGATAGGACTAGACCGCAAGCGGTGACTTTAAACTACAAAAGCAGTTTTTTGGGCCGAACTGGTTTTCCTATTCGATGATATGGGGTTCAAAAAGAGAGGCGAAAACCTCAGTGCGCTTCGTACCCTTACTTTCAGAGGCATTATTTGAGATCTGATGTCCAGGACCAATGAAAGCCTTTAGAAACATTACCTGGCATGGCTTTATGTGTTAAAGGACACCTTTTTAGCCCAGTTACATATTTAGAATTCTTTCAAAAGTTTTCTGTGACAAAGAACTCCAACAGAAGCTGCACAAAGCATCAGAAGTGCATTGTTTCAAGCTATATTTAACTGTATAGAAAAACTCCGCATGGGATGTGTTTCAATGGCAGGTTTCTCTGCTTTCAGCTGTCACTCTCCTTGACTGAGCCCCAGTGCGCACTGTGGAAAGAACAGAGGTCCCGTGGTTTCTTTGATAGTGAGAGCGTGTTAAATAACTAGAGAGCGCCATTAGGTATTGTGCATTAGCACAGGTTAGTTGTGTTTCATTATTTGCAAATAAAAGGATCCGAGTGCTCGCAAGGAAGCTGCAGGCAGGTACCTTCGCTTGATGCCCGGAAAAAAACGCCCTGTGCTGTTTTGGGACAATCTTGACGAACTTTTGTGATTATTAATTTGCTCGCGTTTCCGTCTGGAATTAGAAAAAGTCAAGATGCATCAAAATTAGCTTTAGTTTTCCACAAAGCTAGAACAAGGTTACCTAGCAAAGGAACGGCCGCTGTTTCTTATTAAAAACATCGGGGCTAGGTGAAGACAATCCAAATCGTTAAGCAATTAAACCACGGACACATACAATCTACATAGAACTAGAATCATTAGGTTAAAATCAATAACAGAAACGCCCTCTCGGGGGTCAGAGGTGACCATCCGGTGAACCCAAGTATTTCCTTTTTTTTCTATTCCTTCATTTTGATCCTGGACATTTGTTCATGTCTGATATATTAATCTTCTCCACTTTGATGAGCACTGACCAGACTGCAGGTTTGGGCTTAGCCTTTAAATACCCTGTAACCTTATGATTTTCGGAAGTGTACACAATTACCTTTGTGCCGTTTTCAAACTTTAAAAAACAAACATGTTGGCTGGCAGATCTTGAAAACAATTGCCATTTTATCTTTCCTTTACAATATGAAATTATGGCAGCAAACACACCGTGGGAATATTTATACATGTGTAGGTTTTATTAAAACATAGAAATTCCATATGTTTTATTTCCAAAGTGCATTTTAATATTTGACTTTAATGATTGACATTGCACACCGTGTCTGTCACTTACTCAATCAGGACTTGAGCACTATCCTGTCTGAGCAGACTCATTTCTGCCACAGGACTTCAAAGGGAGCTCGAAGTTGGAAGGGTCAGCCTTGGACTTGCCTGGCAAAGGCAATCGAACCCTTTTAAAGGGATGATGGGAAAAGACTAAGTTCAAAGACGCCTTCTGAAGGCACAATAATAGAATGACCATCTCAAAAGAGACATTGGCTGTATCTCGACACATAGTTGTGAAAAGCCTCTGTCCACAGAACAGTGTGAACGAACAGCACAATCATGTGCAAGAGGCCGCCTTTTCTTGATATGAAGTGACATTTGAGATTCTGTGCAAACAAGGCAAAGCTCGTGGGATTTTCTTCACCATTCCCTGTTGCGAAAATAAATGGGCGGGGAGGGGCTATATATAAAACACATTTTTCATTGGTTACTTTATGAGAGAGAAATTCCAATAAAACATCTAAGGGATGCCGCGTTATACTCATAAGCAACGTACCCGGTTAGTAGCCAGGTACTAATAACCAACGTTGCCCTTACCAGTTAAAGAGAATTTTGTTTTATGAAGACAAATGAGCGAAATCAAGACAGAAGTCTAAACAGAGCCATACCTCAAGAGATAAACAGAAACAAACATCCTGAGTGTGAAGGGTATGCTTGCAGTACCAGGGACATTTAAGCCAATGACCTGACAGCTATGAGCTGCAATGTCCCCTATCTCAGCCCAGTAGATTCTGTTGCACCATTCTTGATTCAGCCATCAAGTGGCCACAGGGTTACCAGCTCTTACTACAATGAAAGCTTTTTTCAACATTTGAAGTTTATTTGAGAAGACGGGTCAAAATTTTAATCTGACTAGGACGCCTGTTATGATTGGTATAGTATTTATCTGGAAAAAGTGGAGAAGCTTGGAATTTCTGACGAGAAAGGCAGTGAGACAGAAACTGAGAGTCGACATCCCAGAGAGGGACAACACCTGAGGAGAGATTAGGCTGCTGCCACAGTTGGGATAGGAAACAACGTACCAGGTGGCACTAGTGGCGAGAGGGCACTCCATCATCTTGGTACCTCACTGGAGTCAGATGGTAAGACTCATCTCATATTGTGTGTAATTTATATTTTAGGTGAATTATTAGTGTTACATTATGTGGTTTAATGGGCTTTTTTCCAGTCTGCTTCACATATCTCTTATCCTCCGTCCAAAATAAGGACTATGGACACAGACACAAGTTGGACCTGGCAGACACCACAACAGCGTTGTTATTCATTACCTTATTACAGATAAAACCTTTGCTGAGGTCTGTCACTTCATATTGGCCATTTTAGTGTATGCCCACTAATTAGCAGAAGAAAATCATCAGGAGAATCAACCACCCTCGCATAATATGACAAATCACAAAAGCTGCCGGCTCCCTTCCGCACTGATCACGTTTCGACCTAGCAGTGACGTGCTCATCACAGGCCCTCAGTGGTGCAGGTAGTGGTAGCCTAGCTGCTAACACACAACTATAAATAAATATGTCAATACTGCAGGTACTGCCCAAGGGCAACCCAAACCAGGCCGCGTCAGTACAGACGGTGATGGGCTCTGCGGGGATCTCTGTCCTCACAAACTGGGAGATACTGTGCTAGAGAAAAAGTTGCAAACTGTTGGCAGTTAATAGATGCTGCACTTTGGTGGGAGGATATCAAGCATGTGAAACACACTCAGTGCTAAATATATAATTAGTCTGGAATAATACGATCTCATTATGCCTTCTTAGTTGAAAGGTAATTGATTTTCCAAAACGCCTTCCTTCCATGTCACTGCAACAGTGATTGTTATGGATGGGGTGTCACTGCGTAACTGGTGAGGCTTTCATGTCACTTATTTGGCACCGCGATGTTCCCATGAGATATCCTTTCCTATTTGCTCAAAAATTGATTCTTTTCTCTTATCAGCAGCGATACTGGGTTGTAATTTAATCCAGGCAGGACTCTCATTCACAGCAGCCTTTCTGAGATGACTGCAGCTGTTCACCCTTAAAAGTTCTTTTTTTTTTAAATGGAAAGATATCTTGATATCAACCGCTTTAAGTGAATGTGCATCACAGTCCCAAGATCCTCGCTAATGTGGTGTAATTTGCATAAAGATAGGTCAGAGGAGCAGTTCTTAAAATTTCTAAATGACTTTTCTGACAGGCATTTTGCCAAATAAATGACAATAAATGTGACAGCATGAAAATGATGTTTGGAACAGGATAAGCAAATAAACCTGCAGTCACACATTTGTTACTGTAGTGTTAAGGTTAGATCACATACTACTATACAGAAGAGCTTACCTCACTTGAGCTGACAGTACCTTGCAGAGTCACTTTACAGAAAAAACACAATAGCAACGCCTATTTCATGACCTTTCGTCCACCGGGTTTAACTCCTTGCAATCGAGCTGATTAAATTCCATTTTTAAAAGGCTACACACTAAGAAACACCATGGAACCCATTTAATGCTGAACTGTACAGACAATAAGCTACATTTTACTAGTTATTGCGAAAGATTGGTGGTGCCACGCCCCTAGTCCAGAGGCAACATATTTTATAATGTGTATCCACATTTATGGAACCGAAAAAAAATCCTCGGTTAATATTTGTAAAGGTTCTGTATCAATATCACCTGAAAAATTCTAATGTACAAAAATAAACGCACTTTTTATTTTTAGGGGAAAATACTTCACGAACATAAATTTCCAAGATGTAATTTATTTGCGCAAATAGCTGTACTGTAAGGGCGAAACAAGTAAAACAAGGCCAAAATAGTATATTATTCACAAATGTTATTTCATTGAAAAAACATAAATGTAGAGTGTGCGTTGACAAAAGCATTTGTGCTTGTATTTTTCATAAAAGGTAAAAGTATTACACATCCAATTATTCACTGAAGATATAGCTCCACTAAAGAGAAAAAAAACAATCACAGAAACTTTTAAGGATTGCACGTGGAAAGCTGCCATTGGGTTAGATTTATATCTGTAACTTTAAAAAGTTGTTTGAATTCATAAAAGTCACAAAACTACACACACCTTGGGTTGCACATCTGGTGGTGTAGTTTTACGTCTCTCATGAATAAGGCCCAGAAGCTGCTTTCTTGAGGCAATGAGGAAGCCAGAGAGGGAAGAAATATACAGTTGAAGAGAGTAAGACATTGAAATTAAATGGCTGGAGTGGGAGAAAGTGCTTGTGAGAGGAAGTAGTTCCTAAAAGAGTCAGAGTTCTCGGTAGCCTGCCCAGGGTTGAAAGATGGAACCAGGATACCTTTTAATAAAAAAACCTAGAAGTAGCCTCCATGGGAGTAGTTGACATACACTGTTTCGCCCTCAGATAATGTCAGTGCTGCTACCTTCCCTGTTGCATCTCCCTCATTGTACATTTTCATGTGGATCCACATGCTGAAATGGGTGCTGGAGGAGGCAGAGCAGGAGCTAGAATGCCCAAGGACCTCCTACTTCAGAGTTTAGAGAGATGAACTCTACAATGCTGCTGAAGTCTAAGATCTGTTACCTGCCCAGGACAGGCTTAACTGGATGGTCTTCTAGAAATTAAGCCTTTACCCTAGATTGCACATACTGCCTCACTTTTGAGGCGCCTATGCACTTGGAATAGCTGGGGTTTGAGCGTGTGCTTCCATGTGTTCAGGAAGCTTAGAAAGCTGTAGGACACAGAACCCTACTCTTTTACTTTAGAATATCATGGGCACCTTGTTCTGTGGTTGCATAGGAGTGAGGCTGATTCTGTGGCAGGATGAATAATTGGTGCTTCATCGGTATTGTGGGATGTGGGGTGGTCTAAAGACTTGGTTTATAGGATGTTGTAAAGGTGCTGCTTGGTTTAGAAATTATAGGCACATTTGGACTCTTCACATTAGCAAGCCCCATCCATTATGATTTCAAAATGCACTTCAAATCTTTGGCCATGGGGGTCATAGATGAAATGGGCCAAAGAGACTCAATCGGCGGAAGGACCTGACGCAGGGATCGCCATGCCGGGAAGATCGTAGGAACGGAGGCATTAGCCTGGAAAGAAATGTTTTTATTGAAGAACTTTATTTTTATATGGACAATGTACAAATCATGAAACAGGAACCTTGGATGTGACTTAACCTATTTAGCCTTGAAAAAGCCCCGGCGCAAATCGCCAAGAGGGGGCGAAACACGTGTCGGCTGTCCTTGTTGTTTGATTAAAAATAAAGAAACCTTGCTGCAAACAGAATTGTCTCTGGCCCTCATATTACGAGCTGAGAGAAACGGATATTAATCCTGGCAAACAAAACCAATCTTATGTGGAGATCACACTTACAACTTCTCGAATCTGTTTCCCCAAACCTGAAGCCCAAGAGGTCCAGAGCTTCGAGTGTGTCTCCATCCACCAACTAACTATACTTATCTAAGTGTTGTCTAAAGCCTAGAAATCCTTGGGCCTTTGCTACTTTATCCACGCCAAAGAGACTCAATACCTGTTAACTAAAAGGCAAGATCTTCATAGTGGCATGTGCTGGGCCACAAAGATTTTGTAAATGTAAATTGATACTTGTATAGCGCACTACTCACCCGCAAGGGTCTCAAGGCGCTTGTACGAATACCGCTGTGGAACCCATCCTGGCTTTCCCAGTGAGGCGTCCACTCCTGGGCACACCTAAGGTGACAGCCAGGCATCCTTAGCGTTGTGGGGGCCATTGTGGAGATTAAGCAAGCTATTGGCCAGAGTTGCAGAATGGGCTCCATGATTGGAATAGGCACCGAGGCGAGAATTATCAGGTCCATGGAATTTTGAGCCCAAGACCCGCCGAGGAAGGGAATTGAACCCTGGTCCCGGGCTAGACCTCTGCATCAGGGTCTGCCGCTCTAATCATTGAGCCACACTTCTCCACACTTTTGAATTTCTATAGGAAAATAACTAACTAACTGAATGACTCAGTGAATAAAAGAATGGGACAATCAATAGATAGATGAATAAATGGTTGAATGAATTACGCCATATGTCTACAGCAATAAGCTTGGTAAAGGACTATCAGAAATACTGGTCAGAGGAACACATATTAAGAAATGGTTCAAGTTATTCTAAAGAACAAAAATGTATGTTAGAATTCATTTCCACTACAGGTATTTATTTTTGTTTGCATTCCAGTCCATCAATCTCTATCCATGGATCCACATGAGACAGGGACCAACCATATGCAATCATCGTTGGCCATACCAGAAGACGTGATAGTTTAGCCTACAATGCTAGACCAAATCCTTACTGTAGGGGAACAAAAGCAATGAAAGACATGTTTTGATCACAGTCAGTGAAGAACAGCTTGAATCTTAAGGCACAGTGACGTATGGGAACTATGTTTAGACATACCTGGCCCACTTATTTAAATCACTAAGGAGAACAAGAAGTCATGGGCAGAATGTTTGAATTATTCTGAGTTTCTAGTCTATAGTTTAAGTCAACACTAGTTTGCATATGGTTGAACCGTCTCATTAGTCCCAAAGTGAGTAAAAAAGATTGACTACTTTGATGTAAGCAAAAACTGTAGACATATTTGTCTTTAGAGAGTGAACCCAGCTTTGTCTGTAATGAGAATCTTTTTCGGTGCTTTGAGACAAAACATCTGTTCTTGCATATACCACTCTGTCACTGATTAGACGCAGATGTTAGAGACAGAAGGCACTATTTTTGCATGTAATGCCAAAAGGCATCACTTGGTGACTAACATGTTTTTAATGTAAGACTTAACAGGTAGATGTTCTCGATAAGAGTTTTTTTTGTTGTTGTGAGGGTGTACATTAATTTGTGAGCCCTCTACAAAATGGTTTGGCTTTCACATTTTCAGCTTGGTCGCATTTTGACAAAAAAATATAAATAGTATATTATAACCACGTGTAGAGGTAGCGACTTAATTTTCCTTGACATTTTTTGAAAATATTTTTGTAGCTGTTTGATTTGCGCATGTTTCCGCATATTCACATTTATATCAATATTCGGGTTGGCTGTGGACTACTTTCTATATTTTTAAAGGCATTAACAATGCTTGATGTAGGATACACAAAGAAGCCCAACATTGGGTTGTCAAACTTAGCAGCTAAACATGAATTATGAGGGAGGCAAAATCTACATCTGCCCGAATACTTTACTAATTAGGTCGTCTGGGAACCAACTCAGAGAGATAAATGAACAGTGTCACAGTGATATATAGATACTCACATACAAAACACACATTCCTTCTACACGTTTGACCAGATATATGGAACTATAAACGATACACTATGAAATTCCTGAAATCATCTTGTCTAACTAGTCACATTGTCCACCTCGGTTAATGTCCTTCACATCTAAGCTCTATTGTTGTATGAAAATAGCTCTGCACACACCGTATATGTAAAATGATATGAAATCGTGTGGGAAAGGTAAGAACGCAGGTGAACGAAATGGACATAAAGTGCACGGGGCCGATTCAAGGAGATTTTTCACACTTAAACGAAATCATCTTCTGAATTTTTTTAAAATGTAGGCATGGCTACTTTACAAATGTTTCACTAAGCAAGAGCCACAAGTAACTGTAATGTTAATAAGATATATATTTGGATACTGTTAGCACTCTGCAGTTTTAAATAAACACAAACATTTTGTGGTACATTTCTCACTCAGTGCTGGTTTACACTTCGGTTTACCAGGGGTGAGTGATGCAGATAGTTCAGGATGGTGCTCTAAAATACAGAGGGGCAGATTTACAAGTCCCTTGCGCCTCTTTTACGCCGCCGTTGGGTCACTTTTGTGACGCAGCGGCGGCGCAAAAGATGCGCCATGGTGCGGGGTATTTAGAACGTGATGCATCTGGGAGATGTGTCATGTTGTAAAGCCCTGCGCCAGAAGGAGGCGTTCCTGCACAGGGGGAGGCGTTCCGGTGCAGGAACGCCTCCTGAAAGTGGCTGAGTGAAATCTACAAAATTTCACTCAGTCACTTTCGGGCCCATGCTGCGTCAAAATCCTGTGCCTGCTTGAAGCAGGCGTAAGGATTGACGCAGCATTAACAAGATAGGGCCCTCCAGAGCATTGCTTGAGCTGCGTCGCGCTTGCGATGCAACTCCAGCAATGCGCCACTTTTATGGCATAGGTGCATGAAGCATCTGTGCCGTTTTTGCCCCATGGTGCGCTGCATTGTAAATGCGGCGCATCCATGGTGGCGGAGGCATGGCGCACAATAAGGGGCGCATCCCTGCTGATATGCAGGGATGCGCCACTTATTGTAAATCTGCCCCCCAGTGTTACCAGTGCCAGTGAGGGATGGAGCGGCAGTTCAGATAAATCATCTTGACTGAAGAACTTTCTAATTAATCAAAATTCCAGAAATGTCCCACACTTTTACAAGCAGGCTCCGCATTAACCATGCGCTTGTAGACATTTGGAAATAGTGCACAGTTAAGATGAAAATATTTCTGAATCGGCAACATTTATAGGTTAGACCATGCACAAGCGCTAACTACACTTTATATTTTGCATGTCTCCTTGGGAGTCGGCGCATCCGAGGGCCTTTTTGCAAGTTCCCCAGTAGTTTACCCAGAGCTACCCATCCCAGGGATACTGATAACTCCGGGGAAGGTGTGTTAGAACGGTATTAGTAGTGGGAGTCTTAAGGGTTCCTTAACTGAGAAATGACAGGGTGAATTAATCATTCCAATACACTATCACCTGGGTAATTCCGCACTTAGCAGCAGGTGAAATCTCAGGGAAGAAAACACGAGCCCTGCCACAAAATCACAGAGTATTTCATTCTGATGACTCATCGAAATTAAAGGGGCACTTGTGATGAGGCCCTGAGTGTATTAACACTGGACTTCCTGAAAGTAATAATCACAATCATGTTCATATTTCTTAATCCAGTTGTCGTGTGCTTTATGAATGAGAATATTTCGGCTCTATTGGCAATACTCTTGATTAGCATATTTGGAAATGATTTGCGCCAGTGTTACATGTATGCGTCCACAGCACATTATTTATTCCCAATAATTACCCGATTTCAGGTTGAAGATCACATCAATAACTGCTCCCCTACGCATGGACAAAAGTTCATTAAAGATCAATTTTCCTTTTGAAAATTGATGATGATCTTTCTAAAGGTTTAACATTAATTATTTAGTTCTGAGAGACGGTATGGATTATTTGACAGGGTCAGTAGACATCACTCCCAGGCGTACAGGTAAAAAGGCCTTTACATTTACGCCAAGATTCCGGTGACACCTTCCCACAGACTATGGTTGGAGGACAAATTTGAGTGTATCTACAGTCCATCAGAGCCCAGCCTTCTACTGTAATGTAATGTATAATGTATAGGCATTTATATAGCGCACTACTTACCCGTAGGGTCCCAAGGCGCTTCGACCGCTGCGAAACCCTTCCTGGCTTCCCTGAGAGATGGTCCCTTAATGGGTATCTCCAGGGTGGGACCAGGCATCCCCGGCGGTCTGGTGGGGCCGTTAGTGAAGATGAGGCAAGCTAATGCCCAGAGTTGCCGAGTGTGATCGCTGATCAGAGTGGGCACCGAGGCGAGAGAATTATCGAGTCCGCTGACCCTGGTCCAGAAACCTGCCGCGCCGGGAATCGAACCCTGGTCCCGGGCCGTCCTCTGCTCTCGGGTCTGCCGCCTCTAACCAGTGAGCTAACTTTAAAATCATGAAGCATTCACTGCTACTACTGAGTTGTAAAGGTACACAGCAGAAACATCTTAAAGGACAGGTCAAAATGTACAACATGGAGGAAGAATGCTAAAGTAAATTATCCACGAGTGGCTTTTGCCAAACCAACAGAAGAAAAAGATGGCCAACACACATAACCCCAAATATCCCAGAGTCCTCCTTTGTACATATCAGTAGCAAAACACAACACCAGTCCTTATCAAAGCTACCACGCATTTTGTTTCTCTGTCACCTGCCATAGCAACATATTTTAGGGAGAAGTAAGGAGTTTTGGTATCTAGATCACCTTGAAATTAAAAAAGAGTATACGTTTTAGTGGGTTGTAATCAAGTAAGGATGGGGGCTGAAGCTTGGGAGGGTACGTAGTAAAAGAAAGTGTTGCTGCATAAACAATGTTATCTGTGATAAACACATTGAGAAGCAAATAGGTGAATGGCTTAATGAAGTTATGGCAAAGATCAGTGTATAATCTGATTTGAATCTTGCCCCAAACCTTTCTTACATCAATAAATAAAATGAAATTGACTGAAGTAAAAACCATACATAGAGAACAGGCTTGCATGATCCCGTGCACTTTTACTTGACAAAATAATTCTTTGGGTCAAAGCACCGTCTTTTAAAGTTCTGCTTGTAATGTTCAGGTGCCATGTTTAAATCTGTACAGGTAAAGCACATTCTACTGAACATATGTTGAGAGCACAATCAGATGCTCAAAGAAAGAAGTGAGTGAACATATGTGGGAACTCAAATATGCGTATGATTAATATCTGATAGAATTACTTGTCATGAACTGCAATGTACAGTTACAAGTTTCTGACTCTATGAAATAGAACATATCCATAGAGATCCCCTTGGTGGCAACAGAGAATTAAAACTCTGCAGGAGAGAGGTAATATGGATCATGCACCTTAAGGAAGTAGAAGAGGGACTAAACATTGATCACAAACTACCGTATTTCTTGAGTGACTGAGTATACACAACACATAATCTTACTTTTTGGTTTCTTGATCAGGAAACCTCATCCGCTTCCCTTCCCATACTTTTGAATCCATACTGGGAGATCTTATGTCCATTCATTGTGAGGTATCTGGCAGTTAATTAAAATATGTGACCAACTTACCTCTGCTTGATACCACACAGTAACAATACTTTTGTTCCCAACCATTCATCAATTCATCTGGACTGAAATATATGTATTGTCTATATCTGCATGCTTTAATGGTAATACTCAGGATGCAATCTCAAGTAAAGTAAACCTTTTAGCACCACCGGTGCCCTCAACTAATTTGAAGGGGGGCGTTTATCCCATTTTTCACTTCATTTTACTTAATTCTATGAAAGGTTTATGATGAATAGGAAAATGTGGAAACTCAGTATACAATAATACTCAGGATGTAATTTTAAGAAAAAGTTAATCTTTTGTTTACCACCGGCTCCCCTAACTAATCTTGAGGAGGCAGCTCTTTCAATGTTTGAATTCATTTGACCTTTTTCTACAATATGTACATGAGAGAAGGACAATGAGGAGACCGGAGGCCTAGGATAAATGTTACATTACAGGTAACTCAGCACATTCCAATAGGGCCACCGTGGAAGCACCCTGTATCATGTGACTCTCCATTCAATGGGAATAGCCTGTGTTCTTTTGTCACAGAAAATTATACAAAATATATATAGGCTGTTCATTATACTTCCACATTGAATTTGGGTTTCTGCAATTAGAGAAATGTAACATGACTGTTATTACTGGCTTACTCGCAACTATTCATTTGAACTCCAAACCCTGCAAACATGGAAGCTCCTATAGCTAACGAACGTGGCTCATTCAAATATAGTGGCCACGCTAACCCATTTACAATCATGTGACATTGCTGACCTCTGGTTAGTCCGTCATCACTTTCACACAAGTGAAGACTTAACAGAGGCACCTTGCCTGGCACCAGCCTGCAGTGCACACGCTAAGACGTGTGTGAACCATCAACTTTTCTGGTGAGTGGACCTCTTGACACACTTCAATGGCAATCTAGTACATGGAATGGTTAGTGCCAGAGAGATGAGTTATTTTCACTTTCATGGTATTTTCTTAGGAACAACTCTCCCATTTTTAATGAGGATACAAAGCGGTCCTATAGTTGACAGACTACGGACTGCATCAGCGTGACTTTGTATCGGGAAGACTCCCCTGCACCTCCGGTTGGTCTACTGGATGCTAAAATAACACAGACTCATATTGCGTGTCAGAATGAAACCGGAATTGAGGTATGTGTAAATGCAAGAAACATCCTTAGTCTTTGTTATATTGACTTCTAAATGGCTTTTGGTGCTGGTTGACACATTCTTTTCATTCCATACCATAGGTTTGATGTGAAAAACTTACTGATTTAATTAGCTATCCTCATATCCACCTTTTTTCTTGGTGATTTACATGATTAACCCCTTGGCTATACATTGGCTAGCAAATAATTATCCACTTTGCCAATCATGTATCATTGGGACTTTTGGTCACTTCTGCTCACGGGTCTTATATATGTAGACCTTGAAATGATTTGTTATCAATGAAGATTGATTAATGTAAAAGGACAAACCATAGAAATCAGATTGCACACATGACACATTCATATAAATATGATATATAGGTATTACCCTAAACCTGTTAACTTAATTTCATGAACTGTATGCACAATATAAAATATGCAGACTGTTTATATATTATTTTTCTCTATATTTCCCTTTCTTTTGATTTTGCACATTTTACACACAATAAGATGGTATGCATGGGTTCCCACAAACAGAAGAGTAGACAAACTGCCCAACTAGTTGGCTATGCTCATGATTTTGTGTAATATTATGCACTACTGTCCGTATCAGAGTGGCTTTGAGCCTCTCTGTTTTAATTAGTGTTATAATGTTGCAACTGTAGCTATTTCTTAATATTTTTATTAGCCTTGATGAAGTCGTGGGAAGAACCCCCATATGACGAAACACGTGATGGCCAAAGTTCTGAGAAGAGGTCAAAGTACCCGAAAATAAATCCACATGTCAAGATAAGATGTCCTACTATCATTGCAACTATTTTGTACTCATATTCATTATACATTGCATGTGCTACATACCTACATATAGACCCCCCCTGCACCCATGAAATGCATTAACAAATTGCGATTTTCAAAGTGAAAATCGCAATTTGCTAATGCCTTCCCATTGCTTCCTATGGGCCTTTTGGCCCGTAGGAACCAATGGGAATAGCGAATTTGCAAATTGTATTTCGGTAATTTATGCGATTCGGTAAAAATTGCGATTTTTACCGAATCGCATAAATTTACCGAAAATAATCATGCATCCCGTTTTGCGAATTCTAAAATGCGAATCGCTATTTTTCGCACTTTAGAACTCGCAAAATCCCGGGATGATGCATGTGGGCCTTAATGCCCAAAAGCCATTTTTAGCAGGTTATACTCAGTCAGATGCACCATGACAAGGTATAGGTATAATGAAAATCCCTAATTCCTAAATAGGTATGAAGGTAAAATATTGAACTAAAGAGAGGCAGTAAATCTATCCCTGCTGCAACGTGACCACAGTTTATACAAAATCCAGCTTTGTTTCTCCCTGGCGTTTTGGCATCAAAACCAATTACTTTAATAAATACTTGTTTACATTTGTTACTTTCAGGAATCCTTGCCCTCTTTCACCTTCAACTTTGCACATGTGGAGGACTTTGGCCTCCATCATAAAAACTAAAGGGCTGATTTAGAACTTGGTAGGACTACCATTGTCCCGCGGCAGTTCCAAGTACTCCTTTAAACTATTGCTAGTCTGCCCTCCTTAATTAGATGTTATGGCAATAAACAGCAGACTGCGGCAGTCTTCTCTGCTGGCTAACGGTGCTCCATTGCAGTCAGGCCGGCGGGTTTGTGCTAAGCCAATTTAGATGTTTCCATTGTGCTGGCAGTGTCTTAGTGGCAGTCTGCTGACTGCGTGATTTCCTGGTGGAAAGTGCAACTTATTAATGTGTCAAGACACATATGTTTCATGTTTGTGTGAAAAACATACATATGCAATGAGTTATGTCCCTTTGTGTCATATTGCATGCCACTCACACAACATACACACACTATAAATGCACAGGCACCGTTAGCACAACACTCCCAAGCACCACAACCACAAATATTTTTTTAAGTGTCAATACAGGTGTGTTCACTTTACCTTGATAAGTAGGAAAATGAACACTACTGCATTACACCTATGAAAAAATATTGCATGTAAGAGCAATGCAGACATAAATGAGGCTGCAGCACGATACATAGTACGACAATTGTACAAGTAGCTTACCTCAGATTTTGATGACAATGGTGTCATTTTGCATCATGGTGGAGTCGGGGCAGCAATATAGGGACCTGCCAACTCAAAGTAGGAGGGATTCCTGCCAGTTTTGTAAATGGAAAGTCACTTCGTTATCAGCTCTGTATTACTCTTGGTTGGAGCACTGCACCCAGCCGCTTCTGCCTATGGCACCATCGACGCTGACAAAGATACCTGGTGGAGGCAGCAGGATTGTGGCGGTATTTTACCCATGCACTTGCCAACATCTAAATACATCAGGCATACCACCGAGTCGGCAGGTGGTAAGACTGTCAAAAAAGTGACGGTGGGACCAGACAGACCCCCGAGTCAGCAGAGGTTAGGACAGTCAAAAAAAGCTATGGTGGGAGCTGATCCACCAATATCTAAATAAGGCCATAAGTCAGGAGGTAAAAACTTTGACCAGGGAGACCTGCCTAATTGAACTGATCTCTAATCCAATGTGGTTAGCTTGATATCACACCTAGGCCTGGTCCACTGCAAACCAAGACTACAGAGGGACTTTCTTTTTCTCAGTGTTTTTTTGCCCTAAAAGTTTAACATTTTCTATATTTGGTTGTCCTTCTTTTAATGGTTTTGGTGTTTGTTTGATGAACATATTTTTCTATTTTTTTTAAAATGTTTTAGGAATTTTATTGTGTTGCTTTCTAAAATGGAACATTGCTGGCAATGCATCAACACATCTTTGGCACATTGTATGCTATTTGTGCCATAGCTGTCAGGAGTTAAACAGAGTTTCTCTCAGACTATAGTTAAAACAAAACTCAAGAGTGTTTATTAGGTTGGTAAGGCGTGCCCCCTCCAAAACAACTAAGCATGGGCGGAAAATCCGTTACGCTCGCGGATTTTGTGGATTTTCGGTAAATTCGCAATCCGCGAGATTCGCGAATTTCCCGCAAAATCTGCAAATCCGCGAGCAGCGGATTTTATGGCTTGCTCGCACTGTTCGCGTTAGTTCGCGGCTTCCCAGTTCAACTTCGCGCCCCGCGAATAAGCGCTAAATTGCAGAAATACGATCTTAGCAAAACTGAAACTACTTACCAGGTTCAAAAGTTCAAGCTCATCATTAGTAGCCATTTCCTGTAGTGCTTCCTGAGGGCCCCCTCCAGAGTTCAGTTGCTTACTTGCAACTATTATGTGACCCTGCTCTGACCCTCAGAATAGTTACACAAAGGTCCTGAATTACAGCTAAGGCAGACAAGCAGGAGCCAGGCTGGAAGTTCAAATCCAGTGACACACTAATCAGCCCCTAATTCATTATTGTCAGTTGGGGCAGGGCAGGTGTTGTAACTAATTTTGCAACAATGAAAGCACTTAGCAAGTGCAAAAGATCACTAATCAGGAAGCACTAAGGAAGCAGGTGCCAGCTAAAAAAATATTCTGTGGCACATTAATCAGCCCCAAATTAATTCAGGTCACTTGAGGCAGGGAAGGTGTGCTTTGCTTTGCCGAAAATAATGTACACTGGACAACCAGAGGATGCAGTGATGAAACAGAGGGTGGCATGGGTGGGCCAGAGGGTGGCATGAGTAGTCAGAGAGTGGCAGTGGTGACAGAGAGTGGCAGTGATGAAGAAGAGTGTCCCAAACAGGCTGGACACGTAGAAACAACAAGTTTGCAAAACTTGCGACCCGACAGGTAAGTTCGCGTTTGCGAAATTGTACAAAACCCTCGCGAACTGGCAGAAACCCGCGCGAACACAAAAAAAAATCCGCAAATTCGCGAGAATTCGCGGATTTTGCGGATTGCGAGTTCGCAAATCCGCAAAATTCACGAACGCGAGATTCGCAAAATTCGCCCATGCTTAAAAACAACACACTTTCTGACAGCACTGTACGAAAACCTCTTTCTTGTATATTGTAGTACATTATAACGGCGTATCATCTGCAATAACAACCTAGGCTTTAGAAAGGGGATACTTGTCAACTGTCCCTCTCCAACTGTAATTCTGTTTGTGCCGGCCCATGAATTTCTCTTCTGCTTTGATAATATGATTTTTTACAAAACCTTCAGCCTCACCTTTTGATCACATTGTAACTGTAACTTTTAAATACTCCACCTCTCACCTTTCTTCCCTGACCCAAACGTCATCTCTGACCTCTGCCAACATTGCCAACGTCCCATTTCTCTTACTAGATCTCTGTGATACAAAATGAGTACTCCTACCTAAAAGCCAACATCTTGGCTTGGCTCGCACTAATAATTTGTGGATTAGATCACCTCTAGTGCCAACAATATATACCACCATATCAAGCTGACCACCACATCACGCCCCTGATAAATTTCACCGCTAAGGTATAAATGTGAGTGAATAAATTCATGAGCAGTAATCCAATTTTTGTGATTACAAATTGTTAATTTGCTATTTCAGAACAAACCATGTGCTACTTATGTACACAGGTGGCTTTGTGAGCTAGAATCAAATAGCTTTTAATGTTTGATTTTAAAAAGGAATGTGAAGGGGGAAGGTATCCCTAAATAAACACACAGGTGCTAGTAATCAACACTATGAAAATGACATGCTCAATGTAAATATCACTACGGCTAGAAAATATTTACATAAAAACAAATTCTAAAGTAGACACTAGGGAAAAAATTGTGAAAATCTTTTGTAAAAACCTTGGCAAGGTAATCTTCTTTCGAACAGAGGATGGTTGAGCATAATGGGGAATGTATTATGCTAAACATTGTTGAATATATGGAAAATAATAGTATTTTTCCAAATATGTGTTGATAAGTTGTTGTCACATGATATATCGCTTCATTTTCTTTAGTTTTGTAGATCATGTTGCTTTTTTTCTCAAGCACTTTATAGGAAAACCATGCAGTACAAGAACAATGAAACTAACTTCATACTAAATCGTGGGCAAAAAAGGTTATTTTGCAATTATGTGTTAACAATGTAAGAAAGGGTAATAACTGTAAAACCAAGTTAGTGCATTCCAAGATTTTGGAAGGGATAATGAGGAGGACTCATTATTGGAAATGGCAGAAAGTGAATGCCACGTACCATCAATAATAATAGGCGTAACTGTTTGCAGTAGAACACCAAATACTTCAAGTACAATGACCTAGAGAATCTAGGTGTAAGAAATTGGGTTATTGGTCCAAGGGGGTGATGGAAGCCCCACTGAGGTAACAACCACAATCTGTATCAGGGTAAACCACAAAAGTTACTAAATTAACCTGTGCTTAACGCTCTGGTAGTTTGGCACAAAAGCAGTCAGTCTTAACTTAGACCAATATGTAAAGTTTTTATGCATCACACAAACAGTAATACATTGAAAAACACAAAAAAATCCCTAACCAATTTAGACAACTACAATGCAGTTTAATAAGTAAAATGATACCAGAATGACAAAAATCAAATCAATGGAACCAGAGAAAATATTTTTTTTGTGATAATACTCCCTAAATGCACAAAGAGCCACTCGTGGGTATCTGGTCACCCCAGACCAGGGAAAAGTCACGGCTTCAAGCTGACAGGGCTGATGCATGGGCTGGATACAGGAACAAGGATAGTCCCTTTTAAAATGTACCTTCTAATTCTGGCACAAAGGGTTCTGTTTGCATCGGATGAGGCCACGAGGAGGAGGCTTTCAGTACAAAGGGCAGGTAGAGTGTCGCAGACGGTTGTTGCTGTAGCATAAAGATCTTGTTATCATAGGAGCTTCCTGTTGGCAGACATTGTGGGTAGTTGTTGCTGTTGTGCGAAGTGCAGGTCTCGCATTGCCGGTCGTCGTGGACGGTCGTTGTCGGCGGGAAGAGAGGTTTTCAACAGATCTCTGTGTTGGCAGTCCTCATGGGTGGCAGTCTCAGTGCAAATAGCCCCGCTCGCGGTAACAAGAAGCCCAGACTACAGAATTTTCACCTTTTCTGTTAGGGGGGGCTCTCGCTGACACCAGCCAATGGTCCAGGACATGGGGGAGGACAGCTCTTAGAGATCAGGAATCACTTCAGCAGAGGCCAGGAGCAGGGCTCAGGCAAGTCAGATGCAGGTTTAATTGCAGCAGGTCGGTTGGCCAGGTGCCGGGAGGCTTCTGAAGACTGTTGTGTCCCTGTAGCTCACACAGGAGGTTAGCCAATTTTCTCTGAGTCACTCTGGGTGGCTTGCAAGCGGGCCCAATCTTCCTTCTCTGTCAGCAAGGCCAACCGTCAAGCAGCATGGTAGTCCTCTGGCATCAGAGCAGTGCTTCTTCTGAATTTTCCTCAGGCTGGAGTGTTCTGATGAGTGGCTCTGCTGATCCAATATTTATACAGGGTGTCAGGCTTTGTGCGAGGGACTGCCTGTCCTACTGACTCAACTGGGTCTAGAAAGTTCTTCCCCTTCCCCAGGTCAAGGCTCCAAACTTTCTGCGGGTGAAAAAAAGGCATGATAGCCAGGGTGTCAGGTTCCTTTTTGTGTGCTGTAGGCAAAGCCCTTTGGAGTGTAAGTGGACTTGAGTACAGCCTCCCCCCCTCATCCTGTCATAATAGCCCATCCTTCCTCAAAGTAAGCCCCCTTGGTATCACAATCCGGAAGTAATACACAAACCATAACAGCAGAAGCGTTCACAGTCCTGTTCCCCAGGACAGTGACAGCAAGGCACTGTTGGTTGGGACAAAAAATGCCAACTCTCTAAAAGTGGCATTTTCAGAATTCTAATTTAAAATCAAATTTTACCATTCAAAGATATATTTTAAATTACAGTTAATGTGAGTGTAAACAGCATATCTCTGCCTGCTCCCAATCCAAAGTTAGCACTTCTTAAATGTAATATGGTAACCCAGTGCTAGTCAATGAGAGAGACAGTCCTTACCATCGTTAAAAAACACTTTTTTTTGTACTGCCTGAAAATGTAAATATTAAGTACACTTGGACAGTCTTAGGGTGCTCTGCTCTTACAGCTGGTGACCCCATATTCACTGTTGCTCCCACTGTGGGCTGCTCAACTTCCTGCCCCTCCACCCGTGTCTCTGTGCCCTCGGTTTGGGAGTAGTACCCCCAGAAATTTGAGCTTTCAGGGCACTCTGATTTCCCCACTCCCAAAGCATCTAGCAAAAGTGCCTGCAAAAAGGGCCAGGTCCAACAATAATCAAATAGGCAGCTTAGAAATTCAAAAACAATGCACAGAAACATATATTGGAAAATTATGCAACAAATGACATTCAATTTAACTGATAGATATAGAGACATATGATAATTAAATTATATCCCAAACATCAAATATGGAGGATAATTTAAGCTACATTGGAACAGAGTAATTCAATTTTTTGGGAAAACAACATGAAGCGAAGAACAAAAATGTGTTAAGAAAATATTTTTATGTGTCATTTCAGCGATTATAAATTCTGACTCTCTTGCTTTTTCCTAACATAAAAGTGAAAGGAACAAGTTGAGGACACAGCAGAAATCCGTTCAGAAAAATTACAGATGAGTTTGAAATCAGCCTCAAGTTACTGCCAGAATATTTAGGAATCACTAATGTAGAAGATGCTTTTATTAAGAATCGAGTAGGAAGAACAACTGGTGTTGATCGCTCCAGTAAGAATTTGCCTATTGAGAACATCAGCTTTTGCCTTAGGTATGATGTAAAATTACTCTCAGAAATGCAGGCAAACTCTGCAGTTAGTACTTTATTGTAGATGATGTATTTTTATGACTGCATTGTACAGTGACAATACAAATATTATACACCAGTTTACCAAGGTATCCCACAAAAGGTAATTAGTTTGCTCTTAGGTGGCCATTTCATTCTTTAGAGAAGATTTGCTCAAATAATTCACAAAGAATTCCTTGGAGACTGTGATGGTCAGAGTTACCACAAATCTGCTAACAAAAGTGAAACCTGTTTTACTGTGTATTGTTGTTACTTTCCTGAAAATCTGACAAACCGCTGCTGTATGTCTTTTCTATTCTTTCTCTTACGTTGTGCGGCTATGCTGCTTGGGCTGGAAACTTGACTGCATCATTGATCTTTGGTTTGTTTTCCTTTATTATGTCGAAAACAATAAAATATGTTATAAAAAATGTCAGGAAAAAAAACTGCAGACAGTGACGACTTAAAAGTCTAAATAAATATGAAGGCAATTAAGAATATGCCTGCTTGCTGAAAATACATAGGCTTCATTTATTAATGTGTGCCCTGTTTTAACAAATCACATTTGTATCTCTTAAGACAGAGGTGATGATCTTAGGAGGATCTTTCCTACTATAGACTCCAGTTTGGTGGATGTACCCTCGTAGCCAACTCGTGGTACTTGCTGAGATGGTAAAAAATCCTGGCACTTTGCTTGATTCTACTCTTTCCCTTCAAATTAATAAACTCACATTTCTCATCATCTGTCGACTCTGCTCTGTGAAAAAAAGTATTCTGTTCAAAGGTCCTTTACCATCTCGGTCCTTCTTTTATTCATCAGCTGGTTTATCTATATTTTCCAACCAGGAGATTTCATTCTTCTGCACCTTCTCTTTGCCTAGTCCCCAGGATTCTCAAAGTTTATTAACGTGAACGATCCATTGCAGGTCAAATGGCAAAAGCCTGGAGTGGGCAACCGCTCCATATCTGCTCTTAGCCCAATCTCTTTAGGTTTAGGATACAGCTGAAAACCTGGTTCTTTATGGTGTAATTAGATGCTCTTATGTGACGCCTGGGTGTTGCTGTGATGATTGTTTCAGTTCTATTTTAGTGTAGTACAACTTTGTTGGCAGTTGCACACTTAAAAAATTCCTTCAATAAATTAAAATAGTTATCAAAAGCCAGGACGGTAAACTTCACTTAGAAAGATGATTTTTGTGGTTCAAGACATATTTAATACAGTTTTAAAACGGTATTTCTTCGTTTAGGACAAGACTGTCTATTTTATCTGAAGGTTTTCTTGCCTATTGTCCTAATCCAGGCGAAACCTTAGAAATAAGGTTTATAATTGCTGGTTAAAGATACATATAAGAATCTCTTAAACCAGGGAAACATTTAGTAATTGTGTATGATCTTCGAGCGAGACAATAGCTTTAGCAAATGATTAACATTTAAAAAGACTGAACCTAAAAAAATTAGTTAATTAAAAAAAATCACAAAACTTGCAAGATTTAAGATACTCAGTGAAGTCAAGGGGTAGCACATTTACATCGGAAACAAATTTTTCATGTAGCTAGGTCAAAAACGTGCATCGCATTTTATACTTCTCTTTGTAGCACAGACAGTCAATTTTTCGATGAAATAAACAATAGCTACAGAAAGGACTTTGCTAGTTTTTAAGTCCCGATCTGGCCCCAGGTCAGTCCAGTTCTCTTCGCCTACTCAAGTCTGTATTTGATGTTTTTAGCCTTCAGACACAGATATGTGTCTGCTGTGTTGTCTTTGGTATTTGGGGGCTTTTAAAGAAATCTTTGGCTTCAGAAGATGCTCTTTACTTTTATGGATTACTGTCAGTTTCTAATGCCGCTAACAGAACCTCAGAAATAGCCGATGGCTGTCATGCGATGGTCCTTTGAAGCTGTAGATAAATGTAAAGTCTACCTTGATGGTGTGAAAAGACGGACGGAGAGCAGCAACCGCTTTCCCGCAAAGCTAGGAAGTTCCAGAAATCTTTATTTCTATCGGCAGTTGTTAAAGAAAACTAAAATAAATGCACATATTCCACAGCAATTGGCATCCTAATCTATATTTTTATTGTTTACTTGGAATGTTTTTTGAGCATTTTCAATTCAGAGTTATACAGTGCGAATGTCAAGTTGTATGTATATAACACAAATCATAGTTCCCTTTATGATGGGCTCAAGGTATGACATTTAAACGACTGAGATGCTCGACCAATACCTATTATGAGTTGTAAAAATGACCTCTTTTCAAGACACTGTTTTCAGTATCTGGCAGTGGGAAATTTTTCATGCCATGATGATGGGCAGCCCGTGAAATTTCAAAACACTGGCCATGACAAACAGTTCTAAAAATAAGACTGTGTTTATTAAATTGATAGACATAATGGGGCCCAGTCAAGTATTTTCAAGGTGCAAGTGAAATCAAGAAGAAAACTCAATAGTTACATGATGGACAGGCCCAATTTTTCTAACATTTTGATAACCAGCCAATGAAGTTACACTCATTTCTGAAAAGGGAAAAAATGGGAGGGGGGACTAAAAAATATTCCAAAATGCCATATTTCAAAAAGCTATCATCAATACTTCCTGAAAACAATGAATCATGCATGTGCCTACAAAGAAATGATGTGGCAGGTACACAAAACAAGAGGAACAGCAGGCACTGGAAATACAGCGTCTATCTCATATAAGGAGAACCACTAAAAAATACCGATACACATTTCTGACAAGGGAAACAGCAGCAGTTTGCAGATGTGTCCAGAAAGCACTGTGGTAGAAATGCGATGATACTTAAGTAGCTCATTCTGGAAGTGGTGCTATATGTCAGTGTACTCCAAGAAAACCAGCGGTTCATGGATGATTACTTATACTCATCAAAGCCAGTGTTGTTCATTGTGGGGTGAGGGAGCTGACCACATCACAAGGGTGCGCAAGGTACGAGGGACCATATTACAAATAGGGTGCACTGTCTCCGTTTGCACAGTGCACACAATTACAGCTAATGAGCTATCCCTAGAGCAGCCGCACACTCGCACCTGCCCTGGCGGTTATGCATTATTGAAAGCCAGACCTGCTGTTTGAAGCCACCGCTCCAGCTTTGACTTTGCAGGCGGCAACCTGGCCTGCATTTCGAAGTCGTTAGATATCTCCCTGCAGGTGGGTGTAGTAAGTGACTGCACCCATCTACTGCTAGTGTCTATGGGGGTCCCTTGGATCCTGTTTACTCCTCACTAAGGGTGGGGCTCTGGGCGCATACTGATTGTTAGCACCCTCACTGCTCCATCGCCACTGAACTAACATTTCTAAGATGGTGTGGGCGCAGAGGCAAATGGGGCAGATTTACAAGCCCCTTGCGCCACTTTTGCGTCATTATTAACATGGGGAAAATGACGCAAAAGTGGCGCAAGGGGCTTGCAAATCTGCCCCAAAGTGTTTCTTTACTTGCACGAGGCACACATTTCCAAGCAAATAACTGATGCCCCCTTAGGATTGTGCCCATGCTACATGTGCACTGGCAAGGTCAGTACAGAAGGGGCAGCAGTGGAATATGTAGCCCATTCCGTAACAACAAAGTGGCCTCTGTGAGCACACCCAGCTGCGCCCTTAGGACACTTTTGATAATATGGCCTAGAAGTTGTTATAAAGCTGTTGTTAAGCTGTTAAGCGAGTACTAAGCCATGCATTGCAGAAAGTTGGGTTGCTCATTTGCATTGGCACGCACCTAATTCAGCGCAACAGAGGAGATGCTTCGAGTGCTCCTCGGGGACTAGTGAGTTTGTGCAGTCCTCGACGGTAACAGGAAATGATGTTTGGCGCAAAAAAGCACTTGTCCCCTGCGTCCGTGCCAGGCCCATTTTATCAGTTATCATTTTCCCAGTTCACGCGCACCGCATCCTCGTGGGCGCTGCTGCAGTTCTTAGATATGTTTTTTTTGTAATTCCCTTTCCCGTGAGTCATCTAATAGCGTGCTCGGTGCGCGTGCGTGAGGTGACATGCTAGGCCGAGCCTATGTATATGTATGCGTGCATCAACCGCTTTTTGATTTAGAATGCAATTTGAATATGTACCGAGTGTATCTGTATTGATTTCCTTTATGAGACATTACTTGAGAGGTGCTTAATCATCAGAAAGAAAACTAATTACAATTGATATATGATTACTGCGGGAAGTAAAACAGTTTCCTGATAGGCTACAGTAATATATTTCCTGAGATTGCAGCAGCAGCCTCTGGTAGGTGTGCATCTGCAGGACCAGCCCTTGAAAAACCAAGTTCAAAGTCCCATGAGCATGAAGTTCACACACAGGACCACTAACATATATGTGAAGGTCTGACGTGCACCCAATACGGGGGCTTAAAACTCTGAAACCCACATCATTCAGGTAGAGCAGAATCCCTCCCCCTTCCCATGTTGTGATACCCTGCAGCTTGTCATAAACCCAACAAATAAAACATGGACACGGGGTGCGATGGTCGCTGCAGTAATGCTAGGGGAAGGCAATTAATTATTTATCATTTAATCCTCATCATTTAAAAAAAACCTTCCCCGCAAAACATGGGCGTAAAAAGGTAGGTGCAAGTGAATTTGCACCTGTGATGTTCTCATGCAAAAATGCAACGTTGTTTTTCACAGAATGAGAAAACAGTTTGAAAAAGTGTTTCAGGGGTAAGTCTTGAAACCTACGACTGTGAATAATGTTTGCGAATTCCAATGAGTCAGCAATCAGAACGAGGCAAGACGGGAAATCTTCAGGTACGGGCCTCCAAATTTTGTGCAAGCGGGCCACTGTCTTCGTCGGAGTTTTAGCAGATGTGAGCACATTCACAGCAGCCCTGCAGAGTCACGTGCCCTCTGAGGATTGTGGAGGAATCACCCACCATCTAAGGGTTCAGCAGAATCCCATTCTATCACGATGGGTCTAGAAGTTCTCTAAGTATCGAAGAGCCCCTGCCCTGTCAGATACCATTTCAGGGTCTTTTGGAGACTTGCATGTCCTTTCTTGGGCTTAGCATACAATCATATTATCTATGGGGTGTCTATAGGTTCACATACCATTTTCCGAATAGGCACAGACTAATATAACATTTCAGTTTAAGCAAACTTAATTAAACAGATCGACTTAACAGACTCCATTACCTTCCTCACGTTCTATGCCTGATCACTGCATCAGAGGCTTTGGGGAAATTTCTCCACAGGCGATAATAATCCTCTGTATTAGTATCACTACAGGCAATCAATGCTTTTAAAATAGTTTCTTTACATTTGTAGTTCCTCCCTCTAAGTCTTCAGTATAACAAATCCTAGCCTCTTACCATTGAGTAATGCGGTTCTTGTTCAGAAAGTGAAGGGATACATGAAAGGGATCCTTCACAGGTTAGTCAGGGCGTATCTGCTCTCTGCTGTAGGCATTATAGCCAATCCCTGATCATGGTACATGAGCGGGTGGCTGAGAATAGATAAAGGGCTCCATTAGGATGTCGGACGGATCGCCACCGCCATGGTGGCGATGGCGATCCGCCCGACAGAAATGACTGCCCGCCACCCTTTTCCCCCCCGTCACATTACAATGGCGGGGGGACCGCAACGGAGGGAAACACCGCCCGCCACTTTTCCGTCCCAGTCGCATTGCGGCCGGGGCGGAAAATGATTAATATGGTGGCGGTGTCTATGAGACACTGCCAGCCATATTACAATGGCAAGAGTGCAATGCCTTTCCGCGGCGGCAATGCCGCCACGGAAAGGCAGGCGGTGTTCACTCTGGGGGCCCCCTGTGGGCCCCCGGAGTGAAGGCCAAAGGGGGGTGGCACACGGGGGGGGTACCTGTGGTACCCCACTGCATTTGCATAATCAAAGCGGCAGGCACCGCGTGGTGCCTGCCGCTTTGATTACATAAATGCTGCTAAGCATTTTTAGTATTGTGGCGGGCGGAGCAGAGAGCTCCGCCCGCCACAATACTATAAACACAGGATGTGGCGGGCACATCCTAATGGTGCGTGCGGGACCCCCGCCCTTAGGGCGGGCGGCGCGAGTTCCGATAGGATGGCGGGCGGATGGGGCCCTAAGTCGTGGCTCGACTGCCCGCTGGTAGCTCCGGTGGCCACAGCTGTTCCTTGCGGAGGGGGAATCCTGGTTGCTAGGCAATGCCTCACAGAGGATCGGGTCTGAGCGCTTCACCCTCACAGCTCCTCTACGGATGACGGCTCGTAGTAATCATTTTTCACTTCGCGGCTGGGGCCGGCGGCGGTGACAGGCACTCGCAGCTCCTCTTAGATGATGGCTCAGTCCAGAGTGGTGATTAGTTTCACAGCGTTACGAGTATTACGCCGTAGGGGTTCAGTGCGGTCACGGCTAGCTCAGACACATGGGCACAGTGGACCACACAACAGTCTCAGGTTGCAGAAAAGCACAAGCACACAGCGTTGCTGAGATGATGGGGGAAACTTTGATGTCCCTGAGTTTCTACAACAGGAGGCCAGCTCGCTCAGGCCCTTGGAGACTTTTAGCTTTAGTTAGAGATGGACACAGCACACAGCAAAGTCCTTCTTCAAGCAGGGGGACACAGACACAGCAAATTCCCTTGTCCTCTCCTTAGCAGAACAGCAAACTGCAGGCCAGCCCCAGACACACAGCAAGGGCAGTACTCCTCCTCAGACTCTTCATCTGTCCTCTTTGGCAGCAGGTTCTCTTGATCACGAAGTAGTCTGAAAATCAAGAATTTCAGCTCTAAAATTTATACCCCCAAATGTCTTTGTTCTCTATGTGTGAGGGGTCCTATACCCAGTCCAAACCAGTTCTGGGGGCACTCTGCCAGTGCACAACTTCTTCCTTTGTCAGTGTGGGCCAAGGTCTTCAGACACACTGCATGAGGTGGAGTCAGTCTTTTGTGGAAGGCAGGCACAGTCCTAGTCAGGTAAGGTGCTATTCCTCCCACCACTCCAAATGTAGATCAGCCTATTCAGCCTAGAGCTGACTCGCCCAGATTCCTGGAGCCACCCTAGCCCTTGTCGCTCCAAAGCCAGACAGTCAATCCACAACCAGGTAGAGGCACACAGGAAGATTGGATAAGAAAACAGCCATTTTCTAAAAGTGATAATTTCAAACACAAAATTAAAAAAACCTCCACACTAAAAGATGTGTTCTCAAATTCTGAGTTCAGGGATAACAGACTCCAATGTTTCTATCTTACTCCTATGGGAAGATATGATTGTAAAATGTTACAAAGCATTCCCCATTCTGTCCTATGGGCAAGATAGCCTTTCAATAGAAAAACACGAAATTGGCTATATTTCACTATCAGGACATGGTATACACACCACTATATGTCCTACCTTTCACATACACTGCACCCTGCCCAGGGGGGTACCTTGAGCCTTTCATAGGGGTGTCGAATGTGTAAGGAAAGGGAAGGTTAGGACCTGGCAGTGGGTGCACTTGCCAAGTCAACATGGCAGTTAGCAAACTGCACTCAGGCACTGCGGTGGCAGGCCTGAGGCTACTTTTTAGGGCTACTCATGTGGGTGGCACAATCAGTGTTGCAGGCCCACTACTAGTATTTGATTTACCAGCCCTGGCATGGATAGTGCACTTTACCAGGGACCTACTGGTAAAAAAATATGCCAATCAGGGAGAAGCAATCACAATATCAATTTATACAGGGAGCATATGCACTTTAGCACTAATCAGCAGTAGTAAAGTGCCCAGAGTCCTAATGCCAACAACCTCAGGTCAGGAAAAAGTAAGAGGAAGAAGTAAATCATTTGGGGCTAACTCTGCAAAACTGGCCTTTTCCAACAGGTATGCACTGGGTAGAGGCAGTCTGCATAAATACCATAGAAGGTCCACCCAGGATTGATAGAGAAGCAGCCCGTGGCATGAACTGATTACAGGCAGCCATCATATGTAACATGAATAACATGTTTGAACAGTGACAGATTGAAGCTCCAGGGTTACACAGGAAGACATGCATCCATAAAAACTCCTCTTTAGACTATACTAGGGAGTGATAGATGGGAATTTGGAGGCAAGCACTGGTTAAAGTAGCCAGGGTCACAAGGACAAAATAAGGAGAGCAGGCCTATAAACTGAAACTCAAGACAAAAATAAGACAAGCAGATAGGGGAATTTGCAACTTGAGGCTATGGTCTAATGTCCATAATGTGAATGACATTCAATATTTTGTCATCAACAATTGGCATGCATTGTGTTTCAGCCTGCTGGCTTTGATCAAAATTCATCAGGCTGAAACACATCAGGTATGTGAAAAGCTGTGAATAAAGGTTTGGTATTTCTGCACCTACTGTGAAGAACACTCTTTTACATTACAACTAAGTTGGTTACTTGAAATTAAAAAAATCTATCTAACAAGAACGCGCCATAAATTTTAATTTCTTGTAGTTAAAACGTCAAAAGTACCTTTACTTTAAACAATGTATCAATGAATAAAAATGTTTAAACAGGAAAATAGCAGTTATAATGATTATATTACAAACATTAAAATAATCATGAATAAAGCATATAACATGAGTACTTTATATTAAAGAATAAAACACATCCAAAACATATAATTATTGTTTATTTTAAAAACAATGTATTTGAATGTTATTCATCCATTGTAAATAATACTATTTTAAAATATGTCACAGAAACAAATATATTTAAAGTATTAAAACATATGAACAATAGTAAATAATTAAAAAAACACAATAGAAATCATACAATAGAATATACAGGATAAAGGTAAATGTGCAGTTATACACATATAATAAATAAACAAACTATTGAAATGCACTATTCTAACTACAATCATACAGCCATTGTTGAAATCTGTGCGGGGGGGAATCAAATTTGCTAAACAAATTGAGTCAGCCAAACTAGTTTTGAAGAATTGCATGCTCTAGGGGTGCCCGATCTACTATTCTATCTTGAGTCTAACAAACAATGATAATAATGCATACCTTGGTCTGGGACAGATACGCAATTTCAACTCCTGTAGAACAGACTAACAAGCATTGGAATACATTTATTATTCCAGTATGCAAACGCTAAGGATACTGTATACATTGGGAGGGGTAAAGGTCCAGATTTACTATTCAAACTTCAGTCTTACAAAGATTATGGAAAGTGCATATATAGGGAGGTCAGATTTAATATTGTAAGTGCAGTCTAATGCACATTAGGGAAAGTACATTCATTAAGGGTGTTAAATTTAATAGTCTAACTGAAGTCTAATTAAAATTAGGGGAAATGCATACTTGGGATGGGACATGTTGCCTATTCTAACTCAAGTCAAACAAACATTGGAAAAAGTGCATGCATTGGACAGTGGTACTAAGGACAACAATACGTCTGTATCCTTGCTTATCACAATCCTTGTGGGTGTCACTCACGTATGTTGTTGTAGTGTATTTGAAATTACAGCAAAACTACACAAGATTATGCGGATTGCATGAGGAGTGTAACCCAGCATCTTGCGCTAATTTCTTACTGAAAAATGCACTCTCAAGTCCAAAATGGATCTGAGGATGCACTTTGAGCTAAGGAAATAGCGCTTAATGTAACAGATCATGAACAGCAGCAGCCAGCAGCAGTCACACTCACTAAGGGGCATATTACCAAGGGCATTTTTCCCGCTAATGCGGCGATAATTTTATCGCCCTATTACCAAGCTGTCGCTAACACCAGTTAGCGACAGCTTGTAGATGATAGCGGGCATTTAGGGGCCAACTTTGCATGTCAGCGATAATTATCGCTAATGACATGCAAAGTGGGCGTGCCAAGTTTAGCGATTGAAAACAGTCGCTAACATCTCTAACTCCTATTAACAACTTTTGGAAATATTCGTGCTAAGCGCGAATATGTCCAAAAGCTAACGCCTGCTAAAAGCAGTTCTTAGCCATGTTATCCAATGGAAGGTGGATAACATGTCTAACAGCATTGTCACGATAATGCATGAATATCGCTGATTTTTCAGCGATATTCATGCATTTCGCAGGATTTTTACCGCTTTTGAGATAAACCTTGATAATATCAAGGTATCTCAGCGGTAAAAATCCTCGGCGATATTTTTTTCCCGCTAACCAAGCAATAGCGATAATTATCGCTATTGCTTGGTAATATGCCCCTCTGTTTGGTGTTCCTGTGTTCAATGCCTGATCACTGCATCAGACGTTTTGGGGAAATTTCACCACAGGCGATAATAATCCTCTGTATTTGTATCACTACAAGCAATCAATGTTTTTGAAATAGTGTTCTTTACATTTGTAGTTTCTCTCTCTAAGTCTTCAGTATAAGAAATCCTAGCCTCTTACCATCGAGTAATGCGGTTCTTGCTCAGAAAGTGAAGGGATACATGAAGGGGATCCTTCACAGGTTAGTCAAGGTGTATCCTCTCTCTGCTGTAGGCATTGTAGCCAACCCCTGATCAAGGTACATGAGGGGGTGGTTGAGAATAGTCTAAGACGAATTGGGTGTAAAGGGGGCGGCACATTCAGCGAGCAGTAAAGGGGCAGGACACAGGAGTCAGAATTGAGATACAGGAAAGGAGAGGGAAGAGAGTGCCAGCAAGCTCCTGCCCTACCGTGCACTGTGTAACGCTGGCATCATTGGCTACATTGCGTCTAGCAAATGCAATGCTCACATTGCCACTGTTGAGTACCAGTCTGGATACCATTATAAGATGGAGGAAGTCATTTGCATAAGGTTGACAAATTAGCCCTTCAATGCACTAAATTGAAAGCTTCACCGATCCTGCACTACAATAGAATCACTTCTTTGGTAGAGTAAGGAAGGATATGTGATTTAATATAAGGATTTTATGTAATGAATCCATCAGCTATTCCCGGCCCAGTAATCAATTTCTTGAAACATACTCCCCACTTTTTGCCTGTTGTGGAAAATCTTCCTTGTAAACCTGTGCCATCGATTAACCAAGAATGTTAGAAAGTTTCACTGAATAATTGGAACATTTATTTAATGTGCCATTTTTAGGAGAGAAATAAGTTTTGTTAATATGTTTTAGTGGGTTAGTGTGTTTATCTTAAACAACATGTACTTGAGTTAAAAACAACGCTATGTGTCAAGTCTCAGCAAGCCCTCTTTATTTGTATGGAAACCATAACGCATTATCTCGATAAGTGTTCTGTTTACTGATTGCGTGGCAATTACGCTTAACAGCTACCACCGTGATTGCTATGTAACTGCATCATCATTTATAGGACGGAAATAACAATTGGCTGCGTGATTTTCATTCTGCTCCTGTGCTATGTAAATTCTGCTCCTATTTAGCACCAACTGCCCTGTGTTCGAATGTATGTGCAATACATTTTCAGTTATGTCTAATTGAGGACATGTGTAAACGTTCAAACTCAAGTTTGTTCCCTGTAATGGAAGACTTGCACGCTGCCACTTAGAGGGTCAGGCCGATGAATATTGGCAGAATTCCCTCTACACTGAACTGAAGTATGTATCAGCGGAACATCACCCAATATTCTGTATTGCCTAAATATTAAAGCATGGTTAAGCCGGGCCCAGTGAAAACAGTGGTCGAATGTTAAGTCATGTTATGTTATATTATGTTACGTTCTGTTCTGTTCTGTTCGCTTATGTTATGTGATGTTACTTTACGCTTCATTATGTTATGTTATGGATTTTGTGACGCAAAGCAAATACCCAAATCCTTCCTGGTGCTATGAGGGGAGAGGGGATGGAAGGGAGAAGAAGGGAGAAGGAGGAGATCAAAACAAATATTTACAGATTGTGAATAGAGGTGGACTACAAAAGATGAAGTTGAAAGTTTTTCCAGAACTTGAAGGGGCAAACTACAGATTGAGTAAGTGCGTGAGAAGGAGAACATCGTTTCAGAGTTTAGTGGCCAACTTATAAAAAGAACGCCCCCTCATGCACACCTTAGAAATGCAAGAAATGCCAAGTCACTTAGCAAAGGAGGACCGAAGGTAAAAAGAAGGAAGGTCAGAAGAGAACTTCTGCCTCAGGCAGATGGGACCTGAGTCATTTACATAATTGTGTATCATGCAGAGGACCTTGAATAAAGCAGGTGTGTTCATGGGAAGCCAGCGGATTGGCTTAAGATGGGAGGACAGTAGTATAGGGGAAAGTCCCCTAACATTATTTGGGCAGATGAGTTTTGGATGACTTGAAGATGATGAGTGAGGTTTTTTGGAATTACCAGGTGGAGAGAATCTCCATAGTCAAGGTGAGAAATAATTAACAAATGAGGAATAGTTGTGGATGCGTGTACTGTGATAAACAGATCAGTCTTTATAAGTGGTTTGAGATGAGTGTAGTATGTACTGAATACCTGGTTGATTTGTTTTCCAAAGGTGAATTGATTGTCAATGACAATATTCAGATCTTTGGCCAAAAGAAACAGGGGCAGGTGGAGAGCCCAACTCGATGGTCCACCAACCATTAGACTGGGGACCTCTAACTGAAGAGAAGAATTTCTGCTTTGTCTCTGTTGAGCTTGAGGCACTTGCTCTGCATCCCAAAAACAACTGCACTCATCGAGGCATATAAACTTTACAGGACCCGATTTGGATTGTAGGGGTTGATTTTGGTTTCATCTTGAGCATATGAAAGGGTATTGAACTTGGCCAGAGGAGAGACATTTATATTAAATAGAGTGTTACTCAAAGAAGAGCTCTGTGGGACGCCATAGTACATGAGGTGGCTGAGATTTCTAATGGTAGTAATCAGACTACCTGGGTTCTGCAGCAGAGGAAGGGAAAGGACCACTCTGCACAGGGTTACAGACACCTATGGCACTCATTGATGTCAAGAAAGTGAAGTGAGAGATGATGTCAAAGTTGAGAGGTGTAATCACATAAGAGCTGCAGTGCGGCCTTGATTTAGCATACATCTGAGGTTATCCACTGTGGTTATGACAATGGTTTCAGTACTGTTGGAGTGGCTACAGCAAAATTTGTGTAAAATCTAGTAATGTGTTGGTTTTCCTCTACGTAAGTAAATAGCTGAGTGTTGAAAGCTTTTTTCTAAGATTTTGGAAAGGGTAGGAAGAAGTGATAAAGGACAATGATTTCCAGTACTTCCGGGTCTGCCAAGGGATTTTTAAGCAGAAGCATTTAACCGGGCATGTTTTCAGTTATCAGAGACTGTAGTCTCTCCTATAGAGAGAGGTTTCAAATGTCAGTGATGATGGAAATCACGGTCTCTGGGGCTAAGGCAAACATGTGGAGTGACAAGAGTAGAAGGTGAACCTGACCTAATGAATAGTGTGAAGTTCCATGTGGTATAATGCCTTAAAATTAAAATGCGGACAGATGACTATCAGGGGGCTTTTAATTAGCAGTTGCAAGCACCGGATCAATGGGGAATTGAGAAGGGAAGTTGAAATAGAGCAAATCAATTTTAAAGTCCAAGCACTGAGACGGGTCATGACAAAGTTTCTGATAGGGTCATATGGAGATGTAGAAGGCATGGGAACAAAGGAGTTATTTCACAATAGTAAGCATTTCTTGAGATGAGTTTGAATGAGGCTCAATTTGAGGCATGTAATATGAACACAGACTAGCAGCATAACATTACAGTTCATGCCTCCATAATAATATTTTTAAATAAAATAAATGATTCAATTCTTCTGTATTTTTTCTTTTTTTAAAGGACCATACAACATTACATAGTTAAAGCTATTGGCATATTGTCGGCAGGGTTCAAAACATGTTGCAAAGTCCTTGCTTGTTCATATCAGAAAGTGGCTAACTAATAAATAGAACACTTACAAACAAAACTGAGGTCATGAACTGCATGCATTATACTTATTGTTGTCAAACAATAAAATAGCTCAATAGGGAAAGATTTGTCAATGTATATCACATAAATGTCATCGTAATACTACAGTCCTAGGGATTACTTGTAAAGAATAGGAGAGGACTGTATGGAAATGCCATTTTTGCATGGTCACCCCCACTTTTACTAGATGTTATTGCCGGTGTATGGACTCTGAACAGTGGGGCGCTACTGTTCAGTGACCAATATGTGTGAAACATGTAGAATTGGTTAATCCACCATTGGCATATTTAACTTACCTATAAGTCCCTAGTGTATGGTACCCAGTGTACCTAGGGGCTATAGGATAAATGTCACCAGTGGACTGTAGCACCTATTATGCCACCACTAAGTTGACAGTATATAGCGTGTCTTTGGGCCTGTCTGTGCATCCTCAATGTGTAGTTCTGAAACTGTATATTTGACCTGGCCAAATACATAGGTAGATATTTTCCTTTTTAAGACTTATAAGTCACCCCAAAGGTAAGCCCTCATGCCCATAGGGCATGTTGCTTGGTATTTAAAAATTAAGACGTTTACTTATGTTTTACATGCCATGGCAATGAAAAATCACCAAAGTCATTTTTCACTGTGGTAAGGCTGACTCTCACGCAAGAAAAGCACTGAGTTACATTATGACATCTTATATTGTATAACTTCAGTTTAGGAGTAGCTAGAACCATGATTCAAGGACTCAAATTAATACTAATTTAAAATCCAATCTTATGATCAGGTCGGGATTTTAAATTACTATTTTAAAAATGGCACTTTTAGAAAGTTGTAATTTTTCTGCCTTAAGCCTCCAGTAGCCTATTCAGAGCAAATATCACCTGGCAGCCTGCTGGCCCCTGCAAGGAGGTATGAAAAGCTCCCAAGAAAAGGGAACAAAATGTCCTTGGCTGGGAGGAGGTGTAATCTCTTCCTGACAGAATAGCCTGGGAGAAAGAAGTGGATTCCAAGGGTCAGTTGGATAACCACCGGTTAAGCTATAGAGCCACAAAAGCAGCAAGAAACCTAATGTTCCCAAGAGCCCAGCTGTCGAGTTCCAACCTTATTTGCCCTGGACCCAGCTGATGGCTTCTGGGAGAATGAGTCCTAATCCACAAGTGGTGCCCACAGGGTCCTGGATTCTTGGTTGGTATTAGACTGAACTATTATGGCCCTAAAGTCTTCAAAACTGAACACACAAACGTTTTCAGAACTTTTTCTCCAACAAACCAGTGTGGATCCGGACCGACATCACAGTCACCAACGTCAAATCATAAGTTGGATTTAACTAAATGGGCTTCCCTGCAGAAAGAATTTCGACTTCCAGAAAAGTTTTCAAATCAGAACTTACAGAGGCTTCAATGAAGACAATACCAAACAGAATCCAACTGCTGATGAAACCTGCTTGGGCACAGATTCCCAACTTTGCCCTCTCTGAGCTTTTCCGTCAGAACCGAGGCTCCAACCACGGGCCTGCAGTTCACCAGGCCACCGTCGTCGAGTACAGTGACATAGCACAAAATGATTCAGCACCCTACAGTATGTAATGAGGAATCCTGGCATCTCCCTGCACATACATTCATTAATATTGGGCTTAATGGGGGCCCAGTGAATGTTTGGCTCACCTATGCTGCAAGTACTTGCTTGGGAAAACAGAGTGGCTTTCCTGAGCTTTTAACAATTTTTTATTCCATGGCATTGCATGAATTCTGCAAGGCATGCAATGGCATGGCTTAGAGGGAGAGGAGCCCCCTCTACTAAAAAAGAAACCATAGGCCACCCCACACCACAAGGCTGTGAGGGTCTCTGGTGGGCCAATGACCAGTTATTTTTTGGATCCAGTCAGCAGTCTGACCTGCCAATGACCCATTGATGGGGGCTTTTCTCCAGAAAACGTTCTAAATCAAAAGGTAAACTTTCTATCGGAACAAACTTGGTCCCTGTACCCAACCAGAACTAGCTCACTGTTGCCCTTAACTTTTAACTTGGGCCCTGTCTAGCATGACCAGTTAATTGCAATTAGCCCTTCGTGCTTTTAGGTGCTATTTTGAGTACTAGTTTGAATTAAAATGTCAACAAAATTATATCTATGGTTCCCCACCTCTTCTGAATGCTGTTGTGGTGTCTATTTATTCATTACATTGTACTCTATTTTTTAAAATTGGAGTGGAATTTTTATTGAGATGTGTTTTCTACTTCCTCTTTTTGCTACTGATAAATGCTTGCACATTTCTCCTATGTTAAGGTTATCTGTTCTGTGCTACAACTACCGAGGATTGAGCTTGGGGTTAAATTATTGAGACCTAAATGGACCTGTACATATTAGTGACATTATTACTTGGTGAAGACTAACATCCCCTTCAATTAATAATCCATGTTCTCACCGGCACTATTCTAACTCCAGCATTTATGGTAGCATATATATCTGAAGAAAGAATGTTGAAACAATTGGGAAACAAAACCTCTGGAACACTACTACTTCTCATGTAACCTGCAGGGGAAAGAGGTTGGACACACCAGAGTATACAAGCTTTCCCCTCGGCTTGGTCTGGATCACCGCACTCAATGTCCTCGTAGCACTGCTTCCTACCCTGGCTTTTGTGTGATAGGTCATTGTATTCGGGGCTTTGTAGCCTAGGTTTGTGGCGATTGACTAATCAAACTTACACACCTGTCAGCTGTGATTTGAAAGTTAAAACTCAGGGCTTGGAGCAATATCAGTAATGACATGGAGTGAGGTGGTCACTGTGGTGACCTCTGTATTCTTACTTCCATGCCGTCCTTTCCACCTTTGCAGCTTCTGTCACTAAGCACCTTTGCACCTTCTCTGAATGGTCTGGAGAAGGTGTGAGGTCTCAGTGAAGGGGGTGGAGTTAGTGACTGTTGCCCTTGGACGAGGACATATTGTTGTGGACGGAGTGAGCTGATGAAGAGTAGAACCCCTGACAGCTATAATATTCTTTTGAATTATAGCACTCATGCCCCTCTTGTGGCATTCATTTTTCACTGGTTTTATGCTTAAGATAAGATAAGATAAGGAACACGCTAATTTTGCATCAAGCTTTGGTCCATTAATTTAATTTGAAAAGTGGAAAAACATTAAGAAAAATTGACAGGTACCAAAACTGTGAACTCCTTTTCCTATTCTCTCAGGAGCTAAAATTGCGCTAAATAAAATTACCATGTTCTTACATTAGAGGAATCTTCATATACTCTGGCCTCTGATAACATTCAAGATTTGTTACTTGGCTGAAAATTATTGACAGATCCCTGTTCCTCCCTACATCTCTAATTGTAAAAGTATGAAAACCAACTGCACAGTGTGTTGTTTCATTTATATCGACTGTAGGGCCAAACGGGTTCAGAGAACATGTAATAATATTTTGCAGAAGTCTAGGAGGCATTTTAAATCCTGCTTCCTCCAGCAAACAGAAGGAGCCCGTTATCTTCTAGGCAAGTTCTCTCAATGTGAAAATAGCAAAGAAATTTGATTGAAAAAAGTTGTGCTTGCCAAACAGATAACGCTTAGTCTCTGTTCAGTGCTTTTACAGCACAGCAGGAGATTCCCAGATATAAATGAGGCTTGTAAAAAGATAGTATCCGCTGTGTACTGATTTATTGTGGCAATTGTATGTAGCATTCACTGTAATCTAAGAGAGAGCTTGCATACACATATGGTTGCTAATGTGATAAAACTAGTGCCATTTTTAAATCTTGAGTAATAAATGAACCGTGATGCAAAAATGATCATTCTTAACTACATCTGTTAAGTTAAAACATACGGCAACCATTTTAAGCGCTATGACGCCTTGAGATTGTTGAAATGTGATAAGCACGTGAAGACACTTGAGTTTTCCTTAAGAGAGCAGAAATGCATTTCAATAATACTATCCTTTCCTGACTGGCTCTGGGTCCTCCTTGACCTGTTAGGTACCTCCCACATCTGAGGGATGTTGCGACAAGTGGCGACAGACCCGTACAGGCAGTAGAGTTCTTCTCTGGTCCACAGCAGGACACCGGACACCACTTCCTTTCCAAGAGACTGGACAGGAATTGTGCGTAGGAGCATGGCATCCCAGGTTAGAGCAAGGGCAGGGTAGCATGGCTGGAGACAAGCTTCCCCAGTAGTAAAGGACAGTGGCGTAGCAAGGAGGATGTGGCAGGATTTTTCGGGGTGGCGGCCCCCCTCTTACCTGCGGCCGCCACAGGAATCACACCCCCTAACTCTTACTTTCGGGGACTGCCACGGGCAATTGACGCAGGGACCGCCACAGCCCACAGGCAGCAAGATGTCTAGCTACGCCACTGGTAATGGAGCAACAAGGACACAGAGGGTTTCAATAATAGACCAGTGATACATCGGTGTCTGTGTGCTGATTTACCTGTGAATCCTGACATCTGGGGGCTGTGCAAAGTTTTTTTATGTGAGTGTACGATTGCAGAGTTGTGGGTTAACCATTGCTCACGGAGTGTAATGCTTTCCCCATGCCAATGCCCTCATGTTGTTTTCTGTTGTCAGTATTAGATACGGCCATTAGCTGACGAGCATTCTGAATTCAAGGAGTATCCTGAAAACTGGTAATTTAAGAGCATTTTGTATGTGAATGCATAACTTGCTTGCATTTTTCTTAAGGGGTACTCTGAGACCATGTCACGCCAATTTCATGAACATTTTGTGCTCAAGTGCATACCATCCTAAGCTTTTCCTCGCATGGGACTTAACACAGATTACACTTGCAGACAATAGAATTACAAAAGGCTTAGTTTTTTTCCAGAAAGAGCCAACATTTGTATGGACCTCTGGTCTCATTTCAAGAAATATCACATCACTTAAACTACATTTTTATAAGAATATTAAATGCAACCATTGTTTTGCTTCTAAAGCTGAAGCAGCCGCGGAGCTAGACCATGTCTTATTGCTATGAAGCTTCAGTTCAGTGTTCACATTGTAAAGGCAAAAGAAGCTGGAACTGTCAAAGGCAATGTTCACACTAGTAGGAGCACTGTGCTAGAAATATGTTAGTGTTTTCAGCATTATTTGCCATGCCCACCAAGTGGAGCCTTAAAACCGCCTTCATCTCGCATTGTATTCCTCCACTATACGACCCTGATCACTCTGTTTGGATTCTTCATACTTTGCTTACCTTACCGTGGGCTGAAGAGGTTTCTGCCACATATCCCATAATTCTTAATGTGTTCAACATTCGAGCAGTAAATACCGTTTAAACGAATCAAACGCAGAGGTGAGCAGCAGAGGAGAGAGCAGAACCTCTCAGTACAGTATAGTGAGCAAACTGAACAGAAGGGGTACAACTCTGATTGTGGAGGAAGCGGAAGCATTGATTCAATTTTCAGGTTTTCATCATTTCACCTAGCATTTTGTCAAAGGTCAATGCGATTCAATTGACTTTGATTGGCTGAGATATGGGTCCGCAGGACGGTCGCCAATAGTGACCTTCTTGATACGTAGTCAGGGCCGGCCTTGGGAATGGGTGAGTTGGGTCCGGGCGTATTCCATGGGGAGCATCAGGGAGCTGCCTGACTTAATGTTATGCAAGCAGCAGCTCATCCATCCCATTTGGTTTCAATCAGGGCCCATTTAATCGGCTCAAAATGTACCTTATTATAATTTGTAGCACCATACAACCCCTACCCTCTTCCCATCTTTCCCAAACCTTTTGCGTCACACCACATTGACCCCAGCCCCTACAACAAACACATACCTTTCTTTCCACCCTAGGCACTGTTCAGGTCAGTTTGGGCAAGCAACACTAGTTTGTGTCAATAAACATTAGCCTATTAGCTCTGGCCACTATGAATTATTAATTACCCATGCAGTGTCAAGACAGAATGCCCAACCAGGTCAGGCGAAACAACAGAGGCAGCAAAAGAGAGCGAAATAATGAAAAGTAGACAGAGATGGTATGTGACAAAGTAGAAGAGAAGGAATAAGAGAAGTTGGATTGATTTTGAAATTATTCAGCAAAAACCTTCACAGGTTCTCATAGGAAGAGCAGGTATCTGCTTACTTTACTGTATGTGTCAGTCTATGAAATTGTTCTGTTTATTTTTAGTTTCAATCATGTATCTATCAATGCCCTACAGTTTAGCTCCTCTTCTCTTCTTTTATTCTTGTGGAAAATCAGTACTCTCTGAAGGGCTAGACTGGCAATTCGGCAAGTCTGGCATTTTCCCAGTGGTCTACAGGCTGAGGGGAAGTTTTCATCACTGCCATGATCTAACCATGCCCGCGTGAGCAGGTTTTAGTCAAGTTCTGCTGCACTGTGAGGCTGGTTGAAACATCTTTTTCTAGGGTTGATTTTGATCTCCAGTCCAGCCCTGAGTTTGTATGTTCATCAATCAGTATGGAACAAAGGAGGACATAGGATATGCAACAAATTGTTTCCAGTCTCCAGCCGGAAACAATATCATCAGTGTATCAAACAATGAAGGAGAGACTCTATATTTAAGAAAATGTGTACTTGAGTCAGACTGTGGTAAGAAGGCTCTTACATCCATAGTCCTGCCGCACTAGCAGGGCACTACTCTTAGAAAATGTATACTAAAGGCATTCTACATTGCTGGCAGAAAACTGCGTAGAGAAAGCCTACAGTGCTGATGTCTGAAGCACAGACAAGGCACTACAATACCAGTGCTCTGGCAATACATCAATAATAGGTGACCTGAAGCAAACTACTTTCTTGAAGCAATTCATCCCTTTTTTAAGCCCTTCCATTCATTCAAGTATTGAGGTCTCTGTGTTAGCTAGGGAAGTGGGGAACTAGACCTGTGGGACTGAGCACATGTCCATGCAAGCTCCAGTCGGGTCTGGTGGCTTAGTGGACGAACACGTCCACTGTAGGGGCCTGTGTTCGACTCATGATCGCAGGTTCAAATCCCAGCGGGTCCACTCAGCCTTTCCTTCATCTGAAGTCGATAAAATAAGTACCATTGAGTTGGGTAACAATAAACACCTGTTATTCAGTGCCTTGATACCTTTGGTTGATACATGCGCTTTACAAATACACGTGGTATGTTACAGGCTTTAGTCTCAATAACACAGCTCAGGAGGTTAAGCTGCTGCAGTCTGTGCGTAACTTGCATTTCACATGTATTTGGCAGTGCAGCTTGGTTGCTAAACGGGCCTGCTGTGCATGTAAGCTGAACCTTATTTTTGAACTTAGATATTTGGGGGCAGATTTACAATAACTGGCGCATCCCCAGGGATGCGCCAGTTATTGTGCGCCACAGCTCCGCCACCCATGGTGCGCCACATTTACAATGCAGCGCATCATGGGGCAAAAACGGCACAGTTGCGTGACGAATCTGTGCCGTAAAGGCGGTGCATTGCTGGATTTGCGTCGCAAGCGCGACGCAGCTCCAAGAATGCTTTGGGGGCCCATATCTGTCCAATGCTGCATCAAGCCTTATGCCTGCTTCAAGCAGGCACAGGGTTTTGACGCAGCATTGGCCTAAAATCTTGTAGAAATCTTGTAGATTTCACGAAGGCACTTTTGCAAGGCGCACCTGCCCTGGAACATCCACCCTGCGCCGGAACGCCCACATGTGGCACAGGGCTTTACAACGTGACGCATCTGCCTATAGATGCGTCATGTTGTAAATGGGTCGCAGGGATGCGCCACGTTTACGCCGTCATTGCGTGACGCAATGGAGGCTTAAACTTTGCGCAAGTCTGACATAAATCTGCTCCCTGGTGTAGTATAAACTCTTATCAGAACCCAAACGCATTAAACAGTAATGCAATCCCAACAGAAATGAAGATTTTCCTACCTTTGTCTGTGAACCTCCATGGTGACAAGTATTCCATCAAAAAACGAAAAGTAATAGCTCTTGTGCTCAAGGCAAATATGCCTTTTTAGTTTAAAAACGTGAAAAATACCAGTTGCAAGTGCTTCTGTTTATTCCACGGAAAGATTAAATGTAGCTAGATGCAGAGAAAATGATTTCAAATAAATCTGGATAGAGATGGATTGTCTTCAAGATGAATACCATAAAACTGTGTCTTATTTACATTGTGTTTTGCAATGTATTACCACATCACTATTGATGGAGGTGTAATCCCAGAAGCCACTAAATCGAGGGGGCAATTTATCAATTTCGAATTAATTGAAGAACTAGTTAAGATGAGCTCAAATACTACAGATGTCTTTCTCATTTTACTTGTAATGAAATAATAAATGGAACTAATGGATTTTTAAAATGGATTCAAACGTAACATATTTTGATTGATGTGAATGTCCGAAGCATCATTGGCAGTCACTAGAAACTTGGCCCAAATGTACGACCATTTGATTTTGTGAGTCTCTAATAGAGATTTTTTGCGACTGGTAATGAGAGACTTGCAAAATGAAATGTACTATTGTGTCTCATACACATCAGTGATTCCTAAAGGGGTCGCAACTGACCTGCCTCCTTAATATTCATAAGACAGGCTGCAAAGTGCAACCCATTGGGAATGGGTAAGAACACAGGGATCGTGGCCGGATGGAGATAGCAGAATACCAGGTCTGTGTTTCCTTTCAAATAGAGCAACATTTTGTTTTTGAAATGCAGGCCATTTTCCTTAAAGGAAAATGAGGTGTTTTTCAAAAATAAAATAAAACGTTTCTGGTTAATTATTTAAGGGTAGGCAGTGGTCTAGGCAGCAGGCCCGGATTGGCCCTTGCGGGCACTGGGCAATCCCCTGGTGTGCCACAAGGGTGGGGGCTGGTTTTGGGCCCATGGGGCCGTTTTTGTTACAGGGCCGTTTCTGCAAAAACGGCCCTGTTACAAAATTGCCCGAAAACCGGCTTTGGTTTACAGTCCGGCCCTGCTAGGCAGTGGTCCGTGGGACCACTGCCTGCTCTTAAAAAACGTTTTCACTCCCATGCACGTGGGAATGGGATACCACGTACTTAAAGTAGGTGGCACACTGCAATTGTTTTGTGACAGCATTCCAGTGCCTTCCACTCAGAAAAATTAAACTGTATTTTTTATTACTGTCTTCAATATTGTCTGTTTGAAATGAATGCAGGCTCACCAAATGCATAATCATAGAATGCATGCTAACTGAAAAACTGCATGCTAAGCAAATGTATTCTAAATGGATTCATTCTAAATGCATGCATGATAACCGAAAGAATGCATGCTAAACAAATTCATGCTAAATGACTGCGTGCAATCTGAAAGAGTGAATACTAGGCTGTTTGATAGTTGATCTATGCCTCCACTCAACACCTGGTAAAAACATTTGGATGATTGGGGTGGCATTTTCTGACAATAAACACATATGTAATGTATTTTTCCTATGATTTTGTAGAAACATAGCAATGTACTCTCCCAATAATGGCGGTTTTACTTATCTAAGAGTGCCTCTGAAGCAATTCTTTTGAGAATCTCTTTAGACCCAAGTAGGTAGGCGATGTCATGCAGAACAAAGGATAGGCATGGTTTTAAACTGCAGCACAGCAAAATGATTTGTGCACTGCGCTACATTTGTTTCTTTTAAATCTGCACCTTAGAAATCATTGCATCGCCCTTCCAGCGTCAGTTTTTCTGACACAACACCACCATGTGGGAGAACTTCCATGCACACCGCTTTGCGGCTGAAGTAATAGATGCAGCGCCTGCCCGGGGTAAAAGAAACCACCACAGCCTGAGTTCAGCGCACCATGTCTCCAAAGTCCCAGACCCCCACACGGACCCTGATGCAATTCCTGCTGTGAGGTTGAAAGAATCAACGCATCGGTGGATCGCAGCTGAAGAAAACAATGCAGTGCCTAACTGCTGCTGCCACATCGACCTCCAGCGCTTCCAGATTTCCACCCATTACACCTGTGTGCCAAGAACCATCTTGTATGTCGAAACATCACTTCCCCTTACAGTCCACATTTGATACAACACTTCTCCTGCGTACCGCAGAACTGACGCATCGCCTCCCCAGGGACTCAGAAATTGAAGCATCACTGTGTTTTCTGATACTCGCCTCCTCTGCAGCTGTTTTCTTTGTGAATTTTGATGCATCTAATGTACCTCGTGTAAAATCATCACATCCATAGAGTTCTATAGACAGAGTTGCTTGAAAGCTTTAAAAAGTCATATTTTGAGTTCAGTTTGTTGGAGTTTTGTGGGTTTCGTCTTGTTTGGTTTAGATAAAGATACTTTATTGTTCTAAACTGGAGTGTTGTCTATTTCAAGTATGAATGATATGTAATTCCAACACCTTGTACCACTCATTGTCTTAAGTAATATTTTCATTACATTGATTTACACATTTGTAGGATTTATTGTGCCTCTCTGTGTGATGTAAAGTTTCCAGTCACCATACACTGGGATGAGTAGTGGTATATAAATCAAAATAAATTATAAATTAGTAAGTACCATTTAAATAATTATTAGTGTAATTATTCATACACACATACATTTTTCATTCATGCAGTGCATGCACATGTCTTACATAGAGGGTTAAATAAAATAAAAAACCTGCCCTCAAGTCATAGTTTCTCTAAAGAGCTTGTGAAGTGATAACCGGTGTGCCTTCCTTTCCTTCCATTCCACTGACATCTAGGTTGCTAGGCTCTAGATAGCTGCATCCCAGATTATTCTTGAAAGAAAGAAGGGCTAATAGCCCCTTAAATCAGGCCTTTCTTTTGCCCAGCTGGAGGTGAAATTAGGAAAGCCCCCACGCTACTTGTAGGTTACTGCTCCGAACAAAAACAGGCAGCATGGGGGAACTGCTGAATTATGTCCCATTGTCTGAGTTGGACTTAGCCCTTTTGGCAGGTTCACCCCGAAACTTTTTCCGTTCTCCTATCCTTTTTCTGTAACCTAGTGTTGGTGATTTTAGGCCTCTGCGCATTTTAGCACTGTGGTCCAGTGTAAAGTGCGTGCGCTCTCTGTGTATGTGTGGTGAGACTCGCCTGTCCTCCCATAGGAATGCATGGGGGATATGTGTGTCCCTGGTAGTCCCTAGTATGAGAGGTGTGCAGGAGCGAGTTTACTATGTGCGAACTCGTGAGAATAAATGCTGCACATTGGTGTGTGCAGACATATTGTGACTAGTGGAGAAGTGCCACTTTTAGAAGTTGGCATTTCTCTGTGCAATGTGTCTGCCTGCCGGATGTGAATTGCATGTCTGCCTTGTGATTGAAAAGGGCTGGCTGGTGTGGTTGGCCCCAGGAGCCAGGATGGGCCTGCCTGGTGGTAAATAGGGAGATCTGCATGTAGATGGAAGGGAGGAGTTGCCCCTGGGACCTGAATAGGGCTGTGCCTTCCCTCCACAATGCTGGCTCCACCTCCTGTGGTGCGTCTGATGTCCCTGGCCTGTCCTGTGAATAGGAGAGAGGAGCTGAGCAAAACAAAGTGTTCAGGGGCTCCCCTGAACCAGTTGTATCTGGTTCTCCCATAAGTGCACCTTGTAGACAAAGGAACATGTGGTATAAAAGAAGGGGCTGTGACCCCATGAAAATTTTCTTGCTTTGTGGGTGCTGTTCCTGTTGGGGCATGCTGCTGCGGGGGCTGGGGGGGGGGCACTGCCATGAGGGCTTGCCTCCCTGGGCCCTGCATGGCCTCTTGATGCTTAAAGGACATTCTGGGAGTTTTTCCTGATCCTCCAGGACCTTGGAGGAGCTTGTTCCTGATTTTTGAGGCCCGGGAGCGCTATAATTGTGCATCCTTGTATTTTCCCCTCAGAAAGAGCACGGGGGCTCCACAGCGCGGGCTGCTCAACTTGCTGGGGGTAGGAATCCCGGCATGAGGGATTCCCCCATAATGCCCCGAGCGGCGGGTGCCCACCCTGCTTTGACCACTATTTTTATAGTGGGTGCCCACCCCACATGGCCGCCTTTTTTTCAGTTACTGCGGTTGCTCACCCAACATTTACTGCCTGCGGGTGCCCACCCCGCATCTGAGTCCGAGGGTAGATTACCGCCACGACCGGCCTGGAGGAAGTCAGGCAAAGTGGTGCCTGGTGGTGGGCGGGACTTCTGGTTTAGTGAGGGAAGTCCTGCACACGCGGCACTGGTGAGAAGTGGCCAGCGCTAAGTGTGGCGTGGGACTCCCATGCACGAGGGAGAGCCCCGCAGTGGCAGCCAAAGAGAAGAGAAGTCCAGGGTCCCAGGAGGGTGCCCAGGTGAGGGACTGCCACTGCACCTTGTGATGCAGGATGCAGGTCCCATAGAATGCCGCAAGTGCAGTGCAGATCTGGAGAAGGAGACCAGAGTGTCCCGGGAGGCTGGAGCCGACCGAGAGAGCGGCACAAAGAGAGTCCTGCCTCCAGAGCAGGTGAGTGGTGCTCCATTGGGGCTCTGTTGTGTTGGTGCCAGTTCCAGGCACATTGACGGTGCTGGGCGGCCCCGTCTGGCAGAGGGACACCCTAGCGAAGGTGCAGAGTCTCTGTGGAGGCTCAGTGGCAGTGAGACGACCCCATCTAGCAACGGGCCTCTCCAACGATGGGGGGCGTGTGTTCCAGTGCCACATGGGGGTCCGGAGGGCACAGAGGTGCCGGGCCCCCTCTATTAAGAGTGTCCCAACTGCCCCACATGCAGAGGGTAGCTGCACCGATGGGCTAATTTGATTGAAGTGGCCCCAGTGGAGGTCCCCAGGCACAGTGGTGCCAGTTCTGTACTTACTTTACAGCGGTGACGCAGTTGCACGCCGCTGCAACGAGGGGGCTATGGTATTTCAGCAGCCCCTGAGAGTGACAAAAGCGGCAGAGTGGTGCCAGGCCCTAGTTGGAGATTCACAGCTGCGCAGCACTTAGTGCCAGCTGCATCGTTTAAGCCCTCATGTCATGGTTCTCAGCTGCCCAGCAAGTAGTGGCAGCTACCACGTTTAGGTTTGCGCAGTGGCGCACCCTTGACCTTCGCTGCCTGGGCAGCAGCCCTGACTTTGTGGACAAAGGGCATTTGAGCCCCTTTTTTGGATGGCCAGTTAACCAGGGGGTGGTTAGATTTATCGGGCGCCAGGTCCTAATGTTATTGTGGTGCTAGGAAATGTAATGTGTGTAGTATATTTTATGGATGTATGTCGTTACTACGCATGCTTTTACAATGCATGCCTTTACCACGCAACTTTTACAACGCAAGTCGTTACAACGACTTACATTGGGGGGCGCTGTCAGGGCCACGGGTCCTCAGGATCTCACGATGCTCTATGGGGTCCACCTCTCGACAGCCCCTGGGTCTGAATGTGAACAGACACACAGGAATGATCGAGCGAGGGATAATCAGGAAGGGTAGGATGGGAACTGCAGGGAAGGGAAGCTGAAACGAGAACAAGGCACCATGAGACAAGCACAGACTTATATACAATTCACTTGGTAGCAACCTGTGTCCCCACCCTAGTGTAAAGTGACTGCGGTATACCTGGAAATGAATAATTGGTTGGCTTTGCCTGGCAATCAGAAAAGTTGTACTTGAAGTATTTCTAGAAGACAAGAACCCTATGGTCAGTTTCTACCATCAGCAAGGTTCTATTCAATTAAACACAACAGTATAAAGTACATACCAACATAATTGTCACAAAGGGCTTCAACAGGGGTCAGTATGGAAATTAGCCTGCCAGGCGAAGCTCATAAGCCCCTGTTGTCAAAAGTAAAGAAAAGAAGACTAAGAAATTGTCTTATGACCTTATTTGTCTTGCCCAGTTACTTCACCAGGCAATACTCGATACTGCACACAAATTGCTCCCAATAGTCCTGGATATCGAAGTGAAATTTACATAGAAGCCAAGAAAGGCTAATCACTGCTTCCGTTTGCCTATATTCCCCAAAGTCAAATAGGCACCTTTTGGAAACCAGAGTCTAAGTACAGATGATTCCGATATTCCCTTCCTTGAGAGGATGTAGACCAGGTGGATATCATTGACCAGAACAATCGCCCTTTGAATAGGACGCACAGAAAATCCCAGAGCAAACGATGGCAGTTCAATGAAAATCAAGAGCTCACTCGTATTCCTCACAAACTGTACACAATGCAGATGCCACTTGTCACAACTGCATCCCACACGGAAGCAAAAAACAAGAGCCTCAGCCGAGGACTCTACAAGGAATTGGAAGCGCCAGCCGACGCCACCCCCAGACAGAAGCGGAACGCTTCTACAGTACTCACCAGCCGGCAAGGAGTATACAACAAAAAAGGATACGCTGGAAACACTCGATATCTGCAGCACACAACCAGAATCAACGGCGGGCGCTTCTGTTCCTTCGCCGGTAATGTTCTCAGCGCGTGTGACGTCATCAAACCGGGCGTCGCGCGCGCTGACCCTGGAAACATGGGAAATGTAGTTTTTAGTTACCGTAATGCGCCTCAAGGCAGGGTTCTCGTCTAGACCCCGCCGTGAGACTTGACAGGCGCTGGATAGTGAATAGTTTAATTTACTATTCCAACTCCAGTCCCAGTGGAAGTAGGGAAGGTTTTGGATAGTAAATTAAACCATTCCCTATCCTACAGCGCACCCCAATCGCAAGACGTTGTAACGACTTGCGTTGTAAAAGTTGCATGGTAAAGGTAGTGCGTGGTAAAAGTTGCGTTGTAAACGCTGTTCCCCATATTTTATGCACCCTGTTTGATACCTCTAAAATGTGGTTTCTGTTTAGGAGGTTGTTCTGCATATCATGGTTTATGCTGGTGAGATGAGGTTTTACTGTGTGATTGATACCCCTAATGTGAGTTATACTTAGGAGGTTAGGGTCTAATGTGTTTAGACTTGAGAGATGATTGCATAAAGTGTTTATGCTGATGAGGTTGGCGCAGAATGTACTTTGCCGCTGATGTGAGACTGTGCATAAGGTAGTTTATGTTACAGGCTGATGCTAAGTTCAGTGATTACCAGTGTTTACTGGTTGTACATTCATGATCTGTTTTACTTTTACCAAGTTCGCTTTGTGATGGTTCTAACAGTGGTCCATGTGGCCCTGTCGATGTGTATAAAGTCCCTTGTGAATATTGCCTGTGCCAGTTGGCACAGTGTATGTTAAGTGTTTACTATTCTAATGTGTTTTGAGATTACAAAGGCTATTTTAGATATAACCTTGTGTGGAGTTCCTTTTGTAGTGTGCCTGGGATGTTGTTGCTGTTTGCGTGCGCAAATGCTTTACACATGGTCTCCAGGATAAGCCTGACTGCTCGTGCCAAGCTACCAAGGGGGTGTGCAGGGGTTATCTTTGGCGTGTAACTCCCCAGCCCTGACTAGAGTGGTGGTCTCTGCCTGGCTTTGGCGTAAGCCTTAGCCAACCAGAGATCCCACTTCTAACAGTCTGAAAATGACAACAGGACAAATTCCGCATATTTCACTGAGTTGGCCAGATTAAAAGGTAAAACTTTATTTGCATAGTTACTTAAAACCATTGCAATGCATACAATTAATACAACCATATTAAAATGTTCCATGTTTAAAAGTGAATGCTCCCTCATGAGCGTCGCAACATGACCTTCAAAAGACGTTTCAATGTCAATACAATTTAAATGTCCCAGATATTTTTGTCTTTACTGCCTGTGAGAGGTTGTAATCCGCTGTAAGATTTATCCAATCACTTAGTAAAATTTCCCCCATAGCGCAATGGACTACAAAGTGACAATCAGTTTGGCATTTTTAAGCGAGCTGCTTCGAGAAATTTAACTAACCTAGTGTTCAGTTGTGGTGATGAGGGATCAAAGCATGCCAGGACTGCTTGTCTCCTTGTCCTGATACCTCTTTGATTAAAGCAAGTTTTTAGCAGCTGTCTCCTTTCTTGACACAGCTCAGTGCAGGTGCAGATTGTATGAATGATGTCGCCCGAGTCCTTGTTGCACAGACTACAGAGAGTGAAAGCCTGCTCCCTTTTCCAAGGTGGAAGCTGCTGCGTGGTTGGTAACACTCCAAGTCTGAACTTTAAAAATTTTTGTTTTAGTATTTTTGAATATCCCAGATTAAAGTAGTGTTGTGGGGCTAAGTGCTTATATGTGGCCAAGGTCATCCAGGCATGCTCTCTGAGCGAGAAGGTCACCTTATCCTCTAGCAAGGAGAGTGTCTTCAGCGTCTTCCACACCGTTTTTTTGAACGCCGAATGGAGGCAGTGTGTGTCCCATAAGGGGGACAGGCCTGTGATCGTCAGAGCCTCCTCAAGATATTGGCCTACGGGTGATTTCGGCCTCTGTTGAATCTCTTGCCAGAGGAGGTAGTTTAATGTGTTCGGGTTTGCTGTCCTAATCTTGTGCCAGCAGTTAATGAAAGCGCCGTAGCTAGCCCAAGTTTGCTTTATAAGGCCAAATTCCAGACGAATTTGTGCCGGTGAAGTGTAGGTCGGGAGGCTGAACAATGTTCTATATGCTTTAACAACTGTTTTGTCCAGCAGATTGCTGACTCTCCCACACAGTGCCTCAGTGCCGTACGTAATAGAAGGCAATATTTTGGCCCGGGCTACCATCAAAAGTGGATTCAGAGTAGGGCCCGGTAATTTGGCTGAGACTCCCTTCAGAGAGAGTGCAAGAAACATCCCTTTCCTTTTGATCTCCTGTTGCTGGCTGTTAGCTAGGCCATCTTTGTCTATATATATACCCAGGTATTTGTAAGCCTCTGCTGACTCGACATGTTTATTACCCAGGCGCCACTGATAGGGCTTTTTTCGTTTCTTGTTTATTGTCATGGACCTTGTTTTGTTTAAGTTTATTGAGAGACAATTTTCTTTTGCATAGACCTCTAGACAGTTCAAGAGATGTTGCAGGCCCACTGCGGTGTAGCTGAGTAGGACCACGTCGTCCGCATAGAGTAGATTAGATATTGGGGAGCCCCCTAACCTGGGTGGGTGCGAGTTGCAGTTGTTAAGTGCCGGGGTTAAGTCTGCCATGAATAGGTTGAATAGCGTGGGGGCCAGCACGCAGCCCTGTTTCAACCCTTTCGTTGTTTGAATTTTCCTTGAAAGATGCGTTCCTGAGCCCAATTTTACTTGAACCCAGGTGTTGGAGTGTAGGAGCATGATCAGTGATAGAAGATTGTTGGAAATACCCCATCTGGCTAGCTTCGCCCATAGTTGGCCAGATTAAGTTCAGAAATATCTGCTGTAACTGGGATATGGTGTGATTCCCCTACTTTCCGACACTGGGGATCAGCACTTATTGTTTAACAAATTAAGCACTGGCTGTCTAACTCAAATTAAGACAGAACGGAGCTCTGCTTAAGGTGAAGAAAGAAAGCCATCAATCAAACTCAATCAGTAAAATACCCAACTCAATCAAAATTACCAAGCTAAGTGAAAACATGCTTTGTGGGTGGTTGAAGGTGAACAGTGCAAACAGCGACTAGAAGTACCTTCAATTTTCAGAACATACAGCCCGTTTCTCAAAGAAAGTCAAAGTGACTGCATGCATACATTTCAACCTGGCAAAATGAACAAACGTGCATTTGCAATGGGAAACATTTTTGTCGTTTCTCTGAGATGATTTTTCCCCACAGTGAAAAATACACACCGCTGTTTTATAGATGTTGCCTCCTCTCCATGCCCGCCTTGGAAATAGCTGTACTCCTAGTGTGGAGAAGACTGACTTCCTGACTATTTTTAGTTTGTGAATGTGTCTGTCAAAAGATGCTCAATGCCAACTAGCTGCAACTTTATGGGCGTTTGCCAACTTTGGCAGGAATCACTACCTTAGAACACCTCTGTACCCGTCCATGTGAGCTGACTTGCCCACACTAATAAATCCACAACCACATTGGCAGAGTATTTCTTGTGAGGAAATCAAAGCACTAGTACAAATTCACATTCTGGAAATAATGACAGTGGACATATATTCAGAAATATGCACGTAGGTGTCACACAAGCAAACTGTGGGTGATGAGCAATAGCTACTATGTTCAATACAAGTTATAAATAGTGAGCTTAGTTAAATTAATAATACATTGTTCATACTATTAAATGCACGTTATGCCTCCCTTTTAATCTATTTATTATTTATCAAACATCCCGTGTTATCTCTGGCTATGCTGTTTTCATGAGTAATCACAGAACAAAATCCCTACTTGTTAAATTGTTAGGGTATATTTGTGTGCCATATGAGTTATAGGCAGGCCCACTGAATTTATGCAGCTGGGGAGGAGTAAGTTGTGTGGCAGGGTTTATATGTCAAGATAAGGCAAAGTAAACCTCTTAATGAGGCCGCAGTTTAACACTGTCTGGGCAAAGGTTTCACCTCAATAGTGCCAGTTTAACAACAAAATACTCAAAACGTAACAGAAAGGGAACCTGACAACTTTTCCAAAGGGCCTTTCACTGCTGTGCAACACGTGTCACTGTTCTTTTAGTAACTTTTGATCCGTTTGAGCTAGATTTTTTTTGTTCATTTATCAATGGCAAAATCTGTGTAATATTCTGCAGAAAATAGGTTTTGTGGGAAATGTCGAAATGCGGCATTATGCGAAACACGCTGCAGCTTCCAAAACAGATAATTCCAGGGGCTCTGCTCACCAGTGGGTATTAATATTACCTTGTGTCATGAAATTAAAGGTTGCTACTATATCCTTTCGGAGTTATCAATGTATTTATTATAAGGTCATATATCCTAAATAGGAGAATTAAATCAACAATATATATCTGATCTTCCGCACACGGTTATCTTGTTGTGGTCACAAGGTGAAAACAGAGTCATAATGTATTGATATAAGGGTTTGAAAGATTAATGTGTTACAGTGCTGGAATATATGCATTGCCGCCATAACTTTATGGCGGCGCTTCATAGAGCTGTCGCCCATTATTTCTGTGGCCCACGGTCCTTTCGTTCTCATTATATCTACTTCAGAAAGATGAAAGGCTCCTCTGCTCAGCTAAGTTTAGAAAGAGGGGGCGCCTGGTTTGAGCCGAGCTATCCGCTGGTGACTGTAAAGCTGGCTGAGGCACTAACACCTCCTCGGCAGGCTCTCTTGGATCTGATGGTGTCATTACTGTGAACACAAAAGCCTGATTTAAAAAGTATATGTTTTATCTATAAGCGAAAGAGAAGAGACCAGAGGGCTCACTGAAGCTGGCCGACAAGGCAAGCGTCTCAAACCCACCCATTTGATTTTCTCATTGGGACTTTCATTGATGGAGAGATGTGGTGTTACGCTGAGTTTGAAGTACACTGGTCTCTGAGACTGGTTAGCAAAATGCAGTCTTTTGTATGTGATTACAGTCCATTCTTTCTGATAAAGGGACTTTTTGTTGGAGGGACCATCATTTTTTAGCCATAAAAATGCAATTGTCTGACCTAACAAATGCCGGAGCTTGGATCAAAAAGAGAACATTTTTGTGAAGCCTGCTGTCACCAAAGAGGATGCTGAAAGGCTCGCCCAGGAAAACCCGACCATCTATTAACACCACAATGTCTCACTGAGATATTGATAAAAAGTAATTTTACAGATTGCACCTATTCTCTGCCTCATAAAGAGAAGTGCTGAGATGAAAAAAAGAGTCGAAGGTATTTAATAAAGCTGCAAAGATACAAATGAAGAGGTTTTTTTTATGAAGACTGTGATATATGTAGAGTGTGTGACTACTGCACAATTAGCTTCTTTCAGTCCATTCGGGAGGACTGCTGTGTTTCTCCGTACAGTCTTCATATTGGGCTGGCCAGTCCCTCCTTCCCACAGGGTCTGTTTTAGCGCAAGCCACCATCAAGTGGATGCTTGGAGCACTGCAGGCGGAAGGAACTTAACTGTCGACTAGTGGTGGCAAATGTAGACCAAAGTGGCAGGGAAAGAGACATAAAATTGTCGCGTCAACTAGAATGTCAAATATTCTTGCACATAATCAGGTCCTAACTTAGTGGTGTTATGCCAAATACCACATACCCTTCAAAATTGTCGATGAAAGGCCCTCAAGATTTCACAACTAAAGTGAGACAAATCTATGAAGCTCTTTCACATAAGTACGATGACAATGCATAGATATTGCTGCCCTTTAGTAGATTTACATTTCTACCTGTTATGCCTATTTTTGCTGATTGACATAGACGAAAATGATCAATGACTCCCATTGCAAACTGTCCTAGGACATATGTAGGTGAACCAAGGATTCTATTTTTGGCTTACTGAATTGAAAGGTTCTATGCTTTTTTCCCAGGCTAATTAATCACTTTGCATTTACTTGTATATATTTATGCAAACTCAGCTGGGATACAAACCATTTTTGTAGGCCTCATTCTTCCAAACTGTGTCTTTGAGTTTCATCTCTTACTGCATAGGACTGGCACACTATATCTCACATATATGTGATGTATGGGATTAAGTCTCTCTACTCCATATTTGGGTTTGTTCTGAACATTACCCGTATCTTCTTGTTTGACCTGAATCGACATAAGTCCCTTTTTTGCCATCTATGATTTTGGCCAAATCCAGTTTCCTCTGTCTGACAAAACATTTCTTAGGGTAAGCATCTAGGGAAATAGTTGAGTTTGATGTTAACTGATTTATACTGGTTTATTCAACTGCACAAGACATTTAAAAGGTACCAAAAAGTCCTCTTGCTAAATTTTCAGAATGTGCAGTAGTAAGCGTGTGATATGTTTATTTATTTATTTGTAGGTTTGTATAGCGCTTGAACCGACTCCCGGAGGAGTATCTCTGCGCTCAAAGCAAAGGACAGATAGAGAGTGGATGAACTAGAGATCTAGGGACGGTGCTAAGTTTGAAACAAAAATGTTTTTAACATTGTGACATATAATCTGTGATGCTTCGATGTTCCTGCAACGCTCTTCAGTTGAAAAGCACGGGCTTTTGCTCCTCTGTGTAATTTATCTCAGGAGAATCAGCTAGTTGTCTAATACTAGATTGAAGAGTTCTGCTAGGGTGATGCAAACCAATATAGTTTTCTGGATATTCAGAGGAGGCTCAAAAAATGACTGTTTTTCATTGAAGGTACCCTAACGTAGCTTTAGTATGAAGAAAGAGCCGGTAGGGGAATTCAACAAAAGACCTGACATGAGCACCATTCAGAATAAGAGTAACTGCACTGGTTGCCAAGGTCTGTAGCACTATTAACTCAAGCTATTTTTTATTGTACTTCCCAGGAAACATTTGCAATAATCAATTTGGTCCTTGGAAGCTCAGTTCTCTTTTCATCATCACAAAACAGCCCGGCCTTTCATGGCACCTAAAGATGTAAATTTGTTGTTGCTACTTTTCGTGTGGTCTGACTACCCATTGATAGAGGAGATCTGAACCTGAATTATACATCAGGTGCACTGCCACAGTGAGCACCACTGCACACCCTTGGCTTTTTGTGCCCAGCACAGACAGTGAGCATGTTTATTCAAAGATGCCCTCTCCTCAGCAAATGCAAGTACTATGATAGTTCATGCATACACTGAGGACATCAGTTCAGTGAAAGACAGGGCAATGGTTTGAAACTGTAGCTTCGCCTTTCAGGGGAGGCAGACTGTTCTCAATTTCAAGAGGAGACAGGGGCTGCATGTAACTGCACTCACCTGAAGGGTGATGCCTAGAATGTCCCTAGAATCCCTTTGACTCATTCCAAAGGCCATACTCAGGATGCATACAAAGTGAGCGCCGCCTTGCATATGGCAAACAATGTGTGAGCAAACTTGTTGGCATTGTTCTCTGGTCTGAAATAGAGCAATGGTACAAAGACACACGGTTTCTTGTTCACATATGGGTCACACCTTCATGCAAATGAGAGAACACCCTGTTGTGATTGTCCAAGCACAAATCTTGTGCTGGCACAAAATTTTTAAGAAGTGGCCATGCAAACATCCGCAGCCCCGACTGTAATATTGAAGTGCCTACGGTGCAAACCAATAGGCACAGGTCTCCACTGCACTCTGGGGCACATTGTATAACATGGCCCTGAAATGTATACTTGATCCTTCACATGAGTACCAATATTGTTGATTAAGACGTTTTTGTAGTTTTCTCAAGCTTTTTCCAATAAGTGTTCTGTTTCCACTACCACATACCTGATTTGTATTATTTAGGCTCAAAAAGTTCCCATATCTCCATCCTTTTTTTATATGAATTTTCCTACCAACAGTATTAATGTCAGCCACCGGACATTTAAATTGTGGAAAGATGATCTAAGTGTCATGAGCATAAATATAAAGAGATACCGCAACGTTACAGAAGGGCAACCTTTTCCAGGACATCCCCATTAGAGAAAATACATCCTGTTTACCTAAAGTATTAAGCAGTATTGAATTACTTGGTTACATGGATTCTGCTTGATTTGGCTGCAGTTCAGGGTTTGCTCCCCAAATAATATTGCTTGTTTTGGCACTAATCTTCGTGGGTCGGAGAAGGGAGTCTGCCAAGTCATTTAACAAAGCCTGCAGTTGCCCTAAAAGATATAAAGTTATAAAAAGCTGTCTAGTGGAGTGTCCTTCAAGACACCCAGGAAAGGTTCACACAATCCCTTCAATGGCTACTGATTCCCAGCAGGGTCTGTTTTAAGCCTATGGTCATCCACCATAAAGCAAAGTATCAGAATATTCCAGAATTTTTAGCTTTTAAATTTAACGAGTAAAATTAATGTTGGTCCTAACGTTCTGCCCATCAACCCCCATGTTGTATGCATAAAGATAAATTTGTTGTCCATGGCAACAGGGCCTTCTCCGTCATGGCTGTAAGATTATTGACATTTCAATTCCTTTCCTTGCATAACGACTGCATTCTTCTCAAGTTCCTGAGATCCCTCAAAATCTCGCAATTTATCTAGTAATTTATTTTTCTTTTGACTTCAGTGGACACTGTTATTCCTGAGATATTCTTACTTGTTTTTATTTTTGTACTTGTGTTATCCTCCAATAAACACCAAGAAGCTCTGAGAACATGCACTCTATGAATAAAAATAATATAGGATAATATATATAACATACCGTAGCTGGAAGAATACCCTCTTAGCTCCTGGATTATATGTTTATAATGGTTTCTAAGCTCTTCAACAGAGATAGAATGATCAAGAGAAGGTTCTTTATGCCATGTGTTTTACATACCCTTTTTTCTGACTTTCACTCAACTTAATTCAACAGAGAACATTTGTTGATGATACTAGTTTGTTTATTCTCCCTAGATGTTCAGTAGCAAATCCATCCAGTCAAGCTGAAATTACATTATTTGATTTGTCCTCCCTCTTACTGCATTGCCCTCCATAGAGGCTCCATGTCTGTTAACTATCTTCCACAGAGTTACAGATAAAAAAGGGTACAAGTAACTTCAGGGTCGAGAGTTACTAGGAATTATAGGTGTCAGACTGAGGTTGGCTTGAGAAATGAGAAAGTAACATGTTGTTTGGTAATTCCAGTCCCAGTTCCCCCTGTAATTCCGCATTGTCTTCTCATATTATACTTGGATGTAACACACCTGGCCTTTGGTAAATCTATGGACCTTGGGGCAGATTTACAAACCACTTGCGCCACTTTTACATCACTTTTAACATGGGAAAAGTGAGGCAAAACTGGCGAAAAGGGGCTTGTAAATCTGCCCCCTTGTGTTTCTGATGGGGACGGTAACAGGAGTAGCTGGCCCATTCGCAATTACGGTAAACTTGTAATGAGGCATTTACTAGAGTAGCCACTGAGATGTTCCAGTAGCCCGTGGAAGGTTAAGTCCTTGCAGTTGCCTAATTCAAAGAGCTGACAAATATTTATTGTTACCGTGGTGTGTCGTATTTGCATTGCTGCTCTAAACTTCAGTCGATCATAAAAAATTTCCATCAGTTCCTGCAATACTGAGTCATAGAAAAGTCTAGAAAATTATTTTCCCCAAGCCTTCTATGATCAGTATTTAATGCATCAGGCGCTGCGCTTGGTATTTCATTATGCATAGATATATTTTGGCGCCTAGAGATGACCTCCTTCTCACAGCTTTTACAATTGCATTAACATTTAGAACCAGTTTACTAAATGCTTTTAAGTGAAATGTCCTTTAACAGTGATGTCACTGATGGCTGAAATGTCAGTCGTGAATAAATGACTATCTGTCATAAAGGCATCTGGAGTCGAGTATCTGTAGCCGAGTAAAACTTAAAGCTCGGGCTATGCGCACTGTGACTCACACCAACAGTGCAGGGAATATCTCCACATGTTCCAGCAGGCTCGGCCTTTCCTGGGTCGCCACAGACGTCGCTTGCATCATCTATTGTCGCTTCATACAAAGACGCCAGCCCTGGTATCTACGAAATCTTCCTCACAGGAGTCTGGGCCAATTAAAAGCAGAACACGGCCGGCTCGCGCTGCGTTATCTTTCCCGTTACCCAGTGCTCTAAATGACATTCTTTGGAGGTGGGAAAAGGGCACGAGTTGAATCATCCGTAAGTGCCGCGGTTGTTTTCAATGTGCTCTCCACACAATGGTGGACGAGGTGAATGCGATGCACATTTAAGCGAATACATGATACAGGCGAGGAGTTAACTGTAGTGAGGATGTGCATGACAAGTAAGGGTCCCTTCTTCAAAGGAGGTGTTCGACATGCAGAGCCACCCTTCACAATATAAAGGTCTGCTCCCTAATGGTGTTTTAGTATCAAGGGAGATTTTAAGAAAAATACTCTGGCAGGAAAGACTTCCTGTTTAATCGACGAGCGTAATATTTTGTGTGGCTCAGCTAAACACGCTTGTTAGATCTACCAATGGGAACCACGTATCAGTACCCACTCTTTGTGGAGCAACCCCTTAGACAAATTAAACAGGCGCCCAGCTTGGGACTTCAGCCTCGACACATTCGGAATTTATTTAAGGAGATGGGATTGGGAAGTGTCAGATATAAAAATGATCAATAAAAAATAATGCTATTATATATATATATATATATATATATATATATATATATATATATTACCTACTGGCGGTCGCCAGTAGGTAGTTATAGTTAGGATTTTTTTCAATGTTAAATCTCAAAATTCTATTTGGGATAACTTTGGCACCGGTTGACGAATCTGCCTGAAAATTTCATGAAAATGGCCTCGTCGAGCTCCGGTCCTTCCCTGAAAGTATGGGGGGGATACAATAAGCGGGGGCCGAGATAAAAGGGGGGTCCCAAAACGCGTTTTCCCCATGTTAATTTCCATAGGGCGGTCGATTTCACTTTTAGCCCGAACGGCTGAATGGATTTACACCAAACTTGGCAAAATTGTAGGGACTGGTAGCCCGATGTGCCTTTGCTATGTCTCAAGATATGTGCTCCAGTGGATTTTGAGTAATTTAGGTTCAAAAAAATATATATATCTATAGCAGCGCACCGGTGCGCGCACCAGGGAGCGCTCCGGGCGCGTGACGCGAGGTGCGCATGGAAAGCTGATTGGCTCTCGGGTGTCTGTAAACATTCCAAACAGTCCAGAGCGGTCGCCATCTTGTGTCTCGGTAAAATCGAGACATAAGAGGTGGCTAAAACAAAGTGGGAACTGACCATAAGGCGTCAGGGATAGACCCCTTTGACCCCCTAGGTTTGATGTGGGGGCTATAAAAGGGCCCCGCGGGGCATTTAAAATATTTTTTTTTTTTCGTTTTGCGCGGGGGAAGCGCCCGGTACGCGCACCAGGTAGCGCACCGGAGAGCGTAAAATGAGGGAAAAAGATGACAGAGTTTTTAAAAAATGAAGTTTTTATTTAGAAATTGGAGGTAGTTCTCAAAAGAACTTTTTTTTTTCTTCTTTTTGTTGTTTTATATTTTTTTTGTGTTTTTGGAACTTTTTGAACTTTTTTTGGCTTTTCAAAACAGTTTTATATATTTTTTTGTATTTTTTAGGGGGAGAAACAAAAAAAGGGAATTGAAACTGGCTCAACTGGAGCAAAAAAACAAAAAACCCAAAAAATTATTTCTTTTTGGGGCACTTGTGATTATCACCTGCAAGGACGATGAGCTTAACACTTTGTTCCCCATAGGAGATAAGCTTGCCACAAGCAGTACAAGTAATTTTAAAATCAGCAAATCTCGGCTGAATGCAAGGCATCACCTCAGATGTTTCTGGTTGCGAGGAAGTGGGTTGGTTTCTTTGGGAGGGGGTCCTTGATGACTGGGGGAGGTTACTGGCCAGTTCCCGGAACTCTGCACGAGAGTAGTTGTTTGGATGCTTTCTTGTCATGTGCCGAATCATGGTATAGTTACCAAAAGAATATTTCTTGTTTGGGTTGCCCCGTGAAAGTTCATCATTGCAGATGAGGCAAGTCACCTTGGGAGCATTCACCTTTTTTTTCCCCTCTGGAATTGAAAAAAACTGCCAAACAATGTGTGGTTTGGGTTTGTAAGGTGTATTTTCTTCTGGCAGCCATCTTCTTCTCCCCTCCTCCTCTTCCTCTTCCTCCTCCTCCTGTTCTTGACCACCAATATAATTTGGAGCTGGTCCTCTTGGTGGTGGTGGTGGTGGTGGTGGGGCAGATGCACCAGCTGATGCTACTACTGAAGCCATTATTTGGAGCAAAAAAGTAGAGAGAGCAACAAACAGGTCTTCCTCAGTCAAAGGACAAAGTCAGAATAAGGAAAAAAGGTGGGGTCTTTCATCATTTAGAAAAAAAAACTGTCCTGAACCAATGAGAAGTGTTATTTTCAGGTCACAAGACCAGGGGCTTCATCATTATGAAACTAAAACTGTTATGAACCAATGAAAAGTGTTATTTTCTGCTCACATGACCCGACGCGCTTACGCTACGCGCACGGGGGCGCGCAGCGTAAGCGCGTCGGAAGTTTACGTTGTGCAATCGTATTCGCTCGAGTACTTCCGGGTGCGCTTACGCCGTGCGTATTACGCGGTCGCGGCTACGCGATACGTCACGATCATGTTTTCGTTTGCGATATTGGCGCTCACGAGACGCTCCCCGGAGCGCGCCCGGGGGCGCTTTTCAGAAATACGCTTTTCGGGGCGCACTCCGGGGCGCGCTCTGGGAGCGCTCCCCCCAAAAATAAAAAATAAAAAAATGGGATAATTGTAGAGACAGGTAGCCCTATTCTGAAGTGGTTTGTAAAAAAATTAACTTTATAAAAATATGTATTGTGCTACATTGGGCTTAATATATGTTAGAGCCAAAATGTAGCCCAAATGTAGCCCAAAGTAGCCCAATGTAGCCCAAAGATGGCCACCAGAGATCAAAAATTGTAAATGTAGCCCAAAATTCAACTAGATGTAGCCCAACTGTAGCCCAATGACAGAATGTACCAGAGTGTTAAAAAGAACAACTAGAGTGCTAACAGTCTTATTTATAAAGTGAAACTTATAGTTAGGAATTAGCATTAAAAAAACCTTTGAAATTCACTGAAAAAAACCATAGGTTTCACACCAGTTATAGTTAGGAATTAGCATTTAAAAAACCTATTAAATTCACTGAAAAAACCATAAGTTTCACACCAGTTATAGTTAGCTGGAAATTTTACTGATATAAAACCATTGAAATTCCCACGTTATAGTTAGTCGGACTCACTATAACTTGCGCGTGCAATGCACTGCTGATGACATCACATATTACATCACTCATGACATGGTCAGTGACATCACTCATGACATCACTGATGACACCATCCAGTGAATATGTGTCTTTCTGAAAAATAAATATTAGTGAGTTATGTTTAAATATTTAAATACATATATTAGTGTTTCACTTTGTGTATAAGTGGCTACATGTGTTGATAAGTAGCTACATGCGTATGTATATGGGTTATTTGATATTTTTAGTAGTATCAGTATGAGTGTCTATATGGTTTGGTGGAGGTATTACTTAGCACATAGATGCATGAGTGACTGACTCTTTGTTTGTATGTGTTTTGAAGACAGCATATGTACAGGACTGTATGGGTGGATGAGTGTCTATATGTGTTTGTTAGTGAGTGAATGACTGTCTCACTAGTGTCTTTATCAGTAACTACATATGTTTTAATCTAGTATATATGAATATTGATGTATATAAGTGAGTATCTGTGAGAGTAAGAGATTGTAAGATTTCCTGTTTAAATAAGTATGTGTTTCTATAAGTGATTGTTTAAGAGAATAAATATGTGTAATTTTCAGTAGAAGTAAGGTGGAAGTGTGTGTATAACTCTATATTCAAATAAATGGTTGTTCAATAGTTTATTTGCACGTGTGAATATGTGTGTGAGTAACTTTTGGATGAATGTCGGTGTGTAACAGGATGTATAGGTGTATCTCTTCATATGATGAGTGAGTATATGTATGAGTGACTATATAGAACTGTTGGTGAATGAGTGGATGTGTATATAGATAGTGGAAGTACAGAATTGCTTGTTGTAACTGATATAGGTATGTCCATTTTTTAAAAATTTCAGTTTCTATTTTTGAATATGTGTCTCAAGGGTTACTTTACACTGAGAGGAGGTCTGTGACTGTGTCACAAGGATGGTGTCATCAGTGATGTCATGAGTGATGTCACTGACCATGTCATGAGTGATGTAATATGTGATGTCATCAGCAGTGCATTGCACGCGCAAGTTATAGTGAGTCCGACTAACTATAACGTGGGAATTTAAATGGTTTTATATCAGTAAAATTTCCAGCTAACTATAACTGGTGTGAAACCTATGGTTTTTTCAGTGAATTTAATAGGTTTTTTAAATGCTAATTCCTAACTATAACTGGTGTGAAACCTATGGTTTTTTTCAGTGAATATATATATAGATATAGATATAGATATATATATATATATATATATATAGATATAGATATAGATATATATATATTCACTGAAAAAAACATAGGTTTCACACCAGTTATAGTTAGCTGGAAATTTTACTGACATAAAACCATTGAAATTCCCACGTTATAGTTAGTTGGACTCACTATAACTTGCGCGCCTGCAATGCACTGCTGATGACGTCACATATTACATCACTCATGACATGGTCAGTGACTTCACTCATGACATCACTGATGGCACCATCCAGTGAATGTTTGTCTTTCTGAAATATCAATATGTTTTATATATGTATTTGTAAAGGTCGATGGACGAATAAATGTTTAAATAAGTGTGTAAATGGATGTTTATTTTTAATAAAATATTGATTGGTTAACTGGCTTATAAAGTGTATCTTAGTGAATACATATATTAGCGAGTAATTTTTAAATATTTTAAATATATGTATCAGTGTTTCACTTTGTGTATAAGTGGCTGCATGGGTTGGTGACTGACTCACTGTTTGTATGTGTTTTTAAGACAGCGTATGTGCAGGACTGTAGGGGTGGATGAGTGTGAATATGTGTGTGTTAGTGAGTGAATGCCTGCCTCACTAGTGTGTTTATGAGTAACTACATATGTTTTAATCTAGTATATGTGAGTATTGATGTATATAAGTGAGTATATGTGAGAGTGAGAGATTGAAAGAGTTCCTCTTTAAATAAGTATGTGTTTCTATAAGTGATTGTTTAAGACAATAAGTATGTGTAAGTTTCCTTAGAAGTAATGTACTAGTGTGTGTATAGCTGTATATGCAAATAAATGGATGTTCAATAGTTTATTTGCATGTGTGAGTATGTTTGTGAGTAACTTTTGGATGACTGTCGGTGTGTAACAGGATGTAAATGTGTATCACTACATATGATGAGTGAGTATATGTATGAGTGACTATATAGAATTGTTTCTGAATGAGAGGATGTGTATATAGATGGAGGAATGACTGAATTGGTTGTTGTAACTGGTATGGGTATCTCAATTTTTTTGAAAATGTTAGTTTCTATTTTTGAATATGTATTTCAAGGGTTACATTACACCCAAAGGAGGTCTGTCAGTCTGTCACAAGGATGGTGTCATCAGTGATGTCATGAGTGATGTCACTGACCATGTCATGAGTGATGTAATATGTGACGTCATCAGCAGTGCATTGCAGGCGCGCAAGTTATAGTGAGTCCAACTAACTATAACGTGGGAATTTCAATGGTTTTATGTCAGTAAAATTTCCAGATAACTATAACTGGTGTGAAACCTATGTTTTTTTCAGTGAATTTAATAGGTTTTTTAAATGCTAATTCCTAACTATAACTGGTGTGAAACCTATGGTTTTTTCAGTGAATTTCATAGGTTTTTTAAATGCTAATTCTTAACTATATATAAGGCCCCAAACCTATCTTTTTTTCAGTAAATTTCAAACTTTTGTTAATAGCAAATGTCTATAGCTATGAAATGTAAGATTTTCGAAAATGAATGAATCCTATATTATATCTGTATTTAATTTTTTTTTTTAATGTAGATATATATTTTTTTGCCCTGGAGCGCTCACCGGGGCGCGCCCCGGTGAGCGCCCCGAAAAGCGTAGTCTTTTGAAGCGCCCCAGGGCGCGCTCCGGAGAGCGTCCCGTTAGCGCTATTGCCGCGAACGAAAACAACATCGTGACGTGACGCGTAGCCAGCGTCCACGTGATAGGCACAGCAGAAGCGCACCCGGAAGCACTCGAGCGAATACGATCGCGCAACGTAAACATCCGACGTGCTTACGTGACGCCACACGGGGCGCGCCTATAGGCATGCCCGGGGGCGCGCCGTGTAAGCGCGTCGGGTCATGTGACCTGAAAATAACACTTTTAATTGGTGCAGAACAGTTTTGGTTTCATAATGATGAAATCCCTAGTCTTGTGACCTGAAAATAACACTTCTCATTGGTTCAGGACATTTTTTTTTTCCAAATGATGAAAGACTCCACCTTTTTTCCTTATTCTGACTTTGTCCTTTGACTGAGGAAGACCTGTTTTGAAATCTTTTAGGTATATTTTGTACTTTGAAATGGCTACAGTTGCAGCATCAGCTGGCACATCTCCACCACAGCCACCACCACCACCACCAAGAGGATCACCACAACATCACATTGGTGGTCAAGAAGAAGAGGAGGAGGAGGAAGAGGAGGAGGGGACGAGGAGGAGGTGGCTGGAAGAACACAATACCCCATACCAACCCAAGCCACACATTGTATGGGAGTTTTTTTCCATCCCTGAGGGAAAAAAGAAAGTGAATGCAGCAAAGGTGACTTGCCTTATCTGTGACACGGAACTCTCAAGGGGTAACCCAAATAAAAAATATTCATTTGGGAACAATACCATGATAAGGCACATGCACCACAAGCACCCTAACAACTATGCTGCCGCAGAAATGAGAGAATTGGCCAGCAACCCTCCCCAATCTACACCCAGCACCTCCAAACAAAAACAACCCACTCCATCGGGACCAGAGACAAGGGAGACAATCCCTTGCATTCAACCATGATTTGGAGAATTCAGGGTCACCTGTATTTTTTGTGGTAAGACCATCTCCTATGGTGAGCAGAGCATAAAGCTCATCCTCCTTGCTGGTGACAACCACAATTGCCCCAAAAAACACAAATGTTTTCCTGATTTTTTTTGCTCTTGTTGAGCCATTTTCAATTCCCTGTTTTTTGTTTCTCCCCATAAAAATAACCAAAAAAAATACAAAATAGTTCATAAAAGCCAAAAAAAGTACAAAATGTTCAAAAAACATTAAAAAAAATATAAAACAACAAAAAGAAGAAAAAAAACAGTTCTTTTTAGAACTACCTCCAATTTCTAAAAAAAGGCTACATTTTTTTAAATCTCTATCATTCATTTTTCCCCATGGCACGCTCCCCGGTACGCTCTGCGGTGCACGTACCGGGCACTCCCCCCGCGCAAATCAAAAGCCCCCACATCAAACCTAGGGGGTCAAGGGGGGTCTACTCTGCCCCCTTATGGTCATTTCCCCCTTTGTTTTTCCCGCCTCTTGTGTCTCGATCCTACCGAGACACAAGATGGCGGCCGCTACAGAATGTTTTGAATGTTTACAGACACCCGAGAGCCAATCAGCTTTCCGTGCTGAGGTTTTATTTATGCAACATAAACGATTTCACACAGCGAACCCACATGGGTAAGACCTCGATGAACTACATATACCAGAGGGCCATGTTGATGGCCACGCCCACTGGGGCTGGTACTATGAAAATAAATGAACACGAGAAATCCTGCTGTGTGATTCGTTGCACCACTGCCACTGAAGAAAGGAAGACTTGTCCTGAAACGTGTCTGGCGAAAGTGTTTTACTGCTGGTTTCCAGTTCTGCCCTGAGCCTGTTTGCAAGCTGACTAATAAATTCAAGAATCCACTTTACCTGTCTGTGGCGTCTCTCCATTGGGCTACCTGTTCTGACGGCTGTTTTGCGGCGTTGCCTGCCACGGAGAGAAGCCCACCGCACATAAGCTGGTCCCGCCGAAAGCCGTTGAGGAATTGGCACGAAGGAGGCAAGATGACAGCGCCAACGCAGGTGGAATGCTGTCATTGATTCGAACTTGGCATCTGTAAAGCGGTACAGACCTCAGCGCATCACTGTCAAATGACCCACTGAGGTTTTATTTATGCAACATAAACGATTTCACACAGCGAACCCACATGGGTAAGACCTCGATGAACTACATATACCAGAGGGCCATCTTGATGGCCACGCTCACTGGGGCTGGTACTATGAAAATAAATGAACACGAGAAATCCTGCTGTGTGATTCATTGCAACACTGCCACAGAAGAAAGGAAGACTTGTCCTGAAACGCGTCTGGCGAAAGTGTTTTACTGCTGGTTTCCAGTTCTGCCCTGAGCCTGTTTGCAAGCTGTCTAATAAATTCAAGAATCCACTTTACCTGTCTGTGGCGTCTCTCCATTGGGCTACCTGTTCTGACGGATATATATATATATATTTCTCCAACACACACGTTTACTTAAACGAAAGTAGACGGCACTCGTGAGCTGTAGTTTAAAAGTGATTTTTAATGGCAGACCCCCTGCCCCCAAGACAACAGATGCGTTTCACCAGTAAGGCTTCTTCAGTGTCAACCTGTGCATCAGAAAATACACCATTTTATCCCCACCTCTAATTCAAAATAGACAGAGGATTGGAGCGCCGAGTTCTTAGTGGCGGCCATCTTTCAATGTAAAAACATTGCCAGAAGAAAACTTTCATTTTATTATGCATGGGGAGTGGTGTCAATAAAGTGCATGTGCAATTAAAAACATGTTTTGCTACAACCATAAATATACATAGTATATTATATACAAAACGCATATTAACCAATTGTTGATATGAAAGAGGGCAGCTAAAAAGATAATTATTTTCGAATTGTGACGTAAGTGTCCATATTAACAGATTCAATTCATGAACGTTACATTTTTCAAAAGACAATTGATCATGGTTATAATCATGCTTAAAGACTATGACGGTTCTATCACGGTCCTAGTCTCATTTCAAAAGCCCAATTCGTTATTTTATAAACCTCATTATAAAAGCGCTACCTCTAGTACAAGGGTTGTCTCGATGGATAACATGCCGGCATTTCTATGCACATTATGTGCCGTAATGGTTGTATTAATTGTTGTTTGTTTGTATTTTTTTTATGTAAATACAGTTTCATCATAACCCTTTCATTTCTTTTGTTCTTTCTTTTTGTTGTCTCGCCCTGTATGGGCAAGGATGTTAGTATGACCTTAAATTACGATCCCACAGTGCGGGGTAGTAGAGAGACTCGTGGATGATAACAGTCTATGTCTGTCTATAATTCAGTTCTTACTTCTGCTGTATTCTTTAAGATGTTATAAGATGTCATTAGAGGACCCCGTTCTTCAGTATTCGGACCATGTTATTATTCGAGGTGTACCCACAATTCTTCATCATTATTCAATCACCTTGGCTGCATAGTCTGGAGATTGATAATGTATTTGGATTCTAATGCCCTTAGAGATCTGATTTTATCCCCACCTCGTTCCTTGTTCTCAAGTTGGTCAATGAGAAAAAAGGTCAAAAGATCCCTATTGCTTTTGTGGTGGATTTCGAAATGGCGTGCCACAGGGTAGTTCTTGTCTTTATTTGTTATGGAACGGATGTGCTCCAGGATACGCTTTTTTGCTGGTTTGATGGTACTCCCAATGTATCTCTTAGATCAAGGGCAGACCAGGCAGTAAATTACAAATTCTGAATTGCAGTTCAGAAATTTCCTGATCGTCCTAATAGGTCGTGGGTCATTAGGCCTTCCGTCATATTTCGTCCGCTTTTTACTGTGTTTGCAGGCTTTACAGTGCATACACGGGAAAAAGCCTGGAATGGATTTCACTTTAGATGTTCTGGGGGGATCCTCAAAGTGACTGCTGGTCAGATGGTCGCAGAGGGACTGACAGCGTCTGTAGGCTACAGATGGTTTAGATGGTAACCTATTTTTTAAGACTATATCTGTTTGAAGGATATGCCAGTTTTTGTTTAGAATTTGGACCAATTCGTTTGACCTCATGTTGTAAGTGATGATCATCCTTGTCACTGTTTCAGTATCCATCATCTTCGTTTTGTTTTTTAGGAGATCCCTCCTATCTATGCGATCTACTCTACTTAAGGCATCTATCAAGGATGCCTTCGAGTATCCTCTAGCTCGGAAACGTGTTACGGCTGCCTCTTTTGCTTCTGAGAAATCAATTGTATCAGAGCAATTCCTCTTGAGGCGGAGCAGTTCGCCGAAGGGGGTGTTTATTTTCATGCTCTTAGGATGGTGACTGGCCGCATGCAGGAGTGTATTACCCATTGTGGGTTTCCGGTAGAGTTTTGTATGTAGGGATTGTCCTACCGTGAAGACCTCTAGATCTAGATAGTGCACGGACTTGTCACTGATGGTACTGGTGAATCTTAGATTGACACTGTTGTCATTCAGCGCTGCAACGAACTCCTCAGCCGAGGCTTGATCACCGCGCCAAATGACAAACAAGTCATCAATGTATCTGGTACAGATCATTATGTTATCCAACCACTTTTCATTGGTCCCTCCCCAGGCCACGTGCTTCTCCCACCAGCCCACGAATAAATTCGCGTAGCTGGGGGCGAAGCACGTTCCCATGGCAGTCCCTCTGATTTGGCAATACATCATCCCTGCAAATAAAAAGATGTTATTGTATAGGCAAAATTCTGTCATTTGAAGGAGCATACGGTTGTGTTGATGATATTGCATGTTTTTCTTCCCGAGGAACCATTTGACTGCAGACAATCCTTGTTGGTGTCCAATACAGGTGTATAGATTGGCGACATCCAGAGTGATCAGCAGCATGTCTGATTCCCATCTGATGCCGTCTATTAACCTTAGGAAGTCTCGGGTGTCCCTGATGAACGAGGGTAAATCTCTGACAAAGGGGGACAGGTAGTTGTCAATAAACCTAGATGTCGCTTCCAGGAGGCTTCCTATTGAGGAGACAATGGGTCTCCCCGGTGCATTGCTGATGTCCTTATGCACCTTGGGTAGGTGATAAAATGTTGGGATTATTGGATGCTCGCAATGTAGATATTCAAATTCATCTTTGTTGAGCATCCCTTCATCCCTCCACCCCTTTAATAGTACATGATAGTCTGTGGTGCATTTTTCAAAGTCTTTTCTGTTAATGATGGAATAACAGTCTTGATCCTGTAGCTGTCTTAGGGCCTCCTTCTTGTAGTAGATTTTATTGAAAATGACAATGTTCCCCCCTTTGTCTGAGGGTTTAATTTCGATTGACTTATCCTCCTTCAGTGCAGTGATGGCTTGCCACTCCATGCGTGAATAAAAAAAAAATATATATATATATATATATATATGTATATATCGAGAGAGATAAATATATGTGTGTGTATATATATATATATATATATATATATATATATACACACACACACACATATATATTTATATATGTTTAAATATTTATCACTACATTTGAATGTTATGATGAATGCATTGGTGCACTGATATTGTGTAACGCAATCTTTATTCAAATAGTTATGTTAGTTTAGTTTATTTCTTCTGTAGCGCACGGCTACTCCAGGGAGCATCCCGGCGCTTTGACGAAGAATATCGGCAAGTAAGACAACAACATAACAACTAAAATGCAGGCAGATAAAAAGGGGAAAAAATTATTTAGTAAAAAGCCACGTTTTCAGATCTTTTCTAAAAGCAAGGAGACTGGGAGCCTGTCTGAGGAAGAGTGGTAGTTCATTCCAAGCCTTTGGGGCTAGATAGCGGAATGATCGACCTCCCAACCTTGCCCGCCTGATAGTCGGGACTGTCATCTTGGATAAATGAGATGATCTCAGAGACCTGCTAGGTACATAACGGGAGAGACGTTTCCTAATGTACTTAGGGCCGGTGCCTTGTTGAGCTTTGAAGGCAAAAGTCAGGCTTTTGAAAAGAATTCTCTTAGCAATCAGTAACCAGTGTAGGGTGTTCAATAAGACAGTGGCACCTGCTCTTCTCGGGTGCCCGTAGACAGCACGGGCTGCCGAGTTCTGTACTACTTGCAAACGGGTCAAAAGATATTTAGGTAGACCCAGAAAGAGGACGTTTGCATAGTCCAGTCGAGATCCAATCAAGGCCTAGACAATTATTTTCCTGTGCTGAAAAGACACTAAAGGAAGAAACTTCCTCAGCACCCGTAAAATGCCGAAGCATTTACCTGAAAGGCTCAAAATATGTGGCCCAAAGGACAGATCACTGTCCACAATCACTCCCAAGTTTTTGGCTTTGAGAGACACATTGTCTGGGGGAAACATATCTTGGGGCCACCAAGCTTTCCAGTCTGGTTCACAGGCGCATCCAAAAAAGAGAAGTTCAGACTTATCAGAATTACACTTTAAGCCATTACATCTGAACCACTCAACAACCGCACCAAGGCAATCCTTGATCCGTGTGCCGTCGAATGACCCGCCCCTATCACAAGTGAATAGGAGCTGGGTGTCATCGGCGTAGGATACGATCTGGGTGCCAAAGGACTCCGCGACTACCGCCAGAGGGGCCATAAAGATGTTAAACAGCATGGGGCTGAGAATGGAACCTTGCGGAACCCCACCTCTAGCGGAGCCATATCAGCGGAGAAAGGGGGCGCCCAGATCGTTTGCCGGCGGTCGGCCAGAAATGATTTTAGCCAGTTCCACACCGTTCCCCGAAGGCCGCTCTCCCAGAGTCTTGCAAGGAGGCGATCATGAGGCGATCATGAGGAACGGTGTCGAAGTATGTCTCCCATGTCTAGTCGCGCTGTCTGAGACGACTACCAATCATGTAACATTGTGAATTGCACTTGCACTTTAAAAATTAATTGCCCCTCCTATGGCGTCATGTGATCAAGACCTCTGGGCAGGCCGAAACGTTATGCTTGTGGCGAAAGTAATTGAATAAAATCATTCACCTTCAAGCTGGGGAAGGCTCTCGTTTCCGTCACTGGTGAAAAAATCATGTTGGAGGGAGGAAAACTGGTGTCAGTGGATGTTATATATATATATATATATATATATATATATATATATAGTCAAGTCAGAGCTTTATTGTTTCATAATATATGGTTGGATAGCCACATATTGGTCAAATGCTAAATGTCATCAAGGCCGGGAAATGTAATTAGTTCAGAAGAAATTTACTGTTTCTATTTTGCAAGCATTTATATTCATACATCAGTTAAGTATGTTCACAATAGGACCCCCATGAATTGTTGTAATAATAATTAACGTTGAGACAAGTGTTTCTTCACTAATGATAACGACTCTACTTAGAAAGACATTCGATCCAGAACAAGATTATAGCTGCATGGATGTGACACTGGGTTTGCTGCACTGACATTAAAAAGCCGAAGAATCAGGTAATTAATCTGTTGCCTATCAGCCCGCATTTACTAAAGCTTTTGGCCTTTGCAAAGTGCCGCAAAGTTATTCCTTATAATTTACTTTCCAGTTTAAAAATATTTAGCACTGGGAGGGTGCCCTTTTTCATAAAACAAAAATCAATTTGCTCTGCTTTGAGTCACTTGTGTCACTTTACTTCATATGGGCGTTACTGGGGCTTTAATTTAGGGGATTAGCACACACCCCTTATAGGTTCTGACGCAAAGCAGAATCTACTAAGATTTAAATTTAAAAAGTTGCCTTCCGCAAGCAGGCATTAACAAGGGGAAATGTTGTCACTTCTCTAAAAAAAGCCACAAATTGCATGTGTGTTGATGAGGAGAGCACAATTGCAATTTGTGAGAGCGTCTTGAGTTTATCTAGGCATGGGGATTTGTAATCGAAGCTTATGCTTCCAGTAGAAATCTTAAATTAGACAGTGTATACACTTCTCTGCACCATGGTGGGAGCCTGTGTATAGCACAAGGCAGCCTAGTCAAAGGCTAGCTCAGGAGGTGAAAAAAGCATGTCAATCTTAGTAGCTGTGTCTTTACACCATGCTTCCCACTAGGACAATGCAGCTCATTAAATGTAGTTGTATGGGACACAAGCCAAGAGAGATGCAACCATGATTTTACATTTTGTATTTACAACTAGCAATTTAATGTTTCTAAGCAATGTTTGAGTTGGAGATTCTGAATGAGAGAGAGTGAAAGAGTAGAAAGTACCATTGGATATACCCCTTTGACCCCACAACTGGTCAGCCCAGCTGTGCATGCTCAAATGAAATGATTATGACCTCACAATATTTATATCAATTAATATCAACGCCCAAAAGTGCAATCTAATGAAAACAACAAGGTTGGTACTGGAGTGGCATAAAGTGTAGTGTCATACACTAGAGTAGAGTAGAATTGGGTAGTCTTCAATGTAATAACGTTCACTTCAGGGTTGTGGAACATTCAAATGTATATTGAAGTGGCCTATACTGGAGTACCGTACAGTTGAGAGTTGTGCAATCAAATAGGATTAACTTTCAAATCAAAGTGTCTAGTAACATAAAGTGAAGTGTCGTTTAGTGCAGTTGCGCAGAATGTATTCTTGTAAAGTGTAATAGCATACAGTGAATTGTAGTACAGTACAGTGCATATGCTGCATTTCAATACAATAGAGTGCTGTAGCGTGGAGTCGCGTACACTGGAATAGTGAACACTCTAATATTGTACTGTAAAGTGGAGCATAGTCGAATAGCATATAGTGGAAGAGCATACACTAGAGTTGCATACACTGAATAGATACAGCTTCAAGCACTATACTGTGGGAAACATAAGGTTAAAGAGTGTGAATAAATATAAATGTTATATTTGCAAAATGTATTTTATAATATGTAAATGTCCATTTTCTGGTTGTATATGTAAATAGTGTAAGTAATGTTAAACTTATACATTCTATAAATTGTACTTATATATTGTGCTATGGTGTACACTGCTAAGTTAACGGTATACCATGGTACATGGAGCTCACAACTGGGTATGTGGCTGGTTCATGGTTGTGTTTACCAAAGATAAAACTCAGCCATATAGTTTTTAATTACAACATTTCATTATTGTGCCTTTTTGCTGACTTATGGCATAGGGTCTTACATATACTTAAGTATTACGTTTTAAAGCTATGGATTTGTAAATCTTTTCTACCTTAATCATTTTGGGTGCATTTGACGAATAACCACAAAATTTGACTTAGTTGTTCCACCAGCTTCATGGTGGAAGGAGTAAAAGATTTGCAGGTTCAGTCAAGTGGGTCAAAAGAAAAATGAGTGGGTCTAGTAGCGGCTCCTGGAGGGAGTGCTGCCGGGAGGTGATGCAGGGCGGGGGAGGGGTATGGTGGGGGCTAGTAAACTCCGGATTATGGCCTAATGGAGGGAAGCAGGGCGCACAAAGACATTTGTTTTATTTATTTATTTGTAAACTTACCTCAGTTTGGCCATAATCCTAACTTTACTACCCTCGACCCTGCCCTGCGTCACCGCCCGGCAGCACTCCCTCCAGGAGCCTCTACTGCTTGGGCCCCAAAATGTGCCTAATTGCAATGTATTTCGCATACACGCTTGCATTTTCCGTTCCTCTAAAACCATTGGTCGCATTTTTACAATGTGGCTGGATTACCTATTATAGCCCACATGATTATTTTTTGTAGTTCAGGTAAGCAGTGTAACTAATTTATACTCTTTAACGTATCTAAAGTTAGTAGCATCTATTGTTGTGTAATTTAAGCAAAATATGGGGGTATTTCATGCTATGCCATAGTTCATAGTATTTGCAAGTCATTAGCTGATTGTCTAATAATTGGCTTCAGAAATGTTAAACACAGCTACGTTGTTTTTAGGTACACTTTGCCCGTGCTCTGCATTACGCCTTACAATGTAGATTAGTATTAGGAGTGTTTTTTTTGCACAAATTAAAAGATTAAAAAGTTTCTATATTTAAAAAAAGTATATATATATATATATATATATATATATATATATATATATATATATATATATATATATATATATATATATATATATATATATATATATATATATATATATATATATATATATATATATATATATGGACATTGCTGTAGTAAGATGGTATGCCAAAAACATTTGTAAGGTTAACATTTTTCTTTTTAATTTCTATATATAGTTATAGCAGTGTATTCTGAACTGCATTTTTTTGTAAAGCAGCGCAATAATTTTTAGTAATTAGCCTGCTGTTCCGTGCACTTTTTTGTACATATTTAAATATGTAAAAAATTGAAAATACACTTTAGCACACTATGGGTCCGATTCCGATTCTGTAAAATGTCCTCTGAATAGCCGTATGGAGCTTTTTTCCCATACGAATCATATGCAGAACCGTACCCGTACGTACGATGTAGTAAGATGTGTACCCAAATCAGGTCCCCGTACGATTCGTACCGAAGACCATACAACTCACTAATCCGTACGAATCGCATTCGGAACGTGCAGTACGCAATGTCTGTACGGATCGAAGCTGCATTTTCCGACCCAGCAAGTACGAATCGTATCGACAACAGTCCGTACAGCACTTTTTCTACAGGAGCTTAAAACATCCGTAAAAGCAGATTTTGCCTCGAAATGCGTACGAAGCGGACCACCCCTGGGTATGGTGCGTACACCCCTTGATTGCAGGGGTATGTGCATCGGGGTACGGTGCGTACACCCCTGGATTTCAGAGGTACGGTGCCTATGTCCCCGTGCATACACCCCATGATCGTAGGTGTACGGACCTTAGGGGTACAGTTCGTACACCCCAAGGTCGTAGGTGTACGGTGCATACACCCCGTGCATACAGCCCTTGATTATAGGGGTACGGTGCATATGTGATAGTGTTGCCCTCTGTACGAATTGCTCATACGCAACGTTTACCGTACGAATCACGTACCCATTCCCCGGTCTGGATCGTACTTGGTGGGTCGTACAGCATTTTTACAAATCGTACGGTTCACTGTGCGGGTCGATGTCGTACGGATTTAACCTTCATTTTCATACGGTTCGCAATGATTCGGACGTATTTACTCGCAACGGATCGTACTACGCAATTCAGACGGATTCGTACGATTCGTACGGAAACGGTTACAAATACGAATTGTCTGACGGATTCGTTTCCCGAATCAGAATCAACCCCTATATGTATAAAATATAGCATCTAATAGTGAGTATTTATATATTTTTTCCAGTGCCCCAAGACTTCTGCAATACTTCTGATAAAAAAAAATCTATATATATATTTGTCATACAGTACATAGTTATTATGATGGACATTGGATAAGATAAACATTGAATTTATCCGTATTCACGGTTGTTTCAATTACCTTTGCATATTTTAAGCACAAGTGACATAAGCCGATTCACGGCGGAATAGAATCTGTGCTTAGAAGTTGGGAAAGCACCCGTTTGGCACAACCGGTAGGTGGTTATAATGTTAATCGCAAGGTATGATGATCTTAAATCTCATTGATAATTACGATGCAGTCGTTGTGAAGAAATGTTTCATCATAAGTATACAAACAGAGCGCTAGTGAAATATTTCACATGTATAAAGTCAAACTGCATGTATATCTAGCAGAGTAATACACTGTTGTTAGAACATTGCCGTGAGTCCTTTCACTGTTTCAATGCAAGAGTGAAATTGTTGAAATACATGGCGTTTCCGGGGTGCCACTAACATTGAAAAAGGCATTTTGCCGAAACGCGTCTGTTGCTGCTGGTCCTTTAAAATTAAACTTCTTTGCAAACGTCCCCGCGAGCGTGGATTTTCCTTCGGAAGTTCGAGGACTGAAGAGAGAATAATTTATATATGCAACCAAGTGTAGTCTTCAACATCCCCGCTCTCGCGAATGAAACAGACCACGCAACTCCAACGTGAAATTCGGCATGTAGATTTATTTCAGTAGAGCCACCAGATCCGACGCTTTTCGGGCATCCGCCCTTGCTCACAGATCATCAGACAATTCAGTTTCCACAACTTAAATACATTTTTTTCGCGGTATTATTTCACATTTCTTTCAAACACCCCACCTGATCATGGACAAGAGGACACACTACAATATATAGGCATAGCGGTCTGTTTCTACATTCATAAACCCTCCGATAGTAGATTCAAGGTTCATAATTGTGAATAAAACTTTATGCACAATGCAAACAGTTCAAAAATAATAATGAAAACCACTGAATACAATGACATAAAATACATTATATATGGAAAGGGGCGACCACTCGGTCCCCCCGCACGTATGGCAGAGTACCACGATCCCCCCGGGAAGCCATCTTGGGCGGGAGGCGTGTCTCGGCTGGTATGCCCGAAGCGGCGTAGCCGGGGCGCGCTTTTTCCCGCCCTAGAGTGGGCTGGCCTAGACACTGACGCGGCTGGCCACGCCCTCGGGGCAGGCAGGGGCGGGTTTACGCCCGCCCTGAAGACGGATAAAAGGGGACGCAAGACCGGAAGGCATCCTCTTGTTCCTGTGCTCTGAAGCTGCACCTCCTCGCTGCACGTGAGCTCGAGACGGAACAAAGAGCCAATTTTGAGCGTTGTAATCCTTCTTTTTGTCTTGCAGATACTCTGTCGGAGAAATGCCCAAGAAAGGCGGAAAGAGAATGACGACTGAACAGATGCTTCGGGTCCTCATGAAGGAGATGACCGAGCTGAAGAAGCGGGTGGCGGAGAGAGAGGGGGAAGGGGGGCCGGAACGTCCTTCGGCTGGAGCAGCCCCAGGAGGGAGAGCCAAGAGGCCAAGAAGGGGGCCAGCTGGGGGAGACGTCCCGGTTCCCTGTACCCCGCTTGAAGCGCCAACCCCAGTACCCGTGGAGGGGAATCCGATTCCCGTGGTGGTCACCCCGGTGTCCAATGAGGATATGCCGCCCGAGCTGGCAGCACAACTTGCAGCGTGGTTGGGCGAAGGTAGTGAGGGCGCCACGGCTGTCGATGCGCAGGCGCTGATGAAGCAACTGCGTGAGAAACGGGAGGCAGCCAAGGTGTCCGCGCCGGCTGCAGTAATTGACAAGCCACAAGGGACGATTACGACCGCAGAGGCAGCGTCCGGTGCAGGTAAGCGGCCATTGCCGATTGCGAGGGATGAGTCAGCACCCTCTCGTAGAGAAAGGTTGGGTCAACATGTGCCTTTGGCAATTAAAGAGAAGATTTGGGCGGGGGAATATGTGAACATCTTCTCGTTGCTTGTTGATCATTATGAGGTGGAGCATGTTAAGGGCCAGAAAGACCTCATGCATCCGAGTGTTTGGCGCGCAAAAATGGCCGCCTTTAAAGTGAATGAAAATATTGGCAATTGGGGCAATGCATGGGGAATCTTTACGTCGATCTTGGGGGAACGTAGGCCCGAGTTGCTTGCCGAGTTGCCGACCTATCAGTCGCGAATCATGGGGTACTCGACATCATACCAGGGTAACCATTGGTTTTGCTACGATAATCTTTTTAGAAAGGCGAAAGAGCATAATAAAAGCTTAACCTGGGATTGTTACGATTCTTTGACATGGGATAAAATGAAGGAGACAGGAATGTTGAAAATGCCATTGGTAGGAAGTAATGTTGGCGAATCCTCCCGCCAATATGGGGGGACGCCCTTTCGTTCAGGTACGGGTACCGACGATTACTCGAGGCCTTCCGGCAATACAGGAAAAAAGGGGTTATGCTTTAATTTCAACAGAGGGAAATGTACTAGGCCCCAGGGATCGTGTAAATTTAAACATGAATGTAGTGGGTGCGGGTCGCCCCATCCTGAGTCCACGTGCAGAGCCAAAACGGGTGATAACGGGGGGAGAGGAGGCGCCAAACAGGTCTAACATAGTCCGAGGGGCGCCTTTACCTACCCCGATTGATACCTTGGCGATGATTCCCTGGCTCAGTGAATACCCGGATCGTGCTTCTGCTGGGGTGCTGCGGAACGGATTTTCGTATGGTTTCCGCATCCCGGTAGGGGACTTTCAGGGTGTGGAGAAGTGTAAAAATCAACTGTCGGTCCGGCAGCATACGACCGTGGTACAAGATAAGATCCGGAAAGAGGTTACTCGAGGTCGGGTCGCCGGCCCGTTTAGTGTACCCCCGGTGCAGGATTTTGTTTGTTCTCCTTTAGGGGTGGTCCCCAAGAAGGACCCGGGTGAGTTCCGATTGATTCACAATTTATCAGCTCCACGTGGTTTTTCTGTAAACGATGCAATAGATCCGGAAGTATGTTCGGTGCGGTACGCATCCTTCGATGAGGCCGTAGCCATTTTGAATCGCCTGGGGCCCGGGGCGCTGATGGCGAAGTCAGATATCGAATCAGCGTTCCGATTGCTCCCGGTACACCCAGACGACCAGCGTCTCCTGGGTTTCATGTTTCAGGGTTATTATTACATGGATAGGTGTATGCCGATAGGGTGCTCTATATCTTGTGCCTATTTTGAGAAATTCAGTAGTTTTCTACAATGGGTCTTCACAAAGAAGACGGGTTTCCAACATGTAATGCATTACCTTGATGATTTTCTGTTCCTTGGGGCAGCCGGGGATCTTGAATGTGGCCGGGCCTTGGCCGAATTTTGTATGTTAATGAAGCAGTTTGGTGTGCCATTGGCACCAGGTAAGACGGTGGGTCCTGCGACTTGCCTCGAGTTTCTGGGGATCGAGTTAGACTCCAGTGAGGGTTGTTTTCGTTTGCCAGCTGACAAAGTGTTGAAGTTCAGGGCAGCCCTGCGAGTGTGCATAAATGGATCTAAAGTTACGCTGCATCAATTACAGCAGTTGGTGGGACAGTTAAATTTTGCCCTGAGGGTTAAACCAATGGCCCACCCCTTCTCCCGTTCAATTGCCCAAGCTATGGTCGGCTTAAAGGTGGGCCATCATCGCACGAGACTATCGGCTGAGGTCCGCCAGGACATGCGCATTTGGCTAGCATTCCTGGCGGACTTTAATGGTCGAGTCGTCTGGAACAAACCAGCCGTGTCCTCGGAAGAGCTGGGGCTATGGACAGATTCAGCAGGTAGCATAGGTTTTGGTGCCATCTTCGGCACAAAATGGTCGGCACAAAGGTGGCCGACATGGTGGCATGACAATGGTCTGACAAGTAATATTGCTTTCCTTGAACTTTTCCCCATTTTGGTGGCCCTGAGAACCTGGCCAGAAGGGTTCAAAGATCACTCTGTGATATTTTGGTCTGACAATATGACCGTGGTCGAGTGCATCAATAGCCAGGCAGCACGATGTAAACTGATTTTAAGACTGCTCAAAGAAATTGTGTTACTGTGTATGCAACTGAATGTATTCAGAGCAAAACATGTCCCGGGGGTAATGAATCAGGCGGCTGATGCACTGTCTCGTTTTCATATGCAGGCTTTCTTGGGTTTCCTTCCCACAGCGGACCCAGAGCCGGCACCCTTTCCCGAAGCTCTCTGGTCTCTCGGTGCCCCGAACTTCGTCACCTCGTGGGAGAGAGTCTAGCACCAAGGACGAGGAAGGCATATGAAGGGGCGTTTCGGTCCTATTTAGCCTTTTTGGGGACCGATAGAGAGGGGCTTTGGGGCCACGAGGAATGGGTAGTGAATTTTCTGATGTCCTTACGTAGGGCTGGGAAATCAGTGGCTACGGCCCAGAGGCATCGTGCTGCCATTTCCTTTGTTGCCAGGGCTCATGGTATCCAGGACCCGACAGCGTCTTTCGTGGTACAGAAAGCGCTGCGTGGGTGGCAACGCCTTGAGGGTCGCAGAGTAGATGAGAGGCGCCCGATAGGTTTGGATAGGTTGGCCCAGTTGTTGGCCACACTCCCTTCCACATGTTCATCTCAGTTTGAGACAGTGTTGTTCCGAGCCGCTTTTACGCTGGCATTTCATGGGGCGATGCGGGTAAGTGAACTAGTGGCAAGGAACAAACAGGATGTGACAGGGGGCTTGTGCCAGGAACACGTTCAGATCAGAGGAGAGACAATGACTGTCTCCTTTGTCAGGTCCAAGACCGATCAGGGTGGGATGGGTGACTGCATAATCATACGCAGGATTCCCGGGTCCTCCATGTGTCCGGTAAAGTGTTTAGGTGATTACCTAGCACGAAGGGTGGCATCATGGGGGGGGACCTTGTTGAGACATGCGGACGCCACCCCACTGACGAAATTTCAGTTTCAGCGGGTGCTTGCGATGTCAATTGCCATTCCTTTCGGATAAGGGCTGCTACAGAAGCTACAGCTAGGGGTCTTAATGTTGAACAAGTAAAACGTGTGGGGCGTTGGTCCTCCAATTGTTATAAGAGGTATGTGCGGTTGCACATGTTGTGAAGCTGTAATGATGTACTCACGCCTCTTGTTTTTGTTTGATTTTCAGTTGCGCAAGCCTACGAGGCGGGGCGGACTATGCAGTCGACCCAACACCGGGCCAGCGGTCAGACATCACCGGCTGTGACAAAGGAGGTGTGGGTCGTGGGCCACTCATACGTGAGGCGTGCCGCGGACGTATTCAAAGCAGGTGACATGATTCACGTAGCTGGGGAATACGGGTACAGGGTGTCCTTCTACGGAAGGGGCGGTCTCTGTATTGACCAGTTTCAAACATTTTTCGAGGGTTTGTTAGGGCGGACGAGGTCACCGCCGTCTATAGTCATAGTACATCTAGGGGGCAATGATTTAGTCACCACCGGTAGACGACTTCTCCTGGAGGCAATGCTTTCCACTGTAAGTTGGTTGGCGAGGAGAGTTCCGGGGTGCATAATTGCGTGGTCCCATATGATCCCACGAAAGGTATGGCGAGGGGCTATTTCTATTCCTGCTTTGAATCATTCTGTTAGAAAGCTTAATAACAAAGTGAGTAGGTTGTTCCGTTCCAGGACATTGCATTCTATTTCGCATGGCTGTATTAATGATGACAGTATGTATTTGGGGGATGGTGTGCATTTGTCTCGGGTGGGGAATGAGTTACTCATAGGAGACTTTTTAGCATGGTTAAAAACATTAAAACATGACCTTTAGGTAGGAGCTTTGTGGGGGGTCCGGATAGCCGGTCAACTATCCGGCCTGTGGCGGTAAGGTCATGATCGGTGAGCACTAATTGGAAGATCCCTATGAGTGGGCGTCACCCAACACGGATGGGAGCGCTCGGGAGAGGTGGCCATTGGCCCCTCAACGGGGAGGCGGTCCCTTCTAAGGATGGGTCGCCGAAAGAAAAGGAAAGGCGGTCAAGGCCCCTTCCTGTGTAGGAGGGGTTACAGCCCCCTCCTGGGGAATTTCCCGGGGCCAGTGACGTCTGCGACGGCAGATGTGGTAAGTTGTGCGGGGTTTTTGGGGGGGGGTCTACGCTACCTTCTAGATACCTCACACGAGTCCTCGAACGACCTTTAAGTGGCGTCGAGTTTTATTGGTGCCCCCATCAAGTCAAAGGGAAATTGGTAGTTGCACTTGAGGTACGCCTCAGTGCTGTCGCCCCTCACAAGTGGGGGGGTATTTTTGGTTAGGGATCTTGACACCGGTTACGACCTTGCCGTTGGCCCTTAACCGTTAGGATGTACAATTTCATAATTTCAAGTAAATGTGTGTAAGATGTTAGTTCGGCTAGGAGAACCTCTGTATTAGAGAATCTGTTAAGGTTAGCCAAACATCGCAATGTGGTAATGAAATTGTACATAATATAAAATGTTGATTTAATGTTTTAATTTTGTTTTAATAAATACGGCCGGGAGGGTTACTCCCTCCCTCTTCCAAAAACTTCAAGAACTGTTTCCGGTTTCCCTCCTTTGGGGATTGTGTTGAGAGGGGGTGGCGGGTATCTCAGCCATATGGAAAGGGGCGACCACTCGGTCCCCCCGCACGTATGGCAGAGTACCACGATCCCCCCGGGAAGCCATCTTGGGCGGGAGGCGTGTCTCGGCTGGTATGCCCGAAGCGGCGTAGCCGGGGCGCGCTTTTTCCCGCCCTAGAGTGGGCTGGCCTAGACACTGACGCGGCTGGCCACGCCCTCGGGGCAGGCAGGGGCGGGTTTACGCCCGCCCTGAAGACGGATAAAAGGGGACGCAAGACCGGAAGGCATCCTCTTGTTCCTGTGCTCTGAAGCTGCACCTCCTCGCTGCACGTGAGCTCGAGACGGAACGAAGAGCCAATTTTGACCCACCCACCAGCCCCTGATGACAGCAAGTGGTTTTGAATAAAGTTGATGGATAACTCTGATTTTCGTTTACAGGTTGTGGTATTATTCGTGATGATTTTGAGTATGTAATAAAGAATGTCGATTTGTGGTACGTTTTGCAAATAAAGAAATTCTGCTTTAGTGTTCATTGGTAGCATGCTTTTAATGAAGGTATAGTTGCTACTGTAATTTTAGTTTAGTCATTTAGTTAGCATTGTCGTATTTATTTTGGTCGGGCGGTAAGGTCATGATCGGTGAGCACTAATTGGAAGATCCCTATGAGTGGGCGTCACCCAACACGGATGGGAGCGCTCGGGAGAGGTGGCCATTGGCCCCTCAACGGGGAGGCGGTCCCTTCTAAGGATGGGTCGCCGAAAGAAAAGGAAAGGCGGTCAAGGCCCCTTCCTGTGTAGGAGGGGTTACAGCCCCCTCCTGGGGAATTTCCCGGGGCCAGTGACGTCTGCGACGGCAGATGTGGTAAGTTGTGCGGGGTTTTTGGGGGGGGTCTACGCTACCTTCTAGATACCTCACACGAGTCCTCGAACGACCTTTAAGTGGCGTCGAGTTTTATTGGTGCCCCCGTCAAGTCAAAGGGAAATTGGTAGTTGCACTTGAGGTACGCCTCAGTGCTGTCGCCCCTCACAAGTGGGGGGGGTATTTTTGGTTAGGGATCTTGACACCGGTTACGACCTTGCCGTTGGCCCTTAAACGTTAGGATGTACAATTTCATAATTTCAAGTAAATGTGTGTAAGATGTTAGTTCGGCTAGGAGAACCTCTGTATTAGAGAATCTGTTAAGGTTAGCCAAACATCGCAATGTGGTAATGAAATTGTACATAATATAAAATGTTGATTTAATGTTTTAATTTTGTTTTAATAAATACGGCCGGGAGGGTTACTCCCTCCCTCTTCCAAAAACTTCAAGAACTGTTTCCGGTTTCCCTCCTTTGGGGATTGTGTTGAGAGGGGGTGGCGGGTATCTCAGCCATATTGTATAAAAAACTGTGTCCACGATGTCTAAACAATTTTAAAATGATCTCAAGCCCAATAAGATTGGCTGAAAATGGCTGGAATGTCTGCATAAATGCAATGGCCTTTCTAAAAGCAAATATATAAAAACATAATCATAGTTTTTATAAAACAGAGTATATGTGCAACATGTTGCATACAAAGGTATGTGCAAATAGGCAGTTTGCGTGGATGTGCAAATCTTAGCAATAAAGTGCTATTATTGATGTGCAAAATACGCAATACATGTAAACAATAAGTCTCTGAGCAAGATAACGCCAAAGTAAACTTATATACTCATGTTATTGTAAAAACAATTACATAAACTCTGTAATCTGTCTGCATAAATGCGGAGGCTGATAGAATCAGTCATAAGGGAAATGCAAAACCATAGAATATAGGCAAATGAGATCAATTAAATGGGAAAATAATAGAAAACCATCTTTGTACTTAATCCATGAACACAAGCTAAATACATATCCAAAATAGAATGTGTAATAAGTCAGAACCTCACAATTGATACAAAGAAAATTGAAACAGAGGGTTAACCTAAAATAAGGGAGAAGTATACAAACAACTAATTTCGCCCTATTGTCTATGTTCTTGATATAAAGTGTCCCCCAAAAGTTTTTTTGATAGCTACTAATAAAAAGTGACAAAAAAAATGTGAACAAAGTATTATTATGTGATATTAAGAGAAGAAATAAAATCTTTCTTTCAGAAACTCATGAGTAAGAGAGACAAACAAACGGGAAACTCATATCAAAAAACCCCAAAAGGCAGTACAATAATTCACAAGAAAACATGAAGGTCCTCTGTAGTATTTAAACCATTAGGGAATCGACTGTCTAATTCTAAAATGAGTTCTGATTCAAGTCTTCTAAGCATTTTATCCCTGTCACTGCCCCTGCGTGGTTTAGGTTCTGAGGCGATGACATAGTAGCTCAGGCACTGTAGATTATTGTTGTGGATAGCTTTGAAGTGCCTAGCTATGGGATACGCACCATCATTATTAACAATGGCACGCAAATTCTGAAGAATCCTGAAATGCACCTGTAGTCTCGTACTGCCAACATATCTGAGGCCACAGGTGCATGTCAGGACATAGACTGCGAATTCCGTCTTGCAGTTATATGACCCCTTAATGTTGGTCATATTGGGGTTGAACGGAGTGGAATATTTAATAGTGTTCACCCCAAATTTACAAGCTCTGCAGCTAAAGCAACGTGTAAATCCCGGCCGGGACGTTAACCAATTATCTTTGTTGCTCAGCTCCGGAAATTCCCTGCTTATCTGGGTTCTAAGACAGGGTCCCTTTCTGTAAGTAATGGTAGGACCATCAGGTAATCTGGGTGACAAAACCAGATCTGTCTTCAAAATAGTCCATCTCTGCTTAATAATAGACCTGATTTTTCTTTCCTGTCTATTAAAAGTCATGATCAATCTAGGGGTTGAATCATTAGAGTTGGAAACAGAATCAATATCGGTAATATCTTCAGAGGCCAAAAGTGACTCACGGGTTCTAGCCTTGGTCTTTTGGACTGCTGGTTTCAAAACGGACTCGTTGTAACCCCTTTGTCGGAATCTATCCAAGGCTTCATTAGTGCACACAGCTAGGTCTTCATCTGTGCTACAAATATGCTTTACCGGAGAAGCTCCCCAAATGGAATGTTATTGATGATGTGCCTCGGGTGAGCACTGCTGGCATTAGGATGCTATTACCAGCAGTGCTCTTCCTGTGTAACTTGGTGGCGAGGTGTACGTTGTGTACAAATACCTTAACATCAAGAAACTCTGCCTCAAATTTGTTGATAGCAGACGTAAACTTAAGGTTTTCTTGATTGATGTTGATGGAACTAATAAAATCATTGGCACTGGCCTCATCACCCCTTCACAAAATAAAAACATCATCAATATAGCGCATCCAATGCACCACATGTTTGACTAAAATGGCCCCATAGGTGCGCTTAAGGACCTGCTCCTCCCACCAGCCTATGTAAAGACACGCATAGCTGGGGGAGAAGCAGGCCCCCATCGCAACACCACGTTTTTGTAGATAAATATCACCGCCAAATAAAAAGAAATTATTATTAAGACTCCATGTAGTCAATTCAACAATCATTTTGTTGTGGTTATAACAGTTGATAGACCTTTTCCCCAAAAAGTGTTCCAGAGCCTTTAGACCAGATTCGTGCCCAATGCTTGTATAGAGCGATTCAATGTCTAAGGTAATAAATAAAAGCTCGTCATTCCATGGAACACCCTTAATTTTTCTGAGAAAGTCTCCAGTGTCTTTGATATACGTAGGCAAGTCCTTGACTAGATCTTGCAAGAAGTAGTCGATGTATTCTGTGATGTGCTCTGCAACTCCAGAGATTGCCGATATAATTGGTTGGCCCGGTACAGGGACAACATTTTTATGCACCTTTGGCAAAAGGTATAGTTTTGGCAAAACAGGGAATTCTACATGAAGATATTCGAATTCCTGCTTGGACAGCATACCTTCTCTTTTCCATTTATGTAGTAACTTTTTCAAAGAGTCTTTTGCCTCATTATAATTTTTTATAGTGGTTTTTATGTAGCACGAGCAATCATTGAGTTGATACATTGCTTCCTTGATGTAGTCACTTTGAGGCCATATTACTACATTCTCACCTTTGTCTGCAGTGATGACAATTATTTTGTGGTCCTTGCTGAGTTTGCCAATGAAAGATGCATAATCCTGTTCGTTTTTGCTTTTGTACCGTTTTCTATGTTTAACCTTGTGGTACAGTTGCTTTAGGTCCTCCACATTGACATCATGGAATGTATCGATTGAGTCTTTCTGCATGCTCGGTATAAAGCTCGATTTGGGTTTAAATGGGCTAATATTTGTACCAATTTGATCAATGGACGCTGCCCTGAGTTCCTCCTGGGTCGATGCTGGATCTACAATGGGCATATCATGAAGTGCCAATTGATGTAGCGTAAGGAAAGTTCTTGTATCTCTTGCTGGTACAATAGGATTTGTTGAAGTGGTCAAAATGTCTTTTTTGGGAGCATTATCTTTAAGACCGTCTTTGATGTTAAAAAATGTCATTAATTTAAGTTTTCGTATGTAGCAGAAAACATCCACTCTGGTCTTAGTGTAGCAAAAATCTGAGACCAGGTAGTATGTGAGACCAAGGCTAGGTATTTGTGTTTCCACCTCAGTGAGTGTGGTCATTGATAGATTTATAATAGTATTGCCTTTTACCGATTTTTGCGCCAATATTGCCGCTTTGGCTTTTTGGGTGATTTTGCGTTTTTTACGGCGCTCACTTCTCCTTTTGTTGCACCTTGACCTTTTTTTCTACTGCTGTTGAACACGCGGTCTTAGTGTCTGCATCCGGTCCGACACAAAAAAATTGACCTCTTCCCCTAGATTGAGAATTCTTGAGCTTGCTCCCATTGCCCCAGAAAATTCTGGTATTAGTTAGAGAAACGTGAGTAAGGTGGGGATTTGTGCACCCCGTCCTGAAGAAGGTGCTTCTGGCACCAAAACATGTCAACGCACACAAAAAGGAGGTAACGCACATTGTCAGCGTAGTGACCTCCCACCCTCATTTTTAACAGCACCAGCCCGGGGGCTTATTAAATAATTTTTAGTCACCCCACGAGCCAGGTTCTTTTTAACTATCATTATTTCCCAAACCCCACAAAACACTTTAATCAAAATACCCCCTCACCAACACCACACATAGTCTAACAAGTGCTCCCACGTCTCCGTAGGTCGCAGCACGCCGTACCCCGTAGAGGGGTACGATGACCCCGATGATAATGCATGACACCAAGGGGCCTGTTGGTGTGTGAGGGGACCTAAAAACATAAAGGTGTTCCCACTGTAGAGGAGACACCCTTAATCTCAAGGAGTGGATTCTAACTGTTTATTTGAACTCAAAAAGGGGGCAGGGTAGAAGCACCCTGACCCCCTAGGGCTGCTCAGGGAGTCCCACAAGGCCCCACCAGGCCCCCCCAATTTTTTTTTTTCAAAAAATCGCGGGGGTACGCGCACCCTGCGCATACCGTCCGCGCACGTGCGCGTACGGTGCATGTACGGTGTGCGTACGATGCGCGTACCCCCGTGATTTTCCGAAAAAAATATGTTTTGGGGGGCCTGGGGGGGCCTTGTGGGACCCCCTGAGCAGGCCGTGCGGGTCAGGGTGCTTCTACCCTGCCCCCTTTGTGTGTTTTGCACCTTTGTTTCACTGCTTTCTTGTGCCTTGGTTCTACCGAGGCACAAGATGGCTGCCAACACTTTCTGGTTTGGAGTGTTGACAGACAGTGGCAGCCAATCAGCATGCCTTTCACAGGAAAGCAGCATGCTCATTGGCTGTCAACACTTCTAACCAGGAAGTGTTGGCATTCATCTTGTGCAAGGTAGACACAAAAGAAGCAGAGCTCACAGCCCACACAGCTCTCACAGCCCACACAGCTCTCACAGCCCACACAGCTCTCACAGCCCACACAGCCCTCACAGCCCACACAGCTCTCACAGCCCACACAGCTCTCACAGCCCACACAGCTCTCACAGCCCACACAGCCCTCACAGCTCACACAGCCCTCACAGCCCACACAGCTCACATCCAATAGCTAACAACACTGACAAACACTAACACCATTCAGACACCAAAATACGCATTTCGCAATTGTACAATAAAGTTTGTTGAAATATTGACTACCTAGCCCAAAATGCACTGCAAGAAACAATGAGGTGTAAGAGTATAAATAGCAAAATAGAAAAGGGACACTTGTAGAATACTGCCGTGAACACGGACTACGGTTTGAAACGCGAAGGAGTTTTGCTTGCAATTTGAAATAAACCAACTTTAAACCACCAAGAAGTGTGCCGCACTATCATTGTATTGAAATATATATATATATATATATATATATATATATATATATATATATACATATATATATATATATATATATATATACACAAATGTGAATCATCCAGGAAACTGATGGTAATACTCGTGAACTACGCTGAATCAGACCGCCAAAAATTACAGGCACAAATTTAAAGTTTAAATGAAGACATCCAGAAAATGGGGCAGCGTGAGGAGGAAAATAAACTGAGGAAAGAGATGACCTCACGTCTAAAAAAAGAGGAGGACAGAATAAGGGAACGAAAAACCTATGAATACCACAGAGACAAGGCAGATTATGAATGTGGGCAAATCTTCACTTTCGCCAAAAAACACGAAAGCATGAAGATATCAAAGTTCAGCGGAACGTCCAAGAATACAGCTAGAACTAATCAAGGTGCAACACAGGGTGAATCATCTGCCTCAGAATGGAGCTCGGCAGTTGAAATGAAATGAAATGAAATGAAAAATTCCACTTGTATAGCGCATAACCACCCGGAGGCCTCGCAGCGCTTTAGACTGAATTTGTGTGTCGGGCTACTGGGTGAAAATTAGTACGCCTTTGAAAACAAGTAGGTTTTTAAATCTCTCCTAAATGACATTCGGTTGCTGTTTCGGCTGAGAGTTAGGGGCAGGGAGTTCCATAATTTCGCCGCTGTATGAGTGAAGGAGCGTCCACCCCAACAGGCTTTCTTGACTTTTGCCATAGCTGCCAAATGCAATGAGGCCGAGCGCAGGGCTCTGGATGGTGAGTAAGGCCGCACTAGAGTGCGCAGGACTGCCGGGCCAGTTTGATGAAAAGATTTGTGCAAAATGCACATGGCCTTAAACTGTGTCCTGGCAGCCACTGGAAGCCAGTGGAGTTCCTTTAAAGCATTCCTCGCTGATTGCCAGCGGGGGATGTTGAATAATAGTCGGGCTGCACAGTTTTGGGTGACTTGAAGTTTTTTCGTCACTGCTACCGGGGCTCCTAGATATAAAACGTTTCCATAATCCAGGCGAGAGAGTATCAGGGCCTGGACCATGACCCTTCTTGCCTGGAGTGGAAGTAGGGGGAGCACTTTACGGAGCATTTTCATTAGCCCCATACAAGTAGAGGCAGTTTTGGTGGCTTGAACTGAAAAATCCAGCGCTCTATCAAGCCAGATTCCCAGGCTCTTTATCTGGTCCTTAGGAGGAGGGGGACACCGAGGCATAAAGGCCAGCTAGAAGCTAAGGAAGTAGGGGAGGGATTACCTAGCATCATGATCTCAGTCTTCTCCCCGCTGAGTTTGAGGTGAGAGAGTTGCATCCACCTAGCAACAGCCTCCAGACAAGGGCCCAAGGTGTTAGACGAACCCTCATTGTAGTCCAAAGAGACCACAAGATGGGTATCGTCTGCGTAGGTGACAATCCGCACACCAAAAGGGAGGACTATCTTCTCTAGAGGCTGCATATAGACATTAAAAAGTGTGGGGCTCAAGGAGGAACCCTGCGGAACCCCACAGCTAAGTGGATGCTTTGATGATGCCACCTCACCCTCAAACACCTGAAAAAAACGTTCCTCCATGAAGGAAGTCAGCCAGGTCTAGGCCGCGCCCGACACCCCCATGCCATTCAAACGATGTAGTAGTGTGGCATGGTTAACAGTGTCGAACGCGGCACTGAGGTCAAGAAGTATAATGGCTGTTTTTCCTCCCTGGTCCATTATAGCTCTAGCTGCCTCTGTCACTGCCAGAAGGGCAGTTTCCGTACCATGCTGGGGACGAAATCCCGTCTGAGAGACCTGTAGAAGATTGTTGGACTCTAAATAGTCCCCTAGAATTTTATTGATGTATCTCTCCAACAATTTGCTCATCCATGGAAGCAGTGAGATAGGGCGGAAATTGGACAGATTGTTCTGGTCCAAATTCGGCTTTTTCAGCAGTGCCCTTACCATCGCGCACTTCCATGTGGCAGGGACAGAGTTGGAGGTAATAGAGGTGTTAAGGGCCTCCAGAATGAACGGGCGAATAGTGTCAATCACTTTTACTAAGGTCTGAGGAGGGGCTAGGTCGTTTGGGGATCCTGAGATAACTTTATGAACCAATATATCTAGAGTATTGGGATCCAAGAGTGGAAAAGCGACCAATGAACAAGGTACGGGCAGGTCAGAGTCCACAGTAGCGGAGGATGCCACATTATCACTACCAGTTGAGAGTTGGGAATAAATGGCCTGAATCTTCTTAGAAAAGAAGGTGGACAGATTCTCACAACGAACCTGTGCACCTTCTGATGGCAGAATTTCTGGAGGAGGGGAGATTAAAGATGAAAGCGAAACAGAAAACACAAGAGACAGAAGGGTACCAACTGCAATATCTCTAGCCGAAGAACTGGATTTTTTAGTGGAGGAGCACAAACAGACACTGCGCCCAAAAAAACAACTACCAAAACCAGCACCCTCAAACTCTGACAAAGGAGAAGGGCAAGGTAAAAGCAAAACCGCCAGATGCTATCAAACGCAGCGGTGGAATAGGAAATAACCAGTGAAGCGGATACATATGAACATAAGGATATAAACATTATGGTAACAAATCTATCAAATGTAACTCTAAATCAGGCAGAGTTACAGTTACTGTCACTAGGTCTATCATTTGCACCTGAAAGCACTTTTGACTACGCAGCCAGGAGAATGGATATTTACAGATGCATAGGAAAACTAAAATGGAAAAAAATCCCCTTCTAAAAGACACAGCAGGCCAGTCCAACAACATGGCGCCGATTAACTCACCTCCATTGGGGGAATCAACAATATACCCTGATCTCACAAGTCAAGATATGCCGCTATATTGATCACTTTCTGTCCAAAAACTACCCTCATACCTAAAAGATACCGGTGACTTTTTGACCAAAATACACAACTTTCAGTGGCACAAGGATTATCTATTAATAACTATGGACATAACCGCTCTATATACGAGCATTAGTCATAAAGACAGTATGAGGGCAATTGAGTACTATTTGGACAAAGACCTAACATGTTCAGACATCACAGCAAAATGATCATGGACATGATTGATTTCTGTTTGAATAATAATGTTTTTTTATTCCAGCATGTACTATATCAGCAATTACGGGGTGTTGCTATGGGGGCCAGTTTCTCTCCCAGCTACGCTTGTCTCCACATGGGCTGGTGGGAGGAAATGGTCCTACATAGAAAATTTGCCAACATCCTCCACCAGCATGTCAAATGCTGGTGGCGTTATATAGGGAATTTATTTTTAATTTGGCATGGTTCTAAATTAGAGGCAACTGAGTTTATCCACGAGTTGAACTAGAATGAAATTAATTTGGAATTCACATCTGAAATGAGTGTGGACTGTGTCCTATTTCTATATGTAGAAGTATATATTGAGGGGGACAAGATTGAAACTAAAATGCACAGAAAACCCAGTGCAGTAAACGCGGTCTTACATGCTTATAGTCACCGCCCAAAATATCTGGTCCAAAGCATCCACTAGGGGGAAATGTTACGTATAAAACGTATCTGTAGTACTGAAGATGAATTAAGAAAAGCCCAACTTGAAAGCAAAAGGAGATTTTTGGCATGGGGGTACAATACCAAATGTATTGATGCCGTGATTCTGAAAAGCCAGGCAATAGACAGAGAAAAGCTCATAAAACTAGAAGGGCCAGGATCCAATGCTGATATGGGCATTGTTGTAAGATCGACTAAAACCACAGATCAACCCACGAAAGAATTTATGATGATTGTGGTCTACAACAAGCAGCATAAGTAGATCAATCGCATTATTCAGAGAACTTGGCCATTAGTAAAAAATTATTCAGTTTTGGGACACATATTACCAGCAAGACCATCGGTAACGTACAGATAGGGCCCCTAATATGAGAGATAGACTGGTGGTCAATAATCCAACAGAACAGCCAAAATTTAACTGGCTACGCCAAAGGAAGTGCTTTCCCAGGTGTAAGACCTGCAAAGCCTGTCAAAATGGCATCAATACCACCATCATTCCAACAGCGTTTGGGGGGTGAACACATAATCACCAAGTCTCTGTCATGCAAAACAGAATATGTCATGTATGTCCTCGAGTGCCCCTGTGGGCTTAGGTACATCGAAGTACCAAGCTGCAGGGGCATAAGAGGATCTTACAACATATTAGAGCAATTAAGAACAGCGACCCAATGTACCCTGTCATTTGCCATTTCAACGAATTTCACCAAGCAGACCACAAGTTTTTTAAATACTATTTAATTGACAGCATACCTTTCAATAGGAGAAGGAATTCTGCGCAAATTGGAAACCAGATACATCTTAGAACTGGACTCCAAACACCCCAAAAGCCTCTCTGTTACAGAGTATTTATACACATGTTTATAACTATAGTATGTCAAAATAAGACCAGTTTCTATCTTTAGGTCTTTTTTAGATACTTGGAGGACCCCCTTTTAAAACGTAGTATTTAATCTAAACAAACAGGGTTATTTAAAACAGGAATTTTAGAAATGTATGATTGAACAATATACAACTGGGCTAGATGCAGAGAGTAGAACTTATCTATACTTATGTATATATTTTATTCACAGGCTAAGATTTAAAAACTGTTAATATGATAAAGGCTTTTATTGTGGGTTTTTTGTAGATTTTAAAGGGTTTTTATACACACATTAAATTGTCATTTCACTTATATGTACACCACTGAAGACGGAGGCTTCTGTCGATCAATAATGTTTATTGTAGGAATAGAGGGCAACAATAACCAATACTATATACCATTTATTATAGGGTCTGCACATAACAACACCTAAAAATGAATAAATAGTATAACAATACAATGGGAAGGATAATAGATAATTTAATATTGGTGAAATGAAATAGCAAACAAGTCAGATGGACTCTAATGGACACTCAGGTTCTAGTGGTGTTCCTACAAGCAACAGCAATTAAGTCCACAGTAATGTATACATTTTATGTTGATATTAACATTAAATTAGGGGTATTCATACCAAAAATTACATAGTGTTTATCTCTCACAAGAACTTGCGTTTATTTCATAAGATTTTAGATAGATTATAAAACATATCTTTTAGATCTATTTATATATTTATATATTTATCTGTAGACCTATATTCAGGCAGTACTGTGTTGCACTTTGTTCTTTTGAACATTGCGCAACTTTGCACATGTATTGGTTTTTGATACAGAACAATGCTGACAAAGTTTGGTATTTATAACCAGATTGCGGATGAAAATAATTGTTCTCATATGGATAATGTATCTCCCATCTATACACTGTCACTTCAGGTGTATCCCTCATGCAATAACATACAAATGTAAAATGTCACTTTAACACAGCATGGTGAAAAAGTCAAAAAAAGAAAAAAAACTGTTGGTATGAAAGCAGTCAGGTGACTAACTCACGTGTCATGTGATCAAGGCACTTCGGTGCTGAAACGCATAATGACCGACAGAGTTTAACCCAATGAAGGAGATTCTGTGCCCTGAATGGTGGTCAGTGCTCCATCTTTGTGTTACATCAAAAGCTGGCTGGCAGCGGAGTTTTCGATATATATATATATATATATACACACATAACAACAATCTCAATCTGCAGTTCACCGCACACATTGATCAGAATCAAGCCAATTTCTTGGACATCTCAGTTAATATTGAGGACAACAAGGTTACAACGCAGCTATATCACAAACCAACAGCAGGGAACTCCTTGTAGATGCGACAAGTTTCCATCCACAGCACACTATCACAAGTTTGCCTTATGGTGAGTTTCTTAGAATAAGGAGAGCCTGTAGCACACCTCAAGCTATGGAGTCTGCACAAAAAGCTGCAAGAAACAGACTTCTACAACGAGGCTATCAAGCCAAGTTGTTAGATTCAGCATTAGCGATGGCCAATTCCAGGGACAGAAAAGAACTATTAAAGAGACCCCTGGCTATAGATGAGAAAGAGGTATTGTCCCAATCTAGTGACAGACAGGAATCAGAGGACAGTGTCAGGGGCAAGGTACCATGTAGATTCATATCTACCTACAATAGACAGTCCAAGGCAATAAATGGTATCATTAATGCCCAATGGCCCATTGTACTCACCGACAGTGCACTAGCTCAGACATTACCCAATAAACCTAACTATACTTATAGAAAGGCATCTTCTATGAGAAACGACCTGGTTAGAACCAGTCCAGAATTAGATATACGGAAAGATTGGCTGACTGCAAGTGCAGGATTCCGTAAGTGCAGCACCTGTTGTGCGTGTAAATTTGGGATCAACACCAAAACGTATACAACAGGCTTCTCTGACATTCCCATTAAGCTGAAAGGGCATTACACCTGCAGCACAGAATATGCGGTTTATGTGCTGCAGTGTGGTTGCGGCCTACGTTATGTAGGCAGCACCAAGCTGCCGGTCCACCAACGAATTTTACAGCACCTTCGGGCTACTGTAAATTTGGACAACACATATCCGGTGGCCCGTCATATTAATGAAGAGCATGCTAGTAACCTGGACATGCTTAAATACTTCCTGATTGAAAATGTATCCTTCCAGCAAACAGGGTGGTGATCGCGAAAGGAGATTGCGACAACTTGAAACCAAATACATACTCAAACTCGATACTAAGACCCCGAGGGGATTAAACATTTTTAAAGATATACATCATTTCCTCTAGGGCAGTATTCGAGATGGAAGCAAGTTTTGAGTTCTTTGTATAATGATGTCCTCTAGAATATAGGTAGAAAGTAAGCTGAACCAGTAGGGAGTTCTTGTTTTGGCATTTGGTACATGCAACACTCACATATATATATATATTTATTGTTCAACATTATATATGAGTTGGTTCTGCTCACATTCTTTTCCCATGTCCCAGCAGTCTTTAGATAGAAAGTATTGATTGCATGAGATATAATTGACTCTTATCGTCCTGAAACTTCTTATGGTTGGGGCATTTCCACGAATATTCTCTCTATGACAATGTTATTTAACTTGAAATGGAGGGGAAGTCTAGAGTAATTTGTGGAGTGACACATGACAATATTGTGCAAAATAGGCCTGACCTTCTCCCTAAGAACAGTATAACGTGTAATGACACATTGGTTTCTTCAACAACATCTTTGTTTTTAACTACACCATTGCACGGGAGCTTTACTGTATAATTTTCTTTACATACTGCACCAAGATTGCATATGGTCTTTCGATTCTGATGAGGAAAGGGGCCTAAGCCTTATTTTGTTATTTTCAGGGGTGGGTATCCAATAGAACTGGATAGCGAATATGAGGCCAATTTGGTACAAAGTCTAAATAAATTAAATCCTTTGGGACATACAATGCATTTAAGCATATAATTGTCTTTCCACTTAGGTGCCAAAAGAACAACGGAGAACCTTTGCGGACACATATAATGCATTTGTGCTTCAGAAATATTTATATGTTTTACCGTTACTTGGGGAAGGGTATTTAGTTATCCCCACTACCTTGCCAGGTGTATGTATATTAATACACTTTCAAAGTTTAATCGTAACGCAATGAACTGTGGATTTACCCTAACCATCTATGAATGCATCTGTACATGATAGTAATCTATTAATGGGCGTAGCAATCATTATCTAGCATGAAAACCTGAAAATGTATTTGTACATAGAAGTCAACTATTTATTTGTATAAATTTTAGTTTGTCTTGCAATTAACATGTAGCATAAAAAGACAAGTTGAGCTTGAACAGTTAAAAGCACTTCGAACCTATCAAGCCCCAAAAAAAACTGACGTTTTTGTGCATGCAGTGTGTTTTCACTTTTTACCATTTGGGTAGTTTCTACATCACGTGATTTTTATGCACCAATGTATTTAAACATTACTGCTTGAGCAGTTCAGGTATGTGAGCAAGGCTACAGGTTAGCCGAAACGCGTCATCCTGTCTGAGAGCATTTCGCACCTGGCAAAATAAAAAGTCACTGCAGCCAGCAGTGAAGAAGTGATTTTTGGAGTCCGTGTCTTTCTCCTTTTTGGTGGATCTATCACCGGAGTGGTAATTGGATATCTATCTATATCAATATATATCAATATATATATATATATATATATATATATATATATATATATATATATATATATATATAAAAAAATTCACAAGAAAAAAAACAAAGGTTACAGGGATGTTATAGTTAGGAAATGTAATTTACAAGGCCTGAGACATTCCTTGAAAATACCAAAGGTTACAAGGGATGTTTTAGTTTGGCTCAGATTTCACTCGTACAAAACCATAGAAATTCAGCAGCTACAGTTACCTGAGCTAACTTGTGACCCTGCAATGCACTGCTTATCATCTCACATATTACATCACTCATGACATGGTCAGTGACATCACTGATGATATCTCGAATGAAGTTGCTGATTACATCATCTAATGATTGAGTGTGTTTTCTAAAAGTTTCTGAATGTTAAACATATCTACTAAGGTATCACACAAGTTAAATTAGTTTACTTTGTGTAGTAATAATGAGTGATTCTATCTTAAAACTTAGATTTTGTGAGTGTCTGTGTATCTCCTTATGTGCCTGACTGTATATGTGGCTGTATGAGTGAATAAGAGGGTGTGTGCATAGCTGTATGTGTGAGTAATTGGCTCTGTGAGTGTCTGTATGGGTGAGTGAGTGGATGCGTAAGTGGTGTATGGATGAGTGAGTGAGTGGGTTAGTAAGTGATGTATGGATGAGTGAGTGGGTATGTAAGAGACTGCAGAGATAAGTGAGTGGTTGAGTGAGATTTTGTATGGGTGAGCATGTGGCTGTATCAGTGGTGGTATGAATAAGTGAGTAGATGTGTGAGTGGTTGTATGGGTGAGTGAGCAGGTGCATTAGTGGCTGTATGGGTGACTCTGAGGGTACATGAGTGGTAGTATGGGTGTGTGAGTGGGTTTATGGGTGAGTGGGTGGGTGTGTGAGTCGCTCTATGGATGAGTGAGTGGGTGCATGAGCATATGCATGAGTTTGCGAATGGGTATGTGAGTGGCTTTGTGGGTGTGTGAGTGAGGGCATGAGATGTTGCATCGGGTTTTGAGTAGGTGTGATGTAGTTCTGTCAATGATATAATCAGTGATGTCATTTGAAAGGTCGTCAGTGATGTCATGAGTGATGTCACTCAACATGTCATGAGTGATGTAATATGTGAGGTCATAAGCAGTGCATTGCAGGGGCGTAACTTATAGTTAGCTCAGATAACTGTTGAATTTCTATAGTTTTCAACATGTAAAATCTGAGCATATCTATCACATCCTTTTAACCTGTGTTTTCTTTAGTGAATTTCTATGGTGGTTTCAATTGCTTTTCCTAACTATAATGTCCCCTTAACCTTTGCTTTTTTTGTGAATTTTTATTGTTATTTAATATTATTTCCTAACTGTAACCTGTAACCTTTGAGTGTGAGTATGTGAGTGTGTGCATGAATGTCTCAGTGGTTGTGTGAGTGAGTGCATGAGTGTCTTACTGGGTGTGTGAATGGGTGTGTGAGTGTCTGAGTGGGTATCTAAGTGTCTGAGTTGTTCTGTGAGTGGGTACACAAGTTTCTGATAACTTTCTGCCTTTTCTCTGCTCAATTAGGACCTTTATATTGGCTGCTTCTGCTTATTGCTGATATTTATTTTTCCTCTTTCTGCTAGGCCTGGGTAAAGTTTGCAGAGTTTTATCCGCTTAGTTAACAAAAACTCAAGCCTTATTCCATGGACTTCAGTGAGCAGGTGGAGCATTCCATATCAGAAACGGGTCATAAATGTAGTAAAGCAACACAATAATCTTAGTCATTAGTCCTGTGAGACCTGCGTCCCTAAACACACGTTGCAGAGCCAGATAAAAAAAATCCTTTAAAAATGTTACAGAAAAATGAGTGTACAAATGCACCTGCAGTCTGATGCTCACCAAAGAGGTTCGGGGAAATCTCGCACGAAAAAGTTGAGATGAACTGTGGTCATATATATATAGTGTGTTTTACATCATACTTTTTCAAATAAAATGGCTAAAAACTAATTTGCTGTTCACAAAGTTTTGAAGGACTATAGATGAAGTATTCCAATATCCCACAGTCTGCAATAATACATAAGAGTACTGTTTTAAAATAGTAGTGAAACATGAATGTGCTGATACCAAAATTGTGCGCTCAGTACAAAACAGTGGGAATACTGTAGCATTGCATTTATGTCACAGAAAAATTAGTGTCTGTCTTACACAGTGTGTGCAACTATAATGAAAATTGATGTCATGATTTATCTGTGTACTGATGTGCACCATGCATAAGTATTTCAGTACTGCGAGCTCCTACAGTGCTCCTCTAATTTCTCTTGCCTTGTGCCCGATACCTCCATCTTTAGGCGTTTTTAGAGCTTTCATACTATAAATCTGTGATGGCCTACAACAACCCTAGCTTTCCCAGTACAGAGAAATTCGGACACTCAGAGAGCTCTCCCAATATGGAAGTAGTGGCAGAAGGAACATACATATTCCAAATTAAACATGCATAACCACCAGCTGAGTGATTCAGGTAGTTTCCCCTTGGAGAGTTAGAACAATATTCTAAATGGTGCAATTTAGACCACAAATCACATACATTTGCTAATACCTCACTGACTCTGAACAATTAGTTAAAAAAGGCTTTTAGGCACTGACATTTAAGCCAGACCTTCCCCAGGAGATTATACATCATTGTTCCCCAAGACAACTTTGAGAAATATGTGTCGAAAGAGCATTTATCTGCAAAGTTTCTCAAAAATCTTGCCCAAAGCAATAGTTATTACAGGCATTTAGAATGGAATCTTGGTTGCAATGAATGTGTGACATACTATCTGTCAACTGTATACAGCCCGTTCATTCCTAACTCTATTTCTTTGAATGTTTGCATGCTGACCTCCAAGTAAGTGCCTGCTGGCCTACCAGTGTAGGGAAATTAAAGGTTAAGCAGATCACAGATTAACAGAGAAGTGCTACACGCAGGGGAACAATAACTATCCTCCTAAAAAGGACAAGAGTCAGACAGAAAGAAGCTCTTAAAAATATGCAATTTGATAATAAGTGCATTCATTTAAGGGAGGCTGCTAGTTTAAAAAATAAAAGGACATATTGCAAGATCATTGCTGACAGTTGTGGTAAAGGTGTCAAATCAATGTAAATCAAAGATGGTGACTTGATCAAATATGTCACTGAGCGTTATGCTACTAACCCTGCTGTCTCGGATCCCTGAATATGTCCCTGTAGTCTTTCATCGTGTATAGGCCCTCCCTGAACTGAACAGATTGGAAGATTCATTCTTGGAGCAAGATAGTTGGGTCAATGGGACCTGAAGAGAAGTCAATCTCTTTAATAAAGAAAGAAGCAGCATGTCTTTGGAATATGTGTTTTAACCCCTGTGTTCTATTGTTGATATCTAAACGGAGTAATTCTATAATAAAGGACAGACTGTATTATTGTCACATTGCACAAAAAGGGCTTTTGTAATCTTCGCAATAATTATAGACAGATAGTTTTACTTGATTCAGTTGGGAAGATTTCTCCAAAAGAATCCTAGAACATCTTCATAACTGGGTGGCTGAGAAAAAGATAATCCCTGTCAAACAAGTAGGGTGTAGGAAAAAATGTTTAAACTTAGACAATATCACTATTTTGCAAATGATATTAGCAAAATATGTCAGCATTTGTGCTCAATTTGTTTATGTGGCCATCATAAACTCACGGTGGGGGAAAGGTGTGGGGGGAGGGGAAATGGGTTAAAAAAATCACTTATCTCCTGTTCGGCCTGCTGGACAGCCACCGCCTCTCCTACGTCCTCTTCCTGGCTTCTTGGGGGAGACAGGAAGCAGGAAGCACCAGGGCTCCCTGGTTCCCTGCAGCCAATCACGTTGTTATTGGTCTGAGTGCTGTGGGCTGTGGCTGGATAGGTGGGCATGTTCACCATGCAGGTTGTAATGCAGCCTGCATGGATAACACAGTGTGTGTGCATGACTGTTTTAGGCGACCCGAGAGGGCTGGCCAAGCACTCATGCTCACATAGAGTGTGGAAACCACTCCTTCCCCGCTCTGAGAGCCGCCCCGCAGCACAAAAATGCCGCAACTGGGAAAACTAAAGTGATAATAGCCTCGAGTTATTATCATTTTAGTTTTCCTTTTTTTTTACACTGCAAAAAGCTGTGCCGGTATGCTCGTCCACCTTAGCGGAGGAGCTGCAACTGCATAAAAATCTCCATGTGAAGACAGACAAAGGATTTGGGAAAAAAATGTCCAGCTTAGGCATTCCTAATAATGTACTTTGATTAGGGTTGTAATTATTCCTATTCATGCTTAGTGCATATATATATATGTACACACACACAAGTGTCTCTTTCTTATTGTTATGATTGATTATATTAATCTGCTCCTCAGCACCCTCTCTTTTCCTATTCCCCACCTTCCCTTGTCCCTGGTACATTCCAAATTCTGTTATGACAGTCGGAACTGTCACTGTCGTGTTCTGTCAGAAGGAATGACATCAGAGGTTGTCTTGATCTGCAATAAACTTCTTACTATACAGAAAGCATGTTTATTTTACAACACTGGTGTTAGAGGATGGGATTTACAGCTCCTCAGGGACACCATTGCAAGTCACCAGTTGTGTACCCTGGTGAGGTGAGCATAAACGCTGTCAGCACAGTGGCACGTGTACATATGCTTCTGCTCACTTTTGAGGCCTGATCCTGAGGAGGTCATGTGGCTGCTTGATTGAAGCATTTCTCCATTATAGCAGATAGTCAAAGCCCTGAATTCTCCCAATTGGTGCCTTGTGCCCCTCCATGGAGAACAGGAACTGTCAACTAGAAATTCTACCAATCATGGATTCAAACATGTTTGCTTGCTTGTACCCTTATTGTTTTTCACATATATTTATGATTTACTAAAAGCACTATCTGGTCTCAAGGGTGGTGCTTCAAGGATAGAGGCTGTATGTTATCTTGTTTGTTATATATAGATGATACTGTAATGGTTGGTCTTATTCAAAAGGGCAAACACAATTGCTTGACCTGCTTCCAACAGTATGCAAATTGTAATTTTTTTTTTTATTAACTAAACAAAAATCACATTTCAGATTTCTGAGGGCAAAAGATTCGGGAAAGAAACAAAATTTAAATGAGATTTGGGTTACGAAAATTTGAAGTTGTGAAAACTTATCCCTATTTGGGGGAACATGAACATTACCCCCATGTCCCTCCAGTCCCTGTTCCATTCCTTACTTGTGGAGATGACCATCTTCCTGACAGAAAAAGGAACAGGAGAATCCTGGGAACCCTTACCCCACCCCTCCCACTGGGTGTACATAATCGTACCTACCCAGCATTCCGCCGATTCTTTTTTTCTGTCTGCCGACAGAATGAGACAGGGCTGCTGGTTTTACTTACCTGTTGCAGTATTCTGCCGTGGTCTTCCTGTATCCCTTCGGGCTGGTGGGCTGTCATCGACATGCTGCAAGGTGCCTCCAGGCCTGCTGGGCTTACTGGGAGCTGCGACTGTTGCCAGCCTGCCATTTGTGGCTGGTGCACCAGCCCTTCCGGTCTGTTTCGGGTTGGAGGGCGCATCTGGTGGCCGGGCAGGGCTGGGAGACGAGCTGCTGCAGCTGAATGTTGTCTCAGGCCGGTCTTGGTGGTGCCCCTGGAGTGCCTGGTAGGCTGGTAGAGAAGTTTCCTGTTGCCCAGCACTGGACTGGTGGAGTGTGCCTGGGCTGGCTGGTGGGGGCAGGCATTGTTATGGTGTCTTCCTTTCCCAGGAGTGAGTATCTCAGCGTTTTTTCTCCTGTTCTGAATATGGCCTGTAGTGTTATGTGGGATCTGCCCCCCTGGGGGTGAGTCTTGCTGTGGAATTTTTCTTCCCCTTCTTGGTGCCTACTGCTATACCACCGTGAAAGCACCTGTTCTCGTCTGATCTCGGAAACTGGGTATTCCATTCTTACTCTGGCCTGGCATGGGCCTTGGCGCTGGGTTTCACTGGTGCACTGTGCCTGTGCTGCCTCTCCCTGGTTTCGAGTGGTGGTCCTTGGGTGGCTGGTGGCTCAAGAGCTGTGCTGGAGGTGCCCCTTTTGTGCCTGGTTTCCAGTGTTGGTGTTTGCCTGTTGCCCTGCTCAGGGGCCGAGGGTTGCACTTGGACTGGCTGGTGGGAGATCTGTTCCTTGTTGCAGTTTCTTCTACCCTCTTTTGTTCCTTTCAGGATGCCTTGGCTGGTTTTGGGAGTACTCTGCCTCCCTGTTGCAGTGTTGTTTTCTGCTGGTGGGGGATGGCTGGTGTGGGTCATCCTTCACATCTGCCTCTGCGACTCCTTTATTTCTCCCCTGTTGATTTTGGAGGCTGGTGGGGGCATTGGTGTGGTGACCAGTGTGGTTTGGTGTCTGCCTGCCCTGGGGATGTATACCCGTTCCAGCTTTTCTGGGTTTCGCTCCTACTTGGCGGCCCTGTTGTTCCCTTTCTCCAGGCTGTGCCCTTTCTCTGGCCTGGCTTTGCCTTGGCCCTGGATTGATAGCATTGTTGGGGCTGTGCTCGGGGTGCCCCTGGTTGTTGTGGGCCCAGTTTGTCGGGTTCCTGCAATGTTGGCTTGGTCCTGTCACTTTCCGCTTGGGACTTGTCATTTGGGTTTGGTCATTTGCTTTCCTGCTGGTTTTTTTGTCCCTTGCATTGTGATTCAGGGGATAGGTTTGTGCCCATGGTGGCTCCGGTCCCTGGTTCTTCTGAATTATTTGATGGCCCTGCTATGCTATGTCTAACTGGGTCTAGTTTCTGTCTGGTCCCTGTTCCTGTCCCTGCTCCGGTGGTGGGTTGTGCACCTGTGGGCCCTCCAGGCTCATTCCCCCTTGGGTTGAGGTGTTGCCACGAGTCTTCTGGTCTGTTGGTGAGGCCTTGGCTTTGCCTCTATCTGTCTTGGCCTGACTGTCCCTTTGTTTGGTCACTCATTGGTCTGTGTGGGTCAGGTTGGCAGTGCCTTCTCTGTCCTTGTATCCTGGTTGGGGGCTTCCAGGTCGTGCAGGGCCTTGCCTTTGGGTGGTATCTGCCTCAGGCCACTCGGGTCTTGGTGCCTTGGGGGTCGCTTTTGACTGACTGCCTGTGATCCTTGTCTGGCTTTCCTTTCTCAAGTCGCTTTCCACCTTGCTTGGGTGTGGGACTTTCGGCCCCTTGGAGGTTTGCTGGTCTGTGCCTGGTGTGGCTGGGGGCCTGGCCGGCATCCTTGTCCTTTTCCTCTGGCCTCTCCTCTGTATCAGCCTTCCCCTGGTGCAGGCTAGGCTGTGGCGTTGGCATGCCGGTGTGGGCTGCTTGGCTTCCTACCTGTCTTCCTGCCACTTTGTGTTACCTGTGTGGCCTATATGTGGCTGGTTCCTGTGCCTTTCTCTCTGCCCTCGGTGTTCAGCGGTTTCAGGGTTGTGGCTGTTGGCCCTGTGCCGCTCCTTCTGGGCTAGTGGAGGCACCGTATGGTGGCCTGATGTCTTGCTGGCATGTCTGTTTTCCAGTCTGCTGGTTTCTCGGGTGTCTGCTGGGGAGTCTGCTGGGTTGGGTTGTGGGCCACCCTGTTTCTCTCTCCTACTCTTGTGGCCCTTCTGTGGCTGGTCTTGGGACTCACTCGGGTGATTCCTTGGTGTTGTCCTTTGTCCTCTGGGCCAGTTGGTCAGCTGGTGGTTCGGTTGGGGTTTTCCCCCCTTCCTGGTTCAATGGTTCCTGGTTCCTCTTCGGGTACCAGTGGCTTGGTCTTCTAAAGTCCTGTCTTTTTCCGCTATAGTCGGTCCTCAGGGTTGTGGCTGTGGGTGTTGCCCTTGGTATGGGTTGGTTGGGGTGAGGTCTTCCCTGTTGGCCCTGGTTGATTGCCTTGGGGGTTTTGCCTCTCCCCGCTCTTAGTGCTGTGCCCTGGTATAGTTCAGGGTCTGTGTGGTATGCCTCTTGCTTTTCCTTGGGCAGGGTCCTGTTGTTGGCCTTGTTTGGTCGGGGGAGGTTGTGCTTTCCTGGGTTCTGCCCTCTGGTTCTCCCCCTGCCATGGTCAGCCCTGGTGGGGTCTGTGTATCTCTGCCTGGTCCTTCTGGTTCGTCTTCGGGTGGCATGTGTTCTGATGCTCATCATTCCTGCTTCCTTCTTTTTCCATCCTTGCATTTGTTAGGGTCAGGGTGCCGGGTTTCTGTCCCGGGTCCCCTACATTTGGGGTGGTTGCCTCGGTCCTGGCCTGTTTGTCTATTCCTGTGCCCAGCCTCCTTTTCCTGGTTTGGTTGGTGTGAGCTGTTGTCTGGTGGTTGATGCTGGACGTTCCTGCCTTGGAGCCTGGTCCTCCTCAGGGGATTTTCAGTGGTGGAGTCCTCTGGGCCCTCTGGTGGCCGGGTCGGTCGGAATGGGGGTAGGTTGCTCTTGGTTGCTGCTCCCTCCCTTCCTGTTTAGCTTTGTGTGGGCCTGCCCATGGTTGATTCTTTGGGTCAATGCCTTGGCTTTGTCATCTGGCCCTGTCCTCTTTTGACTGGGCTGGTCTGCTGTGAATCTCCCCAGGTATATTGGCGTAAGTCATGTGGTTGGCCGTGTTGCCCTTTTTCTCCTGCTTCAGGCTGGGCCTGTTGGGTCTCTCCTTGCTTCCCCTAGGCTCTCTGGTGAGGTTATCCTGGGTTTTTTCAGCGGTGTTGGGCTTTTTTTCTCCCATTTGTCTACAGGGGGTCACTCTCTGTCGGTTCTGCTGCTGGGTCTGTGGAGCTGTGTGGTGTTCCTGGGCTGGTGGCTTTCTCGCAGGGTGGGCACCCTTCTGAGCTTTTGTGCACTGTGAGTGCGTCTGCTGTTCTGGTCCACCTTGTGCTAGTTTTTTGGAGAGGGGGGCTGGTTGCTTTGGCCCCTCTGGGGGTTTGCCTTTGTGCTTGGGGTCTCCGTGGTTTGCCTTCTTTTTGGCCTTGGCTGGTTGTCTTTACCTTGGTGCATTCCGGGCTGGCTTCCTTCTGCTTACCGCTTTTGGGGGTTTGGTTTCAGTGCGGCATGGTTGCCCTGCTTCTCCTTTTTTTATTGTTTATTTGTCTCCTTTTGGCTGCTGGTGACTTCTGCTTCTGCAGTGCTGGTTCTTCCGATCCTTGGTGGTGACCTTGTAGATGTGGCAACAACTTCTTGGTATGTCTGGTCGCCTTGGGTATTCTTCCAATGTTGGCCTCTTCACTGTCTTTCTGCGGAGGGTGGTCTCTGGTATTTTCTTGGCTGCTGCTCCTCCTCGTTGTTGGTTCGGGGGTGTTCCTGCTGTGAATTGGCTGCCTTCTGGGTGGTGGCGCTGTAAGTTGGCTGAATTTTTCTTCGCCTTGATCTTCTCCTGCATGTTTAGTGGGAGTGCGACCTTGGGGGTCATAGCAAGCTGTGTGCTCCTGCCTGTGTTTTTTCCTGTGATTCTCCCATTGCTTCTCTTGGGATGCTGCTTTTCGGTGTGGGGTCCTCGTGTTCCTGGGTGTTTGGAAGGCTGGTTTTCTGGATTTTGGTTTGGTCCACAAGTAAGGAATTGGACGAGGCCTGAAGGGACCTGTAATTCCCTATTGCTTACCGCTAATCTTCATTACTCCTGGTCCCGTTGTCCCCGTCCGATTCCTTACGCCCCTCCCTCCCGACGGCAGTCTTCCTGTTGGTGGCTTGGTAGTTCAGGTGGAATGCAGGGTAGATATTGGTTATGTACTCCCAGTGGGAGGGAGTGGGGTTAGGGGTCCCACCATTCTCCTGTTCTTTATTCTATTAAGGAGATGGTCATCTCCAAAAGTAAGGAATGGATGGGGACACAGGACTAGGAGTAATGAAGATTACCGATAAATAATAGGGAATTGCATAGCATGTCAATAGCAGTCCCTGCAAATACACTACACTGTGCTATGCTGAAATTGGGAATTTCAGCAGAGGGGGGAATAATAGGGGGAAAATATAATATGGTGCATACATTTGTTTTATGTTTATTATTTTTGTCACTGTAAATACTTTTAGTGTAAACTTAATTTCTAGATTTTCTTCATTAAGAAAAGCAAATTCACTAAGCAATTTCTCAAACTGTTTGGTGATTACCTCCTACTCTCATATATGATATTCAAACCCTAGCAACTACTTATAAAAATGTATTGATGTACTAATTTACTTTTTGAAGCATACAACCAACAACTCTCAGTTTACACACACAGTTCAACAGCCAAACTTTCTTCTAGTTGGGTGTTTTTAGGAATATGACGAGCCTTTTGAACAATTTTAAGAAATTCGAAATTAAATTATTTGACAGTTTATAAATCTGGGTAAGATTATGTGCAAATTGACTGTAAAGGTACACAATTTTAAATTCTGACATAATCAGAAATGTATCGTTTAAAACTATAAATATGCACATAAGACTTGCTGCACGCTACATCATTTTTCGAATGAGTTCAGCTGTCAAAACATTAGATTAATCAGATCTCAATATTTCGGCGTCACATAATCTGTCAGCAGTGTTTGTTATTGTTTCAGCCCCAGACACCAATTAGCAGGTGTTTCCTTATGATGTGGCCACAACCCAGACAAAGAACAACGGGGGGATTTATTCTAAATTATATAATGCTTTAAAGTTCACTAACAGATCATATCATGAAAAGATTGATATTCTACAAAAGGGTTATATTTCACATTTGAAAGAGGAATTAAATGAAAAGAATAAAGGATTGGAAAACACTTCAGTATTAGCTGCAGGCATTCATTGTACCAGACTATTTGAATGCAGTCTGTGCACTAATATTCCAAAGGCAGCTGAACTAGAATAATGTTGTTTAGCAAAAATAGATTAATTGGGAAAAAGAGGTGTAGTGGTTATATGCAAATTGTTGCTAAGAGACAGATGAGTTTGGGTCATGTGATGAACATATTTAGGATGCAGAAAAGCCATGGAGTCTTGAGTGGTTCGTGAAAAAGGGAGATAGATATCGTAAGAGGAATAAAAGATATTGCTGTTAGTGGTTTACAGATTAGACCATTAGCAGTGGAAATCTGAACCTTAAACATTATAAATACAAGACAACGGGGTTGCACAACTGTAAAAATATTACCAAGAGAATAAATAACCTCTTTGTCCATCAAAAATGATTATGATCAGGATGAATTAATTGTTAAAATGAGAATGTGGCAATCATTGACTACACATTGTACATCTGCTTTGTCATTGCTGTAGATACTGTCATATGTCATTACATTAAAATGATGCATCCATTTTTTATTGACTAATTATTTTATTTAGTTCATTAGCATTTATTGAAGTTAGATGTTTTAAAGGCATTTAATTGCGTTCATAAACGTATATTCTCTCCCAAATATTCATACATTTCTTTTGAAGGATCTGAAAATACTTCAGTAGAAATGGACCCAGTCCATGTTTGCAATGAGGAATTACACTTTTCAATGCCTCATCTTCGCAGCCCACTTTGGAAGGGAGATACGCTCTTGTTTTTCTGATGACCAATGAGTGCTCATGAAGTATGACCCTAAATCCAGGAGTTCATACTGCTCCAATACTGTATGCTCATTTGCAGATGAAGATAGCCCTAAATTATGTGAAATTAGTGCTAGAAAAGATGGAAACACAATCTTTATCCTTTGAGATTAAATATAGGTGCCCGCCAGGGTACGAGGGCATCCTTTAGCTCCCAACCATGGATATGAGAATATGAGTTTTGCAAAATATGCATCACACACATCAGGTGAAATTGAGCATTTAAAGAGAATGTATTAAGCGTATGTGATTATGGCAATCCTCGTCTGTCTTCTCCACCACTGGACCTCTTGTGTAAACCTTAAAATGTATTGAAAGCTCTACTAGAAAATAAGGGCCTTATCTAAACATATGTGTCACAATACAGATTTACATGTCACATGTACAATGTTTTTAATGTGAATATGATACTTTCAGGGGCTGGAATAAGTCTATCTCTGCAGTCTGTCCGTGTGTCTCCAATATAGTGGGTCCAATTTAGGAATGCATTTTGTACCATAAACATATGCTTACGCCCAAACATCCACGAGCATTTCATAAAAGGATTCCTGGAGTATGTAATTGGTTGTATTACTGGTAGATAAAATAATGGTTCAGATAGTTTGGATCATTAACAGCATATCATCAATATGGATATATAGGTAAAGCTCTTGATCTCTCGTAGTGAGCCCAAGGGTATCAACAAAGTTCCTGTTCTATGTATTACACAATCCAAATTGTAGCTGAAAAAAACTGTCACCATTTACTTGTGACACAGTGGCAGGGCAAGCCTTTCAACATGGACACTGGCTTCTAACCAAGGTTAAGGAGAAATGGTCGGAGACTCATTTGGTCCTACAGTTGAGGATATAGGCACCCAAAGGTAGCAAGCTCTGAAGTCAACATTTCGCTAGCAAAGTAGATCACTAGGCTACTGCATCATGCACTCAAATCTTTGTATATCCTACACTAGACAGATTTTGAATACTGATGGGACAATGGTAATAGTAATGGTAGTTGCATTTGTAAAGCGCATTATCACCCAGGGGTCTCTAAGCACTGTACGAAAACCAATGAGGAACCCTTCCTGGCTTGTTCCTGTGAGGTGCCCACTACTGGGCACCCACAAGTGAAGCCAGGCATCCTAGCGTTGTTGGGGTTGGTTTGGAGATTAAGCAAGCTATTGCCCAGAGTTGCAGCGTGGGACCCATGATTAGAATAGGCACCGAGGCAAGAATTATCGGGTCCGAGGACATTGAGCCCAAGACCCTGCCACAGCAGGAATTGAACCCTGGTCCTGGGCCAGACCTCTGCATCAGGGTCTGCCGCTCTAACCAGTGAGCCACACTTCTCCACAAAGACATAGTCAAAACTAGATAAAATGTACAAAAAAAATAGCAATATAGGATTTGAGGTTCTCTTTCGAACGTCTTTTGTTAAAGGCTGTGGCAAGTTACATATTTCAAAGCATATTCTACCAGTAAAACTAATAGGATCTAATTTGATGAATATTCTTCTTTGAATGGGTGTGGTCTCATATAAAGAATATTTAATTAAACTGCACGATGAAAATGGTCATGCTAATCATGTATGGTTTACAACAAGGGCAAGGAAAATACTGGCACAGCAATGTGTGATCTATGCAGTGAAACAATGTACATAAATAATTATTTCATATTTCATTCATACAGAACATGTTTATCTGTAGGATTTAGGACAGTAAAAACAATGTTCAACTGAATGCACTCCACGTAGAAAGTAGATTTAAAAGCCTACAGACTTCATTATTAGCGGCTCATTAAAATCCTCATTATTTCCCAACCCCACTGTGGGTCTCAATAATTATTTAATAATGATATTTCAGTGTTGATTCACACAAGTTTTCCCTTAGAATTTAACTCAGAGATTTTGGCTGCCTTCTTTGCGCAGCACACAAAACGTATAATTTCAGTGGGCTTGGTAAAGTCAGCTACCAAGCCCATTCGAATTTGTGGGCTATTTAGAATGTGGCTGTAAGAAGAAAAGTTAAGATTTGAGCGTTTAGCGATAATCAAAACAGATACAATCGGCCTGGATATAAGTGCGAGTAATTCAACATATCTGCTGGCTGAACCCCAAATACCATCCTCCTCTTCAGTTCCTCTGAAAGTTTTGGATTTGCAAAACGCAGAACCCAATCAACTATAGATTCTGGGACAAGCGGTGAGGATGAAATCTGCCTCCGAATTTATTCTTGTTGTGGTCTTATAGAAAAAGTACAGATTTCTAAACCTGATGCGCTGCTCTAATGGTAATCAGCTGAGCTGAGGCAGTACCCGTGAGATGTGGTCAATCCAGGGAAATTACCTGGTGGTGAGAAATTTAAATATGTTGTAGGTAACCGAGTAGACTTTTCTAGAAGCGCAATGAAAATGTAATTATGATTGCATAATTTGATAGAATTAAATCCCTGATGGTGATCAAACACTTTGCCTTGGAAGTATAGATCACTGTGCGTCCAATGAGCCTCTACTCCTAGGAAACTTTTCACAAAATTGTAGCCAGGGGGTTATCAGAAACAAGGCACAACTGTGATGAAACTGAGCACACAATTGATCAGCTATGTGAAGGGCCCCTACATAGTTCTTACATAGTAGGTTCTTGTAAAATGTTCACATTAATGTATAATGTTCCTAAAATTGCATTGAGAAGACTGACATGGCATCTGTGCTTTTATCCACTTAATAGCACCAGTGAACTAAATAGGAAAGCAGGCTGCATTCAGCCGCAGCTGCTACAAAGGAACATTACAGGTGCATGCACTTCCTTCACCTGAAGCACATCACTTGCATGCACTTGACTGTCAAGCCTTCACTACCAACAGTGATGAACTTCCGGAATGCTTTTTCCCTTTGTAATGTCTATGGAAAAAACTACAATCTGAACCGCTGAACGATATTACACCAAATTTGGCAGAAAGCTAGATCTTGTTCCTGAAAGAGCCCTTTTTATTATTTGGTGCAAATGGCCCCCCAGTGTAAATCCACAGCCCCGAAACCCAATTAAAAAAAGGAAAAAATACACCCTCTCACACACCAAACCCTATGCACAGCCAAGGCTATGCTTGGTAGTCAATAATTGTGTATTATGTTACGTAAAAAAACCCTAAAAAAAAAAGACAAAGGTTACAGGGAAGTTCTAGTTAGGTTCTTGTTTTAACCACACAAAACCATAGAAATTCAGCAGTTATAGTTATACTTATCTGAACTAACTATAACTCGTGATGTTAAGTAATTTTGAACCACAAGTTATTGTTTCTTAAGATAAGAGTTAGAAATGGAGGTCTCTAGTTGGCAGAGGTAAGTACTTGCTTCTAGTCAGGTTAAGGGGGATACAAACTTTAGATAATCCCTGCCCACCCCCTGGGTAGCTTGGCACAAGCAGACAGACCTATCCAAAAGGCAATGTGTAAAGTATTTGTACTCAAAACACACAGTAATACAGTGATAACTCTACAAATGAACACCACACCAGTTTAGGAAAAATAAAGTATCTTTATCTAAACTCAACAAGACCAAAACAGCAAAAATCCAACATTTATGTAATAAGAATATGACTTTAAAGTGGTTTCAAACAACTGGGTCCATAGAAAACTATGGATGCGGGATTTCTCACAAAGTACCTGCAGATGCGTCAAAATTCACAAGGCCAAACAGCCACAGAGATGGGAAGTGTCGAGAAACAAAGAGATGTGTCAGTTACTGAGACCATGAAGAGGCGATGGAACAGTTCTGCTGCATGCAGGAGAAGTGATGCGTCGAATCCGGTCTGATGGGGGAAGTGATGTGTCAAATCCAAGATAGTTCTGGTCCGCAAGTGATGCATTGGGAAAATTTGCCGCACAGTTGCAATGCGTGGAAATCTGGAATGCGTCGGCGATCGATGAGGCGGCGTTGAACAGCGCTGCGTCATTTTCTTCAGCCGCGATCCCTTGATTTGTCGGTTCATACAAGGGTTACTGATTGCATATGGCTGGGCCCAAGCTGGGGTGGCCTAGTCGGCAAAAGAACAATGGCTTCAACCCAGATCTTGTGACTGTGGGAGAATGTTTGCATTGTCAGCATTCCGTTAATTACTTGTTTGCTGTAACACTTTTCGTCCTGAGTGGGATGGGTATGCCCAGACGTGGGTCCCTTGATCGCTGTGCCACTGGATTCATGCTAGCCTGGCTGAAGAAGGGTGGCATACCCACAAATCGGTCCCAGGATGCTTGTTTCAGGACCAGGGAGGACCTGGTCTGGCAGACCGGTCTGGATTGTTCCCATGGGGCACAGGGTCAAGACTGATTTGCCTATGGCTGGGTCCAAACTAGGGTGGGGTAGTGGGCAAAAGAACAATGGAGTAAACCCAGATCTTTTGACTGGGGGTGAATATTTGCATTGTCAGCATCCCATCCACCATTATTTTGCTGGAACACTTTTCGCCCTAAGTGGGATGGGTATGTCCAGAAGTGGGTCCCTTGCTCACTGTGCCACTGGATTCAAGCTAGCCTGGCTGAAGAAGGGTGATATACCCTGAAACTGGCCCCGGGATGCTTCTTTCTGGTCCAGGAAGGACCTGGCCTGGCAGTTCAGTCTAGACTGTTCCCTTGGGGCACAGGGTCAAGACTGATTTGCATATGGCTGGGTCCAGACTGGGGTGGCGTAGTGGGCAAAAGAACGATGGATTCAACCCAGATCTTTTGACTGGGGGAGAATGTTTACATTGTCAGCTTTCCGTCCATCATTTGTTTGCTGTAACACAATAAGTAAACTCAGGCAGGTCTCCCAGTTCGGCCATGTCCTCGCTTGTATGCTCCAGGGCATCCCCCTCAGGTTCTCCCTCCTCCTGGACAGTGGGAACATCTTGGGCTGGTTTCCCTTGAGCCCTGCCCCTTCTCTTTCAGGTAGGTACCTTGGCCATTTTTTTAGGCTTCAGGTTATCTTGAGTACCCCTACTGGCTACCATTGACTGAGTGGTCACAAAGGCTGGCTTAGGCAGTCCCAACATCTTTAAATGAGCCACCTCCTTCCAAGGTGAGCTCTCCAGGTCATTGCCAAGCAGACAGTCAACATGCATGGACGGACTTACAATGACCATCAAAGAACCTGAGACCCCACCCCATTCAAAGGGAACCTTTGCCACCTTACACAGGCACTCAGAGTTGTCTTCCGCAACTACAGTGTGAAGTACATTGGGGATGACCTGCTCTTCAGACACCCAGTGACACCTGACAGATGTCACACTGGCTCCTGTGTCTCTCAGAGCTTCCTCCCTCCTCCCATTGAAGGCCACCCACTGCAGGTACTTTTTAGTGTTATCCAGCAAGTAGGTTTTCTGGACCAAAACTCTATCGCCTAATGAGATAAGGGTCATCACAGCTGGCTTCCAATCCTCACTAGGAACCAACCCCAGCACTTCACTAACTAACCCCGGTGACGGTGCACCAGAGGGTGCTGGTGGTGCCTTGGGGCACTTGGGATAATTCTGCATGTGACCCTCCTGACCACATGCATAACATTTGTGTGGACCCCGGTTGTCTGGCCTACCCATGGATTCTTAGAATTGCGGGGATGGGGATCTTTACCCTGGGAACAATTTTGGGGCCCTTTAGAGACCTTATTTTGGTTACCCTTGTCCCCCACTCTTCTTCTGGGGACCCTGCGCACCTTTCACTGAGTTTCCCAGATACCCCTTGTGGACCTTGGTACTCGTCCAGTGGACCGCCTCCTTAGCAAGCTTCCTGGGGCCAGTCAGCTTACTATCCAGCAGAAGCTGGCGCAGCTCTGGAACTCTAAGCCTACTCAAGTGTTCGCAACCAATCACGTTGTACAACCCCTGGTAATCAGTGACCTTGCTGCCCTTTCTCCAACCATGCACTGCTCTGCAATAAAGGTTCACACACGCAACCCATGTATTCGATTCAAGCTTCTTGGAGGACCTAAACTTTTCCCTGTACTGCTCAGGTGTGAGTCCATACCTGAGGCATAAAGCCTCCTTCATACTGGGTTACATCAGAGCACCTGCTGCCTCAAATGGTGTTAGGGTGTTCCTTCCATTGGCCACAAAGTGTCTCCACAGGCCAGCCCCCGAATTTTTGTCAGGGACTTCATTCATACGCAGTGCTGCCTCATATGATGCAAACCATGCATAAATATCCTCCCATTCTGGAAATTCCATACTAGGTCCTTGGGAATGTAAACCATACCCCCTTAAATTGGCTGTATGCTGCCACCATTTGTACTGGACTCCACCTGTTTGACCTTGATGTCCATTTCTCTCATGGTCAACTCATGGGCCAAGATCAATTTCTTTTCCTCCAAGGCCCGAGTATTCTTGCTCTCCTCTGCCTTGGTCTGAAGCCTTAAGGCCTCCAACTCATGATCCATGGCCCTGCACCTTTCCTTCATTTCCTCTGGCACCCAATTCCTGTAAGAATGATTGCTGCCAGCTCTAGAAACTGCTCTACCAACAGACAAATCCTGGGATCTGAAACCACCTTCTGACACAGCCACAGCCACATCCACATCTACCTCTTCAGCTTTCCAGGCGTCCTTCCAGGCCCCTAAGGCCTTCTGTAGCTCCTCTTTCCTAGAATTGCTCTTCATGGGACCTCCACACCTCTTGGAGAATTGCTTGAGTTGCTCTACTCTGTAACTACTTAACATTTCAATGTCAAACTCTATTTCTGCAGCCTCACTTGCTGATTTACCATTCAGGGGCCTGGTGCATGGATACTTCAAGGGTCACATCAAAAAAAGAACCAAACATAAACACAGTATGTTGTTGCTTAGTGATCTACACTAAACTAGTGATGTACACCAATCACTGTGGGTCAAGTAAAAATACAAGTTCAAATCCTCACCGCTGACCACCAGTGTCGGAAATGGGGTTATTTAGTTAGCAGAGGTAGTTACCTTTGTCCAAATAGGAACCCTTGCTTCTAGTCAGGGTATGGGAGATACACACTTTAGATAACCCCTCCTCACCCCCTGGGTAGCTTGGCACGAGCAGACAGACTTATCACAAAGGCAATGTGTAAAGTATTTGTACTCAAAACACAGAGTAATAAAGGGATAACACCACAAATGGACACCACACCAGTTTAGGAAAAATAAAGTATTTTTATCTAAACTCAACATGACTAAAACGGCAAACATCCAACATATATGTAATAAGAATATGACTTTAAAAAGGTTGCAAACAACTGGGTCCATAGAAAACTATGGATGCATGATCTCTCACAAAGTACCGATAGATGCATCAAAATTCACATGGGCAAACAGCCGCAGAGATGGCAAGCGTCGTGAAAAGAGATGCGTCAGTTCCCGAGACCATGGGGAGGCTATGCAACACTTCTGCTGCATGCAGGAGAAGTGATGCGTTGAATACGCTCTGTAGGGGGAAGTGATGCGTTGACTCCAAGATGGTTCTGGTCAGCGGGTGATGCATCGGGAAAACTTGCTGCACAGGTGCGATGCGTGGAAATATGTGATGCATCAGCGATCGATGTGGTGGTGTCTATAGGCTCTGCATCGGTTTCTTCAGCCACAATCCCTCGATATGTCCGTTTTTGCAGTGGTTACAGGTACTGCATTGGTTCGGCTGTTCACACAGTGGATCTGCATCAGGAAACAGCCTTAAGAAGAACGATCATCTATTTCTTCAGTTCTTTAGGCTTCTTCCAGCTCCCAGCAGCACGCACAACCTTCAGAGGCCCAGAACTGGAACAGGCACCTACTGGCAGGTCAGAACTCTCAGTAGCAGAGTTCAGGGGATATAGGAGGAAAGTATTTGTGTCCCTGAGACTTCAGAACAGGAGGCCAGCACACACAGGACCTTAGAGATCCTCTTCAAGCATGTTCAAAGCAAAGTTCCAGTCTTTGTCCTATCCTGAGCAGAAACAGCAACTGCAGGCCAACCCCACACAGCACACAGCAAAGGGGCAGTACTCCTCCTCAAAGCTCTTCAGCTCTTCTCCTTAGCAAAGGTCCCTCTTGAGTCCATAATCAATCTAAAGTTCTAGGGCTTCAGGTGTATAACCCAAAATGTATTTTTTCTCTTTGTGCAAAGGAGTCTGAACCCAGTCCAAACCAGCTCTGTCCTCACTGGTGCAGTATGACCACAGGGGATGGATACAGCATTGTGCAAGGGAGACATGCCATATTCAGGTGCAAAGAAATCTCCTCCCACTACTCTAAATTCAGCCAAGGTATATTCAGCTCTGCTCTGAGTAATTCATGAAGGGCCAGGCATACCTCAACTCCCCCAGTGGCGGTCTACAGTGAATGCACATGCCCAGCCCCTGTCACTCCAAAATCAGTCAGCCAATACACAACCAGGTAGAAGCACACAGCATGGTTAAACAGGAAAATTCATACTATCTAAAAACACACAATTTAAAAACCATCTTTACTAAAAGATGTGTTAACAAATTCAGAGTTCAGAGAGTCTGAACGTTATTCCTCTATCTTGTCCCAATGGGAAGTTATACTTGTAAGATGTTACAAAGTATTTCCTATTCTATCCTACGGGGCAGACAGCCTATCAATAGTGAAAAACAAAATTGGCCTTATTTTACTATCAGGACATGTCACACAAGCCAGTACATGTCCTACCTTTCCCATACACTGCACCCTACCCAGGGGGATACCTTGTGACGACCATAGAAGTGCCTTACATGTAAGAAAAGGGAAGGCTAGAGCCTGGCAAGTGGGTGCCCTTGCAAGGTCAACAAGGCAGTTAACAAACTGTGGACACACACTTCAGTGGCAGGTCTGAGATACCTTTTCAGGGCTACTCTTGTGGGTGGACAGGCAGTGCTGCAGGCCCACTAGTAGCATTTGATTTGCAGGTCCTGGCACACTTAGTGCACTTTATTAGGGGCTTACCAGTAAATCAAATATGCCAATCAGGATGAACCAATTGTAACCACAATTTACACAGGGAGCACTTGCACTTTGATATTGATCAGCAGTGGCAAAGTGCCCAAAGCATCTAGGCCACCAAAAACGAAATCCAGCACAGCATTAACGGTAGAGGAGGTAGGGGCAAAAAGACAGGAGAAACCACACCAAAGATGCCAAGTCTAACAATACGTATAACTAACTGCTGAATTTCTATGGTTTTGTATGGGTGAAACATGAACCTAACTATAATGTCCTTGTAACATTTGTTTTTTTCAGTGAATAGAGATAGATAGATAGATAGATAGATAGATAGATAGATAGATAGATAGATAGATAGATAGATAGATAGATAGATAGATATGTAAAACCTCCTACTCCACCAATATTCTGATTCTGCTCACTTCAAATGTCTTTTTTTCTAGCAGAGTTTTTAGGCATAGGATTAGCACAGTTCAATCTGTGCCAAGATGAGAATGGACAAAAGCCTTTCCCCATTCCTGGCACAGTATTAGAGCTTTGTATTGGTAACATACCATCCATGCCAATTTGGGATGAATGAAAGCAACGCCTGACACGTGTTTACCTCTAGTTTGAGCTCATCAAAGAGATATGGCGTTGTCGACACACAAGGGAGCACCCAGTATAAGTCTAGACAATACCCTTTCAGGCTTAGAGTGCCACATACATTATGTGCAAAATAATTTAGTGAACTCTGGGTTGTTTCTAAGTTTAGGTGGAGAGCAGCTCGTTTACATAGAGTACCCTAAAATACCATAGACACTCTGAATCTGTTCTCTACAAATGATTGTTTTTTAGCAGTGTAATATTAGCACAGTACCTTCCACACTATAAAGTGAAAAAACTAATCCAAAGCTGTAATATTGCACCTAGAGTGGTAAAAAGCTTTTGTACTTCTTCAGGACGGCGTAAAGAGCACTGTGCTATTCCTATGCCTAAAAATAGTGCCATTCCTTATCATTGGGCATCTCACACTCGGATCTTCATGAGGGTTCCCGGTGTGTAAGCAAGTTTAAAAAAAAATTTTTTATTAAGCTAACAGGAACAGACATGTGAATTAGATGAATTGTTCTGTCCACTATTAATCATGTGCATTTTTAATTGTATGTAAAAAAGTGCTAACATCAATCTGTCAACTACATCATATTTTTAATCCAGCCAGGGTATCCAGAAATAAAATGCATTTTAGGATAGCCCTTTCCGTTCAAAACAAAACAAACAAAAAATTGCTCGCACACCAGATGGTAGCGCCCACCTGGAACCCTCTTGCCTTGATTTCAATGTGTTTATGTTGATGTCAGACCCAAAAAGCCCTACACTAAGAATGCAACCAAAAATACACAAAAACATCAACGACCCACCCATGCGACCAATCGTATCCACGAGAGGAAGCTTGCATGAACCAGTAGGCCAACTAATTGACCGATACTTTCAACCAATAGTACAATCTATGCGTACTTACGTTAAAGATACATCTCAATTTTTGCAAATTCTGCAACAACTGCAATTGGATCCAACACAACAAGTAATACTATGTACAGCTGACGTTTGCAGCCTATACACTAGTATTCCCCATGACATGGGCATTGAAGCGATGGAAGCAGCCCTTCTGAATTCAGAATTAGATCAAGATTTTCAAACTTTCTTGATGGAACTGATGTATTTTACTTTATACCATAGCTATTTTAAAGTTGATGAAACATGGTACCAACAACTATCAGGCATGGCTATGGGCAATTCAGCAGCCCCTGTGTATGCGAACATTTTCATGCAGTGGTATGAAAACCGACACATACTCTCCAACAACGAATGGACGAATAATTTAAAACTGTTGATTAGATACATTGACGACTATTTCATCGTATGGACAAACACACAAGAAAAACTACAGATGGAATTAACTAAATTCAACGATCATGACCAAAGAATACAATTGACATGGAATATGTCAGACACTTCTGTAAATTTTCTTGATGTCAAGGTGACCATTACCAATGAGGGATTTGTGACTGACTTGTATGTCAAACCAACAGACCGAAATAACATGTTGCTATACTCAAGTTTCCACCAACCAAATTTAATCAAAAACCTACCATTCTCACAGATGGCTAGAGTAAAACGAATCACTTCTGATAAAAACACATTGAATACCAGACTTGATGAAATGACAAACAAGTTTACATCTAGAGGTTACCCCCTATCTCTACTGGATGAATCCAAAAAGAAGATTGACAAAATTGCTAGACAACAGTTATTAACCAGCAAAACCAAACCAGAACAGACAAGAACAGTTGTAGTATCTAAATACTCTACAGCGAGTAAGAAATACAAACAAGCAATCATGAAGCACTGGTCAATCCTCAATATGGAACCTGATTTTAATCAATCATTCAGAGAACCTCCTATCTTTGCATTTACAAGGGCAAAAAACTTAGGAGAGATTTTGCAACAGAAAACTTTGGATACATCATCATATACAGGAACAAAACCCTGTTTAAACTGTGGGAACTGTAACAGTGTGATTCGAGGCAACACAATCAATCATCCCTCTAAAGGATACTCAATAAAATTGAGAGTTAATGCGACCTGTGAATCCAGTAATTTGATTTATGGAATTAGATGCCCTTGTGGCAAGATCTACGTGGGTAAAACCGAAAGACGCATCAAAGTGCGATTAACGGAACACAGATCTAACATAAGATTAAAGAACACCAAATCAGCATTATCACTCCATTACACAGAAGAAAGTCACAATGTTTCACAAATCAAATTCATAATCTTGGAAACAGTTCAAAAAGTTGAAGGGAGAAACAACAACAAATATCTACTCATGAGAGAGAACTACTGGATCTATAAACTATCCACCCAGAAACCAATGGGACTAAACGATAGAATCGAATTTGCATGTTACCTTTAATAATTACATGAATTGCTCTTATTTGACTGTATCTTGTATATACTGTGTGTTGTTCACATACTCTAAGACACTTATACTCACACATTTTTCAATTTTTATTAACTTCACCTATGGCTCACAACACTAATCCCCTTAAACACCATTGTGAACCATACGAGTTCGAATCCCGTTTTTTCGTTTTGCGGCAATTCTCTCTTTTTTTGAAACTCTCTAATCATATTATTTAAATTTCACTATTTACCTAGTGATATTTTTCGCTCTGGCCAGAGCACCATATTGACGTCTATACCCATTTTACACGCAATGATCGGCGAATCGTTGTGCTCATAGTCTTTTTTCCATGTTTGTGACACGTCATTTGTCACATGACCGGAACCCTCTAGAAAACACTGCTAACGCGGGTGTTCCGCGTTCCAGCTCGTACCTCGAGAGGACCCACAGTGAACCGGCATTCCCATCGCTAAGAAGGTTAGTTACTGAGACGGTTAGCTAGAGCAGTGCGAATCTTACTCCAGATTTGAATATGGTATACAGATACCAGAACTTGGTTCTTTTTTTCATCTTTACAGGTTTTCTCAGTTTTGGAAACCTTCGACATGTAAGTTCATCCAAACCTCCGTGTTTACCCACATTGATTGGTTAGATACAATGCATGTCACACAGATCGTCACGTTTTCACTATGCGTTCACGTACTGCACTTATCCCCTTTATTTAATCACGTTTTTTCACTGCAATATGACTGTTTATGTACATCAGAATATGATATATAGTATTGATTATAATTATTATTTTTAACAGTGTCGTTGTCCCTGATGAAGGGCATATTTGCATGCCCGAAATGCATTGGATGCACCAAAATGACAATGTTTGACTCGATGATGAAAATGCAATGATCAGTTAAAAGAAACAAGAAAGATGATATAAAACATTCCTAATGAATACCAATAAAATGATCAATGAATGAATTGAAGTACATGTGGAAGTTTTCTTATTACTATGAAGACAATATTGTGAGTGCCTATGAAGGGATGGTTCTAGAGATCCTTTAGACCCACAACTTTGGCAATATGTTGAGGAATAGACCAGCTGTAGTCTACCTGCATTCTACAAAGGCTGCTAAATCAGGGCCGGACTAGAAACCCAAATCAGCCCTGGCAATGTTGCAAGATAAGTCCCCCTGCTGCTTTCATTACTGGGGGCCGATATAGCAGCCCAGCTGCAAAACCGGCCAGAGTAAAAAAAATGTACCACAGCACGGTAAAATAGGCCTCCAACCTTCCAGCCTCCCGGGGAAACTCCTGATGTCTGCTACAGCCAATCAGGCCCTGTACTAAATGCACACAGTAGTTTAAGAAAATCACACATGGGGCTGTGTTGGGAAAAGGCAACACTTATCTGTCACCTAAAGTGGCACTGGCAGGGATCGTCTAGGTTCCTGTAAAAACACCAAGGGGCATATTACCAACAACTTGCGATATTTATCTCTAAGTAGGCTTAGCTGCAATTTTTTTTATCGCCGCGCATCACCGGATATTATCGCTGAGATAACGTGCTATTAGCAACCTTTATCTCAAAAGCGATAATATTTCCGGCGATAGCGGTGAAATCGTGAATATCGCTGAGAATACAGCGATATTCACGCATTATCACTAACAGGGTCTTAGCCATTATATCCACCTCCCATTGGATATAATGGCTAAGAACTGGTCAGAGCAGGCGTTCGTTTTTGGAGATATTCACGCTTAGCGCAAATATTTCTATCACTACGCCTGCTTTGCTAATAGGCGATAGCGACGTTAGCGACTGCTTTCAGTCGCTAACAGGTTGGGTACGCCCACTTTGCATGTCATTATCGATAAATATCGCTGACATGCAAAGCGGGCCCCAAAACGCTCGCTATCGCCTACAACCTGTCACTAACTGCTGTTAGCGACAGCTTGCTAATAGAGCGATAGAATTATCGCCGCTTAACGGCCGAAAACGGCCGCTAAAGCGGCAATAATCACATATCGCCCGCCTTGGTAATATGCCCCCAAATATGGCCCCATTTCAGCGAACCAAGAGGCAAAAATTACTAATACCGTGGGTGCCAAAATGCTTGCACAATACCTGAATGAAGTCCTGAAGTAGAGCTGAACATTTTTATGTAACATATACATTTTAAGGCATAGGTTTGAGTGGCAGAACAGAATGATCGGCGGCTGGTTTCTTTTTAGCACCTGATTACTTAGTAATGCAGGTTCTGGCTATTGTTTGATCACAGACTGAAAATAGAACCATCAAATAAAAACTGTAACTTTGAAATGCATGTATTGGTTAAGTGAAAGTTAAAAGCTGAAATAAATCACAGGAGTGTTTTCCAGATACAAATCTTACTCCATTAGACACACGGCATGAAAATGATTTCGAGCACAGTGTTGTCATAAGGAGGCCTTATGCTCGCCCATTAGTGTGTAATTGCTAGCTTAGGTAGGATGGGTTTTTAAGTGCTTCTTTTTTAACTCTCTGCTTCCTTAGAAAAAGTGGCAGGTTCTCTTGTGATTCAGTGTTGTGGGACTTTCCAGCAATATAGTCCTCTCTTTTGTGCTTGATGAGTGTCTCTGGGCTGAATTGCTCAGGTGCGCTCAGCGCTTGCTAAGTAATCGCTAACAATGATTCATGATTCTATTCTTCTCTATTTTTGGACTGTCAAATTCTCTCTCCATTGACACTGTCACAAGAAAAGCAATTACCTTCTACAGGCTCCACTTTGCATATTTATTCTAGTTGTTCCAAGAACTATTTTAATGCCACAAAAACCTTTTCCAGTGAAATATCTGTTGACGGATAAAAAAGACAAAGTGTATGGATGTACATTGCACAAACATAGAACTTCCACTATTGGCAACCTCTGCTTAGGAAATGATTAATAGTACCATAAAGTATAGGTAAAATGTGCCTATATGTATTTTTATTCCCACACAGATCAGATGTATGGTAGAAAGTGGGGCAATTAGTGTATACTTACTCAACTACTGTGAACATGGCACAAATCAGAAGACATAACTAGGGGGAGTGTTTGAGGACACGGGAGAGAGAATGACACATGCAGAAATGACGAAAACCTTAAATATATTCAGCAGAATCATCACTGAGATAAAGTTCTAGATTTGCTATGACTTTGCATTAGTTTGTGTCACTTTTTTGGTGCAGCCATGACACAAAATCATTTTGGTATTTACTATGCATGGTGTGCATGGTTGAGTAAATAAAAAGTAAAGCAGCACAGCGCATAGTGCTGCCTTGCGTTACTTACGTCAGGTAAGTATTCCATGAGAGGAGCATTCCCATGCACCTACCCATACATTTTGATGCAAACCCAGATTCAAAAAGAATTGTAAACCTGGATTTGTCCCAAAATGGAGAGTCTACCTGACAAAACAGTAATAAGGAGAAGTTACTTCCTCGTTTCATGGGCACCACATTCTGCAGCACATATAGAAAGAGGAATATGCCTCTAAGGATTGTTTTGTACAGGAAGGTATCCATTCCAGCAGGAACTGCTCTGAGTTGATTGAGAATTTGTAAAAATGTGCCGCAAAGTCTGCAGCTTTTACTCAGCAGCATAGCTTTTTATTAGCTGCAACCCTGGCTTTTGCAGTCCTTACAGCAGATTGTTGGGCATCAGTTGTCTGCTTCTCTCATCTGAAGGGATTTATATATCTATGGCGGGTGACCAGAAAAAAACGAATTTCATTGCCCCCTTTATTAAATGGGTGGAAATCTCATTGTTACTGTATTGTTTTTTTTTTTTTTTTTTTTTTTTTTTTTTTTTTTGTCCTCATATATGCCACCAGAATATGTATGCTCTAGATGGGTCTCGCTGTTGCCTCTTATACTGTTGTTTTTCTTACGGGTCCACCATGGAGAACAGTATCATAGCAAACAGGGGTTCCCAGAGGTAGGCTGCTTTCCTTATCCTACTCCTCCAGACCTATTTTGGACGCCCTAGGCCTGGTGGAGGACAGGACCGACACAACCTCTGGCATAATCACAGGACTGCTCATTTATCTATCCAGACCATCAGTTTAGACCAGACATTTTCCAGGCTCTCACTGCGACCAGCCTGATCCATTTTACACACTTCCATTAGGTACTTCAAACACACTGCGAATCTAGGAGGAGCCGCTGACTTCCACTCCATACAGATTTGTCTCCTTGCGATAACTATTGTGTAAAAGATGAATTGAGTATCCAGATTCTTAATATTATATTCTTTCAGAAAACCAAAGAAGACTAATCTACGAGAGCATGTAATAGTTATTGAAAGTACATCTCCCAAAAAATCAGTTATCGCTCTCCAGAAGTTTTGAATGGCTGGACACTCTAGAAAGATGTGGATATCATCAGCGGCGTTCTGATTACAACGAGGACAATAATAGTTGTTTCGTGTTATCTTATGTAATTTGGCCGGAGTCCAATAAACTCTGTGAGCCGTAAACAAGTGATTACGCCTTAAATTGGCGGGTTTAATTAACCACTGTAAAAGGGAAAAAGAGTCTAACCATGCCTTACAAACTTCGTCAGGGGGCTCTGCTATACAGTTTCCCCATAGCTTTATTATCTCCGAGTGTAGTTCACTCTCCTTTTCTTTAACAATTGAATTGTACCAGAAAGATAACTCTTTTGCCCATTTCCCCCTTCTACCAATTGCATCCAGAATATCTGTATCTTCCTCGCTTTGCATGCTTTGACTGGACCACCAAGCGGACAGCTGGTAATATTTAAACCTAGTCAGCTGTCCCTCCGTTAGCTGTGCCAACGTATTCCAGCTCATTAGGCCCGAGTCTGCCCAGAGATCCCCCCATATTTTGAAGCCCGCTGTTATTAGGGGTTGAGACAATTGATCCTGGAGGCATTGAGGTGTACCAGGAGAGTCCCATATTGGGGAGTGTGTGTGATAATAAGGGATATTAAATGTCTTCCTCATGAACCCCCAATTTTTTAGCGCAGTCTGTAAAATTTTAAAGCGAATTTTTTTAAAGAATTTCTGGTCTCCAAACTTAAAAATAAAGTAATCATGGTCATAGGATAAATCAGTTAACAATGCTTGAAATAGGCGGCCCTGTGATGATGCATCCAGCTTATTTGCAAGAAGCCTAAAATTTTTAAAGTGAAATGCATGACAGTATGACAAAATGTCAGGGAGGGCAAGCCCTCCTATTTTTAAACCCCTCCTCAATTTCTTCCATGCAATTCTTGTTGACTTGCAAGCCCATATAAAGGATCCGATTTTGCCCTGTAAAATATTAATGTCTTTTAGTGAAAATGTAAGGGGAATGCAGTTGAATAAAAAGGTCAGTTTGGGAAGAATTGTCATCTTGATAAGGTTGACCCGTCCGTATATGTTTAAAGGCAGGCTCCCCCATCTTGTTAAAGTTTTATTAATATCTTTAACCACCTTTTGCCAACTGAGTGAAGTGGTATCGTTTAAAGATTGAGTTAGGTGAATTCCCAGGTATCTCATATTCTGTTTTGCACCTACTATGTGTGTGTTGTTATTCCACCCCATAATTTCTGTTTTTTCTTTATTAATCTGGTACCCGGACAGTTTCCCAAATTCCTCAGATAAGAAAAATAACCTTGGGATTGCTGCCGTGTGATCAGAGGTATATAAAAGGAGGTCATCGGCGTACAACGCCACCTTCAACGGCAGATTTCCAAGCTGGAATGGTTGAATAATATTGTCCTCTCTAATCCCACAAACAAAAGGCTCCATATAAACATCAAACAATAGGGGGGACAGAGGACAACCCTGCCTAGTGCCTCGAGATATGTCAAACCACTCTGATAAGATTCCATTGACTAAAACCTTAGCCTTAGGGCAGTGGTATAGAGATCTAACTGCCTCTGTGAAGATTTTAGGGAACCCGAAAGCCGCCATTGTGGCCCAGAGATAGTTCCAATTGACCTGATCGAAGGCCTTAGCCGCATCTATGGCCACCAGCGCTAATGGGAGGTTTTTAGCAATAGAATAATCTATAGCCCCTATAGCTTGGAACGTTAGTTCGTTTAACTGTCTCCCAGGGATAAAGCCTCTCTGGTCAGGGTGGATTATGGATTTTATAACCTTTGATAATCTGGTGGCTAAGATTCCTGAGTAAATCTTCATATCCGAGTTCAGTAATGAAATAGGTCTGTAGGACTCTATTTTTTTTGGATCTTTATTAGGCTTGGGTATAAGCGTTATGATAGCTTCTCCCCACGAAGAAGGTGTAGAGTGGCCTTGGATCAATAAAAAGTTGAAAAGTTCTCTTAATGGAGTTATTAATTGATCTTTGTTGTCCAAATAAATCTCTACTGGCAACCCATCTGAGCCTGCAGCTTTCCCCTTTTTCATTTTCTTCAACTGATTTAGAATTTCCCCATCTGTTATCTCAGATTCCAAGTATGTTTTTTCTGATTCGGACATTTGCGGCAGATGTTTTATATTCAACCAGGATTCTAAGTCCATCCCTGTGGGATCTTTATCTTCCGTGTAGAGACTTCTCATAAAGGACCTAGCTTCTTCTCTTATTTCTGCATCTGTTTCTATCAGATTACCTGACTGTGTAAGTACCAACGCTTTTATGTTGTTCCTCGTTCTCTCTTCTCTAGCTTTCCAAGCAAGGAGTGCTCCACACTTCTCTCCATACTCAAAAATTTTTAATCTACTGGACTCCCATTTTTCTTTAAGGATTCTTTCGTCTGAAATTTTTAACTTAAGCTGCAAGTCAACAAGTTCCTTCTCTAACGCATGTATTTCTCTGGAGTTTGTTATTATTGCATTTTGTAGTTCAATATCTTTTCTAGTTATAGTTGCTAGGTCTTCCTTTCTTTTTATTTTTATACTTTTTCTCTTATGGTACATTAAAGAACTTAAAACACCCCTCAAATAAGCCTTATAGGTTTCCCATACTATCTGAGGAGAGGAGGATCCTGAATTAATTAAGAAAAATTCTGATGTGTTATCTTTAACAGCTGCTTTTATCTGGTTATCCAATAAAAAAGATCTTTCCAGAGTCCACCTTGGTTTTGGTGAAGTTATATTCAGTTTAATTTCTAGTTCTAGTACAGCGTGGTCCGATAGTCCAGAGGGCGTGAAAGAGAGATAACTAATGTCTTTGAGAAGGTGTTGATCGACCAAAAAATGGTCTATTCTGGAATAATTCTTATATTTTTTACTATAAAAAGTAAAACCTGGTTGAAATTTGTACTTTTTTCTCCATACATCCACTAGAATGAAGTCATTCATTAAAGCATGCAGGATAGCGAGTGATTTTAAGGGAGCATGGTATTTAGCCTTTGAGGTTCTGTCTAATTTTTGGTCAAAGACCAGATTAAAATCCCCGCCAAGAATTAGTGGACCAGTTGTCGTAAATAAAGCTAGTTCTAATTTGGAAAGCGGAGCAGGATTATCCTCATTAGGACCATAATACACTGCAAATGTATAAGGGGTAGTATGAATGTATACTTGTGCAACTAGCCACCTCCCTGATTGGTCCGTCTCAAAACTTCTCAAACTTATCCCGCTGTTAGATCGAATTATAATGGAAACACCCCTGGTAACGCCTACCTGCCTGGAGCTAATTATATCCTGAACCCACCTACTCTTTTTAAAAAGAGAATCACAAATTGTTGCCTCCAAATGTGTTTCTTGAAGCATTATAATTTGGGCTTCCGAGTTTCTCAAGAATTCACAAATTCTATTCTGTTTTATTCTTTCCCCAATACCATTGATATTCCATGACAGGACCTTAAGCTTATATGTATTAGTCATAGTTCTAGTGTACTCACGCACCCATCTATTTTTTTATACATCAAACAATTATTTATATATGAGGATTTTTTTATTTTCCCCCCCCCGAGTCCCCCCGCCCACTGAACCCCCCCCTGAGGAACCCCCCCAACATACCTGGCGATGACTTCGCCTTTCGGTGCTCCTATATGGTGCCCTTGACCGATTTACTGTATTACTGTATTCGAGTGAGACATGTAAAATTACAAATAGATCCTCATGTCCCCCTTTTCAATCATACAGCTTACTTATACATTCATTTACTTTATGAAACCAATTAAATTATTGTTTTTGAGATAAGGTCTATTTTCTTTTTACTCAAACATCAGATAAAGACAGGTAGGTAAAATATGGGCTCTGAATCAAGACACCCTACAAAATCAAAAATCAATATCCATTCTCAAATGGAGAAAGCCTACATTCTGCAACTCATCAAGTCCTCAGTACATTTGTAAGTGACCTATCATAAGGATTTCCTTCGGAAAGGAGCAGAGTCGACATAAATAGACAACACAATTCAGAGCCTTAGGCAAGACAACGATTACGTATTAGACATCTAAACTAAAAGACACATAAAGCTAAACTATTTAAACAAAACACTACCCTGGTATCCAATAATAGGGTTCTAATAATAGGGCATTCTTTGACTAAGTAGGCAAAATATCCAAAATATGTGGCACACTATTCATGCAAAATTTAACCCAGTTATTTTGAACCAACAGTTTCATCACAGGCTGTCAGCAAAGGCGAACGCTTCTAAAGCAGTGCTCTGAAATGATAAGAATTTAATGAATAAATGAATGAATGATTGAAAAAGATTTGTAGAGCATAACAAATGCCAAAGGCATCAAGGAGCTACTAGGAGTTAATCTTAGGAAGAGAAGAAGAGCAAGGAAAGATCCTATTGGTTATCTACTAAAAAGTAAAAAGCCAAGTTTTCAAGGCCTTGCGACATGAAGCATGAGATTCAAGACTGGAGACAGAATAAGGAAACAAGTACCACAGCTTGGATGTGGCCATCAAAAAGGCTTTACTTCCCCATTTCCATTTTCTCTGCTGGGAACAATTAGAAGATTTCTGCCTGAGGATCGTAGCGGTCTAGAAAGAATGTAATGTTAAAACAAATTCTTGAGTTCTCCCGAACCAATATAATGAAGGACTTTGCGAACCATACAAAGAGCCTTAAAGGTGTTTCCTTTATTCACGGAAACTAATCTGGCTATAGCGTTCTGAACCTTCTGCAGTTTAGCAAGTACAGTCCTATTAATATCCAGGTAGAGAGCATTGCAGTAATTCAACCTGGATATAACAAGTGGCAAAGGCAATTGTTTTCATGCAGGATGTGAAATAAAAGGAAATACTTTCCTAAGTGATTCAATTATCAAATGCAGGTAGAAACTGCCCTGTTTACCTGCAAGTAGAATGATAGATTTCTATCGACCAACACTCTAAGATTTTTTACAGAGTCTGTTCAAGTAGGTAAGGCCCCCAGCCTATCGGGCCACAACAGATTGGACTACACAGCCGGTTGACCACCAAATAATAAAACCTCTGTCTTGTCCCCATTGAGTCTTAAGTAGTTTTTCTCCATTCATGCGGCCACGGCCTACATACAGTTTTTAAAATTGGTGGCAGTCGCATCCATGTTCCTAGAGATAGAGGAGATAATTTGAGTGTGATCAGCATAAGATAATGCTTGGAGCCCAAAAGATCTGATGTATTTGCCAATGGGGAAACATACAAATTGAGCAATGTAGAGCTCAAAGAACAGCACCCCACATGGCAACATTATGGACTGCGAGCAACACTGATCCACCATAACCATTTGAGGTCTTTCACTTAGAAAAGATGGCAATATTTTGAGTGCCAAGCATGTGACCCCCTAGTTGCTGGAGCCACTCAACAAGCCAGTCGGAGAGATGATACTGAAGGCTGCAAATAGGTCCAGAAGGATGAATGCTGCAGCCTCTTCAGCATCCACCATGGAACTGGATATTAAGATGTTTCTCCAGGATTTTGGTGGGTACAGGCAACAAGGAAATGGGACAATGTTTTTTTTCGTTCTGCCAGGTCCAAATTAGCCTTTTAAGCAGAAGCTTAACCACCACCCGATTCCAAAATCAAGGAAAGCGTCCAGATGTAATGGCTTAATTTATGGTTTCAGTAATATGGGGAAATATAATCTTAACTCCTAATTGCAGAACAATAGGAATATAAGGTTCAAGAGGGGAGCCTGATTTGACACTGAGAAGGTTTTTTATGCCAAATTCAGCCTGCGACTCTACATTAAAGATAATAGAGGATTCAAAGTTGTGGCTGTTAATGTCTTTATATATATCCACAATTTTGAGAGTAGAAAAATTTAGCTATTTTGCTGCAAAAGTCCTGAGATCTCTCTATACAGGAAGGAACTGAGGAAACAGATAAGAGATTAATCAACTTAAAGATAACTCTGTTGGATTTAGTTGAATCAAGCCCATTAAAGCTGTACTGAGACTTCATCCTTAATGACCACTTTGTATTCAGCCAAAAAAGAATTATATGCAATTTATTCTGTGGAAAGGTAAGATTTTCGCCATATCCTCTCTTGGCGGCAAAAAGCCTGTCTAAGAAGTATAAGTCTCTCTGAAAATCATGGTGCTGTGGGCGTCTTTCTTCTTATATGAATTTCTTTACGTGGGACCACAGTACTAATAGATGCCGTAAGCCACAAGGATAGTTCTATGGCTGCTGAGTCATCATCCTCATAAACTGTCCATTTGCAATTATTCAAGGCCTGGAATATGGTTTCTTAACTAAGTCCTTTCCAGTTCCTTTTGAGAAGTGTGTTATAACCACCAATAGGTATTTCCTGGGAGGAAGACCAGGAAAGAAGAAAGGAACAGCAAAGTGGTCAGTCCAGGTAAGAGGGAGAGGATTAGCAACTTAGAGTCGGGCAGCATCAGTGAATGCACCGTCCAAAGTGTGGCCAGCTTTATGAGTAGCCACAATTAGTATATGGGACTGTCCACAGCATGACATAATTTCTTTAAAGGCCAAAGTGTCTTTAGAGATATTACTCTCCAAAGAGAAGTTAAAATCCACAAGCACTGTGCGGTTACTCTTTCCAAATAAGGTTCTAATAAATGGACTATCTTAGATATAAATGTAGACTTGGATTCAGGTGGCTGTAAACTAGAATCCCTGTGAAAGATTCATTGGGGCCAATTGTTAATGAGAAAAATAGCGCTTCACAGGGTCTCAATTGTGCACCGTGTCAATGAGCCAGGTATACTTCTTGTCTTATTGAGCAGGACAAACCTAATTGGAGTTTCATTCTCATAGTGCTTAAGCTTGGCACTGTTGGTTTGGTTACCTGGCTGGTTCAGGTTATAAAGGGGTGCTTTGGCACTTGCTATAAAAATGTTCTACTATTACCGCAGGTCTCTAAATGGATTGTAGGACATGAATCCAAGCACAAGGGCACCCGTAATAGATGTATACATTTTGTGCATGTGGAGCAGAAGCATTAATTGGTTTCAAATTAATATGGCATTGCAAAAGTGATAGCTTATTAGGTTTAATGTTTGAGGACTATTAGGACTATTATTTGTTACTGTTAAGTGAGGGTGGAATGTAAAGTTCCTGATGGCTTTACATTCTGCCTAGACTTAGACAGATTAGTCAGAGCTGGCGAAGCCAATGAGGGAGTAGAGGACAGCACTAGATGAGTGTCCATGGAGACTAGACATTCATTAGAGAGTGAGGTGTAAAAGAATGAGATCATGGGTTAGGGTGCAGTGGACAGAAGAGGGGCTCAGGAACTGCGGGCACAAATTTCACAGATTTGGCTGCATTAGGGGCAGTGGAAGCCAGAGGAACACAAGCAGGGAATCAGGGGCTCAGATATTCTGCGATTTTGTGTACACGGGTCAGCAAAGTTAACATGACATCAGACATGGTCTGTCTCGTTTCCTGTTGCTTGGGCAGCACATATATTGGCAACAATGTATTCCTTTGTCCAATGTTTCAGTGGTGGTATGTTTTAATATTTTCCTTGACTGATTTTTTGTTGGTGAACCTGCATTATTTTTGGATGTGGTACAATTCCACCAATTAGCTTTCATGGCAAAATCATCAGTGACCATGAAAAACGGCTCTTTTTTGTGTTCAATATGGCTGCTTTCCCATGAAAATATGTATCAAAGGTAATATGCAAAATTAATCCATGAAATTTTGTGGTGTTTGTCTCTTCACTAAATCCTCAACCAACACGTGGTTCGTCCACCGGGTCAGTCATCCCACCCATTCTTTAAATATAGTATTTGATAGTAATCACTCACCATATGCCTGTCGCCCAATTATCCTGTAGCCATCTACGTTTCAATCATCAGAGTTCCATAATTGTTATTAGTAGTTGGCCCTTATTTGTGGCGTACTCATTCTCATGGTCAGTGGCTCGCGGGCTGGAACAGCTCAGTCATTCAATGGGGGACGCTAACAGGAAAGATACTTGAGTGGACAGCTGGTTGAGCTTCCTCATACAGTCACCTGACCTCTTACCCTCATTATAATGGTGTTTTATATATGTAGCAACACCATTGATAAAGGGAATGGGGTGTCCAACATTATCAGCCTCATTACCCATAGTTTCTGTTGTTATTATGGGTAATGGTACGTTTGTTGTTCTTAGCTATCCGTTTGCCACTTCTTCATTGCTCAATTTAATTTTGACATTCTTGTTACTGCTACCATGACTTGCCTATCACAGGCCAGATTACGATTATGCACATTGGCCAGCGGCCCCATCTGATTCCTATTTAAGTCTTGTAAAATTCTGATTTTGTGGAACTTGTGTGATGGATGGTTTTGTTGTCCTGATGTTTCAGCCTATATGCAGATCCATATTTATATCAAGATTCATACAATAGTAAACATCATGATTGTGTGTTGGTGTGTACCATGATAATTGCTTCTACTGTAATCCCATTTTAAATAATATGCACTGAATCGCAGAATTGCTACAATGTCCATGCAAACAAAGAAAAACACTATAAAATCATATCTGCAATTGTATTGGCGGTAGTGGTTTATTAGATGTCTGCTTCCAAAGAATACCCCTGGTATCATCTAAAATTAATTTAGGCTCAGGTCTCATACACTAGAAAATAACTGTTCAATGTAAAAAAGAAGTATTGTCGCATTTCTAACAATGTTAACATTGTTAAAATCATTAACTGCAGGGTCTGCCGTCTTGTGTCTGTTACCATACTTGTGCTTTTCGCTGTCTGGTTCATGTTGGATGCAGGGTAGACTGATGCTGGCCATCTGCAGAATTTGGCAGAATTAAGCCAGGGGCACTACTTGACATTATGGAACCATGTATGGCTGATTATTCCTATCCTTACCTGTATTCATGTTCTTCTTTTTGGAGCAACTAGAAGATCGAGTTTCATCATTTGGTATCCTTGTTAGTGTGACCAGATTTTGGGAAACAAAATCAGAAATGCCCCAGACATAAAAGTAGGACTAAATCCTTTAACCTTACTTTTGACTGACCTGCACCAGTTTATGCAAAGCCTGTAAATAGATGCATGTCTATTTCTATATACACATAAAACCACACACACACACAGATCATACATGCCAACATTTTGAAAGAGGAAAAAGGGAGAAAGTGGAAAACAAACTGGGGAAATGTACTTTCCTAGTTGATTAACATTAAAAAAAAAGAGCCAATTTTAGATGAGAGACAGCTAAAATAGAGACATGTTTAGCTTTTAGAAATCCGGAATGGGGTCCGTTGTCTTGTATGACACATTTGCAAGGTTATTAACATTGTCTTTGGCAGGCTCTCTTCCCTGACCCCCATTACCCTCCTCCCCACACTGTGGCCCTCTGATGGGGGCATGCAGCTTCCCTCCTGTGCTCTAGGAAAGAAACACACATTATTTTAGGCTTTAGAGAGGCCCATGGAAACAAGGACAAACGTTTTTATTCTGCTGTTCATGATGGACTTAAAGTTTGTCCCAAAAACCGGAACATGGACTTCAAATTAAGTAAATTGTCAGGATGCCAGGATGGTCCCCTAAAAACTGGGACTGTCCAGGGAAATCTGAGTGATCTGCTCATGCTAATCCTTGTACATCTTAACACAAATGGCCCCTAGACTCACTTCTGATTGTGATTGATCATGAAATCCAGGCTACGGAGCCTCTTCTTTCTTGAAATGGAATGATGAAAATTGAAAAAATTAAATAAAATGCAACACCTCTAATAATGTGCTCCGGTTTTAGACTAATCCTCTGCTGCACTTTTTAATTTTGTTAATGAAGCAGTTGTTTTTTGTGTGTACAACTTTGTTACATGCATCTTCTGTCTAGTATTTAAGTATTTTTTGTTATAATTATTCACATCCCATTTGCTCAATGAGAACCTGTTTTTTTCACACATTAGCCGTTTTTACTCACATGGCAAATAATCCTTAATTGGTTCCCTGTTCCCCGAAGGGGCAGAGGGTGACCATTAATTGGTGATAACTTACAAATTTGAGATTAAGTTAAAGTATATCATACTCAGGACCAGGTTATAAAAATAAAATATAGCAATGGGGAGACCCAATCTCCTAAACATATCAGGTCTAGGTTGAAAAATACACATTAGAAGCTCTGCTACTGCAACACAATAAAAGCAGAACTTAACTTTCTGAGAAGACGCACTGATTCTGCTTACAAAGCATTTACATCAAAGGAAAATTTAGCACAGTTTAAATAAATTATTTCAGGCCACAATGATAGACTCAGGCTGTTTAGATCATTTAGTTTTTGTATTAAGGATTTGAAATCCATACAGATAGGATATTCTTAAACACCTCAGCCAAGAATATTAAAGCATTCAGTATAAGAATACACATTTAGTCAAAATTTAATATCAAAAAGGATGGTTATGAAATAGACATCAATCATACATCACAAATTCCTACCATCATTAAAGCCATTAAATCAAAAGAATAATTAAATTCTCAAGAGTGTCTAATGACTTAAGTGGAAGGGGTAAAAAGAATCAATTTAAGGAGTCCAGGAACATGGGCAAAATGGGGAATAAAGTAAAATCAAGTAGTTCAGCAAAGAAAGATTCCAGGTCTGCTGCATAAAGGCATCAGCAACAGCAAAAAAGGCAGTCCAATATAGAAATTTAAAAGATGGTAAGAAATTCATTGGAAAAGAGTTCAGTTTCTTCCCAAAAGGAAGAAAAAGCAAAAGCGTCTGAGTTGCACCAATAAAAAATATGGCGATGAATAGAAGTGTGTTTATGTTCATCAAAATAAAAAAATAGCATGGCTTTTCCTTCCTTTGGGGTTTCTTCTTTTGTTGTCCTTATGACACCTTAGTGATCTAGTATCACTCCACTAGTCAGTCCATTGCATGATTAGTTTATATATATTGTCACCCCAAAAAATGTAGTTACTTCTGTATTCTTTCCAAAGCTTTTCATGTGAACGACTTGACTTTCTGGGTATTACAGTTTTGTTGACTGTAAAAATATACAGTGTAACTGTCAATGGCATCGGGTTAGATTTGACTTTCCCACTGAGGCATTTCTATGTGAACTTTAAAATAATAACCCTAAGATGGAACATATCTAGAACAAATAAAGCAACATTTGCTAAAATGCCAAAGAACCATGTTGGTAGACGAAGGGAACAATTCAGCTTAGGAAAAAACATGTTTATAAAGGACTTACATGCATATGTCTGCTTTCAATGAATTAAACTTAATTAGAATAAATATAATGTAGTTAAATCAAATATTTCATTGTAACAGAAAAATAGTAATACTTCACCAATGTATCATTACACAAAATTGATTAATGCTAGCTTTGGCATATTGCTAAAATGTTCAATGTCCATACATGCAATTTATTCTTAAAAATAATTTTACTAAAATCGTTTCTTAACTTACAAAACTTTAACTTCCTAACTACTTTTATCGCATTTTTGCACCATATTTTATTCATGATACATTCAATGAAAGACAATAGAAATGCTAAGCCACAACTGAAGATCATTAGATCAGTTGATAATTAGTCTTTTCATTTAATGAGTAATTAATACATAATCTTACACGTAATTTGTTAAGAAACCCTATTGATAAGCATTATAATAATTTAGAAATGATTGTCTCTTGTTTTAAGACTTTTTAGGTACACTTTTATGGTGCTGTCAATTGTCTCTATTGGTGTCTTTTCACATTCAAGGTGCAATGTGCACATTTAGGGGCCGATTAGGATGGAGGATTTTCCGCCTCCTCCGGGCCGGCGGAAGCCACCGCCGGCCCGGAGGAGGCGGAAAATCCTCTGCGGACTCACCAAAGACCCACCGCCGCATTACGATGGCTGGTGGGTCTTGGTTTCTGTCCGCTGCTTTTCCGCCGCGGTCGGATTACAACCGCGGCGGAAAAGCTCTCATTTGGCTGGCAGTGTCTATCAGACACCGCCAGCCAAATTAGGAAGCATTAGTAAACATGCTTTTCCGCGGCGGTTTTTCCGCCGTGGAAAAGCATGTGTACTTTTGATTTTGGGGGCCCGTTGCGGGCCCCCAGGGTGTTGGCGGGTGGGGGGTGCACATGGGGGGTACCTATGGTACCCCCCAGCATTTACATGCACAATGCGGCAGGCACCGCGCGGTGCCTGCCGCTTTGTGCATGTAAATGTAAAACATGCACTTTTAACATTGCGGCGGGTGCTGCTTGAAGCAGCACCCGCCGCAATGTTAAATATCCAGGATGTGACCGCCAGGGTGGCGGTCACATCCTAATCGCACATGAGGGAACGCCGCAGCCCCTGCGGACGTTCCCTCATACTCTGGGGTCGCGGACGGACTCAAGTCCGTCCGCGATCCTAATCGACCCCTTAGTCCTTTGTGTCTTAAAATCAGTAAATGTGTCATGTGAGATGTTTTAGCGCTATGTTAAATCATTCATTTAAATACAAACGGTTCTAAAAACGTTACTTCATCAATTTATTAACTGATTTAGATACTGTTGCATGAAGTGCTACCTCATTCTTTAAAGTCACACTGACCTTTAAAAGGGACACATGTTCTTCATTCATTATAGGATTGGCCCATTGACTCAATGTCAAATTACATGTAATAAAATTCTTACTCCTTCTTTTATTTCTACATTTTTATCAATATAATATGTGTTAGACCTGGCCTCTTTGGTGTGGTTTCCCCCTATCTTTTTGTCTCTACCTCCTGTATTTTTGATGCTGTGCTAGATTTCGTTGTTGCTGGTTTAGATGCTTTGGGCCCTTTGCCGCTGCTGTTCAGTGTCAAAGTGCAAGTGCTCCATGTGTAAATTGTTATTATGATTGGTTATCCATGATTGGCATATTTGTGTCACCAAGAAGTCCCTAGTAAAGTGCACTGAGTGTGCCAGGGCTGGTGATAACAAATGCTACTAGTGGGCCTGCAGCACTGATTGTGCCACCCACATGAGTAGCCCTAACATGGTGTCTCAGGCCTGCCACCGCAGTGCCTGTGTGCAGTCTGTGAACTGCCATGTCTTCCTGGTCAGTGTCACCACTGGCCAGGGCTTACCCTTCCCTTTCTGTACACATTGGTCACCCCTATGGAAGGCCCAAGGTACCCCCTTGGGCAGGGTGCAGTGTATGTTAAAGGTAGAGCATGTACTTGTGCAGGTGACATGCTCTGGAAGTTAATTACAGCCATTTTTGTTTTTCACTATTGTAAGGCAATCTTGCCCCTTAGGCTATCATGGGGGATGCTGGCTACAGTGGCTGCCAGCATATCTTCCCATAGGAGCAAGATCGGACATAAAAGTCTGGTATCCCTGAACTCAGAATTTAATAACACATCTTTTAGGAAAGGTTGTTTTTAAATCCTGTGTTTGAGAACAGCACTTTTAGAAAGTTGCTGTTCTCTTGTCTGACCTTTCTGTATGCCTTGGCCTGTTTGTGAATTGACTGTCTGGTTTGTGAGTGACAGAGGCTGGGTGGCTCCCAGAGTCTGAGTGGGACATCCCTGGGCTAAATAGCTCCATCTGAATCTAGAGTAGTGGGAGGGGGAAGCACCTGGTCCTGAATAGGGCTGTGCCTACCTTCCACAATGCGGCTGATGACCCTGCCCCTCTCCTTGAAAGGAAAGGAGAGGGCAGGAAAACAAAGTGCTCAAGGAACACCCAGAACTGATTCAGACCGGGCTCAGAGCCCGCCTGCACAAAGGGAACAAAGACTTTTAGGGGTATAAGTACAGGACCCCTGACTACAGAAAATTAGATCATCCTGGAAACAAGAAGGAACCTCTGCCAAGGAGAAATCTGGAAGCCGGAAGAAGAAGGACTGCCCTGCTGTGTGATGCTGGACTGACCTGCAGTTGCTTTGCTGCCTAGGAGAGGGGAAGGACTTTGTTGTTGCTTTGTCCCCTTACTTGAAGGAATCTCCCAGGGCCTGTTGTGAGCTGGCTCCCTGTTTTGAAGTCCCAGGAGCAAAAGGACTTCATCCCTAGCTACCCTGAGTTCTGCTGAGAGAGCTCTGTCCTCCCCAGAGTGCTTGGGCCAGTTGTGGTGCCCCTGGAAGTTGTACCTGTGTTGGGAAGCTGGAAACTAAGATTGCGAGACTTTGCTACAGAAAAGTTATTGCATTGCTCGCTTGCAGAGCTGATCCCCGACAGTGCAAGGAAATTCCCGCCGCTACAAAGGCCTAGATCGTCACAGCACCTGTTGCGCTGCCAGAGACGTCGGATACTTTGTTTGCGGGAAGATCACCATCGCTGCGAGTGTCATCGCAGAGCCTGTCATCGCTGGGTGAGATTGCCGCACCGCTTGCTTGCTGAACGCATCACGTCGCTGCGAGTGTCGTCGCAGCACCATCGCATCAAGGAGCTGCGAGAGGAAGATTGCCGCTGGATCACGCATCGTCGCCCCGGAGATCGTCGCAGCCCCTCCAGATCATCGCATCGTGCCTTTGCGAGAACCAAACTTCCTATGGAAATTACGCACCGGAATCCACACAAAATATCGCCTTCCTCCCCATAAAAGACCGAATTGATCGCAACACGCCCGCTGCTTTCCACCGCTCCAGATTCTGCTTTGGAACTTTGTTGCATCTAAAAGGTACTGTTGGCAAAACGTGACGCAACTGTGAACTTTTCACGCAACTGTGGATTATTTTTATCGCAACTTTAAGAACTCTTTTGCAACCATATTCTTGAACTGTGTATGTTGGATTTTTGTCGTTTTGGTCTTGTTTAGTTTAGAGTAAATACCTTTATTTTCCTAAACTGTTGTGGAGTTAGTTTGTGGTGTTTTCACTGTGTTACTGTGAGTGTTGGTACAAATATTTTACACATTGCTTTTGGATAAGCCTGACTGCTTGTGGCAAGCTACCAAAGGGGTGAGCAGAGGTTATCTAAAGAGTGTTTCCTCCTTACTCTAATATGAAGCAAGGGTCTCTATTTGGACAGTGGTACCTACCCCTGCCAACTAGAGACCCCCAGTTCTAACAATATGGAAAGTGCCATTCCCCTTCAATTCCTTTATAAAAAATTTAAATGTGGAGCAATACATATTTGAGAACTAAGGGGGTCATTATGATGGCAGGCGAATCGCCACTGCCCGGCCGGCAGTGCCGTTCCACCTGCCATCAAAACATGGCTTACCCCCGCAATATTACCATGGTGCGGGGTACCGCGGCGCACAGAAAGTCCGTCCGCACTTCTCCGCCGGTCGGCAATCATTACGATTGCTGGCTGGGCGAAGCTGGGGGATGAAATGGTGGCGGACTGCGACCGCCAGAGTGGTGGTGGCATCCTAATCAGTGGTGCTGGACCGCCACACGTCTGGTGGCCGGTCCCAGCATCGTTAGGGTGACGGGCAGACAAAAGTCCACCCGTCATCCTAATGGGGCCCTAAGTTTTGCAAAACTTTTGTGAACCTAGAAAAAAACAGAAAATTGGGACCATCCTGCCCTAGTTTTGTGCTACCAGTACTTGGAACCGCAAAGCTTTAAAAAGTGCAAAAACTAATATATAACATCTCAGCTATGTTATTTCATCATGTCTATTATTAAATAATGAAGATCATAATACTTTTATATCAAACTCTACTTCTTAAAATATTATGAGGTTCTCAAAAAAAAATGTGGAATAGCAGGACACTTGAAGGAGCTACTGATTTAAGAGCCCTGAACCGGATACCAGTGTGCAAACCTTTATTGCCAAAAAGATGATGAAATTAGAACAAGTTGCACTTATATAACTCTTTTGCTGCTCGTACATTAGGACTACTTTGAAACAACATCCTAGAGTTTGTTTTCATATCAAACTTCCAGTACCTTAAAATTATGAGGTGTACTCTGCTCATTCTTATGTAACAATACTCAAAATATAAATCTCTCTTTTTGATGTCAATATGTCTTGCTAACTCTGTCTGAACACTGAAATAGTTAAATAAAAAAGAAACTCCACCCCTAATTTAATGAAAAGTTTCACAAAGAGAACCACAACCCCACTTCTTGTGGAAAGTTGGCCACACTATTTGCTGTTCCTATTTATACAGAGCAGAAAATGGAAAAGAGCCACAAAATATGTTACAGACACTTAGCAGTTATCTACTTGAGGAGCCAGCTGTTGCAGTCAAACACCACCTTCTGCACTAGTAGAGCAAGAAAAAGAGTTTGCAGAGATTTCAAGATGAGAATAACACCCGGTTTAGGAGTCACTTGGCTGGAAGTTCTTCCCTAACCTGGAAGGCAAAAAGAATTGAATGCAAGAATGTTTACTTGCAGACTTTGTGACTAGGTGCTCGTATACTGACAAATATTCTCTCGGGACTAATGGCATTAATAAAAATTAGTAAATATCTTCATACTGTTCACCCCAATGAGTACCCTTGGGCCAAAATGAAGTATCAAACAATGGAATGGGGAAAAAAGGAAAGCATTCCTGTGGAAGGTCATCAAGAAGAATAGGGAGTGTGTGATCCAGAGCTCTCATTGGTTGCCATCTGCTATAATGAATGCAAAGAATAATTCGCTCTTTATGGACAAAATCAACAACTGACCTTAATTGCTATGGATCCATTTTTTTTTAAAAACACAGATTTATTTTTGCTTCCAAGAAAAAAAGTTTGTAGTTTAAAAAACATGAACAAAATAATACATTTTCTTTAAGGAAACCTTCACAAAAATTGCTTCTTTGCAGGAGCAAACAAATATGTTTAAAAAGTTGTAGTTAAAAAAACGAAAAGGTTCAGCTAAATGACCAAATAAATCTGTTCAATCTTTGGAACATGCAGCTGAAGGTGATGTCACTGTGATGTAATTAACATATCATGAGTCATGTCACCAATGCGGTTATAAGCAGTGCACAATGGTAAAAAGGTTATGGTTAATTTGCCAAGCCATAAATGGTGAATTGCAGTGTTTTTAATAGGTTTTAGATTGTAACCTCAACTGCCCTTCAGTTGTGTTATCCCATAAATTACACTGGTGGTGATAGCTTCAGTGTAGTTATGGTTAGGTCAGAGTTTCCCTAGGCAAGGCATTGTTTCCCTTAACTTTAGTGCCGTCAGATGAATCTTCACGAAGCTTTCCCAAAAGGTATATCCCCTTTTGGTCTTTCATGACAAGTTTTGTACAGGTTGGAGGTGAGGGGGGCTAAAAGTGGCTAAAAGTGGTGGCTCGTGCAGGTAAGCACGGTGAGGCGGGGAAGGGTTGGGAAGGGGTGAAAGTGACAAACAATGGAATAGGTAAGATAATCTAAATAAATAAATAAAACCACTTACCTTGTGCTCACCACATCGCTGATGTGGCGAGCGCAAGATAAGTGGTTTTATTAATTAATTAATTTATTTTATCTTACCTATTCGGTCTTTTGTGACTTTCACCCCTCCTCTACCCCACCCCTCACAGAGCTCCACTGCGCATACCTGCACGTGCCGCCACTGTTCATATTTTAATTTTGATAGTATTTTTCTCTTTGATACAGAAAAAACAACTGACCAGAACTACAGCAAATTTATTTGTCACAAACGTATAACTTTCCTGCTTTTTTGGTTTTTGAGCAGTTTTCAGAAATTAGAATTTAAAAATGTGCTTGGGCTGGGTAGGAAGAGGCTCAAATTGAGAGATATTTGGACTGATAGTTCACGGTCACCCTGCAGATTTATGAATCCCATTACAAAATAAAGGCACACCCTTGGACAGGGGACCTTTTTTATCTGCCATCCACTGAGGATTCACAAATCATGTTGCGAATTTGTGAGTCTGCTGCATACTGAATAGCTGGCTAAGACTGCACAATTCTGTTTCAGCTGCCAATATCCAACATGGTGCAACAGGATCATGTTGAGACACATTTAAAAAAAATGGTCATGAGGGGGCCGGTTGAGTACGCCCCGACACCTAGGCCCATGTGTCAGGTCTCAAAATGCCCTCTCTGGAAATAAAATCAAAAAAATATTTTTATCACTGGAGATCACTGGATACCTGAATCCCATGCTGGATGTTGGGATCCTGAAGCTCCCTGGGTCCTGTGGACCCTCCTGAGCCTCAAAATTCACAACTCCAGCATGGATTCACAAATTCTTCAAATAACGGGTGGGCGCAGATCCTGCAGCCAGCCCCACCTCTGTGCACGGCAGTAGGCTGTACACAGCTGGGGTTGGCCGACAATGAGTATTGGGTTTAAGACCTGGCCAGATAGCAGACTCTGTGATTAAGTGCCTCTCTCCATGTGCAAAGGCTGTGGGCTGCAAGTGTTGGCTTTCTGTGGAGAGTTTAACACGCAGGCTAGACCAGAGGCCATGGCCTATGGCAAGCCATGGACATAGGCAATGTACTGCAGGAGTTACCATCCAGTGTAGTGTTGGATGAAGGGCTTGGTCAGAGCCCATACCCTGTGGCTAAACCCCTCTGTGCATGGCTGGCAGCTATGTGCTTCGTGTGCTGGCAACTGACAGAGATTAGGTGCACGGACTGGCAAAAGGCCCGTCTCTATGGCCAACTCTGCTACACACAACCATGCTTATCTCGGTTGTCCACCCACATAGTGTTTTGCGCAAGGCCTAGCCAGAGGAGAGGGATGTGACTCACTTGAGGCTTCATCTTTTGTAATTGATGGTCCAGCCCCACCCCCCCTCATTTGCCCTAGGTTGATTTTGAACAGGTTGAACCTGTTAAAATATACCTGGGAAAAAATGCTGCATAAATAACAGGAGAACGCACCAGAATTTGTTAAGTCCAAAAATAGGGCAAAACTCCTCAAAGGTTAAGTTCATCTCCCCCAATAAATTCAGAACGCTGGTGAACCAGTTTTTACTGATAACAAGCAATATCAATGAACAACCATGCCCTCTTAGGGCACTGATGACCAGGTGGCTAGGGCTTTCATTAGGGCCTGCAATTGATGGACGTTGAACAATTACTAAATAAACTGTGAGCATTGTGAATGGTGATGTGCCAAGTCTAGTGTTATGCAGGCAGTTTAGCATTATAGCTCCTGCCTGCCTGCCTAATAATTAAAACATTTCAATACTCAATTCTACAAAGTTTGCCAGACCAATTCACTGAAATCAAGAGCACACTATCTGCCACAGCCCCCCTCCCCCCCCCCCCCAAAAAAAAGAAAAAACATGCACATAGTGGAAAGAACAGACACACTTTATGCAATCCAAATGCAAGCTTCCAATATCGTCTTCTGGGCATATTTTTTTATGGGGCTCATTTTGTCGGGCTCCTCTCTTTTACAACTCTGTATGCTTCAATTATTTAGTTTGGGTTGTAAAAGTTAAGTGTATAATGTCATTTAACATGGAGGGAGACTGGGACACTTCTCGTGTGTGGAGAAGACTAGTACCCTTGGCAAATGTGTGACTATAGGGATGGTCCATCTCTGAAACTCCCTATCTTGTCGGTAAATTGACTTAGACATAATTAGTCATACAAAGGAAATGGTCCTTCAGGGTGTGGTCTGTATATAAATGTGCATGCTTTTTATAAATAATGTCAACTGCTGTTTATTACAACTAGCAGGGGAAACTAAGGTCCTGAAGAAAGCCAATTGGCTGAAACATGTTGACAGAATAGACACCTAGGATCATTAAATCTTAAAAGTGTCACCTATCTTACTCTTAATCTAGCCCCTAACCCTACACCATTAAATATTTATTTTTAGGTTTCTGAGGTAATTTTAATTCACCAACACTCCCTGCCTTCACTCACATTTACAATAGAACTCTGCTTACAAAAGCGTTGAGTCCACTCACACATCTTATGTGTTTGAGTGAGGGTCCAATGAAGAAGCAAGCCACAGGTGGTACTTATGGGCGAGTGCCCTAATAATAATGTATATTTATATATACACATCAGTGTATATACTTATAAAATCTTAACATTGGTCTGAGACAAATGTATCTATGTATGTATGCATGTAACTGAGCTTATAAAGCGCATGGTTACACTAACCAGTGTCCCCCCGCGCTAAAGTATCAGCCCTATCATCGATTTCCCAAAGCAAAACCTCTCTAGCCTATCCCCTAGCTAATAAGTGGGTTTTCAGCTCTTTACGAAAGACCAGAATGTAAGGTGAGCACCGATTTACCAGGGTGCCGTTACCAGTCTCAGATATGCCTTACACATGCCCTTTATGAGACTTAAGGTATCTCCCCCCTTCGTTTGTTGATGCATATTGTTTGGGAATGAGAGGATATACCTATTGTAAAGACTTCTCACTCCTTATTAAGTTGTGGTATATAATATTATTCACTCAGAGTTCTTTGTAGATAATTTTATGATAGATCATTTTGTAAAATGCGATTGACTGGTTTAGAATACTTTTCCACGAAATGGGACCTTTCAGGAAGGAATGTGTTCATTTGTGGACCTCTCCCAGTTGCAAGTGCCGCTACTTTTTTAGGTTCTGCTATCCCAATTCGTGGTGCTGAGGGGCCGGTGGACAGGTCAATCTTAGCAGAAAGCAATTAGATGAAGCAGGGAAATGAAGCAGACAAACAATACAATTGTAAGCTGGAGAAAAAAATCAGCAGGCACTAAAATCAAGCCAGAACAAAAGGGAGACGGCCAACAGCAGAGGGCAACTTAGATCATGAAATTTACTGTCAGTGTGATGAAAAGAGACATAATGCACATAGCCAGTAAACAAAGAGCTTTGCATGCTCTTTTGTAACTTAGAATATTATAAACAGTAAATATGGAGACAAAATGTCGCTTTTACTGGCACACCTGAACCATCTCCTGCTCTTTCCAGGAACGGTGGAATAATTTCAGTTCGTCAGAAAAAATGATTCTGGTGCAACACATACGCAGAAAACCCACACATTTTCCAGACCTAGGCTTTTATTTGGTGCCTTTTCTTGCTGCCACACCAGGCCTGATGTTTTCCTTCGCCTTATGGAAGCCCCAACGTAGGCCAGTTGTTTTCTGAAAGTGAGAAAGAATAAGCCACAAATTGGCATATTACCAAGCAATAGCGAGACAAACATTTACCGCTGAGCTGCGGCGATTTTTACCGCAAATAAACCTTGATATTACCAAGGTTTATGGCAAATGCGATAAAAATCGCCGCAATGTATGAATATCGCTGAAAAGTCAGCGATATTCATGCATTACCGAGCTAATGCTCTTAGCCATGTTATCCACCTCCCATTGGATAACATGGCTAAGAACTGCTCAGGGCAGGTGTTAGCTTTTGGAGATATTCGCGCCTAGCGCGAATATCTCCAAAAGTTGGTAATAGGAGATAGCGATGTTAGCGACTGTTTCCAGTCGCTAACATCTTGGCACGCCCACTTTGCATGTTATTAGTGATAAATTTCACTGACATGCAAAGTGGGGCCCAAGATGGTCGCTATCTCCTACTAGCTGTCGCTAACTGGTGTTAGCAGCAGCTAGGTAATAGGGAGATAATTTAATCTTCGCTTTCTTGGCTTTTAAAGCCAAAAAAGCAGAGATAAACCCCCTTGATAATATGCCCCATAGTGTCGTCCTTTTAGTGGAGTTTGCATTCCTCGAAAAAAACAAAACAGACGCTGAATGTAATTATATCGACGTTGTTGATGATAATGTAAATTTCATACCATTCTCTCCAGCTAATGGTCCCTGTCTGTCTCTGTCTTTTAAGTTACAGATGCATTGAAGCTTACAATAAGCTACAGCATGCATTACAACTACAAATAGCTTTTTGGAGAAGGAAGGCAGCCAGTCACCGGTGAATATAATGGCCTCGTTAAACATAATTGTTTGCTAATCATTCAAGGTGCTTGCATATTGAACATAATGGCTTTCTTCCCTTGCAAAGGACATAATAGCTCGCCAAACAAAGTTACAATCCATGCATTAATGGACCTATTTTACGAGGCAAAATAACAATCTTTTCCGTCTATGATATTAAGGCATCCTTTTTATTTATCTAATGACTTTGATTGGAATCTTGCACAATTGCAGCGTTGTTATCCTTGGTACTGGATTTCAATGGAAGATATCACGTGTCTCTGCTAATAGAGTTTTCCTAAAGTTTTTTTTAAGTTCTGACACCGAGCACATAATTGCTTCTGCTAGTACATGGTCCCCGTTCTTAGCAGGCCTCAACCTAATCTGAGACGGTGGCTCAGAGTAAAAGAGCGCACCTGGTAACAAAAACTGTGCCCTTCCCAGTGGAGGCATGAACTCCTACGTTTGCGTCGTGCTGGGGAGAGCAAGGCAGTTCAAGAAGCAAGCGTGATTTCAACATGCAGCCCTGTCATTAAATGCCCAGTGGACTATCGTGTCTTTTAGGAGGAGGCTCTGTCTCACCGAAACCAGGTGCAATGAGTATCTTCACAAGACGGCAGCATGTGCTCCCTCCCAAATGCACCCCTTTGTGGGATGTACTAACTCTGCGCCTCTTCCTAAATGATGCACTGATGGTGCACCTTCTGAGAGCTTGTGTACCCCTGTGCCGGCATCAGTAATATGGTACAGACACAATGGCAAAAGATTCCCCCCATTCCACATACCACATCTGTCTGAGTCCTCATACCAGTGAAACTGATGGCATGGCCCTTCATATCACGCTGGGGCAAAATGGGAGCATCCTTAATATGTATTACAGAAGGGTCTACACAAGAGCCTGTGGTCACCTCTGCAAAACATAAGGGGGCATATTATCAAGGGGTTTTATCTCCGCTTTTTTGGCTTTAAAAGCCAAGAAAGCGGAGATAAAATTATCTCCCTATTACCTAGCTGTCGCTAACACCAGTTAGCGACAGCTAGTAGGAGATATCGACCATCTTGGGCCCCGCTTTGCATGTCAGTGATATTTATCACTAATGACATGCAAAGTGGGCGTGCCAAGATGTTAGCGACTGGAAACAGTTGCTAACATTGCTATCTCCTATTACCAACTTTTGGAGATATTCGCGCTAAGCGTGAATATCTCCAAAAGCTAACACCTGCCCTGAGCAGTTCTTAGCCATGTTATCCAATGGAAGGTGGATAACATGGCTAAGAGCATTAGCTCGGTAATGCATGAATATCGCTGACTTTTCAGCGATATTCATGCATTGCGGCCGATTTTTATCGCATTTGCGATAAACCTTGGTAATACCAAGGTTTATCTGCGATAAAAAACGCTGCAGCTCAGCGGTAAATTTTTGTCTCTAACCAAGCAATAGCGATATTGCTTGGTAATATGCCCCCATGTTCCTTGGGTGTGCAAAAAGCAGGCCGCAACACCAGTCACACCCCTAGGATACATTGTTAGAGCTAGTAGGTCTGGCTTTTTTTAGGTCTTGCATACAGACAACTTACCTGGGCACAGAGAAGGAGCTAGAACTACATGAGCTGCTGTGAGAAGAAGAAATGGCAAACAAGTGGCGTGGAACACCATCATTCGCTGTGAGAAGGCGATCAGGTGAAGGTGTCAGGACCACACCTAGGATCAATGAGAAGAAGGGCTGAGCTGAGAAGTTGCTCTGAGGAACTTGTGCTACAATGGATTCGAAATTGGCACGTAGAAGGAACAGAAAACGCAACTAAAGACACAGGTCAACTTAAGGATGGATAGCACATTTTCAGTGCAATAAAGATCTTCTTAATTGCTGTGGTACCTGGAGCAGCAATGTTTGCATGAGGGGACTCCTTTTCTAGTCAGTATGTGCCTCTTTTTGTGGTTTGTATGTAGGTAAAATGCCATCAGTCACACTGCTTGACAAACCAGACATTATGACAACCATATATGGTTAATGAGGGCTGATGCAAAATTTGAGTGACAATGTCAACAAGGCAGCGTATGAAGAGGGCTGACCCCAAACTCTTTTTTGTACACACTTAGTGGAGGCTGGCAGACAGCTAAATCAGCCAGGCAGACCTAAAAAGCTATGCATATATTTACTGCATAACACAGAGCACATATATTACCTTGGTGTTAACTTCAAGCGGTAATGAGCTTTACAATATGCAATGCATTTTGCTGTATTCGTTAAGTTAAGATTTATGTAACCTTTTAAAATATTGAAAATCAATAACTTTTCTTTGTATTACTATAAAATGTGCGAATCACATAAAATCAATGGTACTGCAGACGTAAAACATGATTCACAATATCGATGCCTTAAGACTAGATGGAGGTAAATAACCAGTCATTGTGACCATAAATACCATATAAAAGTAAGGTGCAGTGAACTTGCGACTGAGACGGCCATCTTTAAATATATTTCTCCTATTGATAGACAGCTTCCGAACAGGCTGCTGGGGGAGCTTGACAAACATTCATTTCAGAATTGAAGACCGAAGAGTTTGGCGACGCAAATCTGTTTTTGAGATCCACAAATAGAAGCTTGGGAATGAAGAGTAGAAGACTAAACCCTTTATTGTGCCATGTATAAAACTGGCATATCAGAAATCACTTGAATTTCTTTCATTTGATAGAGTGAATTCACAGGGTGTTTTCTGCAGAGTATGCTTCACTTAGGTCAATTTGAACTGAAAAGAATGGGCTGAATGTTCCTTGGAATATATACTACATTGAGAAATATTATATAAGTATTTTGTGGGGATCGTTTAAAACAGAACGTTCGTGCTCTAGCCTTTTTCATGGCAAGTAAAATTGGTCACAGTACTGGTGCGATTATTCAGGTCCATCTGATTACATGGAGTGCAGTTTATGAAAAATACAGCATGCATGAGTGAAAAAAAATCATCATCTGCTAGCCTGCGTATTTGTTTCATTGAAGAGAGGTGACAAGAAACATGAACTTCGGAAAGCGTGACTGAATGGAGCAGCGTTTAACTGAGTCAATGATGTGGGATTTTTAATTGAGGCGTTTTTTCTCAAGATTCAGTGCAAACCAGAAAATGCTCACTGTGAGCAGCCGGAAGTTCTCCAAAGAACCAGTAATGCACGCACAGTGACGGCACATGGCGTTCTCAGAGTAAGAATTGGTACAAACTGGCAACAAATCGAACAGATTCCCTCAAACAAAAAAGTAATGGACAGGCATAGCAGCCTTCAGCAGTGCACCTATCTCTAAACACACGTGCACAGATAAACACACATGCAAGTGTAAACACACACGGAAACAAGCAGGCAAGCACAATGTAGACAACTGATGCTTGCACATTGACAATAAACAATGCACGACCAGCGGCAGTGCAAGCTTATCACGGGCACAGAGCAGTTGCACCATTACAGCAAATATCAAGCTTTCCTCACATACGTAGAAGTGGTAGACCATACACATTAAGAACACAAGATGTTGTCATGCGTTCCGGGTGCAGCAGTGGCAGCAACAGAGTGAGCATCCCTCATAAGAAGAACAGGCAACGCTGAGCAAGCAGGATTGCACGCGTCCCTCACACACTTATTACACACCTGGAAATAATTAACAAAATTATCAGTGGTATGACGGTCACAAAAGCTACAGAAAAACAAGAAACTATTCAATTTTTGTCGGTAGAATAATAGAGACAGCTCCAACCCCTACCACCCTCCACACAAGTCACTATACTCTAGGCATGAACATAATTTTGTGGAAAAACTTAAAGAACTCTTCATCAATGCGCCAAAGCTGACAATAATTATTCTTGATCTCTTATTTAACAACGAGGAGATCAGAGGGTCTGTTGTCGTTCTAACCTTCCTATTTAAGTGACAATAACTTCATTCGAATATGCACGACTTTCAGGTACACAAAAAGTTCAGTTCTTATCCTGAAGATAGGAAACGATGGGAAATGACAATGGCATCTTCAGTGTTGCAACTTGGGCAGGTCACTCTTTCATCCGCTTATTGCTTCATTCCTTCAAAATTATGACAGTGGACAGCCAAAAGAAATCCAAACAATGTGTTAGAGTCAAGAAAAACATTGATACTTTCATGCTAGCTTCACAAGTGCATCCCTCCAAATTAAGGGGTCAACCAACGTGCACATCACCACTCTGAGACCATATTAGAGATTGTGGACAGAAAGCCCCTAATAAAATAAAAGGCAAAAAAAACAAAGAAAAAACAGCGAATAAGAACTTGAAAGAACTTACAGCCAGATTCATGAAGCATTTTTGCGGGCGCAAACGGTGCGAATCGCAGAATCCGGCCGTTTGCGCCCGCAAAAATTGCATTAGAAATTCATCATTGGGTCATGTACTCGCAAATTGAAAAATCGCAAAAAATTGCGATTTTTCAAATTGCGATCACATTTAAGACGCAATTTACCGCGAGGTCAAACCTCGCGGTAAATTGCGAAAACTCAGAAAAATGCATTTAAATGCATTTTTCTGAGTTGCATGTTACACACACATATGTCCTTTGGACATGTGTGTGTGCAACACCTGTGTCAGATTTCATTTGAGGGGTGCTACAGGGTGTCCTGTGGACACCCCTGGCACCCTTCAAATCGCAATCTTATTTGCGATTAGCTAATTGCTAATCGCAAATAAGGAATACTCCCCATTCATTCCTATGGGCCTTTTGGCCCATAGGAATGAATGGCGAGTTATTCCTTATTTGCGATTAGCAATTTGCTAATCGCAAATAAGGAATCAGTAGGAATCGCATTTTATTATGCGATTCCTACATGAATGCCGTTTTGCGAGCCCCTAATAGCGAATCGCTATGATTCGCTATTAGGGGCTCGCAAAACGGCCCGTTGATGAATCAGGCGGCAAATGAAAGACCACTCAAAGTCTGACAGTGCTTTTTCATCAAACTCTCTAACACAACAGCATTTAGAAAGAAGGACACATAAATAAATCTAAGCAAATCCTACATATATCTACTTACATCAATAGGAGGTGGATCAAGAAAATTATCAAGCCATAAAGCTTTTCAAAACTTTGAAACAATACACTCTCCTTCACACAGTGGTGACCACAGAGAGTAAAATGTGGACGTGCCTGTTTTTTGTCATTGCATTGTCTGAAATACCCACACTGTAGGCAGAGCACACAGCACAGCTCCAGAATAATGCTCAGTGGGTTCCTTTCTCTGTTTTAGAGGTATGTTGGCTACAGTTCATGCACTAACTCAGGGAAATTCCGAACTGTATGTGCGCACAAAGACAGGAGCACAGTGGCTTCCCAAAAGCCTGCCGATAGACCTGAGGCATAACACCACAAGACGATGGATATTACAGCACACCTTCCAGTTATCATCTGTGGTGTCTCTAACAGCTTTTGGCTATCAGAGAAAGGATGCCATAGACAAATGCAAAGACAATGTTTTCCTGTTTGGCAGGCCCATGTTCAAAACACACAATGGCTACCGATAATGGTGTCACCATATCAGCCTTCTCCTCCATATTTGCTGGTGCAATCATATTCAGAGTCAAAGTCGTGGTTATCGGAGGGACTTTCAAAAGATAAAAGGCCGCGTGGACCTGGTGGGATCCAAAGTTGTGCCATTCAGCTCCTCATGGTAGGCACCTAAATCAACTGGTCTATTTCACCAAGAAGGTGAGCTGTGAAAATAACAGATTATTATAACTATGGAATAAAGTGGGTACATCACATACTGACAAGGACCAATCAAGAGGCAGAGCCTGTTGACAGCAGTATGCCCCAGCTGAACCCTTTCGGGCTTTCATCCAGAGTACATGAAGCTCTGTGTGAATGTAATATATCAAGCACTTGGGTGGGTCTCGCTTCAGTAGGCGCACTTCATACACAAATAATGCTAATTCCAGCATACTAAATGAGTGCCCTCGCACTGAAACGACACAATCGATGCAAATTCAATTGCATGGCTGCAGTATGTCATGTGGATCCGAGACAAATAAAGAGATCACGCAGGGCGGGTCGAAAGAGGCAATGCTGCATTACAGAGGCACAATTAATGTTGATGCAAGTTTGCTGAGAATGCACAATTTACGGTGAGTAAATCCAATGTGTATAATGTAGGTTTAACAAAGAATATTGTTTCATGAGGGGCGACGTCCATGGCTCAAAGCACAATGTTTACAAAGCGGTCTCTACAACCCTAATGCAGCCGTAGGACCAGGGGCTTAGCTTGAGCGGCGGGGGTGATTGGGGTGTGGTACCCCCAAAATAAATAATTGTATTCTTGGTTTGGTAGTTGGGTCTGAGGCCTTGAGTTGAGCCTGCTATGTATTTGTTAGTGTTTCTCGCCCTCACATCACTAGGAGACGATTTTAACGTGTTCATGTTTTTTAGATGAGGAAACTAAAAAATGTATAGTAGCTAATTTGCAAACAACGTCGTAAATCTACATCCCTAGTTGCATTCCTATAAACCGGCACATATGTATTACTTTTTGGAATCCACAAACGTTGACAGTCGAAGACTTGGAAAGCTGCACCAGTCTCATGTGTCCAGACTTTCAACTGGCAATGTCATGTGACAATTTGGCAGTGTGCCATTTTTGGATTTTACTTTTTTACCATCACAGATTGTACAAACAGTACATTCTCTCATTGGGAAGGTCGCTCTGCAGTGGTACTTTTTTCTTCACAGGGAAAATATGTTCTATGTGGAGAAAACCCCTTCCCAGCACAACACACATTTTAGGGTGTTCCATTCCCTTTCCCACCTTGGGATTTATTCCAGCACTTCGCTGAAGCAAATCTATGACAATTTTAAAGGTTTGAGAGGGTGATCCAGGAGGCGGAGAGTTCTTGCAAGTTGGTGAGCATTCGGCAACTCTTAAGGCAAACATTGCTGGATCCTCTCACTCCTCGCTCCTTTCACAGAGTTTACTACAGCATACTCGTACAAAGCTGTGACAAACATTTATGCAGTAGCGGCCAGTGGTGGGAGTGATGATTTTCTGTATTTGAAGGAAGGCATGTACATTTTAAGTTGCCGGCTGGGGCTCTATGAGGTAAAAGAATACATTTTGCTTTTGGTGAATTTTAGGGAAAGGGGTTGAAGTGAGTATTTTATTTTCACCTCGTGCTCACTTTATTTTTCTTTTTGTATGGTAGGGATGCATGTGGTCAGTTAAAGAAGGGGGACAAGAAAGATATGGGAATTATAGTTGTTGTTGACATTATTATTTAGGGGATTCAGTAAAAAGGGTGGCTTCATTTTGTTTTCAGGCACTTTTCTCTGTTGTTGTGAACATCTATGAGGTGGGGCAAGGAGGGAGGTTACAAGTAAATAGGGCAATTAATTTTGGTTACAGTATCATTATTATTTCCAGGCATCAAGCAGGTTGTTTATGCAGTTTTTTCTGATCTATTGCACTACCCCAGACGAAGAACTAATTAAGTTCGGAATGCATTGGGTTGTTTTACTGTGTTGGCTCGAAGAAAGGTTGACAGCACGTGTCTATGTAGAAGCTTAATGGGCAACATACGGCATTTGAACATGTGGAATAAAGTATTCCAGTTCAACTCAGCTGTCTCTGGAGTGATTCTATAAAAGGACTACATGGAGTAATTGCAAGTTATTAAATTCGACGATTACTACGGATTACTTTAGTTAAATAATGAAATATTTGGTTCACTTTACGAGGAAAGTTTCCTCATTTCAGCAGTGCATCATTTGGGGGCACCATTTTCGCCCTCTTGTAGATCATCACTTTTAGAACTTTGGCATTTTCTTGCCTTAGCCATTTAGTGCCTGCAGCTTGTGACTGGGTCACATGACTTGGCGTAGCTGACGGTTGCGCTTTGTTTATTCGTCTTAGACATCCACAGACACTAGATAACTTATATGTGCCTGTGTGGGATATCATTGGTAGGCTGGGAGGGGGGATCTGGGCCCAGTCCTACTTACACTTGAATAGGCTGTGTACTGTCCTCACACATAGGGCTGCAAACCCCTGTAGTTAGTGTGGAGCCAGGGTAAGGGCGGCAGAAAACCTGTGCACTTCAAAGGGAAACATCTAGAAACTTCTTCCTCTTCAAAGGAGGCAATTCATATAAATATTGAACCTTAAAAACCAAATCTTAAGTAGACTTCTGGAACTGTGGAGACTCTGTCAGGAAGAAGGACTACTGTGCTGCTGAAAGGACTGCCACTCTACTGGACTGCTGCCCTGCTGGATTACTGCCTTGCAGGACTGCAGGTTTGCTGGATTGCTGCTCTCCTGCCTGAGTTAGAGAGATTGGACCTGCACCTGAAATCGGGACTCCCGAGTGACTCGAAGGGCTAGTTTGATGGCCTCCTGTTCAGAGCCACAGGAACATAACAGGTTCCCAAGCACCAGAAACAGCACCCAGATCTATCTTGAGTAAGCCCCAGACCACCAAGTAGTGCCCCTGAGTACTTGAACACTTGGTGTAGCCTCAGTGGACTGGAATTGAAGTTTTTGTGCTCATCATGAGTACTCAATCAATCAGTCAATCAATCAATCAATCAATCAATCATGGCATTTGTAAAGCGCGCTGCTCACCCGGGAGGGTCTCAAGGCGCTGGGGGAGAGGGGTATGTTACTGCTCGAACAGCCAGGTCTTAAGCTGCTTCCTGAAGGAGAGATGGTCTTGGGTTCGCCGAAGGGTGGTGGGGAGGGAGTTCCAAGTCTTGGCTGCCAGGTAGGAGAAGGATCTTCCTCCAGCGGTGGCTCTGCGGATGCGTGATACGGTGGCGAGGGCGTGGCTGGTCGATTGTAGCTCGCGGGTGGGCGTGTAGAAGGTCATGCGGTCGTTGAGGTACTTGGGGCCCAGGTCGTGGAGAGCATTGTGTGCGTGGGTGAGGAGTCTGAACTTGATTCTCTTGCTGACGGGGAGCCAGTGCAGGTCTCTCAGGTGTCCGGTGATGTGACTGTGTCGGGGGATGTCCAGGATGAGTCGTGCTGAGGCGTTCTGGATGCGTTGGAGTCTTTTTGGAAGTTTGGCTGTGGTTCCGGCGTAGAGGGTGTTCCCGTAGTCCAGTCGGCTGGTGACGAGTGCTTGGGTGACGGTCTTCCTGGTTTCAGTGGGGATCCATCTGAAGATCTTGCGGAGCATGCGCAGGGTGTTGAAGCACAAAGATGAGACGGCGTTGACTTGTCTGGTCATCGACAGGGAGGAGTCCAGGATGAAGCCCAGGTTGCATGCGTGGTCCGTTGGTTTGGGGGTGGTGCCCAGGGCCGGGGGCCACCAGGAGTCGTCCCAGGCAGAGGGTGACGATCCCAGGATGAGGACTTCCGTCTTGTCTGAGTTCAGTTTAAGGCGGCTGTTCCTCATCCAGTCGGCGACGTCTTTCATCCCTTCGTGTAGGTTGGCTCTGGCGGTGGTGGGGTCGTTGGTGAGGGAGAGGATCAGCTGGGTGTCGTCGGAGTAGGAGATGATGTTGCGGTTGTGTTGGCATGCGATGGCTGCGAGGGGGCTCATGTAGATGCTGAAGAGGGTTTAACTGAGTGAAGATCCTTGTGGTACGTCGCAGATGACTTCGGTGGCCTCGGATCTGAACGGGGGGAGGCGGACTCTCTGGGTTCTTCCGGCGAGGAACGAGATGATCCACTCCAGTGCTTTCTCTCGGATTCCGATGTTTCTGAGGGGCTTCCCTAGGGTGCGGTGGCAGACAGTGTTGAACGCTGCAGAGAGGTCCAGGAGGATGAGGGTCGATGTTTCCCTGTTGTCGATCAGGGTTCTGATGTCGTCGGTGGCTGCGATTAGGGCGGTCTCGGTGCTGTGGTTGGCCCGAAACCGGGACTGCGAGGGGTCGAGGGATCCGTTCGTCTCGAGGAAGGTGGCAAGCTGTCTGTTGACGGTCTTCTCGATGACTTTGGCCGGAAAAGGAAGGAGCGAGATGGGACGGTAGTTCTTGAGGTCGGTTGGGTCCGCCGTTGGTTTCTTCAGGAGGGCGGTCAGCTCGGCGTGCTTCCAGCTCTCCGGGAAGGTGGAGGTGTGGAAGGAGGAGTTGATGATGTCCCGGAGATGGGGTGCGATGATGGCGTCAGGTTTGTTGAAGATGTGGTGTAGGCAGGGTCGGTTGGAGTACTAACAAACCCGCTGGCGCCAAAGCCTTGTTGCTTGTGCTGCCCAATGTGAAGTTCCATCAACATGACCCTTCGAGCTAGATCATCAGAAGCTTCGGCCTTACTGTTCATGACAACAACAGGATCTTCATGCTACAGTGACAATCATCCATTGATGAACATCCATGATGCGCCCTGCTCCATGCAGCTCCTCCACTGTGGATGGGCCTTTTAGCGCTGGATTGAGAACGTAACTTTTCAGTGGGACTCTTTTGGTCCTTGTGTCCAGCTCATGGTCTATTACAGTTGACCTGAACTTGGGACTTTCTCCCAGGCTCACATGGCCAAATAGCCACAAGTGGCGCTTTGTGCTTTTTGGTGCTATTTATACATAAATCTTTAAAATTGCATATCTCTGATTCTTCTGATTGGATTGTGTCATTTTGGTATTGATTTATTTTGTTAAATTAACTGCCTTAAATTTGTGTGGGATTTGCCTTGTGTTGTGTTTTCATTTCACCACTGTTTGAAGAGCTGCACAAATACTTTACACATTGCATCTAAGTTAGGCCCGACTGCACTGTGCAAAGCTACGAGAGGACTGAGCACAGGTTAAGTTGGGGTCTGCTTGTGTGTCACCCTGCCAAGGATTGTGGTTGCTGCTTGAGTAGGCTTTCACCCCCCACTCCTGAACCAGTAACCCAATTTGTCATACAGACAAAGTATAAAATGCAAATTTAATGGATTTAGTGGACCCTGTGGCACTGGTCCCATCACTAAATGTGCTTACACCACCTACCTTTGGGAATATATATGCTTGCAAAGTTGTCTTCTACATTAACAATTCGTATTATACTACATTCTCAAGTGTTTATGTAAGTGTTTGATAAGATTGCATGTTTCAAAGAAAAACAATTTGATTAAACTGAAATAGGTGTGTATGATAGCATTAAACTAGGTTCTTTTGAGAAGAGGTGCACTTTTTATTAGTCAGTATAGACACATGTAAACAGGGCGCAACACCATCTAACAATAATCTTTCACATGAATCAGCACATCACTATGCAACATGATGTTAGAGTTTATTCACAAAAGTTGACAGCTGACAAAGCACAGCAAAACTATCCTCCCACACGCATCTAAGAAGAAACTCTCATGCAAAATCAAACAATAACTATTAGCTAAAGTGTTTGTTTCATCTTGTTTAAATCTTTGCTTGCTTCTCATATTATTTTTGCACATGTCCCTAAGGTGTTTTCAGAGTCCACACATAGAACTCTAGTTCCTTTTCCACTCTCCCTATATACTTTCTCCAAAGTGTCTACATTTTCTTCTTCCAATAAATCTTCACTGTTGACCTTCCGCCACCAGCGTGTAGAAAAGAGGGCCCACCACGTGCCGCTGCAAGCCACAAAACCGGGCCCCACGGACATGGCACCCTCCACATCATGCAGCCCCGCTCCACAGGTCACTAGGTCTCACTTTTGATTCTGGGACTTGATTTGGCCATGGCAGAGGACATACCAGTGCACCCAGCATAATTGCATACTGCACACCCGTTCAGCCTTATAGATGCCATTAACTCTGTGATCCAGGAGGTAAATCCACGTGGGGGTAGGCCCCCACTGTCCGCTGGCTCAGGCCTACACTGCGGTCCAGCAGGGCACTGAGCAGTCTGGACCACCAGGATGGGGCATCATCGCAGGCTGCACACTCGCTCAGCACTTAAGGTGCCCCTACCTCAGTGCACAGAAAGTCACTGTCCCGTGGTGGTGTGCCTGTGCCGGCCGCAGTGTTTCCGGTGCCACCAAGTCTGTGCCCCGCAAGTCATGGACCCTCCATGATTGGGTATCGTAGTGCGGATGCCATCATGTCACCTCCGGGCCGGCAAATGTGATGTTGCAGGCCCCTGGGCCCCCATGCCTACATGCACACCAAACAGATACACCCGAGAGAGGTTGTAAATGGCATCGAGCATGTGCGTCCGGCCCTTTTTATTGGCAGGGTCACATGTCCTGTGACACTTGGGCTGGATGGGTGTGGTGTGGGTGTATACCAGTCGTGAGGGAGTGGCTGTGGCATGCTGACAACTAGACCTGTGATCAGCAGATCATTGCAGGGAAGACATGGGACTTGTAGTGTTGCTGTTTCCCCCTGTGAGCGTAAGCAGAGTGGGCAAGCCTGGGGGATGCCAGCCCAGCGTAAGGGTTTGAACAATGACCTTGGGGCTCTGGGAGTTGTGCTGTATGGGGCTGGACAAGGAAGTAACAAATGCGTGTGTCCCTGTTGTTGCATTGGCGCCACCGGACAACATTCGGCAATGTGTCACCCTGTGACCAAGTCCAACGACATGAGCCTCATGGACGTTAGAGGAATTCACTGACCCTACGTTCATCCATACTTCCACACTTGAAAGACCATAGACAAAACACATCTGTGTGATTCAGAATATTTAATGCACATTCAGTGGAGTGTTGCATCTGGAGCAGTAAAGGGCCATGCAAACCCCAGTTTACAATGTTGGCCCATGGAGGGCCAGCCAGAGTCCTTCAGGGAATGACAAGTCCAAAGGAAGAGGAAGTTTTCAGTCCACAGTCTGATAACTGTGTCATTTGCGATCAAACAGTATATGGCAGTCCATGGCAAGGTCCAAGGTGAGTGTCGCAGGGTGCATCGGGGGACAGTAGAAGGTGATGATGCAGAGGGCAGCACCAAGCAGAAACCGGTCAGATGGCGGAGATGAATGCTACTGCGTCCTTCTTACCTCGAAGGCAGTTTCATCCACATCTTCGTCCCCTGCCCTCCATGTGCCTCATGTGTGGGTGGTGCTGGCCTTTCTCCAGCACTGTGTGGCAGTGACACCTCAGGGGCCGGAGGTAGAATGTCTGTCACACTGTGTGGCATTGACACTGCAGGGGGGCAGAGATGTGGATGTAGTGGTAGCAGCAGCATGCATCAGCGCCAGGCATGTGGCAGCAATGCCATGAGGATGGTTTTGAGGTCATTGAGGAACCCAGCTACCACTTACTGGTGTGCAGCCGTGGCAGCCGCTCCTTCCGCATTTGCCCGCTGGTCTCCATTAACCTCCGCATGAGTCCCAACTCCCGGGTGACATCGCTAGAGCCACTCTGACTGGACAGTTGTTCTAGTCTCTGACTTTTCTGGCACTGTACTATTGGCCTGATTCCCATGTATTGCTCCTGTAATTTTAACATACTTATGGAAATTTCTTTTTCCACATACAAAACCACTTTTGTTATTCTTGAAATTGGTTTGGATTTACTCACACAAAGATTTCCCTGTGAGTAAACCTAAAAGCAGGAGTTAGACAGGTTATGGAGTGGGAATACCACATAGGTTTGTATATGCTCACAAGCATAATTGGATGTAGGTATTTATAAATTGGTTTACTATAGAAGAGTACAGAAAATCCCTTTCAAAGCAAGGAAGGTAATGGTACAATCTCCACATGTAGTGGAAATGAAATGAACGGAGTATCTCCTTTGATAACATTTTATATCCCAAAATGATGTTTTTACTGGCCCTGCCGTTTTATATATGCAAGACAATGCATGTACATTTTTTCATTAGAAAATGGAAATTGAAAATTGTCTTCCAGAGGTTTGTCTGAAACTAGGGACTTTCAAGTGTACTTCAGGAAACCACCACAAATTCACAAGGGTGGCAAATGGAGGTGGGCGAGCCAACAAATTAACAGGGAGAGACGAGCCAAGGGTCTTGATCAGATATCAGAGTCTGTTAGACCTGGCATCCTTGCCTTGCTTTCCCCCTAACGTTTTGCCTTCAGACCTCCTGTTTTTCTGACTTCCTTTTTCCTGGCCTTAGGACTCTGAACACTTTACCACTGCTAGCCAGTGCTAAAGTGCTTGTGCTCTCTGCTCAATGCATGATACCATGAGGCTTATACCCAATTAGCATATTTAATTTACCTCTAGGTCCTTAGTAAAGTTCACTACATGTGCTCAGGGCCTGTAAATTAAATGCTAATACTGGGCCTGCAGCATTGATAGTGCTACCCACTGAAGCAGCCCTTTAAACATTTTAACATTGTTGTTGCTTTAGCACATTTCATAAGTGAAATTTCCAAATGGGAAGAAATAACTGGTTCATGTTTGGTGTTTCTGGCATCCTAATTTGAAAACAAACTCATGGTGCAGTTGGATTTTAAATTGCAATTCCGAAAAATGCCAGTTTTAGAAAGTTGGCATTTTCTTGTCTTAGCCATTTGTTGTCAGCCTCTACTCATGTCATTATGTGTAGTTGGCAGTTGGGCTTTTTCTATTCCTGCTAAACAGCTACACACTATAGTAGCCTATGTGAGATTGGAAGGGTCATTACTGGCAGGATGGGAGGGACGAGCTAGTCCCAGCCTCACTGACACCTGAATAGGCTGTGTCCTGTCTCCATGTAAAGGCTGAATACCCCCTGTAGTTAGTCGGAAGCAAGGGCAGGGAAGGTAAGGCATCTGTGCACTTCAAAAACATGAACCTAGAAGCTTCTACCCACTTCAAAGGCACAACTGTTTATAAAAACAAGGACCTCAGACACCACCACTTCAGTACACTTCTGGACCTGTGGATACCCTGCCAGGAAAAAGGACTGCTGCATTGCTGAAGGACTGTCATTCTGCTAGACTGCACTCTGCTGAACTTCTGCTTGGCTGTGCTGACTTGCTGTCCTCTTACCTGGGTGAGAAGCGCTGGACCTTCATACCTTGAATCCAGAACCCAAGGGGTAGTTGTCTGGCCTCCTGATCTGAAATCTCAGGGACATAACATGATTCCAACAACCTTGCATCTGCACCTGGACCCTGTCATCTGTGAGTTTACCCTGCCACGTGGTGCCACCACGGCCTGGACCTGTGGTAGTGGGCTTAAGGTAATTTGCCAGATTCTGTGGATCCAGTGGAACCAACGCATCTCTAATGCTGCATGGATTTTACCTGTTGAAAAGACCCACATCCCTGTTGCAAACCGCAACACCTTCGGAATTGCCACTGCCTGATGCATCCTTAGCACAAACCACCATCATGGCAGCCTCGACAAGGATGCTGGACTCCACATCTCGATTTACAAAAGGGGGTGGTGATGAACAGAGTGTCTGAATTGAGCAGACCACTCTTACCCAGTCCAAAGATCAGGGCTTGATCCATCACCGTTATTTATCTCACTGCCCCATCCCAGCTCAGAATCTGGCTATATGCAAATCAGTCTGTCCCTGGCCCAGTGCATCATGGGAACAGGGCAGACTAAACTACCAAGCCAATTCTTTACCAGAAAGGAGACAAGCTACCGGGGACCGGTTTCTGGCATTTCAGCCTCTTCGGCCCGGCTTGCTTGAATCCTGATGGAGCAGTGAGAAAGGGACTCATGTCTGAGTATACCCTGCCACACCTATAGTGGCCAAAATCGATTTACAAAAGGGGGTGGTGATGAACAGAGTGTCTGAATTGAGCAGACCACTCTTACCCAGTCCAAAGATCAGGGCTTGATCCATCACCGTTATTTATCTCACTGCCCCATCCCAGCTCAGAATCTGGCTATATGCAAATCAGTCTGTCCCTGGCCCAGTGCATCATGGGAACAGGGCAGACTAAACTACCAAGCCAATTCTTTACCAGAAAGGAGACAAGCTACCGGGGACCGGTTTCTGGCATTTCAGCCTCTTCGGCCCGGCTTGCTTGAATCCTGATGGAGCAGTGAGAAAGGGACTCATGTCTGAGTATACCCTGCCACACCTATAGTGGCCAAAATCCACATCTCAGCCTCAGCCTCACAGTTCTCCGAAACGCGGAATCGTCCCGACTGTGCACCGCATCCTAAACGCCTGACTTTTCATCTCGAGCACTGCCGATGGGTTTCTCGACAATGACACAGGTCCTCACATCACAGCCTCACCGTACCTCGGAACTGACTCATCATTTCAGCTGCACGATGCATCTCCAGCGCGGATCCTTGCAATGCTCCTCAAACCAGGATTTAAGGTACTTTGTTCAGATGGCCTAACTGAACCCCTGTAACCGGTCCGCACTCCGTCATGGTTGGCCTGAACTTGTCACTGTGTCCCTGTCTAGCACGACCAGAAAGCCACTGTTGGCACTTTGTGCTGTTTGGTGCTAGTTTTCCTAAAAAAGTTAAAATTCAATATGTCCGGTTTTACTAATTGGACTTTTGTCGTTTTGGTCTTGCTTTATGAATTAAATTAAGCTTTATTTTTCTAACCTGGTGTGGGATCTTTTTGTGTGATGTCTTAACTGTTTTCACTGTTCGAAGTGTTGCACAAATACTTTGCATATTGCCTCTAAGTTAAGCCTGACTGCTCTTTGCCAAGCTACAATGGGTTTGAGCTCAGGTCAATTTGGGGTTTGCTTGTGCCTTACACTGACTAGGATTGTAGTTGCTGCCTCACCAGGGCTCACACTCCAGTCAACCAATAATCCAGTTTCTAACTGAGCCCATGCATGAGCTGAGGCCTTAAAATATTTTCTATTTAAATCATACAACAAACATATGAGAAAGTCCCTTCAAAATTCAAAAAAGTGTATTTCTTTAATATGTTGCACTGAGAAGTACTTATTAAAAGAGATTGTTTTTTGTTAAATTAGTATTATGACCTCACACATTTTAAAGTGCTTTCTGACACGATAATGAAGAAAAAAGAATTTTGGTGACATAAAATATTTGCCTAAGATCACACAATTTAAATGGGAAGCCACGATTGGTCCAGTTTTTACAGGGCTCACTCTGCACAAATCAGCCAGTAAATGGTATTTATTTGTTTTTACTTATGTTAAGACTGTGTTTTTACCTGTTAGTGAAGTTTTTATTAAATGTTACAAACTCGACACAAAGGCTCAGCGTGTTATATGAGCATCAGTTACACAAGACAAGGTAGGTTAAATGCATTTTGTACGCATGGAGTGATTAAATGATTTGCCCAGAATCACGGGATGTTGAGCTGATGCTGAGACTAGAACATGGTTTCCCAGGTCCACAGTCCACAGCTCTAACTATAACACCTTATCCTAGGTGGAGGGGGGAGACAGGCAGAAGCTACAAAAAAGCTCGGCTCATTATGCACTCGAGATTCCAACAGGAACTCAAGCTGAGCCCGAGCCAGGCTTCAGACTCTAGTCTGGCTCAAGCTTTTAGTGGCTTGCCAACCTCTTGTCACAAATCAGTATCTGTGTGCAGGTTTACCCTATGGTTGCAGATTTGCAACTGAGTTTTCTGAATCAGGGAATAAAGCTTTTGCTATTTGAATAGAGTAAAGGCATTTGAAAACCAAATGGTTACATTTTATAAAGTCCTCTCTGCACATCTTCCGATTTAAAGGCATGCTGCGTTCTGTCTTTGAGAGTTGTACTTTCATTCATTGTATTGTGTCGGTGCAGCGTAGCTATGCCACAGTGGAAGGGTGGACAAAGGCCCTGTTATATGGTGCCTAGGGACATTGTCAACATTGCTAATTTAGCATGAGCTTAGCTGCCATGATGCTGCTTTTGCGTACTTTACTACACACCTTTGGTTTTGCAACATTCTGTTTGTGCCTTTCACATGAGAACGAGCTGCTTTCGATTTCTCTGTATTTCCTGGAGTTTAGTCTGAACACTATGTGCAAGGTCGACAACAATGCCCCTTGTTATTCTGTTCTGGTCAGTCCCTAGGACCTAGACATACTTAACATGCTACACACAGCTGCACTACTGACTCGTGCTTTGATATTACGTTGTTGCATGTTGTTTTAACACACTTGGAGAAAGCTGTTCAATGTAGAAGAGCTCTGCTGCTCCTACAATGTAAACCTTTCATACAGGCTTTAAGGTATGGGGTCTGCTGTCAAAGCCCAGAGGTCGTCCTTTTTATAAAATAAACTTCTTCTAGTCAAGGGGAGGGCGCTTAGGCCTTAAGCCATTTTTTCCACAGTATTTATAAAAAGACTTCACCCTTTGTATTCTATGGAATTGTAACCATGCTAACTATGCTAAGTTTATGCATTTTGATGCTAGTAGTGGCACATATACTGTATTGTAGAGCACGATAGTTAAAATAAACATTTTGAACTATTTCAGTGACTCTGAATATTCTCATTGTGGACAAGTAAGAGTGAGTGAGTGAAAGAGTACATCTTGCTACCGCGATTCCTGAGAGAGTCGGGAGTGTTGTGTTCTGGGTTGTCCAATCATTTCTAGCTCTGTGATATTTAGAGGAGAACAAACGAGACACTATGGCTAGTCGGTTTTGGATTTTGGGTACTGATGTGGTAGGCTGGTACACCCCTATTCACTGAGGTCCTGTTTACCTGCGCATAGTTCTGTATATGTGCAGAACCCCTGCAACATGGTGCTGCCAATATTTGGTCCGGTTTTCGTTTTATTCTCATCCCGTTATTGCGCTGCCGTGCAATAAAAATAAATAAAACTAATTTTGTTGCCCACGCTGCATCGCCAAATGTGATGCAGCATGGGCAACGAAATTCGTTTTTTTTTTCCGGTACTTACCTCTAATGGTCCATATCCCGCATTTTACAACCCCCCCCCACCTTGACCCACCCCTCCCTGACGTCACCGCCCCAGTATAACGCCCGTGGCCGTGCCTGCTGTCTGGGGGCAAAAGCAAATGACACATTCATTACAGTAGAGACTGCTGACTCCCGGGTTGTGCCCCCAATAGGCTCTATGACATTATTTTCCAAATTGCAGTCATTCTTCTGGTTGCTTTTTTCCCCTCAGCAGATACATCTGCCTCTGATGTGAGGTTATTTTATGCTGTTTTAACATTGCACATGAATGTGCAAATGGCCTTGCTTGAAGAGCTGGAAAGAAAGGAGAGGAGGGTGTCTGATGTAGATCAAGAGTATGAGACTACCATTTAACACCCATTTAATTTGGTTGGGCCTAAAATTACAGGCAGAAGTGCTTTGGAATATCTATTAAATTCAACAATTTCCATGGCTCTCCCTTCCTCTGAAGGTGCTGCTCTTCTCTCATGTGTGCAGAAAGAAAGCATCTAATTATCGTTTAGAGGATACTCTAGTGGTCAATATGTAAAACAAATCAGTATTTTATGTTAATGTTACCATAGTTTCCAAATCTCTTGTTGTGTATACAACAGAACTGGATGTTGAAAAGAATGTTAATTGGTGAACTGTGGATTTCAGAAACAATCAATCTCCACTGCACCGCGGCAACACACAAATCAGTGAAGCTACAGAGGATGGATAATATAATAAAGCATAATATAACATAATATATTATAATATAATATAACATAATACAATATAATTACTCATTCAAATAATATTAATCCCATGAGAATCTCAACATTGAGGACTCTACTGGCATGCCAGGCCTATATCTGTTTTCTTTTTGAGGTTTGGCATTGCCAAGACTTTTTGATTTTTGAAATATTATATTTATATTATGCTTACTTTAACTGTCTTTCAGCCAGCTCTCTTCATCCATGGGTCTGTAGTTTTGTCTTTCATAGTTTGCTTACGCCTACTAAAACATACAGCAAGGTCAGACTACTTCAGTCACTAGATAACTTCACTTTGAATGACTGCATTTTGCTCTTTTACAAGGAGCACAATACCCATACACAAAGTGGTTTACTTCAGAGCCAGTGCTTTTGTTCATACATAATTATTACTTTAGTGTTGCCTTTGTATTTATAACCTGATGTAATAACAGGACACTTTCTATCAGCTATTCACAGTGCAGGACACATTCCAGCTGTATCAGTTCCTGCTAAAGATGTTGCAAAATATTTTTGGAGAGCGGAGAGCCTTTTTTATTTTTCTGAAGCGGCTATTTCAGAGTATGCCATATTATGTCCATTTGAATCTTTTATTTGTAAAGTAATTCACTTTTGAGAAAGCGCGCAATGTCATTGGGCACCTCAATCAGAGATGATCTGGGTTTTAAGGCTGTGGAATATTTTTTAAAACAACAAAATGTCCAAGAATTGAAACACACAAAAATTGTCATGCAAATGATCGAACTGTGCTTGACAAACAACATCTTCCTCTTCGTCTTTGACCACCAGGTCTATGCTCAAATATGTGGAACTGCCATGGGAGTTTCATTTTCTCCCAGGTATGCGAACCTTACTGTGGGCTGGTGGGAGAAGTTTATAGCATTATGGTTGAGGTACATAGACAACCTCTTTCTCATCTGGAATGGCAGCAAGGAGGACTTCAAAGAATACTTTCCAATACTGAATAACAACTCAATTGGTAAGAAATTCACACACAACATGAGAAAACAACAGATTCAATTCTTGGATGTGAACATGTACATAAAAAACAACCAAATCCACACTAAACTCTATCGGAAACCAACGGCTACTAATAGTATTTTAAATGGTTTGAGTTTCCATCTGAGTCAACTAATGAAAAGCATTCCACATGGAGAGTTTGTCTGACTGAGAAGAAACTGCTCGGAAGATCAAGTAACGCAAGAAGTCTTCAAAGACACTGAACAACAGTTCTTGAATAGAAAATACAAATGCAGGGATGTATATATTGGTCCGAAACAGCTCAAGAGATAACACGTGCCTCAACATTGATCAGTAAAGATAAAAACATCAATAACAAAGAAGATGAGAATATGATAAGAATGATCACGACATATAGCAAGGAAAGCTACAAGATTAAGAAAGTTCTCCAAAAATATTGGAATGTCCTCAAAAAAGATGCTCATATTGGAAGTACAATCGGGGATGGACCGCTGATAACGTACCGAAAAGTACCGTTATTGAAAGATAAACTGGTCAGAAGTCACTTCACTAAAGAAAACCCAGCAATTGGCTTAGGTTTTCTCCCCACTGTGACAGAAACCAGTCTGTCTGTGAAGGTGCTGTGAAAGAACAGACGAAGCCCTCCCTGGAATCTCCAAGTCAAAGGGGGAAGTGTGAAAGCTGCCTTTATTCTAAGAAATGTTCCTATCTACTTTCAGAGAACTAAGCAATGTAAGTAGCTAGCAGTTGATCCATTTCTTCTTCCTGGGTCCAGAAGCAGGCTATTGTTTTCTCAGCCTGGGTCTCTCTCTCTTGCAGTCAAGGATGTGCAGTCCAGTTTTGTAGGACTGCCTGCCTGAACTGATTTAGGCCAAAGTGAATTATATTATCAAATTACATTTCCTATTACGTTATTAAAATCTAATTTCATCATTAAATCAGGTTTTGAAAATTAAGTAAGAAATAACTTTGAAGCATTTTCCTAGCCGTTTCTCAGATAGAGGTAGAAAATATACATGGATTTTCTGGGAAAAGCCTAGTAAAGCCTACAAACTAAATTGGCTTTTGGGTTTTATTTCACTGTGAAAGCACACTAGCTCCATTAACATTGAGCCATGTTTGTATATATTAGCACCCTGTCATGTGGGTTAGAAGGCATCTTAGGTTTGACTTAAGAATATATAAAAATAGGATTTAACCTATATGACATTGACACTTTTCATTGCCATAAATCGCTGCAGTGCATTTAAACTGCAGCCCAGACAGAGCAGAGTGGTGCTCTTGGTAGATATTTTTGTTATTTATATGGTAGATGAACTACACACTGTATCACTGTGAAAAAATAAAGAAACCAATGTAAGTCACTGGTTGCAATAGACCAGGATCAAAGTGCAATTTCAGGCTGGCTTCAATAGACCTCAAGTCAGATGCACCAAGTACCAGTGAAAGTGTGAAAGTCAAAAAGTGCAAAATGTTTGTACGGTACACTTCAGAGAGGGACTTTGTTAATTTCTTGAAGACAAATGTTGAACTGTGATGGACCCCTGGTCAGATACACCAAGTGGATTTGTCCTGGTGAAAGCCTGAAACTTTAATACTCCACAAACGTTTCTAAGTCCCACTTCAAATAGGAACTTTATCAAATTCTTGAAGAAAAATGTAGCTATTTCTCCTAAGTCTCAAAGCAGAAAGAGAGTTGTCACTTTTTGAGAAGAATAATCCTCCCCAAGCAGGACACCACTGAAACTGTAGCCAACCCATGGAAACAAATGCTGGATAATTAAATTAGGTTGAACCTGCTATGAACCTCTGAACCTTTGGTCATTTCTAGCTGAAATGCAAGACCCAATGCAGAATGGAACCCAGGAGTTTGTTTCTCAGTTGTGCAGACCTTAAAGCATGACAAAGCTAATATCAGATTCTGTAAAACTTTCAGTTGGTTACATTTTCCTGCGGGTCCTGTTGAAGCTCTGAAGAAAATGTTTTCAAAAGTTTCCAGACTTTCTTCTGGTGCCCTAACAACCACAGAAGTACAATTCTAATGCACCAGTACCTCAGTGGAGGCATTTAGAGACTCTCGAGGTGTCTGGCAGAGACCAATAGCATGGTCAAGTTCAGGCCTAGTTTCTACGGGTCAGCTGGGAACTTCAGGATAAAGCCTTCCTCCTGCTTCTAACATACCAGTAGCCACGTAGACTGTGAGCCAACTGACCCTTTAAGTCCACTACTTTGGCCAAGGGTACAATTGTTAGCTGGTCAAGCCCTTCAGGTCTCAAGCCGGGGGTGCAAGTCTCAAGCAGATGGTGCAGTCCTTTATCTGGTCTGCCACAAGTAAATAATAATGCATTTAAATAGTGACTGGTTACACCAACCCGTATGTCCTCGTGTTGGAAAGAGCCAGAAATGCTAAACATACTAAAGAATAAACAAGTCTCACAACTGGAAAAAGCAAGTTTTTCGGTTTTTTTGGAAACTGTTTTTCGAGGGCTCAGCCCAAAGAGAGAGGTAATGCGTTCTAGTTTTTAGCTGCCAAGTAGCCGAACGAGTGTGCACCGAATCTGGCTCTTTGGACTTTGAGTACTTTTACCAAGCGGGCACCGGTTGATCTAAGATAACGGCCCAGGTATGAGGATTAAGGTGATGGTGGAGCTAACTTGGGCCTTTACCCTGCAGGCTCCGATGACAGTAACATAGGGCTTTAACGAGAATTCTTCTTTCAATAGGTAGCCAGTGCAGAGAGTCTAGGGCTTTTGAGGGAGAAGCTCTTCTAGGAAGGTTGAGGACCAGACGTGCTGCCACATTCTGAATGCGTTGCAGTCTGTAGTGACATTTATTTGCTGCTCCAAGGTTAAGAATGTTTCCATAGTCTAACTGGGAAGTTACAAGGACATGAACCAGGGTTTTGCAGGGAGATACAGGGAGAAATTCCAGGGTTTTTCTCAACATTTTGAGAATTCCAAAAACATTTCCCTGTGACCATCCCAATATGATTCTCAAAAGAGAGTTTGGGGTCCAGCCAGACAGCTATGTTTTTTGCTTTCTACTTTGTGATAGGCGTGGGGCTCTGAATCTGGGGCCACCACGCTGAGGACCAAATGGAGGGAGACTTCCCTACGATTAGGACCTCGGTTTTGCTGCCATTTAATTTAAGGCATTTCCTCAACATTTAGGAGGCAAAGTCATTCAGGCAGGAGGAGAACAGGATGGCTGCTTCCTCCGAGTTGTAGGAAAGGGACACAATGGTGCCATTGTGTTTTTCCATAATCTCTGCAAAGGGTCCAATATAAAGGTTAAAAAGGTGCAGAAAGTGTTCGAAGGTGGGTGCATTGGAGTGCCACATTTATGCCGTGCACCAGCTAAGGGTGGAGGGGACTCCATGCTCTTTTCTAATCTATGGGGTAAATGTTCACAGTGTCAATCCTAAACACTTGCAGCAGTTTCTGTTTTTCCTATGGTAAACCATCTCACTGTAAACCTTATTTCCAAAACCCAAGATTGCGAATCCCGTCTTCTCTTGTGTAGAGACAGTGTGCCCACCTAGAAATGTGACCCGGGTAATGAGCTGTCCCGTCCTCTGTGGTCAGTCAAAGCCTTTTCTTAGGTAGCTTTCTCCCGCTGGGTTTTGTGACAGCATGATTTTAAGGACAAAGACTGACCCTTTGCAGATGTGACTTACAATTTACTTGTGAGAGGGCAGGTCCCTTTGAAGTTAATTAAGATCCTGTAACTGAAATGTGAGAAACTACAAACAATCCTAATCTTTAGTATCATTAGTGTCACCGACTTTCTAATTCCTTCAAGTTATGAACAGGATTAATGTCTTGATATGACATTGGAAATTGAAACTAAATTCAGCCTAGACCTGACCCTTGAGGAGCGAATGATGTAATACTAGTATCGTCAAACAATTAGCGTTGGCAAAATAAGTCAAGTGCTGACATATAATTGATAAACCAAAGAAACAAGACCCATCCCAAATAACTTCCTCTTTTTCAAGTTCCATAGTCTATTCAAATACAAGCAGAACTAACGGTCTGTTTGTCTTTGAGTCAAAAATTGCTGTACTAAGCTTACAGGGACCCATCTTCTATCAGGCTCACTGCCAGATGCCACTGCAATGAATATGGAATGGTTGTTTCATTCATTATATAATGCCTTATACTGATATATAGAACCTTCCAATATAAGTTTACCTCAAGACAACCATGAAAATCACTGTGCTAAGAAACTCTACTCTGGAGGTCTCTTCCTGCATTTGATACACACTAAATACAACTAGACTCCTAAAGACTGAGGTATACTTATGTATGTGCAGCTCTTAACAAATCTCTTTAAATAAATAGATCCAGGACTAGATCTGGCTTTAGCACGAAGTTCAAGCTCAGAATCATTTATTTTGCTCTCACAGGAGAGACAAGATGTGAATGGAAAAAACCCACTGTCTGGTAGTTTATAAATCTCCTTCACAGCTGTGCAGCTGCTTAAAATATATTCCTTTTCTGTGAAATGTATTGTATGTGTTTTGAACAAGACAATGAGTCCAATGACCACAATGAAATCAGAAGAGTATCAAAGCAGAAATAAATAGGCATGCTTCGATTGGAACATACAGCCAATAAATCTAAGGGATTTATATGTCCGCAGGCGGGACATCAGGGATGGAGTAACCCGTCTGCAAACATCTAAATCGGGCCCTAAGTCTCAGCAATTACTGTATTCGTCTGATGTTAAGAGTGGGATCTTGTAGTGATGACATCATGGTACCTGTCCTTCTCCTTGTCACAAAAGTCAGGAATCTCAAAATGATAGGCTGCTGTCTCAGAATAGAAATAAAGCCTTTATTGGTACTTTACAATCATACCATACTCTGCTGAGGAAACTTATTACCTTTGCGTGTGTGGCTCACTGGTTAGAGGAGGCAGACCTCGAAGCGGAGGTCAGCCTGGGACCAGGGTTCAATTCCCGGCTCGGTGGGGTCTTGAGTCCTAAAATGTCCATGGACTCGACAATTCACGCTCCGGTGCCTACTTGATTCACGGGTTCACACTCTGCGACTCTGGGCAATAGCTTGCTTAATCTCCACAACGCGACGGGATGCCTGGCTTTCACCTTGCGGATACCCTGCTGGGGTTATCTCACAGGGGAATACCAGGACGGGTTCCCTAAGCAAGCGCTTAGAAACCGCTCGGTGATTTGCGCTATATAAATTCCTGTACATTTACATTCCCTGTTGGGATGCTCATACAGGCCGTACAGTACCACTCCTTGTTTCCTCTAAGTTGCTTTCTTGTCAGGAGAGACTTTTAGCTAAATTATTTGCATTTAAAAAAACCACATTTTTTATTATTTATATAAAATATTTATTATTTATGCAACGGTTCCACAGATAGCTGGGATGTGTATTCAGAAATATTCCACCTCACAAGGGTGATAGAAATATAGAGATAATCTGAAGCAGGTGGCTAGTGGAAGAAGGCACAAGCATGTATACTTGTGCAAGTATGCAAGGAGACAAGGCCTAGTGGACGGCGAGTGAGGAGTGCAGACAGAACATCAAAGCCAAATATAGCTGCATAACCATCATACCCACCAAAAACGCTGGAGGCAACTGAGGGGGGCTGAAAGTGGCTGAAGGCAGTGGCAGCAACCGCTCGGAGTAACTCAGAGAGATCATAGGTGCAGCAGAGCTTTTGAGAGCTAATTCCAGAGCGCCTAGGGGGAAACTCTCCTGGAGGCAGCCAATCTAGGCACCTGTGCAGTTTGTGCTTGCAAGCTCCCTCACCTCTTATGCAGGTAAAACTACTATGACAATGACACCACCTTGATGTCCACTTAACACCCAATACACTAAGTTTAATCTCTTGGTGAATGAGTTCTGGCACGATTATAGCTGCTATTAGTGCCTCCCAGTGACGTTTGTGAACTGATGGATGTGCTTGGTGGCGGGGTGTCCCTATTATTGAAAGGTACGAGAGTGTACATGAGGTGGTGCTCAGCCAATGTGAAAATTGTGTTTTTTTTTACCCTATGAAGGGAAGCGCCACAAGCGATACAAGTATCACAATGATACCTGGTGTGCTCATGCCTGACTCTGCCTCTTTCCTGTTCTCCCCGCAACTCCTCTGCATGCTGTCTTCAGGTGCCAGGGGCCTCATTTATGAGGCCTTGCGTCAGTTTTGCGCTGCTGATGCGTCACTTTTTGTGATGCATCAGCGGCGTAAAACATGCGCCTTGTTGCGCCATATTTAAAAAGTGACGCATCTAGGTAGATGCGTCACTTTTTAAACCCCTGCGCCACATTATACCTGCGTCAGGTATAATATATGCAGAGGGGGCGTGCCCCCGCAAAAAGCCTCGTAATAGTGACGCAGTGAAATCTATGAGATTTCACTGCGTCACTTTTAGGACGCTGTTGTGTCAAAATCTTGCGCCTGCCTCACAGCAGGCATAAGACTGACGCAAGCCCTTTCACATGGGGCTTTCCCCATGTGAAAGGACGCATTGCTGGAGTTGCGTCACTTTTGTGACACACTCCAGCAATGCGTCACTTTTGCGCTTACAGATACGTCAGAAATACTGACGTATCTGTAACGCCTTGCGACATAATGCGTCATACATTAAATATGACGCATCATTGGTGTCGCAAGGAGTGCACAGTGAAAAGTGACGCATCGCTGTTTTCACGCAGCGATGCGTCACTTTTCATAAATAAGGCCCCAGGTCTCCCCCCAGTCTGCACACGTGTTCGTGGGGTGGGGGAGTGTTGGCCACTGGTTCAGTGGTGGTGTGTCTCAGGATAGTGGGCAAGAGTTGAGAGCAGGTGAAATAGTGAGGCTGAAGGTTGATCAATTTGGCTCTATTAATTCAGAAGATTGCTCGCAGACTGGTGAAAGTAAACAAAACCTAAATAATGTCTGTAAAGGTGAATGTTCTGGAAACATACAATCAAATTTAAAATATAAAAATATACAAAAAAGTATACGTATGTAAAAATTTAAAATATATGAAAGACAGAAACTCTGGACGTTGGATATTAAATCTGCGATTGGGCCAAGTGCCACTTTTTTATAATCTGGGGATTATCTAAGAGCGAGAACGGATAGAACTCAGGGAAAACTCTCTAATGTCCCTTCTGCAAAGTGGGTCCAGTCACATTAGCTTATCATATGGTTTTCTGTATACATTTTTCAATGGAAAGAAAGTGACTTTTAATACACGTTTTTAGGCAAATGAACTTCAGACAAGGTGATGAATTGTTAACCTCTGTAATGAATTGTGAAACTATATTACAATGTTACCGAATTGGGAAATTCTTTGAGGTGATCAGGGTTAAGGCAGTGTTGCTCCGTGTACAATAATAGAAGTTTAAGAAAATATAATAGCTGGTTATGTGGATAGCTATTCTCTGCCTGCTATATATCTAAGTAGTATATTATATTTGTGATCTAAATCCCATGTTAGGAGAGGAATTTAGAAAATCGTGTTCTGTTCGCTAGTATTGTAATTGCACTATGCACTTCACGTTTCTGTAAAACCAATTTGCATATCCAATATCGAATATCTACTCTAGCATTTAATCTTATTTTGTTACAATATTTCCCAAGATACACACTTACTTGCTCAAAAATATGCATAAAGTATTTTTTTTTTTACATATGTATGGAAACAAAAATATTGCTTTTCATGATATTTATAAAACTAATCTTGTGTACATTGGTAGCATTTTTAAGATAATCCGTTTTGTAATGTTTGTTTTAGCAATACTGGCATACTACCCAACATAAATATACTTGAACTTAAACTGGATTATTTTATTCCAACAACAAGGCCATTGCAGTACAAAAGCAACCTCAACAACTATGCTTTTCATTACTGTAATAATTGCACGTATCAGACAAATAATCCTTATTCAGTGAGTCATGTGAAGGGTCTAACGTAACATCCTCTTCGAATAGCTCGCCACTCCTGTATGCCTTCTGGCAACCTTTAATTTTTTTTAAAAGTCTAGGGAGAAGCCATATGGGTGTAGCTAAGGTGTTCTAATTTTCCACTTTGCTTAACATTAGCGCAACTACCTAAAGGTTTGGCGTTGTGGTTTATTACTGGCCCCTTTAAGTGCATGCCAGGGCAGCTCAAGCCGGAAATGTTGTGAGTTCCTGGTCAGAGGGTTCCAGGGTGGTCAGTTGAGACCAGAGAGACCAAGAGGGCTGGCAGCATCGTTGGTGGTGTGTCTTTTCCTAGGCGGTCAATCTAGGTCACGAAGGACATCTTGGACGGAGTCTAACGAAGGCCAAAGTTCATGAGAGGTAATGTGGCCCGGCATTGGATCACCAATTGGAGAGGGTGGTTAAGGAGTGCTATCTGTGTTTATCCAAGGACAAGGCTCATGTAACCAACAGTGCCCCTTTATCACCAGTTGTGGTGCCGAATTTGCCATGGACAAAGTTGGTTCTAGACATCATGTGGCATTTTGAGTTGTTGCAGCCGACTGAAAGATTTGTGTTTTCCTAGTGGACTCCATGTCCAAATGGGTATCTACCACATGTGTGTGCAATGTGTATACCATGACTTTTGGAGTTCCTGAATGTGAGTTTGCAAGGATGGTTTGCCCAAGTATATTGTGGTGGATAACGAGGTGCAGTTCATTTCGCTAGAAATTCAGACATGTTTGTTGTCAGTTTGGTATAATGCACCCCAAAAAAACACTCTCTAAGTGCCCCAGGTAAATGGTCTGGCTGAGCAGATGAACAGAATGGTAAAAACATGCAGGCAGAGGGCTTTAGAAACCAGAGTACCAATCAAAGCGATACTTAAGAACATGTGGTGGCACATCGCATTACCCCTAACTGTGTAACACAGAGATTACTGTTTAAGTTTGAGGGGTAGACCTGCTATTTCCAAGCTCAGTCTGAAGTGCTTACCCATGAACAGTTCTGCCAGGTTGGATGAGGTGGAGTTGGGTGCCAGGGTCAGGCCATATCAGCAAAAGAACAAGCAAAAGTATGATGAATAATATGTGGTGAAAAGCAAGAAGTAGAATGTTGGGTATCAGATCTTGGTAAAGAAACCAAAGTTTAGTAGAAAGGGGGTGACTGAGTACATGGGCCCTTTCACCATTGTGGTCATTAGGAAAAATGTTGTAGCAATTCACATTGGAAGCAAGTGGAGCATGTCCAGACTTGCAAGTTACCCAAGCAGCGAACCACCTCCAGTGGTTTAGTTCAGAACTCAATGGCTAGGAGTACCATGGGTAGGTAGTTTTCCACAAGACGTACGAAAGACTCCTACTCATTTCAGAGAATTTAAAATGAATTTCCTGTGGCTATTTTTGTAATGTAATACTGTACCCTGTTTAATTTTATTAGTTTATTTTATAGGTGTTATTTCCTAATGCATTTAATTGTTCACTTTTGCATTGTTATTTAAAGCGAGATGGGCTGTGGTTTATTACTGGTCCATTTAAGTGCATGCCAGGGAAGCTCATGCCAAGATTGCTGTGAGTTCCTGGTTACAGGGTTCCTGACTTTTCAGTTGAGACCAGAGAGACCGAGGGGCTGGCTGCATCGATGGTGGTCCACCAATTACATCGACTCAGTTTCTTAACACTTTGCGATTTTTGTTTTGGATATACTCCTAATAAACAGTATGCTAGGTAATGTGTCACTATCTTTGTCAATACCCTTACATTATTTTTGTTTTGATGTATTGAAGTACAATCTGTAAATTTTTTAGATCCCACTAAGTCTAGAAGAAAATCCTGTCTCGAGTGATAGCCTACATTTCCCCTAGTGGGGCAGCTAAATATTCCATTTTATCAAAAGGCGGCTCTAAACAATAGACTTCCCAATGTTTTGCAACTTTTGAGGAATAAATAGCTATCTTATTCCAAAACAACAGATTGTTAATGCTTTTAGGATCACCAGCTGTTTAAGAAACCTATAATCCTGAGGTCTTTGCATCTTTCTGCCTTCACTTCTCTGTGTAATGCTCTTCTGTTTCACCCCGCACAGAGAAGACTTCCTGGTGGCATTTTCAGGAAACAAAAAATTACAGGGTCATTTGGCTAATATTTATAATACTGTTTGGTCAAATCAACAAGAGACTCATCAAGAATGTGCTCCCAATGTATGTATAGGGAGGCGGTGTAAGACCAGTAGCGGCCTGTGGAGGGAGTTCCGTGGGGCAGTGAGGTGAGGTGAGGGAAGGGCAGGGTGGGGGTAGTAAACACTGGAATATGGATGAACGGAGGTAAGTAAAAAATTAAATAAATAAAACAAATTTAGTTGCACATGCTGCATCGCCCTCCAAGGGCCGCTACTGTATAGGAATAGTGGTAGGCAAGCCATTGATTCCATAAGTGAAGTTCAGCCAAACACCTGGCTTTCACGAGGGGAACCTAGCCAGAAGCCATTTTTTTCTGCAATAATTGAGCTGAATGGCCCAGATCAAATAAGTTTATAAAGCCGGAGGTAGTGTTTCCTTTTGTTTTCCTTAGTAACTGCTTCTTTACTGTTTGACTGACTGACTTCTGTTATGTTTTGCATATTTTAAGAAGTTTCTGTTGAATTTTGAATCAACTAGTATCTCGACCTGTGTTTTGGGCCATACATTCAAGCCAGGGCCCTTTAAAATACAAAACAAAAAATGGTCTGCATCAAAATAGAAAAGTTGTAAAAACGTCAAAAAGCTATGTACACTAATGGAATCCCATCGCTTTCTTTTTATTAAACAAAAATATTTTGTTCCATAAATGTCTTCTAATTCCAAAATGCAATTTATATTCATGAACCCTGATAATCTGAACATTTCAAAGCTGTGAGAAAAATGCACCTCGGTTTGAACAGAGTTCCTTAACATTTGCAAATATTACATTGCATACCACTCAGTGAATCAGTAAAGTCACGGTGAAAGCTATAAAGTCGAATAGGAGAGTACACTTATACTAAGGATTAATGACACTTAAATGTATCTTTTTGGATTTTTTTGGCATGTTCCCCATAATTCGTAAGATGTGAATAGTACAAAGAGTACGATGGAAATGTGTCCAGAGGTTTGTCACACTGTAAAGAGCAATGCCATTTAACAATAGAAGCCCTAAACCAGAATTGAGATGACATTTTGAACACCTAGCACCAGATACCACTGGAGTAAAGAGCACTGTAATTGTGTGAAGAATAATAACCAATGCACTCTACTAGCTTGGTCTTAACTAAAGACCTCGCCACCTTAAAGTGCCATTTTTTTTTTTACTTTGTTATCATTATTGAAAAATCTGTCTGCTGTGAGATGGCAGTCATCAAATCAAGCGTCAATGCACATGACGGCTTCTTTGTAGACTTCTCCATACACATCGCAAAAGTCCATCCCATTTAAAATACTCTAGTTTTAAAAATATGTATATTCTTTCTCAAATATGTTTCATCTGTTTGAACTATTCATACAGTCAGCCTCAGGTGAGAGCCCAGGCAGAACCCTTTCTTTACACAACAATTCTCTAGCATATAGCTAATACAATGGCCATAATGGCAACCAAATGCCATTTGTACTCTGCATGAGCCCCTGAAACAGAACCCCACTGAGATCTGTACAATTCTACTTTTAATGATTTTTGAAATGTTGCCGCGTGAATTGCTGTCAAATAAAAAAACCATCATCAAGTGATCAGGTGAAATTATAGTAAGCTATTTTAAAGGTTTTTTGAACTTTCTGTTAAGCTTAAGTATTCCTACTTTTTTATAGTTCACTCCAGGGGAACTTTTATTTCTTGGGTGTTTCACAGTATAGCGTAGGCTGTCATTAATGTGCATTATGGTTCCGTGTGACTGATGTTGTTCTTCTGATTCACGTCGCCTATTATTTTAATAGACTTGGTATTTAGGATAATTTTTAGATAAAAGTTTGACTCTTAAAATGAGGACTTTTCTATTCTGCGGAAAGTTTAGAGGTCTGTACTGATGCTGGTGGGTTTAGATACTGCAGAAGATTATAGAATGCCTACAAAGTGTGCTTCGTAAACTGAAGACATCAGTCTTAGAACTGTGCTAGCAGTGGCAGTGGTGGAACTACAATGACCCTTGGCATCACCTTTCCTCTCTTTTCTCCCAGGGAGAGAACTTTCACCATGAACACGAGACATTGGACAAGGGTGATGCATAGATTTGGGAAAGTGATTGGCCGCTTAGCTTAGTTAGACATTGCTAGGTTGCACCTGAAGGTAGTGGCTGTGGGGTGGTCGTTCGGTAGCTGGGGCGGATCACCAGCAATGAGTTGTCCTCAGGAGCAGTTGCAAGACTGTGGTAACATTAGTGAGGCATAAGAGATAAGGCAGTTAGAGGACCTTGGAGGGAATGTAGGCTTGTTTGGTGGCAATGGAATGGCTTTATACATCTGAGTATGACTCTTTCTGAAGCATTTATTAGGGTTCCATGAATCACTTATATAGGGGTACTGAGCAAAATATGTGGTACAAAAACAGAAAAAGAATGGACTTAAAATTGTGACTGTAAGAAAGTGGATTACTATTTGGGGTGGGTGGTCACCCACCTCAAGGAATGCTAACACCATCTCATCACTGTGAACCGCAAAAGTCATTAAATTAATGTCGCAGAACAGACAGGCTTAACTTAGGCAATATGTAAAGTATTTATGCAGTTCCAGAACACTAATAACGTCAAAATACCAAACAATTAAAACATAAACTAAATTTGAAAAATAGAGTACATTTTAATCATCCAAATGACACCAAAATGACAAAACTCTAATAAGGGGAACCAAAGATATGAGCCTTCCAAGCTTGTAGTGAAAATAGTGGCAAAAATTGCTATGCGACAATAATAGTCTATGGTCTAGGACCTAGGCGCACTTTGAGACTGACGGAGATGAATCCCGAGGTCAGATAAACCAAGCCAGTTGGCCCACACAAGGATTGCAACATTGACTAAGGGCCTAATTATGAGTCCGGTGGTCCAAGGACCGCCAGACTCGTGGAGTCTTGGTGGTGTCAGTCCAATCACCGCTGCACCGGTGGTCCGACAGCCCATTGCAAGTTGGGTAGGTGGACCGCCATGGCACAGCCACAGCCATTCCCATGTGATGGCACAGTGGTCAGGGGCTAAGTAATATGCTGCTGGTGCTGCTGCGGTTCAAGTTTCAGAAAAGGGGGTGGTGATTAACAGAGTGTCTGAATTAAGCAGACCACTCTTACCCAGTCCAAAGATCAGGGCTTGATCCATCACCGTTATTCATCTCACTGCACCATCCCAGATCAGAACCTGGCTATATGCAAATCAGTCTGTCCCTGGCCCAGTGCATCATGGGAACAGGGCAGACTAAACTACCTAGCCAATTCTTCACCAGAAAGGAGACAAGCTTCCGGGGACCGGTTTCTGGCATTTCAGCCGTCTTCGGCCCGGCTTGCTTTAATCCTGATGGTGCAGTGAGAAAGGGACTCATGTCTGAGTATACCCTGCCACACCTATAGTGGCCAAAAACGATTCAGAAAAGGGGGTGGTGATGAACAGAGTGTCTGAATTAAGCAGACCACTCTTACCCAGTCCAAAGATCAGGGCTTGATCCATCACCGTTATTTATCTCACTGCACCATCCCAGCTCAGAACCTGGCTATATGCAAATCAGTCTGTCCCTGGCCCAGTGCATCATGGGAATAGGGCAGACTAAACTACCAAGCCAATTCTTCACCAGAAAGGAGACAAGCTACCGGGGACCGGTTTCTGGCATTTCAGCCGTCTTCGGCCCGGCTTGCTTGAATCCTGATGGTGCAGTGAGAAAGGGACTCATGACTGAGTATACCCTGCCACACCTATAGTGGCCAAAAACGATTCAGAAAAGGGGGTGGTGATGAACAGAGTGTCTGAATTAAGCAGACCACTCTTACCCAGTCCAAAGATCAGGGCTTGATCCATCACCGTTATTTATCTCACTGCACCATCCCAGCTCAGAACCTGGCTATATGCAAATCAGTCTGTCCCTGGCCCAGTGCATCAGGGGAACAGGGCAGACTAAACTACCAAGCCAATTCTTCACCAGCAAGGAGACAAGCTACCGGGGACCGGCTTCTGGCATTTCAGCTGTCTTCGGCCCGGCTTGCTTGAATCCTGATGGTGCAGTGAGAAAGGGACTCATGTCTGAGTATACCCTGCCACACCTATAGTGGCCAAAAACGATTCAGAAAAGGGGGTGGTGATGAACAGAGTGTCTGAATTAAGCAGACCACTCTTACCCAGTCCAAAGATCAGGGCTTGATCCATCACCGTTATTTATCTCACTGCACCATCCCAGCTCAGAACCTGGCTATATGCAAATCAGTCTGTCCCTGGCCCAGTGCATCATGGGAACAGGGCAGACTAAACTACCAAGCCAATTCTTCACCAGAAAGGAGACAAGCTACCGGGGACCGGTTTCTGGCATTTCAGCCGTCTTCGGCCCGGCTTGCTTGAATCCTGATGGTGCAGTGAGAAAGGGTTCAAGTTTCAGGCCCCCCAGAGGTGTTATGGAGGTCTTTCCTGCATGAAAAAGCTGGCTGTCGTGAAACAAAGGTAGCCCTCCAGGGCCCCCTTTTGCCCATGTGCATGGGGATGCATGCAGGGGGCTCAATATGTGCCCTCCTTTGTGCACGAATCCCAGTTCCTGCACAGCATGAATTTTACAGTCCAAACTATGCCGGAACTGATTTTGGCATTACCATTGTTGTGCCCATTTACAGAGGCACGTCTGTGGGACTGCCAAAAACAGTCCGCTCAACATGAGGAAACTCGTAATCTGGTGGACAGTGCAAACACCAGCTTGACGGTGCATCCGCTGGTGCGGCGGTCAGCTCCTGCACTGCCAAACTCGTAATCGGCCCCTTAGTGTGCAAAGTGTAAGACTGAAACTTTCAGCAGGGTAAAGCAGCAGGCTGTACCCTGGAAGGTCTCACCAGAGTGGGATAGGCATTGAGAGATGTCCCTCTGAAGCTTTGAAGCAGTTGATTTTGGCTGGAAAATCCCTGAGCAGAAAAAGTCAAATTACATACCCAACCCTGTCTTAGCATTAGTCAGCTACTTTCATCTCCATTACCCAATCAATATTTCTACCCTGGGACTTAGTCTTTGAAATTACACACACATTTATGCAGTGGGACAGTGGTACAAGCTGCATCTGGAGAGGGGTGCATGAGGTTCTAGCTGAGGGCCCACTGAAACAGATCTGCTGCTGTGGAGAAGCTCCACGAGGGATGAATCTATTTCTTCAGCACACAGTAGGCTGAAAGAGAGAATTCCCAAACTAATTCCAATGAGAAGCCCATTTTTCCTCAGCTCTTCTCTGTAGGCTCCCAAGCTTAATGGGAGCTCTTAGGACTTCAGAGCTTGGTTCAGCAAAGGCATTTCGAAGGTTCCAGTGCAGGTCCGATTGTGACTGGGCAACTAGTCATCTATAAAAAGTGGTTCTTTAGCTTGTTGTGTCCATATAGCCATACAGGAAGTCAGACTACTCACCCTTGAAGTCTACTTCTTTGTCTTGGGTACAGAAGGGAATGGTTACAGAGACACAGCTGGTTACGATCAACATGGTTCAGTCCTCTTCTGATTTTCCAAAGGTCTGGAAAGAGTTCTTATGAGTGGTATGCCTTGCAGTGCCACATTTATGGTTGGTACTAGATAGTGGGCAGGACTCACAATTGCCCTGAAGAGATGGAATTCGCTTACACCAGAAGACCTTCAAATCTCATCCACTGCTTCTTTAAAAAAGGAAGTGAAAAAAATACTAATGAACGAGTTTCCGACCTAAGGAGCCTTGGCTCTAGTGCTTATTTTCATGTCTGCTTTTCTGATGCCATGATCGTTTACTACATTGTTGTACACCTGGGAAGCCAGTGTTACCATGCTATACACACATTTTTAATGAATGTTCTTTTCCCTTTATTGTATCCTTACAATCCTAAAAGTGAAACGCTTTGATACCTGCTTAGGTCTGGTTCGCTCTTTATGAAATTTTATAATCAAAGAAATACAAACAATATCCCTGACCTATGGGCTAAATATTCCCTGGGGAACTGTATCCACTTTTACCGAAGTTCCTGTTGCCCAACAGCAAACAATCCCACAGTGCACCTTACTCTTAAAATCCAAGATGGGGAAACCCTTTTTCCCTGTGCAAAACATATGTGCTTTGTCCATAGGTTTGCCCAAAAACTGACCAGCCCCCTCTTTTGTAGTCACTCAAAACTGCTTCTGAGGGTAACTTCCTGCCCACTGAATTTGGGTCCAGGCTGCCTGTGAGAACAAAGGTTTGCCTTTCCCAGTTGCACCCTTACATTTACCTTTGAAAAAGAAGGCATTAACAAGTTAATGAAGATCTGGGACCACCCTAACTGGTCTTCCTGCATGGGGAAGAAAAACACCTCCCAACACTTAGGCAATTGTTTTCTGGGAACAGTTTCAACACCTTATTAAGGTCAAGCACTGACAGGCCATCCGTGAGTATGATAATGCTAATTAAACTACTGTAGAGTCAGGACACTAAAAGATAACTTTCTAAAAGTTACTCTTCTTAAGTATTTATTAGGAATCTGGCGTTACCATTACATTTGATTTTCAATAAATATTACAAATAGTGTTTGAATGATGTTTGTAGCTGTTTCCTGTCAAAGGTTAGGATTAAAGTTCATAGTCTGTACTTTGATATTCTCTAGAAGTCAGCTACAGTGCTAACAGTGAAAATAGCCACTGGAGGATAGCCACTGGAGGAACATGCCATCTTCAATTTTGCTCATGTTTCACTTTTAAATATCAGACACCCTACCTTGTGGACAATATGGTGTACTTGGGGGAGACATTAATATTTAGAATCAATGTATGTTGCATGTCAAAAAGGTTATTTTGAGAAGTTTGACAGCAGGTTTTATGTTGCTGCAATGAGGCTATAAATGGTAGACGTGAAGACGTGTTTTAGAGGCACACTCTGTGGATCTCACAATAGGAGCTACAGTCAACAGGTGACATTTAACTTCCCTGCCCTGGTTGGATATTCTGCATGCCTACTAGGGACTTGTGGGCAAGGAAAATATGTCCACCAGGGATAGGGTACATCAGGAATTTTAGCCTTGTTTAGCAGGGGTATAAATGTACAGAGTTCTAAGTCCAGCAAAAATAGAGTCCAGAAAAAGACAAGAAATCTGCAATGATCAAACAGAAAAGGAGGATTTGCTACAGCTACTATTTTACTAACTGCCTTTTATCAAAGGATAAAATTATAGATAAAACAAAACTAAAAAGCACAGTAGTAAAACATTTTAAAAAACAGTGATATCTCCAAATAACTGCTGTCACATTCTTTGTGTGTTTTAAATGGTAAGAGAACAGTCAGTATCATGTCAGTAAAAAAAGCAGATACTGTTAAGTGAAATGGCTACTTCAAGTTTCAGAATTTGGAAATTCCACTGGCCCTTTGTTCTCCCATGATTTATCGACTCAATGAAATTGGTTTTGGTGCTGAAATGCTTATGAACTCTTTTGATCTGAACACATTTTTCTCTTCAGAAATGCTTACAGACCCTTGTTTCTTGTAGGGCACACTGGCAAAGTGTTGACAATGTGTGAGGAAATCCAGTGCATCTGTTCAACTGGAGGGTAGAGATGGGAAGATGAGCTCCTTGGCTACAGAGTTCTCCTGTGCCAAACTGGAATTTAGGACTTACATCAAATGCCTGAGTGGTCTACTATGCTTGTACGGTCCCTTTAAAAGGCACTAAGTATGGGGAGGCACAAAGTACCATGCCCCTCCCCAAAAAAGTCCAAGTGGGGGGTATGAACCCACTGTGAACGAAAAAATATGCTATTATAGTGGGCCAGAGAGGAAATAAATTCAAACACTGCAGCATGGAGCATGCAAGCAGAGTATGTGTATTTTGTTCAGTCTGATGGGCTGCTCCTTATTGTATCTAAAGTTAAAGAGTATCTGTTACAGAGATATGTGAAAAAAGTATGGCAAAATCTGAAGGGACCTCTTTTAACCATCCAATGCAGGTCTGCCAGTTGTAATCTGTGTTTTTGTTTTGTGCAATTTTCATGATGGCCTGAAAATCAGGGTAATCTTAATGAGCAATTATAGAAAAATTTAAGTTTTCCCTTTTTATCTTACTGCAATTGACGAGTCTACAACACCTGCTTTCCCAACACTATACTTGAAGACAGTATATAGACCTCAGATGGATGAAGGGCTAAGCGTCTGGCAACAACCGCAATTTAAATCTGGAGCCTACAATGTCTGGCGTTATTTATATATCAGCCAACATCTATATGTCTTATGGCTCTCATAAAAATTGCATCAGAAAAGTGAGAGTGCAACCTAGCTGTAAATATTATAGATCGTGTCTCAGAATTATTAAATTGCACACCCAAAGTAAATGCAGGCATAATCGCATTAGCATCTAAAAAGAATGTTTTTTGCAGTGTGTGCTATACAAATCATCATGTCTATTTTCCTAATTTCACTTGAACCAATCAACTAAGCTACCTTATTCCTATCAGTAAAAACGTACATATTTTCTTAGTCCCCTAACCAACCAAAGGCATTTTGAAGGTTCCAGTGTAGATTGTGACTGGGCAACTAGTCATCTATAAAAAGTGGTTCTTCAGCTTGTTGTGTCCATATAGCCATACAGGAAGTCAGACTACTCACCCTTGAAGTCTACTTCTTTGTTTTTAATGTTAGAAAGGTTGGTATTCTCATCCTATTGACTAATGTGTGTGTATGTGGAGAGTGAGCAATAGAATTTTCCAGTTACAGTTTACAGCCTGTTTCCATCTGCGGTGTTCACATTAGTCTTGGGCTAACGTGACTAGGGCTATCATATTGTTCCTCCATATTACAAAAGTAGCTAATTTCCAGTCCTGGGATATTATTCACCAGAAATAGGGCATTTTGACACTTCTATTCTTGTTTAGTTTGGAATTTGGACATTTACATTTGCAAATAATGATGTTTAAAGGAAAGTTGTAATGTATGTTATGTCATGTAATGTTATGTTATGTTATGTTATTTTAGGGCCAGTTAGTTTACCGCAATTACTCACTCACAAAGGAGTATCTTGGTGCTTAGCAAATTAAAGACAGCGCAGCAAGTAAAAATAGCCAGGTTTTAAATTTTATTTTAAACACTTTAAAGTCAGAACAGGATCCAACATGAAGTGGAAGCTTGTTTCAATGATATGGGGCAAGTTAAGAAAAGCATTGGCTACTGTATCGAGAGGTACCAATATGGCAGGGGCGCAATAGCAGTTGATCTTTGGATCTCAGATTTTTGCTAGGGTTGTAATGTGAGTTCTTCCATAGGTAAACCGGACCCTTACTGGACGAAGATTTGTAATTGAGACAGAGGATTTTAAACAAGGATCTTATCCTGACTGGAAGCTAGTGAAAAGCAATGAGCGAAGGAACAGGTATAGAGACAGAGGAAAGCTTACTGGCAAGGTGGGAAGCTGTTTTCTGAAAGACCTGGAGTTTAGAGAGGAACGACTCATTGGCCGCTAACAGGAAGGCATACTCGTAGTCAAGACGACTAATTATCAAAACTTGAGTTAGAGTTCTCCTGTACCTTAATGGGAGCTACTGAAATACTTTCCTGAGCATGCTCATGGTGACGAAACAGGCACCGCAGATAAACATCTCCTGATCTCTCACGGACAGGTTCTCGTCAAAAACACCCAGGTTTTTAGACATCTTCATAGGAAAAGGCACTATTCCTAACTCATTGGGTCTCCAACAGCAAAACTTCTGTCTTGTCTCCATTTAGCTGTAGGCAGTTCTGAGTCATCTGAAAAGGGCATGCGCTTGTGGCAAAGATTCATGTGGTGACTCTAAAAGTGAAATGATTCTATTAATGTGTGATGGTGAATAATTTTTATTTTTATATAAGATATAGGTGCAGTACTAGGCTCTCTCTTTAGGATGTAAAGACGAGGGCTCAATGTGCTTTTAAAATACCCCTCACACACTAAGGCTCCCTTAGTGTCATGCTTCATCATGGGGGTCTTCCCGTCCCTCTACGGGGCGGGGCGTGCTGCAACCTACGAGCTACGTGGGAGCACTGATCGTTGTGACGAAAGGCTTATGTGTTGGTGCAGTGTAAGTGATATCAGTGAGGTGTAGGGGCCTAAATATGTGAGTGCAAGATTAAAAAGGGAGTTTAAAAATTCCCTGGATAGTTGAGAAAATATATGTTATTCACTTCTCTGGCTGGGAACATTAAGAAGAGGATAATCATGAATGAATTTAAAAGAGTTTCATAGATTCGGAATAGTGATTTCATAATTGTGAATCACAGGAAATGGCTATTCCTAATCTTCATACATCTGGCCGCTTGTTCTAACTCTTTTTCTAAAGCTCGAGTACTTTCCTCAGAATCACTTAATAAATATTTTTTTTGTCAAAGTCACTTTTGACAACACCACTGTCTGTTATATCACGTCTGATGGCTTCATACAGGTCAAAGTTCATGCCTTACAGCTCATACCCCAACTGGGGAAATTTGGAAACTAGCTCCTTGTTGCCTACATAGGTGTTTCATGACACACCATCATTTTATATGTACATTCACATATGGTTTTATTCAGAATTAACCAGCAATTTAAAGCTGGGTATTCCTTCGCTTGAAGCCCAACTGAGGGCATGTGCACAGAAAATATGTGAACATAGAATGAAAATGACTGCATGTGATAAAACTAAGCAGATGCCTAAATCACCCTTCACTAAAATGCATTGTTTTATTGACGGTTTTTCCATTAACTAAAACCAAATCATTTGATTTTTTTAATATTCAGGTTCAGGGCCATATTAAAGCAGCAACTTTCCGTAAGAAATAGACTATATTTAAGGCTGGCACCAGCAGCCATCAAGGTAAAATTATCATGACAGTAATTATTCTAAAAAATGTTCGCTTTAAAATCCCAAATAAATACAAGCAGGACTAAGTCGCAAGGTTTTTCCATTTCTGTACTTCTGGCAAACGTTTTCCAGATCAGTATTTTGGAGGGTTTTGCTGTCATTAAGCCTTGCCCTCCAAATTGGAGTTTACATGCACTGCGCTTTTACAATACACAGCAACAAATCTCTTAAATGAAGGGATATTTGCAGGAACGCTGCAGTATAGAGGCCCCGGATGCCAGCAGTAGCGAGGAGATGATGATAAGGAAATGATTACATTATGGCTGTGCCTTTCAGCAATTTACCAGGGATTTGTAGGGAAAACATGAAATATTCATTGCATGCGGCTGTCCCAGAGAAGGTGAATGCTTTGAGAACTTCAGTTCCAAGTGTAAGAGCCCTGTGGAAATATGTGTCATGACTTTATTTACAGGGCTGTGCTTGACCTTTCGAGTATTGACACAGATATTTTTTAATAAACATGGCATCCACCCTAAAGGGTGCAGTTGTTTCATTTTTAATTGTAAAAAACCCTAATACACAAAAAACACAATTCAGAGCAGTTGTGAAAAAAAAACCACAATTCAGAAAACAAATCTAAAAGCCCTCTTCCTTTCACATTGCTCTCTGCCTATAGAATGACTATTAGCATCCACTTCAAGAACCTGTACTCAGCCGAGGTCCGTGCAGGTAACAGGGGTGGGGCGGTGGAGAGGGGTAATAATTAATTTTCCCTCTGCTTCGTCCCTCGAAATCCCCACTTATCCGGCCACACCGCCCCTCTGTAGTTACCTGTACAGACTGCGGCTGCCTGTACTATAGAATACGAGCTCGGAGGTTCAAGCACCACACAAACCTCACCATTTGTGATAATTACATAGAAGTTCAGTCCTCTACAACACCTCTGGTTCCTTTACTCTCCTTGTACTACTCACCTTTGTAATTTGTTTCTTATCTTGATTTGTCTTCAGCCATATCCTGTGTATCTGAGCAGAATTCTTCTAAAAAGTCTAAATAGTCCACTGTCCCCTCTGTGCCCTACTTCTGAAATTCCGTAATATTGGTTACTATATAAACGCATATTTCAAAATGGGTCTTTGAATCAAGAATGAGCAGACTTCCTCAACAAATCTGAAACAGAAGTCATGCTTCTTAGCTCGTCACACCTGGCATCCTTTTTATTTGACTAGACACCCTCCTTTGCTTTGCCCTCTAAACCCTCTGGGTTCAGTTTGAGAACAATCTCTCCTTCGCCCCATGTAAATGTCATTCACATAGGTGCATTGCCCCATCCACGACTTCTCATTCTGACCCTTCTCTTCTTTCTTAAGCTATCCCATAAACATCCCCTGCTTCTTGCAATTGTCATCTCTTGACTATTGTCAAAAGTAAAGAGTGCTCAAAGTCTTGTAATCACCTTTGGTCAGAGGTTCGAATCCCGGTAGGTCCACTCAGCCTTTCATCCATCTGAGATCAATAAAATGAGTACCTTTGAGTTGGGTAACAATAAATGTCTGTTATTCAGCGCCAAGATACCCTGTTAGTGGTGAACGTGTGCTTTACAAATACACATGTTATGTTTGATATGATTTTGTTCCACAATTGATCAATGAGATTTCAATGGTCTACATGCCTCAAAGTTGTTGATGTTAATCCAAGTTATAAAGATTTAGCAGATGACTCCACAGAGAGGTTTCTAACACTGGAACTCTCTGTCTTGAAACATCACACTTGAATGTGACACCAAAAAATCACCAAAAGTCTTCAACATTCAACTTTTGAGGCACTCATATTGTCCAGCTTGGGCGCAGATTTCTTATTCACTGAAAGATTGCCTCTGTTCACTGCTTATCCCTTTACAAAGGATTAGAACTTTAATTGATTGTCAAGCCAGGTCACAAATCTCCACACGCTTAATCAAATAAATGCAAACATATAATTAAACACACACACGCACAAACATGCACCCACCGCATCCACCCACCCCTTGTAAAATTATTATGTTGCCATCAAGGGGTTCTGTTGACATCTTAACTGGAGCTCCGAGGTTATGGTATTTGTTTTTTCTCATTTCAGTCTATCGTTAACATCTTTACATATATGTTTATCCATATTTTTTTTGTTTGTGAAAAAACAAAGCTTAAGCTACTATATTTCTGCCTTTAAATACTCAATAAAGTATACTGATAGACTAATGCCTGATGTGTATTTAATGCAGTAAGTACTTACATGATATATAATTGCACATGAAAATAGGAGTTTTGTAGTGCATACACATTTGCAAACCTGCACCTCTTTAAGATCCATCTACAAATTATACGTCTTTTTTCAATTACCCAACATTACAATCTTTCTATTGAAAGACAGCTTTACAATTCAATTAAAAAAAGGCAATTGCATCTTTCATAAATACAGACAGGTATCCTTAAAATAGCTGGAGGCCTTAGGTTAGAGTTCTTCAAACTCTTGACGCTGAGAGCCCCTTGTCAAATATTTTTAGGAGTAAGGGCCCCAGTCCTGACAAAAATTGGTAGAAACTGGTACCTCTCATCATTGACAACTATCTGACATTGTGCAGGAAGGGGTACCTTCCTTCACAAATTAATCCTGTGAGGTGTTGTTCTCTTTCTATGTGAGTTGCAGAATGCAGCACACATGGAAAGAGGAAAAATGAGGAGAAGTTAAAATATTTATCCAGGTTACGCCTCCACTGAGGAGGCATAAGGTTTTTGTGCTGCCACAGGTTTATGAGATTTTTGTAAATCTGGGTCACCATCAAAATCCATGGGTGTTATGTGGGAACACCCAAGTAATGCCCATTTAACAGCTCCTTGGCGCAGAGTAGGGCAACACAGTGCCTTGTGCTGCTTTATCTTACTCCATATCTATGAGGCCATGCAAAGCCATGCAGGTTGACTTTGCATCGCCTCAGAGGCAGCCGCGGCCCGGCGAGGGAGTTCTGTGGGGCAGAAAGGTGGGGCGGGGGAGGGGCAGGGTGGGGGGTGCTAAACGCCAGAATATGGATAATGTGAGATAAGTAAACAATTTAATAAATAAAATGAATTTCGTAGTGCGCCCTGCATCTCAAAATGCGATGCAGGGTGCGCTACGAAATTCGTTTTATTTATTAAATTGTTTACTTACCTCACATTATCCATATTCCGGTGTTTAACACCCCCGCCCCGTCTTTCTGCCCCACGGAACTCCCTCCACGGGCTGTGGCTGCTCACAGGTATGGTTGAGATGCTTGCGCAGCAGGAGCATCAAAAAAAGTGATGCTCTGACAGTGCAAACCTGCCATAAATAAGCCTCAAAATATTCTGTAAGATTTTAAGGGGTTTCACCATCAGGTAGGTACATATAAAATAGGAAGCTTAAATGAAAAATAAATAAGGCTGTTACTCAGTGGGAAATGCACTGTAGTACATTATGAAACCTCTGTTTGTTAATACACTGCATAGGTCTGTGAGTAACCAGAGAGCTACAGAATTAAATCTTGGTTGGTGCAGTGGAGAATAGTGACTTGTGTATTTTTAGTGCTACAAGATCACAACCTTTGACAGAAAGCACTGTGACTATGTCAGTCAATATTTCATACTTTCATTACATACAGTGTAAAATAGACTGCTTCTAATGATGTCCCAATAGTTTTACTATAAAATGGTGCTTCCAAAATGTAGATTTTAATAATAATGGAGTTCTGGACTTTTTGGTTCCGTCCAGAGGTGTCAGGGATAACACCCGAAGACCCCGGAGTTCTACCTGTCTCGGTGCACAAATAAACAGAAACACGGGCTTCTCGATGGTGGTGTCAAAGACCAAAGGTTTATTACTGCAGGGACACAGAAGTCACAGAAACTACACACGGGCAGTATCTAGGAGCCTGTTCGATTTGTACAAAGTGGGTTGCTCCTTATATACTAAATTTTAGGCTTGAGGCAAATTCTTTACATGCTAGTACATTTCTAAACCTTTGTGTCCTAAACAATAAATATTTGGCGTTTGCACAGGAATCGTCAACAATATCTGATGTCAAAACATTACGAACGAGGGGTTCCCACTGTTCCATCATAATCCCATGTCAACTTTTCATTCAAGAGCCGGACCGCCTCATCGTAAATTTCGTTACCTCCCCCAATAAAGGCCCAGAAGGAAAGGAGCAGAGCCAGGTGCAGAAGATAGAAAAGCAGGATAAGAAATGTTTGTGGGTCGTAAATGGGCAAGGCTACCAGCTTCGGCCGCCTAATCATGATCAGGCCAACGAACACGAGAACCAGTATAGCAGGACTGGCCTTAGGCAGAGGAGGCAGCTTCTGTCGAGTCATGCGGCCATGGCGTGTTCTGTCCTAAGGTGCACGTGTCACTAGCAAGGTGAATCTCCGGCTAAAGCTTACGTGTCCTTAAGTGAAAGAGGTCACTGCGTGTCCATTGACTATGTGAGGGCAAGAAAGACAAAATGGCTGCCGTAATCTAAGATGGATGCCATGGGTAGATCAGAAATGTGTTCATAACAGGAGTGCTCTTGCTCGTAGCATAGCGAAAACACCAGGATATGCTAAATGGATCATTTGCGGTTCACTGATACCAAAATTATGTATTTACGACAATGTTGAAAACACGGGTTCAAATCGTCACAGAACCTCAGACCTCCTTTTGCCCTTACATAGGCAATTACTCAGTCTATGTCCGAGTCTATCTCTATGCTCATCAGGTCAGTGACATGTTGTTGCATCATCATCCTTTCTCGCACCTTTTCTCCAAACGCAGGTGGTTTTCTGAAACAGGTTGCAGCACAGAGACTACACAAAGCGGGACCACATTGGATAATAAGGCAGCACGAGAACAGGAATACTAGGATGATACCAATGACCATCAGAACCTTCCATCCCCACGCTGATAGCAGAGTCCAAAACCACTCCATTAAAGACCAGTTTCCCTTGTCTACGTGAATAGAGTCGGAAATCTTATGTAGCTTCGAGATCGCTTCATAGACAGTCGGAGCATTATTGGGAATAAAAACACAGCAGCTCGATTGGATCATTCTGCATACCCCACCTCGATCTGCAAGTATTACGTCTAGAACCATACGGTTCTGCAACGTCATGAGACGATCCGCCTGAAGCTCAGCTGTTAAGTTACTAAGGGCACCAGCAGTTGCTGTAATAGTAGATTCAACTACCCGTGTTAGTTGACGTAGATTTCTACTATTGGCCATAGGCCCCCAGAACGGAAGGAAACCTTTGAAGAAGTCTCCAGCTTCCTGACCAGCGGTGTCTTCCTTGCTAAAAACACCTCTTGCTACTCTGGTCTTGTGATAATCTGAAGAAGCAGTGTATGTTGGAGGCAACAGTCGAGCAATATAGCATGAACCTGAAAAGTCAGTAGGCAACCACGTATACGCTCTATCCTGACAGATGAAGTAGGTACCCCTAGCAGTAAGAAAGGCAGGGGAAGAGTTAGACGGAAACACGTAAGTCTCAACGCACTCACTCCTCCCTAGCTGAGCTCTCGGATTTCTCCCATTTCCTTGCAAACAGACTTGACCTCGGTGAGGCACGACCCAGACTGGAGTGGAGCTCTTACGCTTGCTTTCTCCCAAACTAATGCAATACTCTGTAGAATTCCAACTCAAATATACCCGTAATTCATCTCTAGGGTAAGATGGAGTATTATTGACGTCTTTAATCATGTCAATAATTCCCTGGACTAAAGCTTTGTTGGCAGAGTTGTATTTAGTGGAACGTGGTGGACGCGGATGATAGGTCTCAAGGGCATAGGCAAAAATGGTCTGAAAGGCCTGAAATGATCCATTATAGCTAAAAGGCAAGACTAGATAGGGAATGCCTTTATCCATAGTGTGGGGTATCAGGCCACACACCCAGCAGTCTGTAGTGTTAACTACCAGTTGGTGTTGATGCAAGAGCTGTACAAAAGTGTTATTAATGAATTCTGAGCGTCGAGCTTGTTCGTGTTCAGGAAACGAGTGAAAAGAATGCATAGAAGCAACAGTAGAAGAAACAGGATCAAGGGGAGGTACTGTAGTTGTTACCGGTGTAAAAATTAAATGCATACCAAAGACGATTCCACCCACCAACGTTATTAAAACAATCAAAAACGTAACTGCACATTGCATCAGGAAGCATTTGCTGTGAAGAATTTTGTAAATTCTATTTCTGCGAACATAAATTACATTCTCTCGTTGCAGCTCAGGAAGCTCCATCTTCTACAATCCGCTCGCGACAACTAATGATGTGTACGTAGATGAAAATGCCTCTATCAGCCCTGGGAGTTCCCAGAACTAACAGAAAGATCGACCTTGTGTCTGACCCCCGCAGATTCAACTAGGCACACAGCTACGACCCTACGGCTACCCAGACGGCAAGGCAATTTAAAACAACAAAACAATACAAAGTATTAGCAAACTTCCTGGCTGGAGGCAATGTATCAAAATTCGAATGTGTAAAATAGGCAGTTTCCTGCTTTATTTGTCCATATTGCGAGATCGTAAATTGTATCTCGATTTTGCAGGAGCTGTTTGATCTGGAAACAGTGTATCTTCAGCAGGGGTTGCAATGTTCAAGTTCGCAGATGGCAAATGTTCTTTTGATGCAGAGGACAAATGTTCAGAGTTCAAAGGAGCAGTTTCAGAAGGGGAGTCAAAGTTCGATGAATCAGTGATTAGTTCTGCATCGCTGAAAGGGATGAACCTGGGGACTTGTTCAGTTTCAGAGGCACCGATTCCTTTCTTCACCCAGTTGTCATAAGGAAGCGGCAGAGGTACACGCTTGACATGCGTTGTATGGATCCAGTTTTTTCGGCCAGCCACACGAATAGCAGTTCTCGTCGCCAACAACACCTGGAATGGTCCGACGAATCTGGGTTGGAGGTTTCTTGTCCGTCCAAAATTTCGGATGACCACTTGGTCACCTGGTTTCAGCTGATTACCTGGACTCTCCAGTGGCTTTGGCAATGCATCGAAAACCTGTTGGTGAATAAGACTCAATTTAGCAGTCAAGTCGAAAAGGTAATCAATTAACATTGGGTATTCCAGCTGTTTAAATTCCTTTGGTCTAGGTACCCCCCAAACATTTGCAGGACGGCCAAAAACTATTTCATACGGACTAAGCCCTACTCTAGAATGCACAGTCGCTCTTGTGGATAACAGAGCCAAAGGTAGTGCATCTGGCCAGGGCAAACCCATGGATGCTTGTATCTTAGCAAGTTTCAGTTTGAGGGTGCCATTGTAACCCTCAACTAAACCAGCAGACTGGGGATGATTCGCACTGTGGAATTTCTGTTTTAACCCTAAGCCGGCACACACACTCTGCATAACTTTCCCTACGAATTCACTTCCATTATCTGACCATACAATCCGTGGCATTCCAAATCTGGGGAAGTATTCTTTGAGAAGGATTTTGGCAGTGGACAAGGCAGTATTGTCCTTTAGTGGATATGCTTCAATCCATCTAGAGAAAGCACAGACTACCACTAGGACGTACTTTAGATTGTTGCAACGATCCATGTGAATGAAGTCTAACTGAATCACTTCAAAGGGGCAAGAAGGAGGAGCGAAATGACCAGCGGGTGTGGGGATTCCCTTGCCAGGATTATGCATCAGGCATACCATGCAATTTCTCACCACTCTCTCGCAACACTTACTAATCCCATCATTCTTCCAGACTGGAGCCAACATCTTACAAATCCCTTTAGAACTGATATGCGCTGCTCCATGCGCCATCGTTACTACTGCAAGCACATACGCATCAGGCAACATCCAACGCTGTTGTTCCGACAAATCAATCCAACACCCACTCGAGTCCAATTTACCCGTATTCTCTTTCCATGCAAGCTTTTCCTCCTCAGTCGCCTCTTTCTGAATTTCTTTCACGCTTTCCACTGTGTCCTCACACATTCCAGACTCAGAAATCCATCTTGCAGACGTTGCAACATACATTCTACTCATCATATTCCTAGCTGTCTGTTTAGCGGTCTCATCAGCAAAAGCATTTCCACGACCAACATCATCCGTGATTGCTTTATGAGCACTGCACTTCACAATCGCAACTTCAGTCGGCAAGGTTAAAGATTCCAACAAGTCGTTAACTAGCTGACCATGTTGAATCTTAGTCCCATGGGACGTAATGAAACCTCATTCTTTCCACAAACGGCCAAAACTATGGGCCACGCCGAACGCGTACTGACTATCTGTGAACACATTCACTCTCTTTCCCTTAGCTAAAACACACGCTCTCGTTAACGCGATCAATTCTGCAGCTTGGGCAGAATTCTGACTCACTCTCGCAGTCTCCACAATCGTACTCAAAGTCGTTACTGCGTAAGCAGCAGTCACATCACCATTCTCCAATTTAAAGCAAGACCCATCAACATACAACGTGCCATCTGGATCTGACAACGGAGTGTCTTTAAGGTCAATTCGTCCTTTTGTCTCTTCCTCGGTTCTGAAACAACAGTCATGTGGTTCCGAATCACTCGACTCCTGATTAGTCGGCAACAATGTTGCTGGATTCAATACATTGCATCTTTTGATCTGAATATGACTCGCTAGCAGTGTCAGCTAGTAGCCTGATAATCTAGCACTGGTAAGGTGCTGTGTCTTGGTTCGGTTCATGAGTGTATCCACAGCATGAGGAACCATAACCACTAGCATGTTGTTCATCACCAAACCAACAGATTGTCGAATGGAAGCCGGTCGCCCAAAGAGTATCAGGGAGAGAACGCAGCTCTGGTGGGAGTGCATCCATTGACAAGTACATCGGAGAGATGATTCTTTTACCCAATGTAAGTTGTACTCCTGACGGAGAACAGTACAATGTTGCATACAGGCGTTTTAACAAGTCTAAACCAAGCAGATTTTCATTACAACCGGTCGTCAAAATCAAGGGTGCTTTCAATTGACGGGGTCCAACAGAAACAGACAAAGGACCAGATACGGGGTTGTAAACAGGGGCGCCTGAAAAACCTACAGAAACATTTGTTAAGCCAGACAAAGGTGCGCCAGGGAGTTTCGCATGTATGATAGAACTTTTTGCTGCACCAGTATCCAACAGAAACGGTTCGACTACACCTGATGTTGCTACTGCGACCTAAGGCCCACTCTGATCTACTGGAACTGCTACTACTCCCTCTCTTTGTCCATGGCTGTCCTAGTACTCACTTTGCTGAAATTCCTCATTAGCTTCACAGTAGTCTTCAACATGATACTGTTGAGATCTATTTTGCTGGGCAGACTGTCCATTTCGCTGATCAAAATGATTAGAAGGGCGATCATTCGTTTGTGGAGGCATAGCACCTCGTCCTCGACCTCTAGAATTTTGCATAGAACCACCACGACCTCTCTGAGCTGCTGCAGCATTATTTTGCGCTAAGACTGGACACTGGACTGCTGCTGTAGCTCTCAAACAACTAGGCAACGCTCTAGCTACCGGATCTAATGTTGATGAAAAATACGCACAAGGGCGTTGTTTATCACCAAATCTCTGTGTCAGAACACTCAACGCGCAACCTTCTCTCTCATGAACATAGAGCGTGAATGGCTTACTGTAGTCAGGTGTACCCAACACAGGAGCTGAACACAATGCATTTCGTAACTCAGAAAAACTCTCCTGACATTCGGCAGACCATGGCATCGGACTCGGAACACCTTTCCCAGTCAAAGCTACCAATGGTTTTGCCAAAAGAGAAAAATTTGGAATCCACTGCCTACAGTATGAGGTAATACCTAAAAAGGCACATACTTCTCTCTGTGTGCTAGGAACATTCATCTGCGTAATTGCTTTTATTCTCTCTGGGGTCAACTTTCTTCCCTCCTTTGACAAGAGATGACCTAGGTAGGTCACTTCTTGGCAACAGTATTGCATTTTCGAAGGTGACACCTTGTGATTCAGACTAGACAAATGATGCAATAAAGAAATTGTAGCTGCTTTGCAAGTTTCCTTGTCATCGGCAGCCACTAGAAGATCATCTACATATTGCACTAAAGCAGAACCAGGAGGAAGTACAAAGGAATCTAACTGACTTTTTAATGCCTGGCTGTAAATGGATGGACTCTCACAATAGCCTTGTGGAGCACGTTTAAACCTGAAGCTTCGACCTCCTAGAGAGAAGCCGAAAATATCTCTGCTTTCTTCGGCTATCGGAATGCTGAAAAAGGCATTCTTCAAGTCGATAACTGAAAACCATGTGGCTGTAGCAGGAATCAACGTTAACAATGCAGTTATGTCTGGAACCACAGGAAACTGTGGAATCACAATTTTGTTAACCTCTCTACGATCAATTACAAACCTATAGACTGGAGGCTTTGAAGGATCAGTACGTTTCAGAATTGGCAATACAGGACTGTTACAGACATTTCCTCTAGTTTCTTCTACTACGCCTTTCTCGATCAAATCTTGCACAATCAATAAAAGCGCACGTTCACCTTCACTAGAGATCTTGTATTGTGGGATTCGTGGAAATTTGACATTCGCTTTCAGAGTGACTACATATGGTGGGATTTCTAAAAGACCTACATCGTTAGGACCAGTCGCCCAAAGAGTATCAGGGAGAGAACGCAGCTCTGGTGGGAGTGCATCCATTGACAAGTACATCGGAGAGATGATTCTTTTACCCAATGTAAGTTGTACTCCTGACGGAGAACAGTACAATGTTGCATACAGGCGTTTTAACAAGTCTAAACCAAGCAGATTTTCATTACAACCGGTCGTCAAAATCAAGGGTGCTTTCAATTGACGGGGTCCAACAGAAACAGACAAAGGACCAGATACGGGGTTGTAAACAGGGGCGCCTGAAAAACCTACAGAAACATTTGTTAAGCCAGACAAAGGTGCGCCAGGGAGTTTCGCATGTATGATAGAACTTTTTGCTGCACCAGTATCCAACAGAAACGGTTCGACTACACCTGATGTTGCTACTGCGACCTAAGGCCCACTCTGATCTACTGGAACTGCTACTACTCCCTCTCTTTGTCCATGGCTGTCCTAGTACTCACTTTGCTGAAATTCCTCATTAGCTTCACAGTAGTCTTCAACATGATACTGTTGAGATCTATTTTGCTGGGCAGACTGTCCATTTCGCTGATCAAAATGATTAGAAGGGCGATCATTCGTTTGTGGAGGCATAGCACCTCGTCCTCGACCTCTAGAATTTTGCATAGAACCACCACGACCTCTCTGAGCTGCTGCAGCATTATTTTGCGCTAAGACTGGACACTCATTTTTATAATGACCTTCCTTCTTGCAGTAAGCACACTGATTCCATTGATATTGCGGTCTCTGAGAACCATAATCTGTCCTTTGATATGACCCTTGCTGTGTATTAGTCTGATTCGTGCGAGGCGGATATGCTTGTTGCAAGAGAACTTTAGTTTTTAAATCTTTCGTTTTCTTATCTGACTTTTCCTTCTCCTCTTTATCCCTATTTTCATAGTACTGGGCAGTTGCAAGTATTTGTGCAGTCGTAGAGACAGCCCACGCACTCTCAGAATCTTTCAATTTATTACTAAGTTCTGGTAACAGATTGTGCACAAATTTATCAACAAATAGTCTCTGTCCTCCTTCCGTGCTCATATCCTGACCACTATGATCTACGAAAGTCTCTTCAAACCTTGTGAAAAAGTCGGAGACACTTTTGTCCTTCTTCTGCCTGCATGCGGACAACTTGTTCCAGTTTATGCGCAATGCTGGCATCAGAGTCTTCATTAAGTCGATTATTCTACCTGGTAAATCAGCAATTAGAGGTTCGGGTTTGGAACCACCTATTTGTTGACCATCCGCTGCAATTATAGCTGCCCAATCACCACCTAGAGCAACTGGATGGTTCTCTTTACGAATTTTAGCCCAAATCGGTTGCGGAACTACATTCCCAAATAACATGTCAATGTCTGCTAAATTCATCACACAAGCTTCAACTGTCTGCGCTAACTCTTTGTAATATCCCGCTGGATTCTTACGCGTATCAGGCAAGGCCTGTTTTACTGCTAACACTTCAGCTCGCTTCCATGGAATGTGTATCCACACTCTCTGGAATTGCGCCGGGGCGGCAGCAATACCATTCACTGCGTCAGCTTGAACAGCTTCGCGCCATATTGGAGGAACCTCCCTCATTGGATATTGGCGATTCTGCTTCGTACTACGTTTCTCTAACTCCCTCGGTGAACGAAGGGATGGATCATTCCTATAACTTAAAATCAGTTCCATCGCTTCCTTTATATTTTGACCAACTATCATACCTGCAGCAAATTCTTTCTGGACTTGAATTAATTTGTCTAAATTTGATTCAGAGTCATCCTCTTCCAATTGCTCACGTAAAAGGGAGCACATTTCATCAAACACATATCGCTGTGTTGGTTCATTCCATTGCATAAATGTATCTAATACATCTCTAGTACTATATCTTCCACTTTTTGAAATCCATCTAAGAGCTGTGGAATCTAATATTCCCCGTTCTTCAGTACTGGGAAGCTGACTACGTCTCTGCACAGAGTCAGAGGCAGGAGTCTTAATTAAAGATTTATAGAAGGGAGATAGAATATTAGAGACAGAATCAGTGATTCTCCGACGAACAGAAAGCGGAGTCATAATGCTAGCAGAAGCAGTAAATAGAGTAGCAGTTGGAACAGATAAAACAGGAACAGTAGGAGTAACAGGCAAAGTAGCTTGTGAAACAACAGGTGTAAGCGATGCAGGTATAGGTAAAGAAGCCGGCAACTCTGGAAGAGGGGGTGCCGAAGGAACATTAACATTGACCACAGGAGGTACAGGAGCTTGATTCAAGGGAGCAGGAGCAGGAATACCAGGTTGTCCAGCAACCGGTAATTGAACATTCGGTAAAGGTGGAGCCGTAGCACCCTGTGCATACGGTGGGGGTGACCGTAACAAGTAAGACAACAGAGGATCGTTTTCGGGGTCCTCTACTATCTTAGCTGTACTCGATGGCAAGGCAGGATAGCACTTGTCTATCGCTAAATTACGCTCTCTATTGGCCACCTCCATCGCCTTCTCAGATTCGTTGAGTTGCAGCTGCTTAGCAGACTGTTCTAAAGTCAACTCTTGCTCTTTCTGTTCTTTCTTCAACTTTTTAATTTCTCTCTGTTTAGATTCTTTTCGCCAATAACGGAAAAAATCAAACATTGCCGGCCGGGCTTTCTTCTTAAACAATTTCCTTTCCAAATTATCAAGAACTTTGGGTTCAAAACTACCATGCAGTGGCCAACTAAGGACACCGTCTTTCTCTGTATATCGAATCCACACCTCATTATAAGATATAGGACCCACTCCAAACTTACAATACAGATCATAAAGAGGAGTTCCAATCGGAGGAACCAGACATGAGTCCTCCAACCGGGAATCACTGTTGCAACCAAAACACGACAACATACAATTTTTCCGACTTACCATTTTATAATCCGGAACACAGAACAAACAAAAACACGAACAAAAGGTGCGCACTCGAACCAAGAACTTAGGCCTACCAAAGCGAACAAATGTATCGATACCCAAACTAAACCAAATGATTATCGTAACTAGAACAACCAGTGATAATCTTACGAAACCAAACCAAACCAAGAACTAAAAAGGATTATCAAAACAGGAGCAACCCTTACGAAGTAACCAACTAGCAACCACTTAATACTTAACTGAGGCACTGAAGACGTCACCAAGGAGAAACCCGTCACGTCTCGCCGTACTAAGGACTGCACCTCGGGTCCAAGACAGGGCGACGGTCAAGGCAACGGACCACTGCAGCCGTCCGAACGGGAACCCTCGTGGAAGAGAACGTCGGGCCACTTTTGCGATATGCCGGGATCGATGAAGTGGGGCGCCTCCCTCAGGAATCTTCACACGAAGCTTCTCGAACTCTTCAGGCTTTTGGACCGGTACCGAATGACGTCGCCCCACTTTGGGCGACAATTGGAGTTCTGGTCTTTTTGGTTCCGTCCAGAGGTGTCAGGGATAACACCCGAAGACCCCGGAGTTCTACCTGTCTCGGTGCACAAATAAACAGAAACACGGGCTTCTTGATGGTGGCGTCAAAGACCAAAGGTTTATTACTGCAGGGACACAGAAGTCACAGAAACTACACACGGGCAGTATCTAGGAGCCTGTTCGATTTGTACAAAGTGGGTTGCTCCTTATGTACTAAATTTTAGGCTTGAGGCAAATTCTTTACATGCTAGTACATTTCTAAACCTTTGTGTCCTAAACAATAAATATTTGGCGTTTGCACAGGAATCGTCAACAATATCTGATGTCAAAACATTACGAACGAGGGGTTCCCACTGTTCCATCATAATCCCATGTCAACTTTTCATTCAAGAGCCGGACCGCCTCATCGTAAATTTCGTTACCTCCCCCTAATAAAGGCCCAGAAGGAAAGGAGCAGAGCCAGGTGCAGAAGATAGAAAAGCAGGACAAGAAATGTTTGTGGGTCGTAAATGGGCAAGGCTACCAGCTTCGGCCGCCTAATCATGATCAGGCCAACGAACACGAGAACCAGTATAGCAGGACTGGCCTTAGGCAGAGGAGGCAGCTTCTGTCGAGTCATGCGGCCATGGCGTGTTCTGTCCTAAGGTGCACGTGTCACTAGCAAGGTGAATCTCCGGCTAAAGCTTACGTGTCCTTAAGTGAAAGAGGTCACTGCGTGTCCATTGATTATGTGAGGGCAAGAAAGACAAAATGGCTGCCGTAATCTAAGATGGATGCCATGGGTAGATCAGAAATGTGTTCATAACAGGAGTGCTCTTGCTCGTAGCATAGCGAAAACCCCAGGATATGCTAAATGGATCATTTGCGGTTCACTGATACCAAATTTATGTATTTACGACAATGTTGAAAACACGGGTTCAAATCGTCACGGAACCTCAATAACAGGGCACTTTGTTTACATAAATATCCTTTCAACACCTCCATAGGGGTACTAAGGGTTGTGTAAATACAATTACATTTTAAAGCATGCATTTCACAGCCCAGTTGTCAACTCTTTGCACTACCATTTAAAAAACCAAATCTTTCTCATCACAAAGCTTGGAGTGATTCCATCAACTAAATCCAGAACCGCTCCCAAGCACCCTTTAGACTTGCAGATTAACTAATAGCGCACATTTGCTTCTCCTCCTGATAGGGAGGCACCCTGGCACAAAGGCTTCTCACAGAACAGGGGACTCAATTAATGAAATATCAGCAGAAGCATTTTAATGATCGTCCAGGTGGGCCCCCCTTCCCAGGACCCCACGGCCCCATGGGGGTTTCACCTCACAGATTGAAGACCTCTGCCTTAGATATTTCTAATCCAAGTAGAGAGAATTGAATTCCTTGAGGACTTTTTTAGTCACTCATCCTATGAAGCTCCCTTACCTATACCATTATCATAAGGTGTAGTACGTTTAGGGTTAAAGAGCAGGCATAAAAATTTGTCACAACTGTGGTATTAGAAATGGGATTTCTGGTTGGCTAGGGCTTGCGCATAAGCCAGGCAAAAACCACCACTCTGGTCAGGGCAAGGGAGCTAAATGTTAAATGTTAAACGCTGAAGATAACCCCTGCTCACCCCTTGGTAGCTTGGCATGAGCAGTCAGGCTTATCCCAGAGGCAATGTGTAAGGTGTATGCGCCACACACACACAGCAGCAACACACTAGGCACAACACAAAATAAACTTTTCACAAGGTTATATAAAAGAAAACCTTTGTATAATCCATAAACACATTAGAATCATAATCACAAATGTACACTGTGCCACCTGGCACTAAGCAATACTTCACAGGGGATTATATACAGGACAGGGCCATTCAGGCCACGTCAAAACCATAAAAGCAGGTAAGTAGGGAAACAACCAGTGACTACTGGTAAAATACTATACTAAGGGGAAACATATTATGCATAAACACTTTAGGCATAAATCACAGTTAGAAGTGTACCATACTAATACTCCCTAGGTGCATACATCACCTCAGGAATAAATACATTATGCACCATCTAAGGGCCTTGCGCCCTACCAGTACCTCAGATGCACACAAGCCCACTGGCTTTCTCTGGGGCCCGTCGGGGCTATCCAAAATGCCCTCTGTCCAAACATCGGGGCTCAATAATCATTGGGCCTTCCACCGGCTGCCAATGCAGCAGAGAAATGTGTGTGATGCACAGGGGGGCAGGGGGTGCATTTCACCCCTTCCTCGTTATCAAAATAAACATGCCCCTGTCATTGCAGCTGCCTACACTCTCGTGGTGCAGCTGGGAAAATCAGTCTTGGCACCACAGTGCCTCTCAAGCCCCATTCCGGGACTCTAAAACAAAAATGCCCCCTTGCAGCTGCCCACACTCTTGAGGTGCAGCTGTGAAAGAAAAAGCACAGGCACCAACCGTGCCTTGTAAGCCCCCTTCACCGGGGCTCTTCCGGTGCCACTCACGGCACCAACAATGCTCAAACTTCAGCCCCGCTCACTGGGGCTTCTTGTGTGCAGGTTCCAGGCACCAACAGTGAGCCAGGCAGGCCCTCGCTCATGGGACCTCTCCTCTCGTCGCCAGGTCTCTTTACTGGTGCCGTCAATCCCCGGGGATCCAGCTCTCTCTTTATGAGACAGGGGAGGTAGAATTGGAGCCCGCAAAGCTCCAACTCATCTGGCAACATGCGGGGTCACACTGGCACATGAGGGCCCCTCCTTCCTCCAGGCATGATCTGCCGGACTTCCGCGTTGCTCTGTCTCGCCTCCGGCCAGCCAGCAGCTCCCTTTTCCTGGCCCTACTCACAGGACACGTTCATCAGGGACAGAGCTGGGCACAGGCAGGCCAGCAAGTATGGACCCCCATGAAGCAGCAGCTGGGTCCCATGGCGGTTCCTCCTGTCGCCCTGCAGTCCATTGCCCAGAACAGGCACCAGCAAGCACCCACAGCTCCCAGACATGGGGTCACAGGCCCAATATTTATACCACATGTGTCTTTGTTCAGCCCTGTCACATGGCTTGGAGAACCAGCCCCAACTTGTTCGGGGGGTAATGAAGCACTCTGTTTACAGTGCTTCCACCCTACTTTGTCAGTTTGGGCTCTGTCCTCAGACACACCACAGGGGGGCGGAGACAGCCTTGAAGAAGGCAGGCACAGACCTATTCATGGTCAGGGGCTACTCCTCCCACTACTCCAAATGCAGGTCTGCCCATTCAGCCTTGCTCTGACTCACCCAGCCCCTCTGGAGCTTCACACCTCACTAGCCCCTGTCACTCCAAAGCCAGTCATGCAATACACATCAGGCAGGCAAAGACACATAGCACACAGAAATGGCAACTTCTAAAAGTGGCATTTCTAAAATAGTGATCATAAATCTGCGCACACCATTACGCAGCATTTATTATCACTATTCCAAACATACAAAACTTGACTACGCTGCTCCTCTCATATCAGGAATTACCAATGAAACACTTATCAGGGAATCCCCAATGCATTCCTATGAAAGGGTAGCCTCACAGCAGTGAGAAACCAAAATGGCTGTTTGTCACTACCAGTACATGTCACACACTTAAGGTACATGTCCCACCTTTTACCTAATATGCACTCTGCCCAGAGTCCTAAAACCACCAACACACGGTCAGAAAAAAGACTAGGAGGAAGGCAAAAAGTTCAGGGATGACCCTGCACAAAGGGCCAAGTCCAGCAGGTGGCCATAGTCTAGAAAACAATATTATGGATGGCCGACCTGTAGTTTGTCTTCACACCTTTTATAGCATCCCAAAAAAGGCAAATATGGAGAGCTTCAATATTCTTCTCTTTCCAAAAGAAGGGGAAGCGTGGATATCTTTAGGGGTGAAAAGCATATGTTTGTATGTATGTATGTAAATGTATAGGTATTTATATAGCGCACTACTTACCCGGAGGGTCCCAAGGCGCTTCGACCGCTGCGAAACCCTTCCTGGCTTCCCTGAGAGATGGTCCCTTACTGGGTATCTCCAGGGTGAGACCAGGCATCCCCGGCGGTCTGGTGGGGCCGTTAGTGAAGATGAGGCAAGCTAATGCCCAGAGTTGCAGAGTGTGATCGCTGATCAGAGTGGGCACCGAGGCGAGAGAATTACCGAGTCCGCTGACCCTGGTCCGGAAACCTGCCGCGCCGGAAATCAAACCCTGGTCCCGGGCCGTCCTCTGCTCTCGGGTCTGCCGCCTCTAACCAGTGAGCCACACTACTTTGAGAAATACCCTTTACTTCCTGCCCAACTCTACATGTTTACTACTACCCCAGTGCTCAACTGCAAACTGTAAGGTGTGTGGGCTTCATTTTTGCGGCTGTGGGAGATTCCTCTTGTTTTTCTTTACCGGTCGTCATGTTCCAATAACAGTGTTGAATATATCCGGCTTTTCGAACCTGTTACTGTACTAACTAAACAAAAGTCTCTATTTGTTTCGGAGGATGAGCTGTGATGTTACTCAGCTATTTTCTTTTCCTCCTATTTTCCTTAATATGCTTAAATTCCTCTCATGAACCTTACCAAACTAGTTCATTCAATAGTTGTATTCACTAGTTTGCAAAAATACTCACATTTACACATTTCATGCTCTAAGTGCATCAATTTCCTCCGTATGTGGGAATGCATGTGAGAAGCATTCGCTCCAACATAAGAAAATATTAAGTAGAAACAAAAGCTATTTCGGGATAGACATGTCTGAAATATGCCAGACTTCCAGTTACCATAGACACCCAACATTTTACAAAGGCCATAAGCAAGGCATGAATCTAAATGAATGCATAACTATAATAACCCCAAAGGTTTCTGTGATTCATTTTTGATCTTTTTCTGCTCCTGTTGTTCTAATGAGATGAAGCTTGGAAGAAATGTTCTTGATTACCATCACCCACTTCATGATTGTCTGACTATGGCATTGTGTTTAGTAGACATCATGCCAGTAGGTTGATATGATGACTCTTCTATATGGGATGGTGCATGCCGGAGTGATAAAAATAAACTGGGTTCATGTTTGCCATTCTTTATGTAAATGTGTCCATGCTGCTGAGCTGCCAATGATGGTCACCCCAGTTATTTGAGAAAGAAACTTCAGAGGTCTGCGGTTAGTCAGCTGCTCACAACCTATTGTTTGATACAACTGCAACCCCTAATTCATTTGGGAAGAGAGCATCAAGGTTATTATGCTTTATCAGTTATTTGTGTTGTAATTCAGAGAGGCAATAACTTAGTGAACGTTCTTTAGTTTGCAGTCACATTTTGCAGCTCATGCATATGTACATCTAAACTAATCAGAAACAAATACAACAACATTTTACCTAGTCCAGTCTCCATTGCAATCGAAATGTACATCAAAATGAGAATCAATTATTTGACAATCACTTAAAATGCGAGTAATAAATACAAAATGTAAAAACAAGTTAATCAATCGCAAATAAATAAAATTCAAAGAAAAAATAAACTTTGAGAAAACACAACGCTTATTACAGACAGTCAATAGTCACCCTCCCTAGGGGTTTGGACCTGCACTGCTCTGGTATCTGATTTTACAACCCCAGAAATCCTACTATCGATGCCTTTAATTCATATGTGGAAACTTCCAAGCAATTGCAGTGCCTGGGGCACGCTTGGTACTGCTTGAATAACCAATCAAATGAGTTATCCACTGACCTAGTAAGGCTCGGACAGCTGCATATTTTAGTATTAAAATCCTCTGCATCCAGTGCACAAATGTGTTCATCAGTTGCTCTTTCTCTTTAGACCAGCTCCCCACAAACGCTCGCATATTATTAGCATAGTGTATTCTAAACGGAAAGCACTTTAACTATAATGTCAGCCAAGTAGAACTGCAAAACACAAACTAATTTTTCAAATAATACATTTTTAAAATTGGAATTAAATAACCTAGATTTCCTAATATGTTACAACACTGGCGCGAAAAACGCTTTCTGCCAACATCCTGAATAATTAAAGGCCAATCTGGATCTCTGAGTCTGCTGAAAACGCCATTCAATTTTAATTTTAAAAGAGGGCAAAGGTCAGGAGAGGCGACGGGTACACAGAGGCTGGCTACCCAAAGATTCACCAGGACTTTGCTGCCGCGGTAGCACCTAAAACCCAACTCTCAAAACGGAATGCACGGATGGCACGTGAGAACCTGAATTAGATCTGTCTTTGATTGGCAGAGCGGAATCCTGTGCCGTCAGCCCGCCGAGCTCGAGGACAGAAGGACGACAATCCAAGCACTGAAAATCTCAATGCAGCCCTCTGACGGTTTGCGTTCTGGTGAATTTATAGCACTTGGCACTGATGAAACACCCACATCCAAATGTAGCCAGGGTGTGCTTTAAACACAATAATTAATTTTGAATCGCTGACTTCTAGCAGCAGGCTAAGATACAATTTTGCTGTACATATGGTAAACAGAAATATTTTCTGGGGGTTTGATTTAATTCAATTCGTCATTTTCCTGCTGCTTTTCAGATTAATGTTCTCCTTATTTTTACCAATTCATACGTTGTTGGCGTCTTTATTTGGATTCTTGGAATTGATTACATATCTTAAATCATTATGGGTGAGCAGAAGTTAGCATTTGTTTTCATTTTGAACAGGTTGGAATTCTCATTGCAGAGCCACAACAAGGTTTTCTGATTCCCTGTACCCTAGTGAATTACACTGGGGTGCATAAAATGGGTCTGGCTTATCATGGTTCCCATGAGCCATTTTTTATTTAACCTTTGAACCCACAAACCCAATGGAAGAAGAAACACTTGAGCAATAAAGTCCATGTCCACAACTTCTTAGTCAGCAAGAAAGGCCACTTTATTAAGACAGGTTATAGACAAAACATCAAACCACTTCTTTATTTATTTATTTAATTATTAATTCAAATTTCTCTCAGCCTAACCGGTCATTCCTACCCACTGATAAACCCCCCACCAAGTTAAACCTAACCAAACCAGAAGCCCCTAACTCTTATGTATACCCCTTCCTTTCCTACAACTGTCTATTGAGGATGGACCAACCCGCTCCAGGCTGCCCACCCCCCACTAAAATCCGCCTACAAAGGAAAACAACCTGTCTTAAAGTGGCAAAAATAAAAAACAACTAACCAGCACGGAAAGCACGGGAAAAAACAAAAAGGCCTAAAGAAAAAAGGGGGAGGGTGGGTGGGACTGAAACGAACCTCTCCGCCCGCCTCCCTAGTGCGCAGTGAACCCTTGCCTCGCGCTGACCTTAATTGCCCCACCTGTCCCTCACTAATCAGGACCCCACCTGTCGTGACCATCTCCTAGCGCGAACCTACCCGGGGAGAGACCGGCTCGCGCACGGCTCTCCCCGGGTCCCCCCTCGCGCAATAAAGTCCATGTCCACAACTTCTTAGTCAGCAAGAAAGGCCACTTTATTAAGACAGGTTATAGACAAAACATCAAACCACTTCTTTATTTATTTATTTAATTATTAATTCAAATTGCTCTCAGCCTAAAAGGTCATTCCTACCCACTGATAAACCCCCCACCAAGTTAAACCTAACCAAACCAGAAGCCCCTAACTCTTATGTATACCCCTTCCTTTCCTACAACTGTCTATTGAGGATGGACCAACCCGCTCCAGGCTGCCCACCCCCTACTAAAATCCGCCACTCAGGAAAACCTTTAGACTTTTCCTGCCCCACCCCAACAGGTAAATTGAACTCTGAGAGCACCACAATTGAACATCAAGAACTTTTGCAATTAAATCATGTAATTCTAAAAGATAAATTGATTGACCCATGCGAGAAAGGTGGACACCATCCACGCGAAATAGGGGCCATTCGAAACCTGCAAATGGGATGAGACAAAGCATAAATACCCAAATCATTACAAAGCAACCGCATAGAACGGTTCAGCTTCTGCCGCGCCTTGTCCATCGCAGAATCCTCCCGTGCACCAGTCCAGTGAAGTCGAGGCACGAATTCTGTCCAGATCACCATGGTGCTCGCCCATGCGTCTCTGAGTACCTCCAGATCCATTTGCATTGTGTTAATCAAAGTTAAGCCAGATAAAGAGACCATGTCGTTCTCGCCCAGATGAATGACTAGCAGGTCAGGCGGGCCCCCACCCTTAATACCAAGAGTAGCCAGCAAAGTAACAAACCCCCCCAACGCCTTCCTCCAATACCATGCCAAACAACCTCATGTGTTAAACCGGTAAGACCTAAAGATCGCCCACAAGGGTATCCTTCTGCAGCCGCTGCAGCCCACCTCACAAAGGAGTGTCGAATAATTCACACCCTCCGTTTGAAGCCGGCCGGCCCGAGCCAGGGACCTAGTAGAAAAAGAAATGTTAACGAAGCAAAGATGTGCTACTTTCTCACATATTTCACGCAACACCCTGACCTCCACCTCCCAATTCTCCGGATCGGAGACCAGCCCCACCCCCGCCGGGCAGCCTCAGTGGCCACCCCAATCCTAAAGAATGGTACCAAATTGTGAAGACTCCAATCCCAGAGCTAACAAAAACCTTCCGTAACACAACCAATAACTGGACAACTGTAACGGGACTGCCATCAACGAGACAAAAGATCACACCAGACGAAAAAACACAAGACTTCAAAAACCACTCCCAAACACACCGGGCAACAAGCCACAACACCCCTCCTACCAAGAAAAAACCCCAATCACCCCTGCCCAGCTGGTGCGTTGTGGAAGCGCGCAAACAGATGTGCAACCTATCTGGTTCAAGAACCACTGCCTCAATGGTCATGCCCACCCTGGTGCGCAAGCCCAAAAGTGCAGAGGCCCGAAAGGCCCCAAAAAACAACCACACAAAACACAACCTAAATGTGAAATACTCAAACTCATCATAACAGCAACCCCTCAAGTGAAACAACATTCGCTGGAGCTAATTCAAAAGTGACCGGCCAACGCAAACACCTGAAAACAGACTGCAGCCTACCCAGGCCCTTCAAAACCTTCTTGACCAACACCCCCCAGGGATCTCGTCCTCACCGCAGTAACCCGTAAAAATTTGCCAGAGATGGCAACCGAAAAACAGCAACAAACTCGCTACTCCAAATTCCAGACTTAGTTGCTCCGATAAGTTTGAACCCAACGGCATACAAATTCCAGAATAAGGCAACTTTGTGTGAACAGACTGGTCCCCTTCACTTGAAGGCATTGTGTGTGCATCATCCCCTGTCTGCCCCGCACGAACGGAGGCAACATCCCCTTGTGACGTACCATTCATTTCATTTCAATCTTTATACGGTTTAAAAAACCTTGTAAGATACAATACATTAAAATCATAATACATCATATTACAGTACATAGTAAAAAACAGCGGTGGGTAAGAATATCATCACATCTCATTTGCACAAAATACTTAAAATTCAATACATTTTCCAAAACATCTACATTGGGGTTGGCTAGATCTTGATCGGTCCCTCTTCTATAGAGAACACTAAATAAATATACATAGTAGTAAAATAATAAATTAAATGTCTGTTTTTGTTAAAAATGGTATACCATAGCGGTAGAGCAGGCAGCACTATAGCAACTAAAAAATGAGTCAATAACATGGTAAAATGGCCTATTACATTAGATTTTTTGATTTTTCTTCCTCCTGATCAAGGCTACACATAGTAGAAAACGACTTAGTCTGAACACAGTCGGTTGCGCAGTGTCTCCTTTGAATATTCTGAGTCCAACCTTAATTTGTCTAAGGCCTAACCTATTAAAGATTGGCTTAAGCCATTTTTATCTTGCTTTAAGGTATGCTGGGCATATGAATAAAACATGAGACTCATCCTCTTTCATCCCCATCTCACAGAACTCACATATGTCAGAGCCAGCGGCCCCGGTCAACCCCTTATTACAGTTCCATCTAGTTGTTCTTTCTTTTAATTGCAAGATACTATACCGGAACTTTAAATATAGGCTTTTAGCCAATGGAGGGTGAATTTCATCCATGAGGGGCTCTAGTTGCATATTCATTTTGGTTTCAAAAAATTTCGAAGTTAGAGTCCCTGTTCTGGGATTCGAAAGCGCTGAATCTCTAATATAGTCCCAGTACTTTTGCTTCAAGATCTTTCTTGAGCTGTTTATAAGAGAATCAGGGTCAAACCAAAAGTCACTTAACCCAAGTTTTTCAAACCATTTTTTGACGTACTCTAACCATGGCAAGTGCGTGGTGTTCTTTATAGCCAATATCTCTTTCAATGCTTCTCTATAATCAGCCAGCTCTTCAGTGGACCATAAGCGGACCCAATAGAGCAGCGGACAAAGAGAAGCATAGTCGTCAGTACGTCTGAAGTTAAGGTCCCATAGTACGGGTGTCAGTGGTGTTGACCCAGGTATCCCTAAAAGTTGCCTAATGAAGGAGTTTTCCCTCACTCGGAAAGTATCCTTTAAAGCATAGGCCCAAAGGTCCGCACCATAAAGTGAAGATGATTGCACTTTATATTTAAATAATTCAATAGCTGGTGAGACTGCTTTGAAGTGGCTATTCTTGTGCTTCTTTAAGATCGGGCCCTGGTTTTGAGTCAGCCTTAGTTTTGAATTCTCCAGTTGTGTTTTCCATGTAACATCACTGTCTAAAATAATACCCAGGTATTTAAAATTGGGGACTTCTTCGATAGGTTCATTGTTTATCTTAAAAACCTTGTTAAAACCTTTATGGGGGTTGATTGTCATAACTTTTGTTTTTGAGGAGTTAATTTCTAATTTCTTGTCATGGCAATACAGACTAAATGTATTTAAAAGGTTTTGGAGCCCCCTAGGTGTCTGAGAGATTAAGATTGTGTCGTCTGCAAACAATAATGCCGGAACGGCTTGCCCGCTCAATTTGGGAGAGTCATGCTCGCAGCCCAAAAGAGTATCGGGGATGTCATTGACGTATAAAGAGAATAAGGTAGGTGCCATTACGCACCCTTGCCTTACCCCTTTTGCTATTTTTATTTTCTCGCTGACTTCTCCATTCGGTCCCCATCTGACTCGTGCGTAATTATTCTCGTGGAGTCTGATTAAAATTTGAAGGATATTTCCAGGGACACCCATTCTGTTTAATGTCTTCCATAGGGCTGCCCTTGGAACCATATCAAAAGCTGCCTTCAAATCAACAAAGGCCACGTATATATGGGAACTCCTTATAATCGTATATTTCCAGACTAAACATAAAAATCTAAAAACCTGGTCTACAGTGCTTATCTTGCATCTAAAACCTGCCTGGTATTTTGTGTAGATAGAGTGCTCTTCAATCCAAGAGGTGAGCCGACCAAGAACCTGTCGTGCAAAAATTTTTTGCAACACGTCAATTAGGCTGATAGGCCGATAGTGCGAAGGATTTGACCTATCACCCTTTTTGAACAGAGTTACAATCTCTGCCCCCTTCCAGGTTTCCGGAATAGGAGCTCCTCGGGCAATATCATTGGATAATAAATTGATATAAGGAGCCCAGATGTAATTTTCATGTTTCCAAAGATCACCTGGTATTCTGTCAGGGCCTGGCGCTTTCCCTGACTTGACTGCCTTGATTGCTAAAATTGTTTCTGTTAGAGAAAAAACGAGGGGTGCGTCATGCGCAGCCAAGGGAGCCTGCAAACTGTCCCAACCTCCACTCTCACCTGAACTTTCACAGGAATATAACAAAGTAAAATGCTCGACCCATGTTTTCTCCTCTAAAAATTTATCTTTGCATTCTGTCGCCCCCCTGGTGCCTCTAGCAATGAGGCTCCAGAAGGAGGTCTGATCTTTGCACTTACATGCGTCCAGCAAATCGGACCAAACCCTTTCGTCCTACTCTTTCTTGGCCTTTAATAAAATACTTTTATACTGGGCTCTCTTAATTCTCACAATATCCGCTGAACCCTCCCTGACCGCTGTAATTAGGTCTGTCTTGGCTTTCCGGCAATCCTGGTTATACCAGGTGATCCCAGTTTGTTTACTCTTTTGGGCGTTATGTGATCTTTTTACCGCCCTGGTCAGGATCCCGCCAAGTTGGTTGATTAAATGTTCATGGGATTCTATCAGACTAGGATTTTGGATGACAGTGCTGTTACCTAAGAGAAAAGACATATGCCTCACAAATACATTATAGATTTGACTAATGATTTTTGAGTTGTCTAATACCACTGGCCACTTCAGGGATCTACGGTTATTTGCCACTAGGGGATCCTGTGGCAAGGACACTGTGCTATTAGCACTTTTGTCAAGGGTTTTAAAAATCTGAGTTTGGACAGATAAGATCAGAGGATAGTGGGTGCTTTCCGTGCGATCATCCACCATTAGGTCGATGGTCATGGGCCACAAGTTCAGGGAAACTAGTAGATAATCTAGGTGGCTGGAGTGTGTCCCTCTGGTGAATGTTGGTCTACTGGGGCAGTCTGATGGCAATCGCCCATTGCATGCACGTAGGCCTGATTCTAATGTCAAGTTCAGTAGTTGTAAGGAGCTCACTGTGCAAGGTGCTTTGTAGTTCGTATCTACTAAGGGAATATTGTTGGCACTGTCCTCGTCCTTATAGATGTCTTCTAGACCTATTATGGGTTCAAAACCTCTATTAAAATCACCACCTATAATCATTTGTGCATTTTGATCAAACGCCGCCACAAGATTACTCAGGTGGGTTACAACTGTTGATTCTTTACATGATCGATGTGGTCTACTATAGATATTGATCACGTAAATGCTACAACCCTTAGTATTTTTTAGCTCAAGTAATAAGAGGTCGGGATTGTTTGTATCAATTTGCTTAAAGGACAAGCCTCCTGTGATTTTCCCCCAAATTGTTAGTCCGCCAGAGGGTCTCCCCCCATTTGTATTTACTGCGGGTATGAAAAAAGATCTATAGCCAACCTTAAAGTAGTTTTCAAGCCCCCAGGTCTCCTGGAACATAATTAAATCCCCACTAGCCAGATAATCATGCCAGGACGGATCTGAGAGATTTTTTTTCAGACCCGCAATGTTCCAGCAGATAATTTTTGTACTTCCTAAAACACCTAGTTTCTCTACTACCTGGCATGGAGCAGTTACCCCAGTTGTATCTAAATGCGGTTGTTGTGCCATTATGTCAGCGAAATGCAATGGCTGTTGCGAAATTTTAACAGGTGCAATCTGCTTTGGATCGACTACAAGATGCAACCTAGGATATATGTGATTTGTACTGCATGACGTTGTCAAGGCCCCTCCATCAAGTCAGTCGCAATCAGCTAAGCCAGCTAAAGCTTCAAACCTATTTGAGGTGCTGACTCCCCAGTTGTAAGATGGGGCCCCGAAGCCCCAACCATTTACAGGGGCATTCCATCTAGGTGCAGGGGTAGTAGAAAAGGGTGAATTCTGGTGAGAACCCAGCCATCCTCCATTATAGTCAACATTGCCTGTGGGTGCTGGGGTATTAGGATACAATACATTCTGCTGCATGCCTGGCCATCCTCCATTGTAATTAACATTACCTAAGGGCCCACAGTTATTAGCTAATATACCAAGCCCTCGTCTGCCCATTTGGTTCCAGTTTTGCCCTGAGGTAGTGTGGCGAGGAGTATTGTGTTGGTTTACTAGCCATGGACCTGCCCTGTTTTTGGGAGCGTAGTTTGTGTCAAATGCTGATAGTCCCCCACCCCAACCATTATCTCTCGCTGACCAAGCTGGCTTCCGGGGCTTATGATTGTTGGCCTTTTGTGACTCATTATAGAAAAATTCTAATGTAAGAGGGATTATAGAACTACTTCTTTTTTGTGGTGAAAGGATATTTGATAGAATATCGGGAAGAGCTGCTGGAGTTAAGAAATTTAGTATCACACAGTCGCCCTTCCATTTTTTTTTGCTTATTTCCTATCCATCCAACCCTCCTTGCCGTTTTAATTTTGTCAGCCAGCCGCTGTTCGCCCCCCTGTGCTATCCGCATGTTATTTGACAGCCAGTATAGTGCCTTGCTTTTTAGTGACGAGGCTGACTCAGTTTGGTCTGGTGATAGGGTTGGTGTATTGGCTAGCACTAGCACCAGCGGTGCTGCTTCAACTACAAATTGTATAGGATTCTCTTCAAAACTAAAGGGCACTGTAACATGTGGTGGATCAATTAAATGGGCAGTTGGGGCTTCTGTTGGCAAGTCGTTGGTAATATGGCCAGTTTGTGGGCATTCTGAAGGAATTGCTCCTATTGGGGTAGCATCTGATGTTACCCTGGATTCATTATCTTCCTTTGGGGAATCACAACTTTTATTGACATTACTTAAAGCATTGCCTATTGCATCTGCTAAGACATTTTGTGTACTTCCAAGTTTCTTTAAGTCTGCAGAAAGTGTATCAATCTTACTGATAAGTGGCTTAATAATTGTCTGAATTTTTATTTCTAACAGCTCCGCTATTCTAGACATCTAGGGCCCGATGTAGGTAGGGCTTTACCGATCGGTATCGGCCGAAAATACCGATTTTTGGCCCTTACCGATCGGTAAACAGCCATCGAGATGTAGGGGACCAAAAACAGAACGAATCGGATAGAAAACCGATTCGGAATGTGTACCGAATGTGAAAGAATCCGATACGTACATACCGAAAATCGGATATGTAACGAATCGGAAAAACACCGATTCGGTTACAAAGACCGAATCGGTCCATGTACCGAATCGTTAGTGACACCGAATCGGAAAATCACCGATTCGGTCCCACTACCGATTCGTTAGCGACACCGAATCGGAAAATCACCGATTCGGTCCCACTACCGAATCGTTAGTGACACCGAATCGGAAAATCACCGATTCGGTCCCACTACCGAATCGTTAGTGACACCGATTCGGAAAATCACCGATTCGGTCCATGTACCGAATCGGAAAAAATACCGATTCGGACATGATCCGATTCGGAAAACATGCCGATTCGTATAAATCTCCGATCGGGAAATTCCCCGATTCCGACAGTTGGGGAGATGTAGGGAGGCACAGAAACACCGAAATCGGCTCAAAATCGGTAGAATTCACTCGGTATTTACCATGGATTGCAATCAGGTGGTAACCAACTCCAACCCATATAAACAGTCCCAAAATGCATTGCAACTTGCAGGATGGCAGCTTTCTATGTCATTGCGAGGCGGCTACGGCTACAGCAGGAAGGACTGAGGGAATGGCTAAGAAATGAACAGGTCTACAGACAGAGGATAACCCTGTTCATGCTCACTGAGGCTGAGATCCTACAGAGATACAGGCTGGACTCTGACACCATACTTGAGCTCATCAGGGACCTTAAGCCATACTTGGACCACCACACCCCAAGGGCACACGCCATCCCTGCGCACGTCCAGGTGCTATGCAGCCTACACCTGGTAGCGTCTGGCAGCTATCAAAGTGGAGTAGCAGCAGCAGGAGGGGTGAGCCAGAGCAGCCTGTCAAGGTTCTTCCACATATTCCTTGACGCCATGATAGACAGGATGGACCAATACATCTCATTCCCTGCAACCCACGCAGAACTGCTACAAACCAAAGCGGACTTCTACCAGATGGCACACTTTCCCCAAGTCATCGGTTGCATAGATGGCACGCATATTCCGATTTGCCCACCAGCGGACACCGAATACATATACCGCAATCGGAAATCGACACACACCATCAACGTGCAGGTGATCTGCAATGCCAAGTGCACCATCACAGACCTGGTAGCAAAATTTCCAGGGAGTACCCATGACTCCTATATATTCCAACAGAGCGGCATATATGCACGGCTGATGGCTGGCGATTTTGGAGAAGGATACCTCCTAGGTGAGCCACATCATCAGACCCCCATAACACATAGTAGGTAGGTGTAATACATGTATGCATGTGTCTAATGTGACCCCTTTCTCTTCCAGGCGACAGTGCATATGCCCTCCGCTCATTCATACTCACCCCCTACCTCAACCCCTCCACACCCAGCCAAAGGAGGTATAACCGTGCCCACATACGCACCAGGAATGTTGTTGAACGGACCTTTGGCATCTGGAAAAGTAGATTCAGATGCCTGCACAAGAGTGGAGGTGCAAGGCAGTATACCCCCATCACCTGCTGCAAGATCATAGCTGTATGTGCAATGTTACACAACCTTGCGGTCAAGAAGGGCACTGAGGTGGAGTTGTCTGACTACGAGGACTATGACGACGACGAAGCTGTGCCACTGACACAGCCAGCTGGGGCGTGTACGCCATGTGATGGCAGATACAGACGTGAGGAGATCACTGAGAACTATTTCTGACTGAGTACAGATGCAAAGACAGCTAAATGTTGGTTGGAAAATAAACTTTTTAATAGTGATGCACCACAGTTACATCACTGAAGTGCATAAAAAAATGGAGTCTGTCAAAACAAATAAAGTCCAGGCTTCTGGTATGATCACCCCCCCTTGCCAGCCTATTTTTTGGCCCGCTTTCCAGACCCACTGGGGTGTCCCTCGGCCCCCTCCGAATGGCCAGCAGCATCAGCGGAGCGCCTGGTGCTCCTCCTTGGCTCTGATGCAGCGCTGGCCGGGCTGCTGCGGCTGCTGCTGTCACCAGCATCACCCAGGTCCAGGGCAGGATTGGAGGCGGCGTTCGATATTAACATGGCCTCCATGGCCGTGGTGATCTTGGCCATCCCCCTGGTCAGCTCTGCAGTATGCTGACTCTGCACCGACTCCTGATTTGCGCTACGCTGGCACAGCTGTGCAGTCGCCGCTGCAAGGCGGGCCATGGCCCGGTTGAGCACCCGGGCATCCCTCCTGCGCGCAACCTCATGCTCCTCCTGCCTGGCAGAGGAGTGGGTGATGGCAGTGGTCAGCCTGCCCAACCCTGCTGCCACCTCCTTGTTGCTGTCCACAACAGCCTGGAACCCCTTCACCAACTCCCCCATCTGCAGGTTGTGCTGCAGGAGCTGGCGTTGGCAGGCCATGGTGGATCTGGCCTGTTGGCGCTGGATTTTCACCATCTGGCCCTCCAGGCCCAGGAACACACTGCCCTCCCGTGCTGGTGCAGCAGTGGTGGTGGTGGTGGTGGTGGTGGTGGCACGGCGTCTGGCACTGCTGCCTCCGGCCTGCTGAGTGGGCTGGGGTGCCACTGGTGGTGGTGTGGTGCTGGCCGGTCCCGGAGCCCCTGCTCCCAGGACAGGTAGGACGGGTGGCAAGGCCACGGTTGTGGCAGGAGATGTTGTCGGCGGAATGGTCTGCCGTGTTGGGGAGTTGGATGGGGAAAATTCCAAGGGGGGTGAGCTGGGCAGTACTGGGGAGTGCACTGCCTGGAAATCAATCACCAGGACTCCCTCCATTCCAAGCCCTGGGGTGTCTCCTTCCTCATCCTCTTCCTCCTCCTCCTGGCCAGGCTGGCTGGTGCTCGGCCCTGCCACTGCAGTATGTGAAGTCGTAGCTCCCTCTGCTGCCACAGTGGTGCCGCCTGATGGTGCCCCTAGGTACAAAGAAGCATTTGTAAACTGAGTGCCGATGTATTACAGTCAGTACAATTATGGCATTCCACATGTCCTTGCATCTCCTTACACCGTGTCACACTGTTTCCTGTCTTGTGATTCTGCACTGACATATTTGGCTAACTCCTGCTGACTACATGTACCATGATGCTTGTCTCTTGTATGTTGGTGACAGTACAGTGCTGGTGTTTGCCTATGCATTGTGTATAATGGGGAGGTGTCTGGTAGGGTGTGTCATGATGCGCATGCTTCTTACCTGTAGCTGTGGCCATCGCTGTGCTGTCCAGGGTCCCGATCCCTACAATGCTCTCCCTCTCGATGGTGCTGGAGACAATTTCCTCCAGCTCGGTGAGGGGTGGCGCCGGGTTCTTGCCTCCTCCGGTGAGTCCTGCCTGCCTTTGGAGGTCGGCCAGCTTCCTCTTGGTGAGGCTGCGGAGGTCATAGAACCTTTTCTTAAGTTCCTCAATGGACCTGGGGGTGACTCCAGCAGCATTTACCTTCTGGGCGATCTCTGCCCACAATCGCCTCTTGGTGCTGTCTGGCACGTTGAGGGACAGCTTGCCAAAGAGCTGGCGGTGCACCCTCACCACCTCCTCAACCAGCACCTGTAGTTCTGTGGTGGTGAATTTGGGCTTCCTCTTTTGGGAGGACTTCTGGCTTCCTGCCTGATCTGCCATAATCTCTTGCTCCTGCTCAGTCTGCAACCTCCTTCTCCCACTGCTGCTAACTGTGTGTTGGGCTCAGGCAGGCTTTCCAGAAACTTCTAGAAACTTCTTAATTGGCTGCACCTGCCAGGGTTGCCACTCCCTGTTTGGGTGGGGGAGGGGGAGCCACCTCATTGGCTGAATCGCCGATTGCCGAGTCTGGTTTTACCGATTCGGTAAAATCCGAATCGGTAAAATCCGATTCGGTAATATCCGATTCGGTAAAATCCGATTCGGTATTATCCGAATCGGTAAAAGCCGAATCGGGTCATGCAATGCATTCCTATGGGCTTTTTCGCCATGGGTCTATGATTGCCGAATCGGTTTTTACCGATTCGGCATTTACCGAATCGGTATTCGCCGAATCGGAAATATCCGATTCGGTGGTAGCCGATTCGGTATTTTCCGATTCGTTGTTGGCCGATTCGGTACTTTCCGATTCGGACCGAGCTGAATCGGAACGTACCGAATCTCATTACCGATGCCGACCGAATCGGTCTTCAGTCGGTATTTATTTCCTACATCTCGTTTTCCGATTTCAGAATACCGATTCGGCCCGCCTCGGTATTTTGAAATCGGAAAATCCCGTTTACCTACATCGGGCCCCTAAGTCCTCGTCCAATGTGTCCCTCAGATTGTTTTCCTCATTATTCTGGCAGGTACTTTTTGACTTTGGCGGTGATGTGACCTTATTTTTTCCTGAACGTGCCCCCCCACATTTACTTTGCAATCTGCGACAGGCTCTGACTGCCCTTAAGGTCTGTTTTGCCGGAGGTTCGTCCTCCACGTCATCTTTTTCATCATTTCCTTCAACCTCAATGACAACCTGTGCATCTGAGTCATTGTTCACATGTTGCTCAATGTCCCCCACATTCACTGTGCTGGCATCAATATTGACAGCTACTGGGGAAACTATTGCATTGGGATCATTGTTAGAGTCTAATAACAGAGACTCATTAGTTTGCGAGGAGGTGGGTGGGCTCATGGGAGGGAGAATAGGTGATTGAGACAGACCTAACGATTGTCTGCGTTCGCTGTTTATTTTGCTGACCACTTGGACAAGGTAGTTTTCCATGGCGTTCTTTGGTGTTTCGGATGTCATGTGATGATTTCTTTTACGCATAATTATACAAAGGTGTGTGAAAGTCTTACACCCACAGCTCGATGAGATAACAAAGTATAATTCTCAAGGTTAAAACAAAAGTCTTACTTCAGTAACTTGTGCAGATGTCCAGCTGACTCCTTTCCAGATTTGTCGGTGTGTTTGACTGCTATTAACTTTTCCCGTAGGCCCCCTCCTTTTCCCGGGCTCCTGGGCGATTCGATAATAGCTGTACAGCCTGCTTACCGACCCCCGTCTGGATAACTAGGGCTCAGGAGGTGGTCAACCAGCATCAAAAACACCACCTACTCGCAATAGACTGTCATGAAAGTAAATCCCTGGTGCACAATGAAGTATTTTAGGGGGGTGGCCTAGCCTGGCCTACTCGTGCCGATGAGGGCCGTAGAGGGCCCGCCCTTTGCCTGGGCTTTGCCCCGGGCGTCCCGCGACGCGGGGGTTCTCCTTCTTTTATGCCTCTGTTGGCGCTCTCAGGGCGTGACCCGCGTCACTCTGCACGCGCCGCCGCGAGGCCTGCCGGGATTTGTAGTCTCCCGGAGCGGCGGCGCGGAGTCCGATGCCCTTTGACTCTTGGCGGTGGCGGCGTTGAATCCAGTGGGCTTCTCTGCACTCGTGTGACTCTCGGCGGTGGCGGCGGAATTGTAAGTGTCTCCCATTCACAGCAGCATGCCGCTCAGACAGCTGGGGAAGAGCAACTTGCTCACCAACATCCCCATCCCCAACACCAAGAAAACGAGTACGTTTGACGGGGAGACTCTCCCCTTGTAGCCGCACAGACCACCACCCTTCCTGACCCTTAGGCAACTGTGCCAACTTCTGTCGGAACACTGGAGGATCCCCTTGGCGTGGCTTAGTTGGAGACGTAAATCTCACTTTTGCGTGGTCCGCACCAGACTCCTGCAAAAAACGAACAACATGGGATTGCCCCACACCCCTTTTCCAAATCCTTGTGGCAACATTTCCAACCTCCCCATCACGTACTTCTCCTTCTCCCAAATCATCATCGTCAATATCCCAATGCAAGACATCATCCTCAACATACTTACCACATCCACCAGGAATCTCCCCATCTCCCACACCTCCATCATAATACTCCCATTGAACACCATCACTGCGCACTGCGCCCGGTTCCGTAAAAGAGGAATCCGCTCCAGAAACCTCTTCCACTCTCCCCTCCCCAAAAACCGCCATTGGGGCAGCCCACAACAGAGTCCCCTGCCCGCTCACGTGAAATGGTGGCATCGTCCCCTCCAAACTTATTATGCACATCAGCTTGTCGCACAAGCAGCGTTTGCAGAGCAACTTGCTCCCCAACAACCTCAACCCCAATACCAATAGAGCTAGTACGAAACTGGGAGACTTTCCCCTTTGTGCCAAACAGACCACCAGCCTTACTTACCTTCCGACACCGCGACAGTCTCTGTTGAAACAACTCAGGGTCCCCTGGACGCGACTCGAATGATGATGAGACATGAACTTTGCATGGTCCGCACATGACTCCTGCAAAATACTGAGAGAAACAGATTGCCCTAACCCACCCCTTTCATTTGTGACTTAAACATGTGCAACATCCTCAATTCGTAATTCACCCCCCAACAAAATTGCCAATTCCATCAAGAATCTCCCCATCTCCTTCGTAATACTTCCGTAAAAGAGGAATCCGCTCCAGAAACCTCTTCCGCTCTCCCCTCCCCCAAAAACCGCTTTTGGGGCAGCCCGCAACAGATTGGTCCAACCCACCCCCCCTCCATGTTATCAGTAGAGACAACCCAAAGAAGGTCATCATCATGTCCAACATAAACCCCACAGCCCCATAGCAACTTGCCAGCACCAATTCCCAGCGTATGAATGCCCTTGGATAACTTCGCTGCGCACCGTGCCTCACATTCCAGAAGAGAAAATCCACCCCAGATCCCCTTCCAGCGCTCTCCACCCCAGAGAGAAAATGCCTCCCGCTCAGCCCGTAGTTGTGTCCTGCCAGCCGAGGACCGACGTACTGTAGCTGTATCCGTGCCGCCGGAGCCGCTCAAGTCAGACTGCACCGTACTGAGATACCCACAAACCCCCGCCGCAGTAGTGGAAACAACTGCGCAGGAATCGCCTCCTGAAGCAGGCTCCCGAACAAGGACACTGCAGCATGCAGAGAGGCAGGCCCAACCACTTGTGACCCAAAGGAAAAGAAGCGTACCTCAGTGGCAACACACCCCCATGCCCCACAAACAAGCCGACGGCGAAACAAGACGAACCAAGGGCTCCAGGCTGAACCTGCTGTAAGAGGGGGACAGCACAGAAGCCCTTCCAAGTAATCGTAGAGACATAGCGAAAACCTGGCCAGCCCCACTAGAAACCGGAGAAGCAGGGGCACGAGGCGGGGCCATTGTACCCTCAACCATGCCGAGGTGACGCTTAGAGTACATCCATTCGTATCCCCTCCCTGTGTATATAGAGAACTCTAAGCACTAGAATATGCAGTAGCCCTCTGTACTCCACAATTCCGAAGTAACCCGTAGAGTATATCCATGCGTATCACATCCCACGTACACAGAGATAACTATAAGCACCAGTCTCCCCATTGTGCGACCCTACAGCCTGTCCCTCCATGCATCCCCAATGCAACGCACGCAAAACTTAAGGTTATATATTTAGTAGCTAGACAGCCCTTCACGCGTTTTCCGAAAGCGCAAACCCCACCCGAAGGCGCCAGAGCGATCCCCAAAAAGAACAGACTGATACATGAGAACATTACCCACGAACAGATTACAAAAGCAGCCGATAAGCAACATGATGGAAAAGCGACAATTGCGAGAGAACAAAATACATGTGTAGCAAAAGCACCAGGAGGAAAAAATGACAAGTGTGCAGGTTACAAAAGAAACAAAGAACAAGTAGAGGTAGAATATCGCAATATAAGCTAGACAACCCAGGCACAAGCATCAACGGAATGTAGGCAATGGGGGCACCTGTGAAAGCATCAAACGCAAACCAAATGTGAGAGGAAGCATACTGTGAGAACAAGGAGAAAGAGGTGCGTGATGCAAAGCACTTCGACATCCCCGAGGAAAAAACCTGCACCACACAAATCGCAGCACTGAAAACAGAGAGAAGAAAAGAAACAGATCTTCTCCAGGACACAATCTGTAAACATATAATATATATAGGTAATCTGAGCAACAACCTTTCTGAGCATACTAATAGTACTTAAACCGTACACCACACTCTCTCATACCAGGAATGATAAGAATGCTGTCAGTGAAATGTTGTCCATGAAGATATGAAATGAAATCAAGGGGAACCTTGTAGCATACAGTTAGATTCTTTTTCAAATATAAGTCAAGGCAGAGCATCAGACCAAGAGTCTCATATGGCACATAGTTTGTTTGAAAGAAAAACAAAGGAAATTAAACTCCTGCACAGTTTCGAAGAAATTAAAATCCGGTAACACGGCAACGTGTGGTCTCCTGCCACCACGATCCGCGTAGAACCCTGGGCAATATTACGTTCGTAATTTAGAGAATACATCAGCGCGTGGTTGAATCCTCACCACAGCGCTCTGCTTCTACTAAGGACCCAGCCAATGGATATACAGTAACACGTGGTTTGAATTGTACGACCGCGCTCCGTATTTAGGCAATCCGTACAAAAAAAAATGCAAACGGTAACGCGTGGTTACTTTCACCACCATGATCCGCCGCACATACAGTCACCACGATGTCCACTATAGTAAAGGTGAACACGCGTGGTCGGAATGACCCCTATGCGTCTCGCTAAGAACACATAAGAAAGGTAGGGAGAACTCGGGAAGAAATTACGGCAGCGTGTGGCCGAGAAGACACACTGCGCTCTGCAACAATCAGAACTGTCCTACCCTAAGGAAGACGACGTCCTCCCTGCTCTCCAGCCGGAAAAGCTGAATTTCCTTGAAAACACAGCAAGGCTTGGTACGAAGGGAGCTGACCATCCATCAGCAACTCAGGAACAAGTTCAGAATTACGTGCCACAGAAACGAACCTCTCCGCCCGCCTCCCTAGTGCGCAGTGAACCCTTGCCTCGCGCTGACCCTAATTGCCCCACCTGTCCCTCACTTATCAGGACCCCACCTGTCGTGGCCATCTCCTAGCGTGAACCTACCTGGGGAGAGACCGGCTCGCGCACGGCTCTCCCCGGGTCCCCCCTAGCCCTGTTTCAGAACAATTCCTTCGGAAACGACGTATCTGTATATTTGTTATTGCACTATTTACAACCCACCCAGAGTCTATTTCTTTTGTATGTGGCATTTATTATTTACAGCTTTGGTAGTGACCAGAATTCCTTGCCATTAAGGAAATGAATGGAACACTGATCCTGTGATGGTCAATTTTTCAAATGTATTCAGCATTCGGCCATCTGGATTTTACATACAAAGGAATGAGTAAAAAGAAAACAAGAGAGCAGATCCTCCCATCTGTACCATCATTTTTGCTAGTAATTGAGTTTGCGATACTGGAAAATCATAGGTGCTTGGGTGGTAAATACTGCAGACTGCCTATCTGGCAAGGCATGGCACTGGGTCCCACACACCTGTAATCCACCATGAACTCCAAATTCCTGGCATCACTTCATTCATCAGTCATACTTCTCTGATCCTACTGCTGCGATATTAGTACCCTGGAATTTGCACTGGTTGCCAATCGGTCCTTGAGGCACAGCATTGACACTTTTTTCCATCTCTCCATCAGGATAATATGAGGGGCATGTGGGCACAGCAGTTTCGCTGGCATCCAATCTTTGGAGAAAAAGGGGGGGTAGCAGGGGCAAACGTTTACTTTTTTAGGCTCTCCGCTTTGGTCTAAGTGGGAGTTTGCAAGACCATATCTCGTTTCCCTTCCTCCTTCCTTTTGTCAATTTGAAAATATGAAAATATGAAAATATGCTTATTTATATCAAGATCATTCAAACAGCAATAAATATGGGTATACATACACTGAAATACAACCTAAAAAAGAAAATGTGGTGGTATAAAATTGCCAGAAACTGGTCCTCGGAAGCTTGTTTCCGGTCCAGGGAAGACATGGCTTGGCATTTCGGGCTGGACTGTTCCCATGAGGCACAGGGTCAGACTGATTTGCATATAGCCATGTCTGAACTGGGGTGGCAGAGTGGGCTAAAGAACGGTGATGGATCAAACCCAGATCTTTTGACTGGGTGTGAGTGTTTGATTGGTTCAGATGCTCTGTCCATCACCACCCCCTTTTGTACCGTGGTATAAAATTCAGTCTACTAATAAAATCACAACTTTAAAACACTCTCATTACTTAAAGCAAGACCCCAGGTCCACATCCAAGTATCTCAAGTCGAACATCAAGGCTTTGGCTAATACTCCATTCACACTGCTGTATCCATTAAAAATAGGTATTCGTAAATAATGTCTAATGGATAATAATGACATAAAATCTTATAAAATATGCAAATATGAATTTCACTTAAGAAGGGCATCAGGATTTTTTTCATTTCAATTTAATTTGTAAGCCATAGACAATCCTGATTAGTCTTCTTCTTCTTCTGGATCTCCTCTCCAAAGCGTCTTGGAGGCAATGACCAAGTAAGATCACGGAGAAAGGCCATCTTTAGTCAGGCTCCCTCACAATTGGGGTGATGAGGGTTTTTGCTTCCGAACAAACTCACTGCTGATGAGGATAGTTGAGGAGTTCAGGATACTGGATCGCTTAAAGGTGTGTTCTCATCTCCAACCATTTTACTTTGATTTTCTTGCACAAACATTGGCAAGTCTGGCAAATTTAGATGGTAGTTGTTAATGCCTGGTGGGATTCGACTCTGGGGTTGTGTGTGACAGGGGATGGAATACAACTGGTTCCTTAGCTCCCGTTATAAAAAAAATACTTGGTCTACTTGGCATGCAATTCACTCCAAAATGCAACCCTGGGCCTCAGTGGATGTAACCTTAGTAGGGTTACTGGTGCCCATGGAGGTACTTCCTGAGGCTTTAGAAAAGTCAGCATGAGTTTGGAGGAAAGTGTATTTCCCCTGTTGTCTGTTCAGGAGTTGGTGTCCCACATTGCTCCACTGAGTTACCTCATAGAGATCAACAATTTTGCAAGTATTCTCTCATGTAGCCTTAACTTTCTAGTCTCTCAACACTAGACATGAGTGGGAGAGAATGGCAGTGAATAAAGCGGAGCCAGAAAAGGAGACAGGGCATGGCAGTCCCGCAACATTCTAGTCCCACTATAATCCTTTCCCCTATCTAAGTCTCCAATGTCCCTACACTTATCCAACAAAGAAAATTATATATATATATATACACACATATATAAATATATATTTATATATATAAAAACATACATATATATATGCAAATATGCATATGAGGGAGGGCCCTGAAAATGAGCGGTCAGCCATTAGACTGCCATTAAAATGTATGTTATTTATTCGTATATCTGCCAATGTGTCCCGGGGCTTTTGAGTGTTGCGGTGCTGGAGTGCTGGAAATATGGCAGGCCTGGTGAGCAGTCCAGACAACATTACAGCAATCAGATCAGTGTTATTAGTAAGTAAGCAAAGTGAAATCCTGCCTGCTTTGCTGCATGCTATCTGACATGTACCACCGCATCAAGCACAGTATCCTCCCAGCAAATAGCACAGATCTCCTGCGTGCATTTGTGTGCAGCCGAGCACGCATCAGTCTACAGCTTCTATCAACACACTTGGCTAGTGTGATGCGAATCAAAAGAACAATTTATTAAAATATGGAAGTAACACCCCAGAATGTGAGTGTTTGCAGCAGAAACAACAGAGGACGGTGGCCAAAGGAAAGATTGTTTAGAATAATTAAGATACAATTATTGTGCACTGCTGTACAAGACATATCTGCTTCAGCTGATAGATTCCAGCCTTGTGGAGAGCTGCTTCATGTATGACATCAGCACCTTCATAATGCCAGAAAGGAGGTTCACCTAAGAGTTAGATAGTCTACCAAACCAGAATGGATCTTCCAGGCTCAGTACTGAAAGAGGACCATTCCCTCAAAATTGTGAAAATTGTGGGATGAAGAGTGTGTGTACTGCTGTTGTCCATCAGACCATGAATTGGACAGCAACTTTCTATGAAATTAAACTTCCCATACTTTAAAAAAAACTCCCTACCCAAGCATGCTTCGAAAAGTCGAACATCAAGGCTTTGGCTAATACTCCATTCACACTGCTGTATTCATTAAAAATAGGTATTCGTAAATAATGTCTAATGGATAATAATGACATAAAATCTTATAAAATATGCAAATATGAATTTCACTTAAGAAGGGCATCAGGATTTTTTTCATTTCAATTTAATTTGTAAGCCATAGACAATCCTGAATAGTCTTCTTCTTCTTCTGGATCTCCTCTCCAAAGCGTCTTGGAGGCAATGACCAAGTAAGATCACGGAGAAAGGCCATCTTCAGTCAGGCTCCCTCACAATTGGGGTGATGAGGGTTTTGGCTTCCCAACAAACTCACTGCTGATGAGGATAGTTGAGGAGTTCAGGATACTGGATCGCTTAAAGGTGTGTTCTCATCTCCAACCATTTTACTTTGATTTTCTTGCACAAACATTGGCAAGTCTGGCAAATTTAGAAGGTAGTTGTTAATGCCTGGTGGGATTCGACTCTGGGGTTGTGTGTGACAGGGGATGGAATACAACTTGTTCCTTAGCTCCCGTTATAAAAAAATACTTGGTCTACTTGGCATGCAATTCACTCCAAAATGCAACCCTGGGCCTCAGTGGATGTAACCTTAGTAGGGTTACTGGTGCCCATGGAGGTACTTCCTGAGGCTTTAGAAAAGTCAGCATGAGTTTGGAGGAAAGTGTATTTCCCCTGTTGTCTGTTCAGGAGTTGGTGTCCCACATTGCTCCACTGAGTTACCTCATAGAGATCAACAATTTTGCAAGTATTCTCTCATGTAGCCTTAACTTTCTAGTCTCTCAACACTAGACATGAATGGGAGAGAATGGCAGTGAATAAAGCGGAGCCAGAAAAGGAGACAGGGCATGGCAGTCCCGCAACATTCTAGTCCCACTATAATCCTTTCCGCTATCTAAGTCTCCAATGTCCCTACACTTATACAACAGAGAAAATTATATATATATATGTATATATATATATACACACATATATAAATATATATTTATATATATAAAAACATACATATATATATGCAAATATGCATATGAGGGAGGGCCCTGAAAATGAGCGGTCAGCCATTAGACTGCCATTAAAATGTATGTTATTTATTCGTATATCTGCCAATGTGACCCGGGGCTTTTGAGTGTTGCGGTGCTGGAGTGCTGGAAATATGGCAGGCCTGGTGAGCAGTCCAGACAACATTACAGCAATCAGATCAGTGTTATTAGTAAGTAAGCAAAGTGAAATCCTGCCTGCTTTGCTGCATGCTATCTGACATGTACCACCGCATCAAGCACAGTATCCTCCCAGCAAACACACAGATCTCCTGCGTGCATTTGTGTGCAGCCGAGCACGCATCAGTCTACAGCTTCTATCAACACACTTGGCTAGTGTGATGCGAATCAAAAGAACAATTTATTAAAATATGGAAGTAACACCCCAGAATGTGAGTGTTCGCAGCAGAAACAACAGAGGACGGTGGCCAAAGGAAAGATTGTTTAGAATAATTAAGATACAATTATTGTGCACTGCTGTACAAGACATATCTGCTTCAGCTGATAGATTCCAGCCTTGTGGAGAGCTGCTTCATGTATGACATCAGCACCTTCATAATGCCAGAAAGGAGGTTCACCTAAGAGTTAGATAGTCTACCAAACCAGAATGGATCTTCCAGGCTCAGTACTGAAAGAGGACCATTCCCTCAAAATTGTGAAAATTGTGGGATGAAAAGTGTGTGTGCTGCTGTTGTCCATCAGACCATGAATTGGACAGCAACTTTCTATGAAATTAAACTTCCCATACTTTAAAAAAAACTCCCTACCCAAGCATGCTTCGAAAAGTTCTCGCCTCCTCAAGCTTTAGATAATGCTGAGTGCAGGATAGGATAACTGCGAAGATGGGTGGTGGTAATAAAAGCACGCATAAAGATTCTGGGCTCTGCAGCCCCGCTAATCAGAGGCATTACACGCTACATTACAAGCGCCAAAGTGAGAAGCTGATGATAGTACGTAGCATACAACAGACCTTAGAGGACGAGATATGAAAAAGCTCTATCTTCAGAGGTCATGTGATATCAAGCACTATCATCAGCTGCAAACACTTGGAGACAGGATACCCTGTTACCAGTTCACTGAGATATCCCACTAGTGCGTCATATGACTTATGAAGCATTACCGGTAACCTAACCAGAAGTGCAGGGCTCAGAAGACAGCAGCAGTGTTACCCAAGGTCATGGTGATGAACACTTCCTGCCTCTTCATCGCACTTGGGTTCTTTTCCATCACTGCTTCCTCCTTTTGCCACAGTTGTTTCTGTCCTTCCCCTCCCCTTTTTTTCCTTCTTCTGTGTGAGCCAGCTCTGATTTAAGGGTTCCAGAAGTGAAGGACACCAGCTCGTCTGGTTAGGAGGCAGTGGAGGGGTTGGGCGGGGTGGTAGGGTGGTGGGGTATAAAAATAAAAAAATTCAAATGACACCTTACTCCCGGACCACCACCTTGTGTCATCCTCTTCTGTTCCTGCTTAAAGTAAGAAGCACAAACAGGCTTCCCCAGCCAATCAGAATGCAGCATTGTGATTGGTCTGAGAACACAGACAGTTAGTGGGAGCCTGTGGATGTTCCTCACCAGGCTGTGCATTACAGCCTGGTGGGGAAAATGCAAAGAGTGCATGACTGGCTGAGCCAAGACGGGCGGCCAACCAGCCATGCCCACTTAAGTGGCCACCACTCCTCCCCTTGCTAGCTGTGACACAGCCAAACCCAGCACCGCAAACCAGGAAAATAAAATGATAAAGTGTTATTTTCAGTTTATTTTTATTTTATTCACTGCTCAAAATGTATTGGGGCGACGCTCCCCCGCCTAAGCTTTCTTCTCATACTCACCCTGTAGCGCTCAGGAACCAGGAAGAGACAGGGTCAAGCCTCACTGACGACGAGTTGCAGCTATGCAAAATATTGTTAATTTTAACATAACATGACAAAAACCAAACTACTTTTCAGAAACATCAAGGGGCAGATTTACAAGCCCCTTGCGCCTCATTTACGTCGCCGTTGCGTCTCTTTTGGGACGCAGCGGCGGCGCAAATCCTGCTCCATGGTGCGGCGGTACTTACAACGTGACGCTTCTGGGAGATGCGTCCCGTTGTAAAGCCCTGCGCCACATGTAGGCGTTCCTGTGCAGGGGGTGGGGGGGCATTCCGGTGCAGGAAAGCCTCCTAAAAGTGGCTGAGTGAAATCTACAAGAGTCACTTTTAGGCCCATGTTGCGTCAAAACCCTGCGCCTGCCTGAAGCAGGCGTAAGGATTGACGCAGCATTAACTAGATAGGGCCCCCAGAGCATTGCTGGAGCTGCGTAATGCTTGCGACGCAACTCCAGCGATGCGTCACTTTTACGGCACAGAGGCGTCAAGCATCTGTGGCGTTTTTGCCCCATGGTGAGCCGCATTTACAATGCGGCGCATCCATGGTGGCGGAGCTGTGGCGCACAATAACTGGCGCATCCCTGCTGATTTGCAGGGATGCGCCGGTTATAGTATATATGCCCCCAAGTGTATTGCAAATCCAACGGCAATCAGTGAGGAGTAGGGTATGCGAAACATGACAGCCTGAGAATATTGCAAATCCTACAGGATTTAGTGCAGAGTGAATAATGCAAAACATGAAAAAATGAGACCTTCTCGTTCGTTTTTTTAACCCTGAGCTGATGGCGTGCTCCGAGTAAGATATGAAGAAATCAATATGCAAAAGGCAATGTGACCAATTTGCTTTTGTGACACTCTGGCCTGTAGCACTAGTATACTCTAGACCTATGGAAAATAAAGACTAGACATTCTTTTATATAATTTGCGAGCACTTTGGGCTCATTAGAGTGAGTAATGGAACATGTTAATTTGACACCGGATGTAGTATATTCATTTGCAGTGTTAAAGGTCACATTATGACTGTAATATTTCTTGAATTCTTTGGGTCAGTAGAGATTGCTTGCAGTCGCGGGTGGTTCCAGTTTTGCTCCCAGCAGCCCCCAGTGTTATTCCAATGAATGTACTATTTAATTTGACCTGACGCACACCGAGAAAACAAGACCGTTCAGTTTTCTCTATTGCTCCAAATGTAAACATGAAATGGCCCCAAACGCCCCCGCTTCAGAAGCTGGCGTTTTTTAGAAAAGATCCGGGAGACACGCAGCATTTAACTTCCTTGAATGTTTGAACGGAATTGAAAGGTTATTCCTACATGCCCTTGTTAATGTCATCGTAAAAGAGGAACAATAATGAACCTACTATGTTTACAATTGCAATTATGTGGATCACAGGTCTGGGTCACGGTTCGTGTCCCCACTGCCCCCACCCACGCGCACGCAGCAGACCCGGGGAAAGAACTGCCTGGTTGATTCTTCTCTTGCCATGACTCTTTCTAGGTGGAGTTCTGCGGGTGCTCCATGATTGGTGTGCAGCGGTATGCGAAAAATAAGACTACATTTGCAGAAAGTTGTATACTTGAAACTAAACCTGTATGCAATATTGCATTGGCTTTTTAACTAACTGGACGCAGTACCTACCCAATGTTGTCAGAATTTTTCAATAGGTTATCAATATTTTAGACTGATTGAATTGTTGAGTAATATTGTCTTGACTTTTGAAATCCGGAATCTATTTCCAGTCAGGGAGTATATGCAGCCGCAGCCCGTAGTGGGAGCAGGGTCGGATTGGGATCACAATTCGGCCCGGGCACTGACGAAAAAAGTGGTCCACATTCAAGAGGCGTGGCCCATATTTAAGGGGCGTGGCCCACATTCAAGGGCGTGCCCTTTCATGAAACACCATTTGCACAGACAAGGAATGAAAGTGGGAGGATACTGTTCTTGCCCACGACACAGGGCCAAGGTGACAATGGCCTACATGCTGAGCAACTAAAAAAAATAGCAAGGCCCCTTTTTGTCACAAAATTATTCCAGCCCTCCAGCACAGGAGCACCTGAAAAGCAGCAAAGCCCCTGCTATTACTAACCTACTCAGCCCTCCCCAGACCTTTAGCTCAGGAGCACATGAACAGAGGTAAGGCCCCTGCAATTAGTAAATTAATCAACCCTCCAGGCCTTGGGAAAATGTCCTGGCAGGGGAGCACAAAACACAGCTTTCTGGGTCATCCAAGGTAGCCATGTAGCCAGGTAGCCAGGGGGGGCTGAGGTGAAGCTGGTGCATGGGAAGTGCCTTCCCAGTGTGTTCTGGCAGTTTGAGTGTTTACCATTTACTGTAGTAGTACCCTTGTACCTGTGTATGGTACCCTTTTGTAACTTGCACAAGTCACTTTTCTCTTGTAACACACTGTTTGCTACCTCTCACTTTTGTTTGCATTAGATACTTGCACAAGTGCCACCATTGCCTACGTAACATTTGTTCTTGTGCTGGAGTGTCTGCCATTAATTGCAGTATTATACCTCTACTTGTATTTTGTACGCTTTTGTAACCTGCACACATATCTCTTTTTCCTCCTGTAATGTATCGTTTGCTCCTCTTGTATTTTGGTTGCTCACTATTGTCACTTTTGATTCATGTAACTTAACGTTTGCTTTTGTAATTTGTCTACTTATAATTTTCTCCTCATGTATTATTGCTGTTCCTAGTGTGAAGCGCTCTGACACCTTTGGGTAAAGTCCACGCTATATAAAATTGCATAAATAAATAAATAAAACAAAAAAATTCCAAACATCACCAGGCCCCCAAAGCAAGACCCATTCTTCCTCGCCCACTATGCCCTGAATCTGAAGGGCTGTGGGCGAGGTGTTAAGACTAACACCGTTTCTGGGCTGCATGGGCGCCAGGGGGCCGAGGTGCAAATGGCTCAAAGGCCTGAGAAACACCAGGCCCCCAGGGAGGCCGATTATTGCAAACAATCACCCCTCCCCAGCCCAGCCTCAGCTTGATTGCTTGGCAGGGCAGGGGTGAAGGAGAGCCCACAGCTGACAATCGCTGTCTGGCCGCACAGCGAGCCTGCTTTAATTTTCTCAGTCTCTGTCTCCGTGCACTCTGTGGGCCGGTTTTTTTCTCCCCTTTCCTAGTCCACTCTCTGTGGACTGGGACAGGGGAGAAAAAAAACGGCCCACAGAGGGCACAGAGGCACCGGCCCTTCGGCCCATTCCCGAATGCCCGCCTTGCCAATCCGCCCCTGAGTAGGAGTACCTCCTGGGCGGTGACGTGGGGAGGGGCAGGGTGGGGGTTAGTAATGTATGGACTACGGACCTTAACAGGTAAGTAAACATATAAATAAATAAAATGAATTTTGTTGCGTGCACTGCATCACCAAATGCGATGCAGTGCGTGCAACAAAATTAGTTTTATTTATTAATATGTTTACTTACCTGTTAAGGTCCGTAATCCATACATTACTACGCCCCACCCTGCCCCTCCCCCTCCCCACGTCACCGGCCGACAGGTACTCGAACTACCGGCCAAGCTGAGTATATGGTGACTGGTCTCCGGTACTCGTGCACATTTTTTTTCAATTTTTGTTTTACTTTTTTTTTCTATGATATTAGGTGATAGTGATACACGCAGCTTTCTTTGTTACTTCAGTCACCGATTGTGAATTATTTGTTGCATCGATATTAACGTTGTTTGTCAGGAGCAATTTGATCCTAAAACATAATAACAACTATTTCTCAAAAATGTGAATTTCAGCCCTAGGGGATGAGGTACCGAGGTTCGGGTAGGGGGCTGCATGTCCCCTCCTTTTTACTTATGCGTGAACCCCAGGAGATGGGTTCCCTGGGGCCTCCCAGAGGCATGGGGTAGGGGAGGGGGGGCATGCCTCTCCCCTTAATTTTATGTGGCACCGGGTGATGGGGGTCTCCAGGGCCTCAGGGGGGCTTGGAAAAGGGGCCAGATAGCACATCCCCAATTTACTATAATGCTCCACCCCCCTCCGCCTTGGCCCACCCTGGGGGTGGGAGATTTTATTAGCATAGGAACACTTTTAAATGCATTTTACAGCGAATTCACAGGTCTGCAGCAAATTCACAGTAACACATGTTTAAAAAAAATCTCTTTGGGCCCCAGAGTGAGTACCTCTGGGAAGCCCCCACCAGGCCTATGGGGCAGGGAATTCCACCACTACCCTCTTTTATGTTTTTATATACTTAGGGGCAGATGTATCATCCGTTTTTTTTGTCGCAAACGCTGCGATTCGGAAAATAGCAGCGTTTGCGACAAAAAAAACGGGATTTGGAATGTATCATTCAAAAAGCCTCGCAATATTAAGGAATCGCTAATTTAGCGATTGCTTAATATTGCGAGGCTTTTAAGAAATGGCAAATTGCGATTTAATATTTGAAATGTATTAAGCATTTCAGTGTTGCGATTTTTGACTAAGAATTCGCAAATTACCATCAACTTGTAGTTGGTGGTAATTTGCTAATTCTTTTCAAAAAGCACTTTTTTTAAATTCTAAAGGTACCATATGATGCTCATACATGCCCTTAGGGCATGTATGTGCGCCATATGCATATACATGTCAAATTCAGGGGTGCAGCAGGGTGCCCTTAAGACACCCTTGCACCCTTGAAATTATTCTCAATTTGCGATTAGCAAATTGCTAATCGCAAATTGAGTATAAATTCACATTCATTCCTATGGGCCTCCTGGCCCATAGAAATGAATGGGAAATTATTCCTTAATTGCGATTAGCAATTTGCTAATCGCAATTAAGGAATTTTAGGAAATCGCTAATAAATAGCGAAATTCTACATACATACCATTTTGCACTTCTCAAATAGCGATTCCTTAACAATCGCTATTTGAGAAGTGCAAAATGGTATCTTGATACATCTGCCCCTTAGTTCCAAGACAAGGGGCGAGTCCAGAGTCCTAAAACGGCTGCGGTCACATTTTTATTGGCTTGGTGGCAGCCAATCAGATCTTACTTTTGGCACTGCAGATTCTCAGAAGCTTGAGACATACAACTTTTTTTGCCTTGATTTCAGGAAAACTACTGAACGGATTTACACCAAATCATAAAAAACACACTTTCTGGACCACATCCTAGTTTTTTGCCAAATGTGGTGTAATTCTGTTTAGTCATTTGAGCTGTAGCTGTGTTTCTGGACCAGGGTCAGCAGACTCGATAATTCTCTCGCCTCGGTGCCCACTCTGATCAGCGATCACACTCGGCAACTCTGGGCATTAGCTTGCCTCATCTTCACTAACGGCCCCACCAGACCGCCGGCGATGCCTGGTCTCACCCTGGAGATACCCATTAAGGGACCATCTCTCAGGGAAGCCAGGAAGGGTTTCGCAGCGGTCGAAGCGCCTTGGGACCCTACGGGTAAGTAGTGCGCTATATAAATGCCTATACATTACATTACATTTTAATGAAATAAATGAGGAAAATGCGTCTTTGGGATCCCATAATCTTCGCTTGACAGATCACCATAGAACTTTCCAGGAAAGAGCTGAGGTGGATGAGGTTTCTTTCTGTAAGTGTTGTGATGGTTCCACAAATGGTGCCAAAGTAATAAGGAAATCCAAAAAATATTTTCCCATGGAAACGTAGTCCAAACTATAACTACCCAGTGGTGCTGCTGTACTTTAAAAAAAGTTCAGCCACTTCAGCTCTTTCCTCGAAAGCTTTGGGGTGATACATCAAGTGGGGGCTGAAAAAAAAAGGGGTGTCCTAGAACTCAATTTCCATAAAGATTTTTGAACAGCACTACAGCCCAAAGAGGTGAAAGGAATTACGCCAAATTTGGCAGAAAGCCAGATCTTTACCTATAAAGAATGCTTTTTGTTTTAGGGTAAATCTATTCAGTGTTTTTTGAGAAACTAAGGTTTGAAATGTATGTATATCTGTAAATATCTGTCACAGGCGTCCCGCGAGCACTGGCCTTAATTACTAGAACAATCTGATCGTCCAAGAGGGCCTCTTTCGAGGTGGCCATCTCTTTCCAGTGGGAGTATAACGCTTTCACAAGGGCCCAGGGGGAGAAATGGTGGGGCTGAAATTTTGGGGCACAGGGACACCCACCCTCATGTCCTGACATCTAAAAATAATTAGATTTGAGGGGGCAGGTTATGCCCTTCTGGACCTTGGCCACGTCAAAAAGAAAATTGGGGGTTGTTGTGAGCCGGCAGAACTCTTACTGGAGTTAGTCGGAGTGCTCTGTTATTGCGAGACTCCCAGGGGAGCACCAGGCCCATGCTGGCTACATCGAGAGCCCTGCGGGGACTGGAAATCCATTTGTTTTTAAAAAGCAGAGTTGCAAGTATCTGTAGTGTGTTGGCTACTTATGGGCAGTTGGCCCTGCAGCTAACCCATGCCATGCACAAGAAAAGGCAGTGCAAGCCAGTCACCTATGGGGGTCAGGAGTAGTGCCAGCTGGGGCTTGGCCTGTTTACATATGGAAATTAAATATTACTTTTATATAGAAAAAATCCTAGAAATTCACTGGCATAAACAAAGGTTAAAAGTGATGTTATAGTTAGGTATGGTAACACCACTTTACTCTGCATTTAAAAAGTCTTAGAAATTCACTGAAAAAAGAAAGGTTAAAATGAAGTTATAGTTAGGTGAAAATGTCAGTTTAAAAGTAATATTCTAAAAAAAAAACTGAAATTCACCAGTTATAGGTATTTCAAGAAACTATAACTTGCACCCTTGCCATGCACTGCGTATGAACTCACAAATTACATTACTCGTATGACATGTTCTATCACATCATTGAAAATAAAATTTTGGTTGATTCCTAGTGCGAGTACTTCTTTGAAATAGTGTGCTGTGGGATTATATTTGCCGGGAGACCTGCCTGGCGTATACTCGCCATCTATCAATGGGCCACGGACTTCGTGATTTCAGGTCGTGTTGTGAAAAAAAAAAAATATATATATATATATAGGTAGATATGTAAATTGATTTATGGTATAAATCTTGTAAAATATATTTATGTGCCATCATCAGATGTGGAAACATAAGTTGAAATAGACTATCAAAGAATTGATTTGTTGATGAAATAAAGGGCTCATAGAGGAGCGTAATTACAGGGAATAATGCACTGATATTAATTGTAGCAGATTGTTTTTTGTGTATCTATTTTGAGAATGATTTAAAGAAAGAACCTGTTTTGCACATAAAATGAATTAACTTGCCGTTTATGATTCTGTTAATATCTGAACAAAATGCTCATATAGAGCAGGTTTATTGCATTACAACAATCATAATCAATTTGATGTGAAAAAGTGCCAAAAAGTGAAAATAGGATTAATTTTGATTCGATTGGCCATTTACATCTGTAAGATGGAGCTCATGAAACTGATAGTAACAGTCTGTTATTTGTTTTTGTGAATGAAGGTGCACCAGAAGTAAATGCATTTTGTTATCACAAGTATGACGAAAACATCCGGCTCAGGGGAAGAAGGCGTGAAACCGAAACCCATCCTGTTTGTTTATTTGACTAAAGCAACCAAATTCACCCTAGACTGAGTGTGGTCTCTCTTTTCCCTTGGGTTTAGAGATTTGGAGCTGGATTTAGTTACTTGGTTCCATCACCACCTTTTAAGTAGACCAGCACTGCAAATTCTGTTCCGCTCGCAAAATTTGAGTAGTTTTGCGTTTCGCAAAGAACCCAGAATTGCTAAAAATTCAGTGATCCGTGGCTTCGCAGATTTTTTTGCTAGTTCGCGCTTTCAAAATGTGGATCGCAAGATATTGCCCCCAGAGAACGCAAACAGCGTTTGTGAACAGGAAAAAAACATCATGAACGGGCAGAGCAAGCAATTCCACGTGTTCGTGGAACTCTGCATGCTCACGGAGATTTTTTTACCATTTTCCGGACCTTTGCATAGCACGACTACGCAAATTCCGCCCACCTCTACTTTTAAGACAAACACCTGTTCTGAAGTGCTCATCGTGACAATGGGTGGATTGGAGCGGAAGATGAAGCCGTGCGGAGCGCCGCCGTCTGAATTTTCGCAGCAATCGAAGAAAACAACATGGATGGGTGCGTCGAAGGACACACAAGTCCCCTATTGTTTTTCTCTTCAAATGATCATATGCTGGGTTTGCCTATTTTGTGGATCTATCCATTGATTATGGTTGGAAGGCACCAAGGGTGGTTGTCTAATTATTTGCTTGGAATCGGGTGCATTTCAAAATTACTAACATGTTTTTCTGATGAGTCACGACATGAGCAGCCGGCACATTTACACGTGGTCTGATTCAGCAAGGTACGGACATGTATCTCATGCACAAGGAACATTAAAATTGCAATTTGGGAAATTAGAATGTCTTTTTGAACGAGTGATTTGGAAATGGTGGGAGGCCACCTCCCTACAAAGGTACATTGAGGTACAAAGAATTCAGCGCATTTATACCATTCCGGCATACGAGAACCCGGATTCTAAATTACTTGATGAATGGGCAGCATATACCACGGATGTCTCTGTAGAAATGCTCAAAATACTATCAAGTTTGCATGGAGCGATCGTGAAAAATGTTTAAAGGAGATTGAAGGGTTGGAAGCCCTAATCTCACAAAACCAAGATACACAAGCGAAAGATGAACTGTGAGAGGCAATGAGAAAATGCCTCATGGCTTATGAAGAGAAAATTAAACAGAAGAAACCCTCCAAATTCAACCGGGATGCTCATGATTATGAGCAAGGTAGAATTCTTACATTTGCTCATAAATTTGATGCACCGAGACCAGCCCTAAGAAGCAATATCAACAGAAGAACTGTTGAACAAAAGGAAACCTCAGAGTCAGATGTAACCACAGATAATGAACAATCTGGTGAAGATGGTACAGACCCTCAAGCAGCCGCACCAGTGAGAAGCTTTTTTTACGAGGAATTCCAGCTCATGAGGCAAACTTGGCAACAGGGCGGAAGAGGCAAGCCCCCCTGAACAAAGACATCAAGAAAATCAAGGAAAACACAAGGGGGGGGGGCTTCAACAAGCACAAATCTAGGCATGGAAGGACAAAAGTGCAGTGAGGTTCAAGGAAATAGATTATTTTGAAGATTTGACAATTATAAACTTAATATCAAAGTAACTAACTAAAGATGAGGAAAAAGTCTTAAAGAAAGGACTGACCTTTTGTCCAACTAAAGACTTTGAATATACACAAACACAAATTGACTTATATCTCTTCACTAGGAAGTTACAACTTTATAAGTTCTTCAAGGTTAAATGTCTACCGACAAGAGACGAGGATCATAAATATAGTTCGACTATATCAACAGATGTTCTAACTGGAGATGATTTGGTGACATTGCAATTATTGGGAGGTCAAGATGATGTAAATAGCACAGATGAAGGCATTGATCAGGTATTGAATATCAAGAGTTTTGGTATTGAACAAAAAACTGTGAAAACAAAACTTTAAAGCAAAATCTACCTTCTTGGCTATGACTCCCTTTGATGCAATTGATGTATTCGAGAAAACAGTTAAAAATGTATTGGTGCAATTGAGAAATAAACAATTCAATAGAAGGAATCAAATACATGCAAACCTGACATTCAAACAAAAACAAGCTCTGGAACACATTCAGAATGATTCAAATATTGTCTGCAAACCATCTGATAAAGGTGGAAACATAGTACTTATGACATGTGGATTTTATAGCAAAGAAGCTTTGCCACAACTATCGGACAGCACATGTTATGCCAACATTTCTAAAGAAGAATATATTGAAAGTAGTAAAGCTTATCATGAAATGACACAGAAATGGACTGATAAGAGAATGATTGACACAGATGTATTGAAATTTCTTTCCTGTCCATATCTGCTGACAGCTAGGTTTTATCACCTTCCCAAAATTTAAAAGGACGCCAGTACACTTCCAGGACACCAAATTATATCCTCAAAGGGAAGTCTAACCGAATCAACGGCACAATATATTGATCATTTTTTAGCTGACTTTGTGAAAACATTACCCTCTTATATTTTAGATACGAAGGATTTTATAAGAACAATCTCTGACATAACTTGGGAATCTGATATGCTCGTGATGGTACTTGATGTAACGAGCTTATACACCTGCGTTAATCATGTCAACAGCATTAATGCTATCCAATATTTCTTGAAAGGGAGATCCCTAAAATATTCCGAAAGTAATGAAATATTTATTGAATTTTTATTATTCTGTTTGACAAATAACATTTTCTTGTGGGAGAAACAGGTGGCATGCGCTGAAAGGAACAATCACTGGGTGTCATCTATCATAGGATGGTATAGATATATTGTCAATTTATTTATCCCTTGGAAGGGTTCACATGACTTAATAATAATGAAGTTAACTTACATTTTAGCTGGCATATCAGTGCGACAGAAGTGGCATTCTTAGATCTCGAGGTTTTTATAAGCGATGGACAAATTTGTACTTCCCTGTTTAGAACATAGACAGCAGGGAATTCGATACTTGAGGCACATAGTAGTCACCCAAAGTCCTTAAAAGACAGTATCCCTACTGGGAACATCTCAGATTAAAAAGAAATTGTACAAGAGATAGTGACTTACAACATGTCGCACAAGATGCGATAGAGAGGTTCAAAGTACGTGGATATTCACCCAATCTGTTACAGAAAACCTTATCGAGAGTGGAGAAGATCCCAGACAATGTCTGCTGAAAGACAAAATACAGCCTAACACACAGGGGGTTGAGATATTCAGATTCATTACTACATTTTCCAATGAGGGTCAGAAAGAGTTAGGAAGATTCTCTCCCGCAGCTGGCACATTTTGAAATCTGATATTCGTGATCGGCAAGAATTTACCTGATCATCCCCAAATAACGTATAGACGCTGTTGGTCCCTTAAGGACAATTTGGTTCCATTTAACACAAGAACTAGTCCTCTGACAGAATTTTTTCCTTGCTCCAAATGTAAGGCTTGCAGGACCAGCCCCAAAACTCTGACTTAAATTGTACCTGGAATGCCACAACCTAGAGTAATTAATACATTTCTGACATGTAATACACCCTTCTGCATGTATTGCCTAGTATGTCCCTGCAACTTGAAGTATGTGGGGAGTACTATTCATGCAAATAAAGGCAAGATATTAGAAAACGCAAGGGCGATTGAAAGAAATGATTTGACGTAGCCTATAGCCAGACACTTCGCCAAATTTCACAGCAGTAATAGAGATTTTTCTGTTTGGATCATGTTCCCCCCAATGAACGGGGAGGAAACAGAGAACTCAAACTACGAAGGTTGGAATCGAGATTTATAATTGACTTACATTCTAAGGTTCCACTAGGCCTGAACACAGAATAGGATTTAGCAATACATCTTTAGGAGCTGAAAACAGTATTGATAATATCAATTTGAAATCACTATTGTTGATTGCCTTATGAATGTTAGTAATAATGATTGATGAACTCTCCCTTCTATTGCTCTTGTTTCCCTTTGCACTCACTTCTTCATAACAAATGAGTGTAGATACCTACAATTTATAAAAAATTAAGAAAAAAAACCCATAAAATAAATTAAGAATGAATTGATTTGTTAACAGGAAGGCTGCTACCTCTAACAAATCCCATATAGGGCACAATTCTGGTTAAATTGATTTATGGTATAAATCTTATAAAGTATATTTATGTGCCATCATCAGATGTGGAAACATAAGATGAAATAGACTATCAAAGAATTGATCGTTTGATTAAATCAAGGGCTCATAGAGGGGCGTAGTTACAGGGAATAATGCAATGATATTAATTGCAGCAGAATGTTTATTGTGTATCTATTTTGAGAATGATTTCAAGAAAGAACCTGTTTTGCACATAAAATGAATTACCTTGCCATTTTTTATTCTGTTAATATCTTTAAAAAAGGCTCATATAGAGCTGATTTATTGCATTACGACAATCATGATCGAGTCGATGTGAAAAGTGCCAACAAGTGTAAATAGGATTAATTTTGATTCGATTGGTTGCTTACATCTGTAAGATGGCGCTCATGAAACTCTGATAGTAACAGTCCGTTAATTGTTTTTGTGAATGAAGGTGCACTGGAAGTAAATGCATTTTATTATTACAAGTATGACAAAAACATCCGGCTCGTTGTAACAGTGGAAGAAGGCACGAAGCCGAAATGTGTCCTATTAGTTTGCTCGGCTGAAGAAAGCAACCGAGTTCACCCTTGACAGAGTGCTGTCTCTGTAATGCAGTAGAGAGTGTCGCCACACAATCACATCAGGGGCCCTCTTACTTATACAACGATACCCCCTCATTTTAAATGACAGGGGGCACCACGCACTGTTGCATGACTGCTGAGGACCTGGGAGTCACATCAATGCATCCCGCTCTTTTCCACCACCCCAGCACTCCTTTGCTGGCATATCTTGTAGCTCCTTGCATACCAGGTGAGGTCGCCCTGATCCTGGGTAGGCACCTACTGGTTGTATGATTATTAGCCACTCAACTGCTTTATTAAGGGTGAAGGCAGGAAACTAGAACTTGTATACTACTGCCATGAGAAGGGATTACATTGTGTGCACTCCCAACCCAGCGACCTCTCCACCCTCAGTGCCATGATGATGAGCCCTCAAGACCCCAAAATAGGTGATCCCCAAAAGATTACCCCCTGTTTAAAACAGTGACATCCCTGATGGGGTTTCCCCCCCAGCACTGATCATGTGTTTCAGGACACTAATACTAAGTTTGCTAAGCTTCTTGCAGCTGTACAAGGCATACAAGCATCACTGGAGCCAAAACTGGATGCATTATAGACATGAGTCATATGCGGGAGGAGCATAATAAGCTTAAAGCGTGAGTATCCGCAAATGATGCAACCATAATAGAAATGAAACCAGTTATATCAGATATGCAGGCTACACTGGTTGTTCTGCAGCAAGAGATGAAACTTCTGAAACACAAAGCTGAGTATGCAGATGGAAGATTTTTGCGGGGATGTAGACAGAGTTCAATAGGAAGTCATATCTAGAGAATCCCGTCTTTCTTTGGGGAGGACTACAATCACCACTTCCCTCATAAAAAATTGGAAGGGAGATTCCGCCCGATATGCTGTTGGTAGGCCTACCCGAAAATATTGAGGATCCGAGCATGGACCTATACCTGGAGCAATGACTGGCACATACAGTCCTAGGAGGCAAGATGTCCATCTTCTTTTCAGTTGAGCAGGTTCACTGGGTACCGTCTCGACCACCATCTCCTGGTGAAAACCAGACAGTCACTATATTTCTGCATTATATGGCTGACGTACATCCTGCTACACAGTGAAACATAAACTTTGACAACTGGGGATCAAATAAGCGTTGATTTTTCAGGCACTTTTTTCAATCTGCCCATGAGGCATGGGGATAGCTTGACTTCATGGGAAAGCATCCTTAGCCAGTTCAGCAGGACTCTAAGAAGAGTTGGAGTCTGGCGCGGAGTTGACACCAGTCAAACCATAAATACCATTTCCGCCCTTCCCGAAATCAGGCAGCACAAGAAAGATCACAAGTTGTGGCTGTGCTGGTTCGAGTGGAGTCTCCCAGCTTAGAGATCACATTGGAACATTGAATGCCTCAGAAACTCAATCCATGAGCGTCTTCTCACCAGATGACTTATCAGAAATGCTCTGAGGGGGACCTATAGTTACCCCGATGACTGCTAATCATCTTGGATGGCTCTCTTGTAAACATATCCTTTTCTTAAATATGTAGCAAACCACTGTCATGGTTGTCATGATTCCAAATGGGATGTCCTAATTTTATAGGGGCAGTGAGGCAGGGGGTGGCTTCTATTGGTTATGGTGCCATAGGATATGCTGGGTACATGTTGACAACATATTACCCACTATAGCCCGCTGGACTCTTTTATAGTTTGGTTTACACTCTTTGTGGGGAGCTAGTTGCTGCATGGTTATACAATGGCCTGGGGAAGGGAGTTTGAAATACTGCTGGGGACTGGGAATGCATGTGTGTGGCTCTGGGTGTTGGCGTTATATTGTTGGCCCTTTCAATTGATGCAAATATACGTTCACTCTTTAACTCTCTCATGACATTACAGCAATACAGGTTTGTCACATTTAATGTGAGAGGTATGGGCCCCAGTGTGAAATGACACAAGATTTACGCAAAGCCCACTTCATCTGTCTCCAGGAGTAACACCTTACAGCACTAGAACCCACTAGACTGAGTAGTCAATGGCCGGGCGCGGTCTATGGGACTACGTAGTCTAGTGAGGGGTGTCCAGGTATGGGTGGCTTCGGGTGTGCCCTTTTACGATTTTACACACTAAGATAGACCATTAGGATCGCTATGTTGTAGTGAGGGGAAAATTTGATGGAATACCCTTAACACTTGTAGCAATCTATGCCCCAACTGCGGAGAAGTCTGTATTTTACACAGCTATAACTACCATCCTGCTACCAAATCCAGTGACATGCACCCTTTGGTGCAGAGACTACAATGGGGTTCTAATCTAGTGATGGATTGATCCACCCACCCCCCCTTCCGGGGGCTCACCCCTTCTCCGTCTCACAACAGCTGAAAACGTGGGCTCATAACCTAGTGGTGGGGGAAATCTGACACCTATTGTACCCAACTGACTGTGACTATACCACTGTTTTATGGTACACAAATTACATTCCAGACTAGATATGATATTCACAGGTCTAGCATAGGTCAAGCAGTGTACTCAAGAGGAATACCTGGGCAGGACCCTGTCAGATCACAATCCCTTACTGATCTCACTGGGTTGGGGTAGATCCAGACTGAAAGTTCCAACTTGGCACCTACAGACTGATGCCTTGGTAGACACATTGGGTTCAGCTCTCAGAGTAGTGAGTCCTTTGAGAGCTTCTTCCAGGGTAACAAAGTTATGGCATCTAATGTATTGGTTAAATGGGATGCATTTGACTTTGTGCTATGTGGTTTATGCATGAAAAAATCTCATTGCGTATGGAAGGAGCTGAATGTTGAAGTGACTGCCAATGAAGGCCACCTGGGAAAGCTGGAGTGAGCGTGTCTGACAGATCGTGATCAATACCTGATACTTTCGGCCTTGTGGAAGGAGTACATGCAACTAGTAAGTAGGCTATCCAAATTCGATTATAAAGTGTACACACAACAACAACACAAACATGGGGATAAGGCAAGTCACTTACTGACTTGGTTGTTATGCTCAGACTCCGCCAGACTCCCGATTTCCACGCTCTCACCACACACTGGGCAGATGGTGAATAGCAAAGATGGTATCAATGCAGAATTTCAAATTTATTTCAGGTGTCTGTATAGGGAACCTTCAGTGGTAGACCCAGATGCACTCACTGCACATTTGGCACATGTCTACACTTCTGCAGTTAATCTCCTGCAGTGACAGGCGTTAGCGAGCCCTGTTACACTGGAAGAAGTGCCGGAAGTGATAGCCCAGATGGCTGATGGAAAGATCCCCTGCACTGATGGGTTCCTGATCGAATTCTTTGCCCATTACTGTACCCATCTGGCCCTTCTTCTCCTTGACTTGTATGACTGTGCGTTGGCTAGCAGACCCTACCAATTTTTAAGGATGGAAGTGGTGATTGTAGTCCTCCCCAAATCAAGATTGGATTCTCTAGATATGATATCCTATTGACCTCTGTCTACGACCCGCTATCAGGACTCCATGTTGACTGGGATAAATCCTGCTTATTCCCACTTCTGATTTTTCATGAGGGCCGTCAAGCTGCACTGTCACACACAGATTTGACTAAATATTTAGGAGAGCAGCTGCACTACAAACGGAAAGACCCTTGTCTACTATGGGCAGGATCGTCACCGCCAAAATGTTGGTCCTGCCACAACTATTATATTTTTTGTGGTCCCTCCACTGATTACTCAGAAGACCTGCTTCTTCGCAGACCTACGGAGTGTGCTGATGGACTTGATTTGGGGGGATGGCAGACGGCGTGTTGCTCTTCATAAGCTATTTACTCCTTTGGAGGAAGGAGGCTTTGGTGCCCCTGATTACAAACAATATTAGGTTGTAGCACTAATGCAGTGGCGGATGCTTGTCTTGTAGGAGCACAATCCCTTGATTATGCAGGCATTCTAGACGAGCTAGTGGTAATGCCTTTGCTGCATAGGCTCCTTGACTATACCCCCCTCAGGATACAGATAGCGTTTTGTTATGATCGGCGTCATATATCTGGGTGCCAGAGGGCTGCACTTTGTGTCCAAGCCTGGGAAGAAGTGGGAATCACAGCTTTGATGACTGAAGAGGAATTCTGTGCCTTTGACAATTTGGCATTAGAACAAGGACTGGTACCGGAGCAGTTCTTGCTATACTCAGTCCTAAGGGGTGTGATGCAGAAGACCTGGGAACCTGATTGGGAGCAGCTTCCCCTGAAGGCACCTCTTGAGGCTGTCTTGATAGGGGGAATACAACTGAGGCCATTACACACCTATACTCTCGCTACAAGGCACATCAGATGGGGAACATATGTATCTACAGGATTGATGAAAATTGACAAATGTGACTGATATCACAGATAAACAGTGGGACCGATGTTTGCAATCGGTCAAACAGGTAATGTGGAATGCGTGACTTCTCCTAATTTAGTTCCAATACCTGGAACAAGCATATCTCACAACACATAGGATCAGGAGGATGTTCCCAGGAGACAATGCCTGAGGTGCAGGTTGGATGATGCTGACTTCCTTCACACAGGGTGGTCGTGCACGCAGATATGCTCTTTTTGAGAACAGGTGACACAACTGGTGTCAGAAGTGACGAGCTGTTTGTTTCCACCGGACCCACTTAGGTGCTTTCTTGATAAAGGGCATATAACTAGAAAAAACAACGGTCTGGAATGCTGGGACTATTACCTGAATAGTTTGAAAAGAAGACAGATGGCCAGCCCCATACCTAGCCAGGTCGGAACCATACGGTGGTCCTGCACCCCTGACCATGATGCGACCACCACCGTGGCGGTTGCATCTGGCATTTTAACATTGCGGCGGGTGCTGCTGGCTGCAGCGCCCGCCGCAATGGTAAAGTGCCATATTGTGCATTTCCATGCACAACGTGGCAGGCACAGCGCGGTGCCTGACAACTTGTGCATGGACATGTAGGGGGGTACAACAGGTACCCCCCAAGTGCACCCCCTCACTCTCCCAACCCCCGGGGGCCTGCAACAGGTCCCCTAAGCAAGACCCCACCAGCCTTTCCATGGCAGCAGGCCGCCATGGAAAGGCCTTAAAATCTAAGCATCATGATATGGATGGCGGTGTCTGCTAGGCACCGCCACCATATATATGCCCCAGCTCCTCCCAGCCGGCAATCGTAACACTTGCCGACCAGCGGAAACACTCACCCCCAGTCAACTGATCTGGGTTTAATCCCATCACCGTTCTTTAGCCCACTCTGCCACCCCAGTTCAGACATGGCCATATGGAAAGCCGAGCTGAAGAAGGCTGGAATGCTGGAATGCCAGAAACCGGTCCTCGGTAGCTTGTTTCCGGTCCAGGGAAGGCATGGCTTGGCAGTTCGGGCTGGACTGTTCCATTGAGGCACAGGGTCAGACTGATTTGCATATGGCCATGTCTGAACTGGGGTGGCAGAGTGGGCTAAAGAACGGTGATGGATTAAACCCAGATCAGTTGACTGGGGGTGAGTGTTTGTATTGTCAACGCTCCGTCCATCATTTCCTTTGGTTTTTCTTTGTTCGCCATAAGTTGGCAGGGTACGCTCAGACGTGAGTCCCTTGCTCACTTTGCCACTGGATTCAAGCAAGCCGGCCTGAAGACAGCTGAAATGCCAGAAACCGGTCCTCGGTAGCTTGTTTCCGGTCCAGGGAAGGCATGGCTTGGCAGTTCGGGCTGGACTGTTCCCATGAGGCACAGGGATGGGTCAGACTGATTTGCATATGGCCATGTCTGAACTGGGGTGGCAGAGTGGGCTAAAGAACGGTGATGGATTAAACCCAGATCAGTTGACTGGGAGTGAGTGTTTGTATTGTCAACGCTCCGTCCATCATTTCCTTTGGTTTTTCTCGGATATTCTAATTGATCAGTTACACATGGTTTCTACAGATCCATTTACAACATATGGGGATGTTTAAAGTATGCTATATGCATCCATTAAAAAACAAGGGAACACTACCGGGTGAATAAAGATATCAGCCGGCATCATTAGATGGCAGTATACAGAAATAAGCAGCTAGAAAATGCAGCATAAATCAGTGGGAGGTGTTTCCTTATCAGTTCATTATATGCCAAAAAACATACATGGCAGCACTCATTGGAAACCATTTATAATTTGTCAAATGATATTTCCACTGTAGATTATCTTGACATTAATTGCCATCTTGCCCATTTAAACAAAAATACAAACGGGGAAAAAATGAGTTGAAGAAAGTCTGAGATTTGATTTCCGTGTTCCCCCCCTAAAGAAATGTTGATTTTATAGACAAAAGGACACTGAAAGTTGAGATCATAGGGGCTTCGCTAAATAAACCAGCTACATGAACTGGGGTGAAGTGTGAGTACTGTAAGCAACGTCCAAGCTACATGATACATGGGAGAAGGTTAGTAAGAGCCCTTCAGTTGATTGTGGAGGGCTTGCCGTCAAAAGCTGGTGATTCTGTTTGCAATAAAGCACCAGCTCTTAGGCACATGAACACCCCTCGCACTGCCTTGCTTCAGTTCCTACTTCAGCTGTGGGTCTACGGGTAAATGTATCTAAGGCAATCTGCATGCCAGGACTGACTGCAGGGACACACAACGCAACCTCCTGCCTGAAGAACGCTCGTCTGGGCCTCTCTCACACCTCTTGAACATAGTATCATGATGAATTCTAACTGTGCCATTTATGATTCCTCTGACTGTCACCACTCCACCTCCCCAAGTTACGTTGTCCTATTTTTAATCACACCTTTTCCATCCTTCTCCTCCCCGTATTTCCTTACGTACTGTCAGGTACATTTTTGAAGCTGCTACTTGCAATTCATTATTGGCGCTGCCCAGTAAAAACACTAGCACGCTGGAGTAGACTACTGCGGTCTCAAGAGCAGATTTACAAGCCCCTTGCGCCACTTTCGCGTCACTTTTCCCATGTTAAAAGTGACGCAAAAGTGGTGCAAGGGGCTTGTAAATCTGCCCAACAGTGCTTAGTCCTCATTGCACCGGTCTTGTCCCTCTCTTGCCTCTCGCCTGTGTCCCTTTTCAGTTTCTACTAGAGATGTCAAGAGTACTGTGGAAATAACCAGCATGACGTAACCGAGAGAGGGCCTGCTTTATAAAAGGATTAAAGGGCCGCAGTGCATTCCTTAAAATATGACCGATATAACATTACTTTACATAATAAATGTGCAGGCTAAAGGTTCCCTAGTACCTATGCATTCACCAGTGGAATGCAACTGCACGAGTGTCCCGCCGATAAACTGCTTGCAGCAGATCGCCAGTGTTCATCCACCCCGCTAGAAAGCGTAATGCATTCAGTTTAATTTTTATTTTTTACCTTTGCCTAATTGGGAGCGTTGAGCGGTGCTCCTGACCCGCTGTACACCAGGCCGACAAACACAGCGCCTTAGCAAGTGGATGTGATCCGAGCCTCGCGCGCTCCTGCAGTCTAATGACTGCGCAAACTGAATTCTGATTTATTTAATGAGCCCGACACATCATCGCCAGTGCCATTTCGCTCTGTAAACGATGACAGCTGGGTCGACCTTGCCATTTTTTCAACTATTCCCGATTCCAATGTAAGCCGTTTGTTGAATAGCCAACAGGGAAATAATAGCGACCAAATACATTATGTGAGGCGCGGTTACTCGTGTTTGCTAACACTTGTATTGCTTTCTGAAATGGGTGGGAGCAGTGACTTTTATATCACGGCAGAGAAGGTACAAAGTGACCCGTCAAAGATCGAAATTAATTGCTTTGGTACAGTTCACGTGCATTGCATTATATTGTTGGATTGTGCATTTCTTCCTTTAAAGTTTTCCGCATAAATAATAATCTGGGAGTAGATAAAAAAATAATTTACTTGCTCATCCTGCAGGCAGTAGTAGTCTGTAATGCGCCCTATTGATAGGTAAGGCCCTGCTTGCAGCCAATTGAGGCTTGGCCTTTCATGGGACCACACTGACTGAACGGCGCCTTTTTTTGTTTTTTAGAGTCTGGAAGTAAAAGGTATACAAGCCGGACGAGTAGGTTTTCTAGGGTATGTGCTATGTGGGTCGGTGGCCTTTTGTAGGAGAGCGGATGAGATGAAAAAGGGGGGCCGTTTGGCCCTCCCGCCCACATGGCGGTGCGGCGCCTTTCCCCTCCTCCGGCCTCTGGGTGGTGGGGCGTGGCGCACTGCGGTGACGCGTGCGGTGCGCCCCACCACCGATATGCTGAAGCCGGCCCCGTGTCCCGGAAGCAGCTGGTTAACATCCGGGTCACGGGGCGGGCTGACCGGGGGGGCGGGCCAACTGGGCCAGCGACCCCCTGGGGCAATGGGCAGTAAAGAGGGCCAGGAGCGAGCTGGGCGCCCTCTTTGCCCCTGGCTCGCTCCCTGCACACCTTTCTCTGGGGATTTTTTCTGTCAGTGTCACTTATGGTGATGTAATGTTGCACAAGGGGAATTGCATAGCTACGCAATAGGGTTAGGGAGGCAATATAAGCCTTTGGGGATATATGTGTATCAGGGGAAACTCACTGGGGAATTCCTGCTTCACAAACAGGTTAGATCACTGGAACCCTACCTAGACACAATCCAGATCCCCCAGAACAGGGTGCTATACATTCAATTCAGGCTTGGTACCCTTCCTGTGAATGAGTTTACAGCTAAGTGGCACCCTAACTCGCCTAGTCCAAGTACTTGCCCTGGTTGCAATGCCGTAGTGAAGTCTGTGGCCAATGTGCTGTTTGCATGCCCTGCTTATGTGTGGTCCAGGGATAAATGGCTCAAACCGGTTTGCCGACAATTGGTCATACGAAACCACTCGGATGCACTTCGCATACTGAAGTAGGATACCAGGCCCCTCTTTGCCTGTGCTATGGCCAAGCTGTTAAGCCACACGTGGGGTTTCCGAAGGAGGGAGCTTACGAGAACACCTCAGCAATGGCTGGGTTGACCCCTAGTCTGAGTTGCTTTTTCAGGCCTTAGTGATTAAACTTAGGCTACCCTCACTTGCACTAGATGTTGCACAAGCACTTTATTGTAGATTGATAGCATAACTTGATTGCTTGGGGAGGACCCTAGGGATAAACCTGTGACATCCTCTGTTAGATGGTGTAATTATTGTTTTAACTAGTTTTTATATTTTTGTTAGCTTTAAACCTAAAAATCCTATTTTTAAATATATGAAAGATTTTATGATGTATAACTCTGAATTGTCGTTCCCGGAAAGATATGTTATTCATTTGCCGGCTGATGCATTGGCTTGTTTTCAATTGTAATTGTTGCTGGTAGTCGAATTGAGCACCCTATGTATTTTTTTCTTTTTTTCCATATTGGCTTGACATGTAGGCAACTTGTCGCCAAACAACAATCTTGTGATCTAAGTTTTCACATGTTCATTGCTGGATCCTCTGTGCGATTTCTTTCTTTATACCATTTCTAACTGTGTTTAATTACGTATATTCTTTGTAGCTTTTATGACTTGAATAGTCGAAATAAGCTTATATGATGATGATATCTGTATATATTGCTGTTTTTTGTTACGCCATATATAAATATGTATGTATATTTTTTTACCCAAAAACATTTTGTAATCATCTAGTGTAGAACATATCCCTAGCAGCGTAAGGAAACAGAGTCAGATCTTTGCAATTAACTTAAACACAGATATGGTGAAATGACTTTCATATCTCCTGACCTGGATTTGAATGTCAGACTTGGCATGTAAGAAAACATTGTGTAATTCTGTGCAAATCATTAAATCTTCTTGTGCCTAAAAATGTAAATTTGAGAAACACAATTGTAATATGTAATTATGCAATTCGAATTACTTAGAGCACATCATCTTGTATCGTTGCTTAACACCTGCAATAAAGTACAGTTGCTCCCCAGCTTGGTCTGCACTATATATAGAATGCAGTATGGTAATTGTGTAATATGGTCCAATATTGGCATCTAAGCATTGTGTTGACCTTTATAAACTAACTGGCCTTCAACCTTATTGTTTTTAAATGTCACCAGAACCTAAATATGCTAATGTAGGAAACTATTGTTACCCGGTATGTACTTTTTTATATTATATGTTTACTTTGGCACAGTTAGCTTGAAAGTGCAGCTAACAATGAGCACTGACTGGAATAAGAAAATATAGCTTTGGTTTACCTTTTATAAATTCATTGATGGCAGAACAATGATGAGGGGCAATTGATTTATGTGATTCTGTGGCTGCAGTGTTTATAATATAGTTATATGATTTACTGCATATTCCAAATAATTTGGCACACAATTTGCAGATTTTTAATATTGAAAGAATGGCCTTTCTGTCTCGATGGATGGCATACTATACACCTAAAGCACTCTATAAAATCTATCCAGAATTCAAGGTTAGATGCTTCTGTTGCCAGGCAGAAGGTAAGGGAGAATGGCTACATACATTTTTTACCTGTCCAAGGCTAGCACAATTTTGGGAAAGGATCTTTTTCGCCAGGAGCCAGGGGATCCAGAAGAGATTAGATACCGAAGTAGCTGTAGCTCTCTTCGGTATTACTAGACAAGGGGTCAACTTAGCAATGACAAGAGGTGAGGAGGAATTTTTAGAAATCACCTCCCTAGTAGCACTCTTCCTGATACTACAGAATTGGAGGTCTTCAAAAATACCTGCTTATGCAGGGTGGCTAAATAAGGTGAAACCCACAAGGACATTTGAAGAGGCATATGCAAACAAAGTAGGCACAACTAAAAAGTTCACTGCCATTTACAAATATATGGTGAAGCCAGAAATTTACCGTGGAAGAGGAAGCCCATATTGTACCACAAATTCTTGTTTAGAATGCAAGGTGAGCAAAAAAATAATAATAACAATAATAACAATAATGCACTTTAATATCGCACATTAGGATGAGTAGCCAACGATGACGAAGAAAATTTGCACTGGATGCACTTTAGCACCGCACTTTAGTATCAAGTAGGGACATTAACCTTTGAATTTTATAAAATCTGTATTTTGCTAGGTTATTACTGGAATATGCCATTATGCTCTTTATAGTATCTATGTTATTCAATTGTTTCTGAATATTAGTCAAATTGTGTCTTAAAATGCCCTGTTTTTATCAATGGTTGTTTTCCTCTTTATGCTTCTGCTCAATAAAAAAAAAATAAGAAAAATGCTGATTTCTCTAAAATGTGTTTTTCTAACTCAAATGGACGAGAATAACACTGCCCGAAAATGTGCTTCATAATTTAGAGCACCGTCCACACTATTTGGTTCTGTGTGCTGCATAGCTATAGGATCCCTCCAAATGGTAACGCTCTGCAGTGTTTTTTGAGGCTGTCATTAAGATGAGGAAGTCCTTATTTCACAAGCAGCCGTGAAATATACCACTGCATTTCAAGTACCCAAACAAGTAATATAAAGGAATATATAGATGCAGACATAGTATTTTCAATATGGAAGTTCTTCCCACTCAGGAGGGACTTCAGCAACTAAAAGATATCTTAAACGATTCAGATGTGTGTGAGGTTTCAGACAGCATCAATTACAGGCTAAAAATAACATTATTTACTGCCTCGCCAGGTATAATTTCAGAGTTTAATTTAATTTTTGCCATATGGGAAAACTCTCCATATCGTTATCATGCAGTCTGACTCACTAGATGAGAGAGACAGATGTTTCACAAAGCAATATTAAAACATATGTGTAACGGAACAGAGCATAATGTGACATTTATTAATGGTTTGCTTTTCCGATATCAGACAAGTGGTCTGACTCACTGTCAGGTCATTACTACAGGTAGATCTGCACTAGAATTGATATAAAGTGTCACTGTGTACAGAGCACACAGTGACTCAGGACTGCTAATCAGGTGTAATGCTACTGAAAAACTTTAAGGTCGAAAACAGACAAAAATGGGGAAATCCCAGTGTTCAAATTCCCAAACAATACGCACATTCCAACAAAACAGCATGTTGCACTAACGAACTTACTTTGTCTTCAATTAGCCGTTTTCACATTCTGGTCTCAAATTGTAATGTGCATCATAAATATATAAATTACATCTGAGATATACCAAAGGCTGTTTGGTAAAAGACTATAGCAAATCCAACAAATAGAGATTTGTTAATTAGTATTCCTCGATTGCAAAGTTGATAAAGTACATCGCTATTGCAATGGGCCAAAGATTCTTAAATTTTGAATAGTCACAGAGCGGGCATTTTGCTTCTTTTACCAGCAAGTTGTAATCAGATGCAAGCTATAACAAGCATTGGCCATTAGGTCTCACCTATGCGATAGCTATCAGCTTTGACAATATGTTTTAAAGTGGCATACAATGCACCGTCGTAGAATGTAGTTGCGTAGATTAGAGTGGTGCAGAGTAGAGTGACAAAGTGCAGAGTACAGTGGCAGAGAGTGGAGTAATGCAGAGTTGAGTGGCATAGAGTGGACTGATGCAGAGGGCATTGGCATAGAGTGCAGTAGTGCAGACTAGAGTGATGTAGAGTTCAAAGGCGCAGAGTACAATGTTGTACGGTGCAGGGGTGTAAGGTGGCGTAAAGTGCTTTGGCATAGAGTGAAGTGGTGTAGAGTAGAGAGGCATAGAGAGCAGTAACATAGAGTACATGTAGAGTGCAGTGGCGTAGAGTGGAGTGGCACAGGGTAGAGTGGTGCACTGTACAGTGGTGTAGAATGCAGTGGCATTAAGTAGGTTGTTTCAGAGTAGAATGAAGTGGAGTAGAGTGGAGTGGTGCAGTGTGCAGTGGTGTAGAGTGGCATGGAGTGTAATGGTGCAAAGTGGTGTAGAGTGCAGTGGTGCAGAGTATATTGCACTGGCATACAGTGCAGCATTGCAGAGTGGCGTAGAGTGTAGTTGTGCAGAGGAGAGTGGAGTGGCCTAGACTTGAGAGGTGTAGAGTGCAGTAGCCAAGAGTGCAGTGGGGCAGAGACAGGTGGCATACACTGCATTGGCATAGAGTACAGAGAGGCAGAGTAGAGAGGCGTAGAATGGAGCAGTGTAAAGTGGAGTAAAGTGAAACAGCACACAGTACAGTAGCGTGGAGTGGTGCAGAGTAAGGTGGAGTGGAGTGGCATAGATTGAGTATGCATGGTGTGGTAGCACACTGCCATTACAGACAACATATTTTAAATCGAAATGACCAATACAAATGTACAGACAAACAGTTTTACTAATAAACCTTTACAGAGCACAAACCATAATGCATGGAAATGGAATCACCTTGTGTACTGATATGTTTTGATAATGTTAAAGTATTTGCTTCCAACATACTTTAGAATCAGCAAAAATGTGCTTCATTTGTCCCTTTTAATTCTGATATATATTTGTAAATACATGCACACTTCATTTCACCATTGTTGTATGCTAGGAAAAAAAGCTTTCCTGTCCCCAGTATCCAGCAAGATTGTCACACGAATCCTCTCATTTTGAAGCTGGAGAAAGAAAAGTAAACTCCAAGCTCCTTCAGTAGATGTTGAATGCAAAGCAAATGTGACAGGATAAGAAGACTTTACAGGCCTATTAACATAAAGGATCACTTTTGGAAGAATACAAGGAGAGTTAGTGTGAAAAGGTTTTGCTCATTGGGAGGGACAAACTCACGTCTAAAAGCCTAAAACAAATAAAGCCAGCAGATAGAAAGCCAGAAAATGTGAGTTACAAACCACTAAGCCACTGGTAAGTACCGGACGGAATGCATTCCCACAGAAGCTTTCTGAATGTTCACAAGATGTGTTTAGCAAATTAGGCATCTGTGGTGCCTATTTGGCTTTGACCTAAAAAGCAATTAGGAGATGCATGTACGAGATAAATGTGTTGACTTGCACTCACTTGATCAGAACCTCCAATGCCAGACCATCACCAATACCACGTCCACCACCAATATCATCACTACCAATAATGCACCACTACCCACACCATCATCTTCAATACCACAACCATCAACACTAAAGGATCCAACTCCACCACCAATAATATCACCATCAATACCGCCAACATCAAAACTAAACAAACCAATACCACTGCCCCACCAATAATATAACAATGCCAATAACACACCATCACCAATACCATCATCCTCAATGTCACCAATTTCAATGCTAAAGGAACAAATGCCATTACCACAACCAATAATATCCCCACTACCAATAGCACAACACCAATACCATTTCCCTCAATATCAACATCAATACTAAATGAACTAATATCACTACCACCACCAACAATATCACACTGCCAATAACACACTAATACCATCATCCTCAATACTACCAATATCAATTCTAAAGGAACCAATGCTGCAACAGAACTATTAAGCACTGGCAAAGCCAGTATGTTTGGCTTTAACTTCCTATCGCCTTGTAAAATAGGGCCTGATTATGATGGCGGTCGCACAAGCGTCCAACATCATCGTTGCAGGATAGCAACTGCCCGACTATTATCCGGTGGTTCAGTCCAAAAAATTACAATGTGATCGCCATGTTGGCGTTCAGAAAAATCTATTTTTCTATTATGACTTGTGCTGCGGCTCGCAAAAGCGCCACAGCACAAGACGCATTAGAAAAAGGGATGTTTTTAAACATCCATGAACGGTGTGCTTGGCACCATGTGGTGTCTGACAAACAGTGCATGGATATTTGGGGAAACACCACATGTGCCCCCTGGCCACATAGCGGAGTCCCACGGTGGACGGGGGCCCTGCTAGGTGCCGTAAAGTACCTTTCTGGCAGTCTTTCATAAAGGCTGTTGGAAAGGAACATCGCAATCCCTATGGTGGTGCCTGCGCAGGCACTTCCCCTATTGTAGGAATACGATCCGACCGACAGTCCAACAGGCTTCTTGAGCCCGTCGGTAGTGTTGTTCGGTCCCTCCAACTGATGCGGTCTGACCGACCGCATCATAATGCAGCCTGACTGACCCCATCATAATGCAGCTGTGGGACCGATGGCCTGTCAGTGGCGGTCCCACCAACATCCTAATGAGGCCCTTGGTTGCTGCATGCCTATGTTTTTATGCATTGTCACATTTAACAGTAATATAAAGTGAGCAGCACTTGATATGTTATATTTCTCCTACATGTTTAGCATCGTAATCCCCTTTTCCCCCTTGTTTTAGTCTTGTCTGTGGGTAGAGTGGGTACCGGCAGTTTGTACTATAAGTGCTTTATTTACACATAATTATAAGCATACAAAAATTATTGATTTGTCACACATATGAAAGTTGATACCTTGTGGCCTCTCAGACCTTACTGTGGCAACCACATACCCGACAGTAGACTGCTCATGTGTTTATCAGGGAAAGGTGGGGCAGTGTGAGGCCGGAGCGTGAGTGAATGGGAGCAGAATGAGCCTTCTGGTGGAAAGAAGACTGTGACTGCACTGTGCCCAAGAGGCTGAGAGAGCAGAGTCTAAGACTTTGAGCCCGCATAGCCAGTGCTAACACAACTATGGCTCTGCGTGCATTAGTGCACACAAAGGAAAGGAAGCAAGTGAAAACATGATCACTCGTGAAATGTGCTGTTAATCAAAGAAAAAAGTAGTCCAGAAAAAATGTTCAAAATGGGACATGTGTCAGGCTAAAAGTAATGGGGCTGTGTTCCTTTGGAGGGACCAACCCACTAAAAGGATGGACAAATAGCAAAGTGAGCCACTTGGAAGCAAAGCTTTTTAAAGGACACTTGAAGAAACAAATGAAAAGCAGTGAGTCAGCTAATAGCCCACAAAATAGATACAACATGTGAAGAGACAGCACAAGCGCTGCCTAGGCTGGACCAAACAAAGAGACCTAGAAAGTAGCAGCATCTTTCACAGTTACTGCGCTATATGCAATAGGAAGGAGGGTGGCAATTCAGGGTGGACAGCAGAAGAGACAGGAGGGGATTTTTTATGGTCATGGTCACACTGACAAGAAATCTATTACAAAGATAGGCTCAGCAGTCTTGTAATAGAAAAAGCATTGTTAAACACAGATTTGCCAGTGTTAGGGTGAAGCACTCTTAGAAGCCAGGCCACACCAGCACATGTTTAGGTACTATGCTGGATGTACCTCCTGGCCTCCAGTAAGTAGATATAAGAGTGTCATACCTTTTGCTGGTGGTGTGTCCTATCAACGTTTTTTTCCAATAATTTCCGAGATGGCTAGGTGCTTGGAAATAACAAATCAGCAGTCATATTGTATGTCCAAACACTCCATGATTTGCAGAGCATACAATTGCATTTCTATAGATTTGCTGCATTCTCCCATGTGATAGGGTGTGTTGGTTGGACATAGGTATATATCTGTTCACTTTCTGCATAATGAATAAATATAAAGTAACCATAAGAAACACCACTTCCTCGACATACAAGTGATGGTTGATACAGGATGTCTGGTCACAGAGAATAAACTATATTTCTCAGGCAGTACACACAGATATGACATGATATGTGTAAGCGGGAGCTACAAACGTGTACCAAAAGGAGACTTTGATCATGTATTTACAGTTTACTTTTTGCAGTTTTACATAGTGCAAACTCGACCCAAAAATATTGGAACATTTTACATGAGCTCCAGTTAAATTTTACAAGGACACATTCCTTTTTGTTAGGCATAGGGTGTTTAAGTTATTTGCAAATAATCACAGTATGTTGAGCTACAGCTGGAACCTTGTTCCCAGTTCCATATTAGGCAGCTATGGCCATTACACCACATACTTTCACTTGATAGGTTAATCACATAGCGGTTAGTATATCTCACTCATATGCCGTGACATATTTGTGTTGCAATTTTTTTTAGATAACTCAATCGCTGCCTTGTGTCTATGGATATGCCCTCTGTATCTCAATTCCACCACCCAAGGTGAATACAAATCTATCAGTGTTTACAACAGATACTGGTTACCTGTGCTATTTTGAGCAATATTGCAACAGAAAAGAATCTACCCAATGTGACTCAAAATGGTGAATTAGATAACAATGATCCCAAGTCCCACTGCAAAAATGGGAGGATGCAGCTATGGCAGCAGAAAGAAGAGAAAAACACAAAGACTTCATGGTGAATGATTACTAAAGTAAATGTTGACTATGGTAAAAAAGGCTTAACAGCAGTCTCACACAGATTTTCTGTTAAAAAGTACACATTTTCATTTCCGTGAATAAAATAATGAAGAAATCAAAACATATGCCTGAGGATGTGCCATATACAAAAAATAGTGATATCATTACAGAAAAGAAAGATTATATAATGTACATCAATGCCTTGTCATCCCTCTTCCTACACTGGCCCTCTCAGAAATATTGCACTAGATGTTGAACCATCATCATTACCACCAGAGCTCTTAATGAATGATCCTCTTTGTTGTTATTGGACAGAAATGCTACTAAGCCTCTTTGCTCTCTAGTGTTGCCCCCTGCCTCCCTATACTTGACTGTCTGTTCTTCTGTTCTTCTACAGCAGAAGGTATTTGAACCAGGTGCCATGCTTCATTGTTACAATAACAACCCTTGTCCACCTGTAGATTTACAGTATTCAAGAAGTGGCATTTCCAAGGCAGCTGAAGTAACTGACAAATGCATCTCAGCTGGACAGTTAAAAGTGATGCCCCTGGTTTTTCAGGATTGACTCCTCTTGCAACATGCAACAAAAATACTCTCTGCCTCTGTTATCATATCCAGTTCTCTTTCTGTGATCCATTCCCCTAATCTAGTCTGTGATACACTTCCTGGTATCTTTCTGAGATTTTTTTTCTGTGCCATCTTCCACCATACTTATGCCTTTCAATGCTTTCAATTGAAGGCACTGAATATTTAACATGGAAGACTCTAATGCATGGAATTGTTATGGCCACACCATTTGCTTGAAATTCTGAGGTCTGCACTTATCCTGAGGTTGTGTGAGAAAATGCCCTTTTTTGCGTGGCCACTCTAATTATTTTACTGAGGTTTATTGCTGATGTTTAGACTCTGTGCACTGGGGCACCACTGTCAATTGCCCAGTGTATGTAATTGGCCCTAAAACATGTAGAACGTGCCTAATCCCAGAATGCTGTATTTACCTCCACTATAAGGCCATACCATGTGGTGTAGAATCTGCACCCATTACATGGAAAGTTAAATTGCACCTGTGGATTGTAGTCTCTCCTGTGCCATCCACTAGTGTGACAAGGACATTATGGCTTCACAACTACCATTGTAACCTAATTCCTGCAGTTTAATCTTGCAGTGCAACATGTTAAAATGACCCTTTCTGACAAGTAAAAAACTCCCTTCTACATATTAGTTAGTCACCCCTATTCAGGCTTTGTTCCTCACAAAGCTGGGTGCATGGTATTTGAAAGGAAGAGATCTAGAAAGTTAATATTAACATGAAAATGGATATTGTCCCCGAGCACAATTCTACAGATAACAGTATTTTATAAAGAAAAAAGAAGAAAAACCAAATCGAAATCTTTGCTTTCAAAGTTCTTTAACAGTCTTTTTTATTTTATTTTTCTTTTTTCTCTCTTTCTTCAAGTTGTTAGAAGTTCATTATTCCATATCTCATAAGTCACACAGTACACAACAAGCGTAGCAACACATGTTTCGTTACGGGAACAGTCACCCAATGACTTCTTCAGGGCAATAGAAAGGATTCTGTTACAAATATATCAGGGTAATTCTGGATTATTTTCAACTTCATATGGTTTTAAGAGCACTCAAAAAGACTCCATAAATCAAGGTTTTCACAGAAGGAATAAAAGTTTTTTGTAGCGGGAGAGTGCTCCCATCCTCTTCACGTTAGATTTGTCAGGTGTAAACAATCGTAAACGCCATGATTCGGCGTTTAAATACACAGGAGAGAGCTAGCGTTCAGCTTTCCCAAAAATTAAAGAAGGACATTGACAAATTTTCGTCTGTGCATGTTGTTTATCGTTGCCTACCTAGGAATACTCTGAATATGATGACCTCCATCTCCCTGTTTTTCCTTATCTCACTATTTTTCTTTCCTTCTCTTTCTACTTTTCTTCATTATGTCCGATTGGCCACTACATTATTGAACCTCGGATGGCTCCTTATTATTTTACCAGAAAGATAATTATATTGACATAGTTGGTCACTATTGAAGATACGCAGTCTAATTTGCTATCCACATAGATTGACTTAGTACTTACCGTAATATATAGATTTGATATGTTGATTCTGAAAATTAGAGACTCGTATACGAATTTGCGAATTATTAACTCGTTACATTAACGCGCATTAATGCGCTGTTTAATATACATATTCTTCTAAGATTTGGTGAATACATTTTAAACATTTAAATTCGGTAAATCTAATTTCGAGTTGGTTAACTGAGAGTGTATTTTATATATATATATTAATATGTACCTGGATTCGGAAATTCTTTCAAGATGCATTTGTGTTCTAAATCTGTGAATAATTGACTAGTCTAATATGGCGTCTCCCGGAAGACGAAAATTTGTCAATGTCCATCTTTTATTTTTGGGAAAGCTGAACGCTAGCTCTCTCATGTGTATTAAAACGCCGAATCATGGCGTTTACGATTGTTTACACCTGACGAATCTAACGTGAAGAGGATGGGAACACTCTCCCGATACAAAAAACTTTTATTCCTTCTGTGAAAACCTTGATTTATGGAGTCTTTTTGAGTGTTCTTAAAACCATAATAAGTTGAAAATAATCCGGAATGACACTGATATATTTGTAACAGAATCCTTTCTATTGCCCTGAAGAAGTCATTGGGTGACTGTTCCCGTGACGAAACACGTGTTGCTACGCTCGTTGTGTACTGTGTGACTTATGAAATATGGAATAATGAACTTGTAACAACTTGAAGAAAGAGAGAAAAAAGAAAAAGAAAATAAAAAAACTGTTAAAGAACTTTGAAAGCAAAGATTTCGATTTGGTTTTTCTTCTTTTTTCTTTATAAAATACTGTTATCTGTAGAATTGTGCTCGGGGACAATATCCATTTTCTTGTACTCTCTGTTTTTACAGAGAAATCTTGGGGACGCTAGTGGCCGTTTTTCCCCTGTTCCCTTGAGCCACTGATTTGAGAAAAGATAGAAGTAAGTGGTGTTGCGCAAAACTAACCCAGCCACTAATTCATAATTGTTTTAATATTAACATGCCCCTACAGTGACAAGGCCCCAAAAGTTTTTTTTTTTTTTTTTTTTACTGTGGAAGGGTTGGATGTTCTATGTTGAAAACCAGAGTGCAGATTAAAATACTAAACTGCTGTCTCAGAGAGGGACAGCTAGAAAAATAATGAAACTACTATTTTTAATGTTTTAAAAAAATCCGATTTATTAGTAAAGTTGGGTTTGTATTAACGTTTAAGAGAATAGGCACATTGCATTTTGCAGCTTGTTCTTAGTAAACAAGCAGGAAGCACTGCAAAGGTTGGCAGGTCAGGGCCTGAGCACATATACTACATTAATGAGAGAGACACTAGGAGTGTCCTAGGTTGTTCCCCACCCACAGACAAGTAACACGTACAAAGCTGAACCCTCACCCAGTCCTCCTCAGAACACTACTGGACTTGCAAAAGTATACCAGGCAGATTTCATTTGTTGTACTTGACATCTGTGACCTGTGAGAAGCACCTAAGGAGGTTGAACCACCTTCAACTTGAATTCCAAGGACAGAAATATCTCCAAGTATCTTATGGTGTTCCCCTGGGTGGCTCCAGTAACAAACAAAAAAGCTGAAGATAGCATTCCTGTGAAGTATCCCAGGTTACCAATGGTAACTGGATCTGAACTTGACATTGCTGCCCACCGCCGGTCATCAGAAAGTCTTTACGCACTCCACCTGAAATCCTGGATGCCCTAGAATTGTACTCCTGTGGTTACTTGGGCAAAAAAAGAATCTAGGAATTTTTTTAAAATTTTTGTCCAGAGATCCAGAGCTTTAAGGGGCATAACTGCGTAAAGTATCAGACCGTCAGTTCCACTGCATCTGATTTAATTTCAGGTTTGTCCTGCACAGAGAAGAGTTTTTCCGCAAAAAATGTCCCTTTTGAAATTGAGCTTTAGAGCCGTTTATGAACTTCCCTGACTCCAGGCACTGGTAGGGTAAATCTACTTTGTGTGTCCAACATGTGCTACATTGCGGTCAGCATCCGATCACACCTAGACACCAGTCTATTGGGACCATTGACTACCATTGGCGTGTTGCATTTTTTGCCACTATTTTAATTTAATTCTGTGATAATTAACATCTCCAGTTCCCACTATTGAATTTTGTCATTGTGTAATTTTGTTTATTAAATGTCACTCTATTTTTCTAAATTAGAGTGGGAATGTTATTGTTTTCGATTTTTAACTTTTTAACCATTTTGGTACTTTTAAATGCTCTATGTATTTTTAGAAGTTAAGACTGGCTGCTCTATGCCACATCTACCAGGGTTGACAACAGGTTTACATTACTGAAACATTTCATAGGTCCTAATTAACCACTTTCACCAAGTAGTGTACACTGCCTAGTGAATATTCTTCAACTCAACCTGTGCAATAGTATGTGGGCAGGAGACAAGCTGCTGATTTTAATATATGAGCCTTCATGCCAGAAATTGATCTGAAGACGCACTTTGTGCTAAAACATATTGCATGTTATTTGCTGAAGTTTCACTTAAAACATAAAAGCACATTACTGAATTTCACCCATCCTTACTTTATTTATGTCCTTGCCGTTCAGTATCCTGCCTGTGGCTTGATGGCATTCCTGTTTGAAAACAGCACAGCTTACAACTGTGTTACAATGACCAAGTAGGTTTAGTCTTATGTTTGAGTTTTTGAAGGACTATGTATGCACAGACACTTTCATCCCAGCCCCCCATATTGTTGTATGTTTGAGAAGGAATGGGAATGCAGTGCAAAGCTTGTTTATCCCTCTCCACTATGACTACATTGTTATGAAAACAAATCTCACACTGCAGTTTTACATGCATTAAAAAAGCAGGCTGGAGGGGTTGTGACATGTATCTTTAGGTACTGCCTTCTGCTATCCTGATGTACAAACACGTATACGGGCTGTTTATTGGGCTGACTGCATTGACAAATACAGTGCATTGATACCATCACTTACATCTGGGTGTTGATGGTGGTGCTGAGTACTTTATTGTACTGACTCTAGTTAGCACTTCAGTTTCAAATGTCAATTTAATTAACTTTTCAATGGGAGGCCGAAGTGGTGGTTCTGTTAACAACCTCACTGCTATGCCATGTGCCATGTTCCTTACTTCTTCAACTGGCTACTTTCTCCTCTGTTATGGACCTCAGACTATTTAATATCTTCTGGATTTGTTTGTGGAAGTAAACCAAACTGAGTTAGTGTTTTCTTGGAAGCCGAGACAGATTTGTGTTTGTGAGTTTCTGGCACTGTTAGCAATCATTTATCAAATAATTCATTTCAATGAGCCAAACAATTCTCTGCAAGGATTTCGTGTTCTTTCTCGCAAACATTTTAAAATTTTAGTTGAGTTTTCTGTCTTCTGCATCTCTTTGGATTCTGTGAATGGGTGGACAGTGTGGAATTGTGGTAGGTTCAGGTATGCTGCAGGGTCTTTCTCCCTGCTTTCCATGCCTCTATAGAGCAGGTGGAAGTATATTTCGTGTTTAAAAGGATATAATTCACTGCCTATGTGTAGCATTCACTCTTTTCAAATTTACTGATTCCTTAATGGCGATTTGTAATTTTTGTGAATGCTAATCATTGAGTCACTATTTGAACAAGGCTGAAATTATTACATCAGAATTTCGGATTCCAAATTTCGTTAAGATTCACAAATAAAGATTCACTATTTCATTGCTTGTAAATAAGGCACCAAGTTGGAATTTCAGTGTACCTAATCTATGTTTTTATTGGATGAATTACTTACACAAATGTGGCAGTTACATTTACACATTACATATCATTTCAATGTTGTGAATAATGAGTAGTGAACTCATTAATACATAACCTCTTTTTGAGAAAGTGCTTACAATAAAAGACTAGTAGAAACTTTACAAATTTACTCCTTTTTATCACGGAGAACATCGATACAAATCATAGATAAAAATGAAGGCCTCAGAAAATGTATTTGAAGATTGAATTAAAAAAATGATGTTATTAATTTTACAGCAACTATGTCTTTATTAATCTTGGAAATTAGAAGCATTCTGTATGTATCTGTAACGTTAATGTTTGGAGTTTACACACAAGAAAGTCAGTGGCATAGGAAAGGGGATGCGATGGGTGTGGGCCACCCCGGCTGTCATCACTGAGCGGGGTGACAACATGGCACTGAGGGGGTGACAAAATGGCAAAAATACGTGTAATACAAAATAAGCAGTTAGAATTGATTAAATGAGGAAAGTGTAGTTCTGTGACACTAGCTGCTGATGCACAAGTTTGGGGTGGTCCTTTGACTTCCCTCATAGGAAAAGATTTGTGGTACGCTTTGGGGACTCACATGGAGAAGTGTGTCTACTCTCCCATCATTATAGATATGAGTGTCATTCTATGTGTAATTTGGCTTCTTTCATTTTGTTTACAATTGAGCTTGTGTATTGCAATGTTACTGATCCAGTTTGAAGACACTGAAAGTGTAATTCTTTTTTGCAGAAACCATTTGACTCCACCCAGCACACCATATCGGTGGAACAATTTGTGGCTGAAGCTCACAGCTCTTCAGCTTATAAATGAGCTTCAAAATAAAATCTTAGTTATTTTTTAAGCAGTTTGTGAAGCAGAAATGAAACAAACTATGAACATTAAGTTCCTGCTACGTGGCTATTGCACAATCTCTCAATGGGCCATAGGTACAAACCATTTACGACTGCAAAAATGCTTCTTCTTCGGTACAAAGTTAAATTGTAAATCAGTAAGACATGAATAGCAATTTGGAATTGCACATACTTACCTATTTGGTATTTGGAAGGGGCATGTTAATATAGAATCGCAATGGTATGTATGAATGGTATGTATGAATGTTTTGCAACTAAATCATGGTTGCAAAAGGGAGTTTTACTCAGATTTGTATGGTATAGAGCAGGGAGGAGAAAGTTCAGATATTAAGGATTATCTTAACCAAGTCACTTTTGATGAACTCCCCGCGGAGGAGAGGGAAAGACTAGATTTGCCTATTAACCTCGAAGAAGTGTGTGAGGCGTTAGCGGAACTCCCCTCAGCAAAAGCTGCAGGCCCAGACCAGATCCCACTGGAGTTTTATAAAACATTTCAGGAAGCTCTGCTGGTAGATTTATTAGATACATTTCTTCAGGCACAACAAGGGCTCTCAATCCCTGCATCCTGGGGAGGTGAAGAAGTTATTGTTTTACTAAAAAAGGGTAAGTCACCTATAGCCCCCGGGTCATATAGGCCTATCACTCTAATGAATTCAGACGCTAAACTTTTTCTAAAATTCTCGCGAAAAGATTGTCTAAGGTAATAGAGGGACTGGTTAGCCCGGAGCAGCACGGATTTATCCCAGGGAAGGGCACCACTGAGCACACTAGGCAGGTCATCACCTTGAACGATGCCACCGAGATCCCAGGAGACCCTATGGCTGCTCTATTCCTGGATGCTGAGAAGGCGTTCGATAGGCTCTCTTGGGATTATTTATGGGAGGTGATGAGATGGTTTGGCTTGGGGGAAGGATATATTAAAGCGGTCCAAGCCCTATATACAGCCCCAACAGCTAAGATTAGGATTAATAGGGGACTCACTATGGAAGTGCAGATAAGAAGAGGTACACGGCAAGGGTGCCCTACATCTCCCCTTCTGTTTGCAATTTAGTTGGATCCTTTCTTGCGCAAACTGTCCGGCAACCCTAATATTCCAGCTCTAACTACAATAGGTACGAGGGTTAAGGTGTTAGCATATGCGGACGATGTCGCGATAATAACCCCTAATCCTTCCTTGTCAATAATAGAAATAGAGGTCGAGGCACACAGGTTTGGGAGGATCTCGGGGTATAAGCTTAACAGTCATAAGACACAAATTGTGAAGAATCCACATGCTGTCTGCGATGACCCACGGGTGGTCTCCGCAGCAGTACATTTGGGTGTTGAGATTACGTCAGACTTAGACACGGTATCTGAGCGCAATGTGACACCACTATTGAATAAAGTGAGATTGGATCTAGCAAGGATGAATAATCTTCGGCTATCCTTGGTCGGTCGTACAAACGTTATTAAAATGTTAATACTCCCTAAGTTTTTATACTTTTTCAGGGCAATCCCCTTATTCTTTGAAGCTCATTGGTTTAACAAGCTGGAATCAACCTTGAACAAATTCATCTGGGTACATGGGAAGACCAGGCGGGCTTATAGGTTCATGTCATTACCCAGGGATAGGGGAGGGTGGGGGGCTCCAGACTTCAGGCTTTACTACTGGGCTGCTGTGCTGCAGTTCATGCAGGGTCTAATTGGAGGCAGTGGCGCTGATCCTAAAATAACGGCTCTATCTACTAGGGTTTATGAATTTACTTTGGGAACTAGCACAGAGAATGCCTTCCTGAGTTGCACTTATTCCTCCTATTCTAAGAGGACGAGATTTAAAACTATTAGGGCAGCCTTTAACGTCTGGACAGGGTTTGTAAAGAAAGTTAGTCTGGGGAGGTTTAACAGATACACTAGATTGTATAGGAACTGCTCCTTGCCGCCATTGATTTTTGCGGACACAACTATGGCAGAATGGGCTAGGAATGGGATAGTCAAGTTAGGAGATTTGTTGGGACCGGATGGGGGGTTTATGCAGTTTTCATCTTTAGAGACAAAGTTCCATATTAATAGGAGGAGTTTTTTCAAGTACCTTCAGGTGAGGAGCTTTCTCAGTAACAAAATAGGTGGGGCGGCTGGGTTTGACAAAAATGACATCTTGGAAGCAATAGAGAGAGGGGGGGAGTGCTCTATCCGCAGCTTTTATGCTGCTTTGGTAGCTACTAAACCAGATGATCTGGGTAAGCAAGCTTCCAAATGGGCTGCGAAGCTGGAAATCGATGTAAGTTATTTTCAAGCCTCCTTGAAGTTAGGGTATTCAGTGCTATGCTCCGCCCCTCTCTAATCTCAGCATTATAAAACTCTCTATTCACTTTACTTTACCCCAGCACGAATTGCTCAGTGGGGAGGGACCTCTGGGATCAATTGCCCCCGATGCAATGAGTTGGCGGCAGATAGTATTCATATCTTTTCTACTTGCCCTCAACTTCAGCCTTTGCTTAAAGGGATTGAAGGTTTCATGGCAGGGGCCCTAGGGATTAAGATTATTCTTAATCTGCATCTGATTTTGTTGGGGATCAGCGGGGACTCTGATACTGAGTATGAAGAATTTGTGTTTATTGCCATGGCAGTTCTTAGATTGATAATAGCCAGGGTATGGTTGGATAAAATTCCTCCGGCTATGCAACAATGGCTGGCCACCATGCTGGCAGTTTGGGGAAAAAAATTTGGGAGCCGATCCGGCGTTGGAAAAAGGGTATGCGGGAAAGCTGAAAAATGTCATGGCATACTTGTTGCTCCCTTTTACTTTTCATTGGTTTCCTTTCCTAGGTTGTTGGACAATATGTTGTACAATGGTGTTATTATTTTGGCTAAGAGATGATGACAGACAAGCCAGTGTCCAACAGATACAGCTACAAGATTGTTAACGTTTTATTTAACTATCGCAGTTTTATAAATGGAAAATGTGCTATAGTAACACCAATTATCTTTAATGGATTAAAATAAAGAAACTGTTGTGCAAGTGAGGTACAAAAACGAATAAAATAATCTTGGTTTTGATTATTATTATTTTTCATAATAATAATACTAATAGTATTATTATTATTTTTATAATATATTATGTATTGTAGTAAACGGAAATTCTCCAAAGCTTAGCCTTGTTCTCCTCCAAATTTTGCACTGCTCAGTCTATCCTTGAATAAGGAACAAAAGTAGTTTTATAGAGAACATGAGGCGGTAATGATGACCTTATTTTCATGCAAGATCGACTAGAGAAAGAGTGAGCACAGCAGTTCTTGAAAGCATTTGCAAGTCCCGCTGGAAGTGAATGCATTATATAGTAGGCTTTCTGGCAATAAACCTACATTTGCAAGTACTTTCTCTCTACAGCAATATTCGTCTTACTCTACAGCCCTGTCCAGAAATGGCTTCCTTTTTTGCTGCCTGTATTAAACTAGTTTTACTTCAATCTGCGGCCTACAGGCTATGATGGGGACACACTCACCACCTAGTTATATCATTTCTAGTAAACATTTGAATCAGACTCTTCAGCGATCTAATAGTAATTTATAAGCACAATGCCCCTTTAAGCCATAATAAAAATTCAATATTAGCGACAGATATGTGCTTTTTCTGTAACAAACTCCCACACCAATTTAAAAAATAGAGTCCATTTTAATAAATAAAATGATACCTGTAAGAAATTGGGATATGGCTTGGGGAGGGGTTGAAACTGTACTCAAGCCGCAACTACAATCTTTATCATGGTGAACACAAGCATATTGCAAATTAACCTGTGCTCGACCCTCTGGCAGCTTGGCATGAAGAAGTCAGGCATAGCTTGGAGGCAATTTATACATTTAGAGAATTAGATTCATTTTAGAAAACAAAACAAGACCAAAATAACAAAAATTCAATCATTATAGCCAGAGAAAAGCATTTTTAAAGATTTCAATGAAAACTGCCAAAAAACAAAAAAGCCAATTGTGGAGGTCTGGTCGCGCCTGGACCAGGACAAAGTCACAATTTCAGGCTGACCACAATGGAGTGTGGGACGGTTACAAAGACCCAGTGAAGCCCGCTGAACAAGATGACCTTACATACAGGTTCTAGGAGCGCCGCTAGGTCCTGCATCAAGGATGCATCGCACATCTGAGGCTGTGCATCAGTTCAGAGGAGCTGCAAAGCTTTGATACGAGGTCCTACATTGTAATCGATCCTGTCGATGAGTTCTTGCAATATGAAGTCTGGCACTCACAGCAGAGGTAATGAGTCGGTTCTGCTTGTGATAGCGCTTCGCAGCAGAGGGGATGAGTTAGGTCTGCTGTACCACAGATGGGCTGGCAGGGCACCTTCAGGCCCACTTCCAAGGCTCCAGGACTAGGGTGGCACCACTTGATTTAGTAGGACTCACAGATCGCAGAGTTCAGGTGCTGGGCTCAAGGTTGGCAGAGCTGTCTGTTCCTGAGGCTCTAGTTAGGAGGTCCGCCAACTAGCCTTTGAAGAACTGTGGGGTCCTGGGTTCAACAGATGCAGTCTAGTCCTTCCCACCCAGATAAAAGGGTATCAGTCACCAGATTTGCACAGCAGGGCAGCAAACATTCAGAGCAGCATTCCATCAGAGTGGCTGTACTTTCAGCAGAATAGCATTCTTTCTTCCTGGCAGAGTATCTACAGGCCCAGAAGTGCATTGTAGAGTTGGTATCCAGGGTCCAATATTTATACCTCTGCTTTTCTTTAAACTGGGAGAAACTTCTAGAGGTTTCTCTTTGAAGTCTGCAGACATCCTGCTGTCCTGCCTCCAGACTAACTACAGGGGGCAGAGTGATCACGACGAAAATCCCTCTGCCAGAAGCTAATACGTAAAGAGCTAAACAGTCATTGATAGATAGAAGACAGCCCGAATGTCCTGACCTTCCAAATAATGATATAAACAACATAATGTGCTAAGAAGTCACATTCATTTATTTTGTTTTGTCAAAATGATATACATGGTAAATATCAAAGTTCCAAATGCATCCACTGTCACACACACAAGACCTCTCAGTCATACGTAAGGTCCGAGAGTTGTCTACCTTTTAAATACTGTCAATTCAAACAATCACTAAACATCAAGACAACACAATTTTTTTAAATATATATACAAATGATTACAAAATCTTCCCGTCAAATAAGGCGGTACAGGGATTCAAACGTATAATTGAATAGAGTCCATAACAGCATCTAAAGATCCCATGATACGTTGGTCATACAGTTCATAATCTAAATGCTTTCTCAAAAGGGTAGATGAAAACAGAAAAACTAAGATCAACTCCAGCACCGACGCGTGTTTCAGTCTCTAACCCAGCTGTGGGTCACATCTTCTTCAGGGAGCAGGGGTCATGTGGGAGACACACGGAGTGAAGCACTTGGAACAGCAGAATAAAAAACAAGTCACCATGGGATCATATAAAATATGGACATCGCGGAGAAACAAGCTCCACACTTGGATCCAAGGAAAGGGAGGAGCTAGGTACTCAGGTCAGTTCAGGCGTCTCAGTAGAGAGAATCCAGACTGTATGCGCAAAGAATCAGAAGGTACTTGAACAGTCGAGGGGAACCTAAACAGTGAGGTTCATGCCAGTAGGAGGCCCAGGTCAGGCAGTATTCCATAATCACAATTTGTAAAATCGGTACGATACACCTGGTTGAGATGATGCAACAGCGGTGAAGGCCGTTTGCTTTGGGTCAACGGCTCCGGCCAGCAGATAAGCTGGGCTCCGTCGTCCTCGGAGCACAGCTGCTAACTGCAGGGGGCATGCAGCCCATTGTGAGGAAGTAGGACACAGTCCCTTCAAGTGTAAGTACTGCAATTGCATCAGTTATGAGGGAACCCAAAGTTGGGCCAGGAGGAGTACACTCTGATACCAGTCAAGGGTCTAGGACCTGGGGTGTCCCCTCCTGAGGATCAGGGCTCACTCCAGTAGAGGCCAGCAGCAGGGCACAGACAGGTCCAGTTGAGTCTGGGCAGCTGGGTAGATACAGGGATGATCTCTGGAGGTTGTTATATCCCAGTTGCTCAGAACAGGAGGCCAGTCAGCATGCACTTGATAATATTATATACTTGTCACTGTTGTTACAGTCATTACTTTTGTACAAAAAATAAAAATATCCATACTTTAGAAAAAGAAATCATCTGAGATCTATCACCTACAATTCCTTATACAAATCCATGCCACAGATTAGGGTCAATCCTTCAAAACAATACCCAAATATAAATGACCTGCACTCTGTAAACGAAAGGACAAAGGCGAGCCACTAAAGCGAGGAGTACAGACCCTTGCAACAAATAATAATAATAATAATATACTGTAGGGATCTAGCTTTATGGAACTCTCTGTTAGTTGCTAGGTGTTTAGAATGTTGTGTGTGGAAGTTGTACTAGTAAGAAGAAGCTGGGGAAGGAGCTGGAGGTCTCTTCTTGTATGCTGAATAAACTGAATTTACTTATCACCAACTGAACTGTGTGGACCCCCTCTTTACATTGGCGACGAGGTGGAGAGCTCTGGCAGGGGACAGAGTGCTTTTGGACCTTCACCCCGGGATGGTACTACCTGGAGCTGGTAGTATACATTTTCTCTCCTTCCCATTTTAACTTTCTACTCTGCATTTGCTATGTGCCTTCTTGGATTACTTGTTTACTGCCCTCAAGTGTCAAGCGGCGATTTTTTCTTCTAAAAGTCAAGAATCCTGAATGTCCTGTCTGCACGATCGATGTGCATTCTTTGAAAAATTTTTAAACAGCGCGCTTACCGTCACGCTCTGCATCGGAATCCTCATCTGATTCTTCTCATCACAACAATCCGGCATCTTTGGCTTGGCAGATCGTCACGATCACGCTCAACATTGGAATCTTCAATCCGGCAACAATCCGGCAGATCGTCACGATTACCCTGTGACCTCGTGACATCATTACGCTGCGTGACCCTGCCTGGCGGCCATCTTCGTTGTCTACGTTGCCTAGCAACCGGGCCGAAAGTAAGCTACCGGTAGCGTTAAAACTTCTAATTGAGGTGTCCTCAGCGGGCAAGAAGCGGACTACCAACAACGTTATAGAAACGATAGAAGTGAGCAACTTTCCATTATACCAGTAACATTTGGATTGTATAAGGTGGCAACCTTCTTGTGAATTTAATTCAACTTCCTGTACATCCTTCATGTCCAAGCACAGATTCTACTAACGAACTGCAAGAGGGTCATAATTTTCATGGCATAATTGTGTTGTTGTTTTTGATTCCTTAGTGCTTTTGTGTCATGATTATACTTATATTTTTGTTCTGATTTTCATATTGTGATATTCCCTGTCATTTATTTTCTTTCCATGGCTGAACAAACCTTTGCTACTCCTCCTTCTTTTCTCCCCACTCCTGGTGAGCCTGTGATACCATGGAAGGAGTGGAAGAAATTATTCTTAACCTATATTCTTGCTACTGGTGCAGATAAGTTTGGACCAATTCGCAGACAGGCGATCCTTCTTCATAATTTAGGGGTAGAAGGCAGGAGGCTTTATGAGGATTTACCTGAAATTTCTTTAGGTATTGGGAATGGGCAACCCAATAACGTGTATGAGATGAGTATGCAAATGCTTGAAAAAAGGTTTTTGACTAAAATTAACACTGTGCTGGAAAGACATAAATTCTTTTGTCGTGTACAAAAGAATGATGAGGATATAGCGAGCTATGTAGCAGCTTTAAGGGGGCTATCCATAAATTGTCAATTCAAGGACTTGAATGATACTTTAATTTGCGATCAAATAGTGAGATGTACCAACAACAAAAGGGTTAGAGAAAAATTGCTCATAAAAGACTGCACGTTCGAGGAAGCGATTCAAATTGCTAAGGGACTTGAGAATACTGATTTGTGGATTAAGGAAATGGACAAGTGCACTAGTTCAGTAATGTCCAAGGAAGGTTCTACAAAGCAATCTGAGGTTAATGAGAAGCCTTCTCTTGTTCAAACTAGTGTTAATGAAACGAAAATCGTTAAACCACTGGGAAAATTTGATTCCAAGTCTTCTGGTAAATCTCCTAACAATTTCCGTCCAAATCCTACGAATTCTACGCAACAGGGACATTTTCGTCAAGTGAAGTGTTATAGGTGTGGAGCTCCTGGACATATAGCTTCAAGCACATGTTGTATGGCGAGAAATGCCATTTGTAGAAGCTGTGGCAGAAGGGGGCATTTAGCTAAAGTTTGTAATGCAAAAACTCAATATGTTAATGAAATTGATGATTGTTGTGAGAATGTTCAAGAGTTTATGTTATGCATTGATGGAGTAACTGATGAGAAGAGCTGTAGTCCTTCTCAAGATCCTGTATGCTTAATTGATGTCCCTACTGAGAGTACAGATAAGTTGGAGAAACCACATAGTTTAATTAGTTTTGACTGCAGAGATCCTAAACATCCTGGGTCTAAAGATGTTAAGATGCTAATTGATTCTGGAAGTCTCTACACATTACTGTCAAAAGACATGTACATTAGTGTTTGGGCGGAGGATGGTGATCTTTCTTCTTGGGGGTCTTCTGACATCAAGGCTGTGGGATATGGTGGCAAGACTATAGACATATTGGGGCCGAAATGGATGGTAATAACTTTTTCTTCTAGGAAGGTGTTTGGACGAGTTTACTTAACCAAGCAAGGTTCTAATTTGCTTGGGTGGCGTCACCAGAAAGATTTAGGCATTATGTTAAATCCAAATGCACCAGAATCAGTGTCCTCATTTATTGTTCTCAATGTTGATGGTTTTGAAATTGATATTATGAGAAAATTTCCAGATGTCTTTACTGAAAAGTTGGGTAAGTTGGAAGGGTTTTCGCACAGAATAATACTCAAAAAGAACACAGTGCCTGTAGTTCATAAGTTTAGAAATGTACCGCATTTGATGAGAGCTCCTCTCAAAGATGAATTAGATAAGTTATTAGATTTGAAAATAATTGAGCCTATTGAAGCCTCAGAATGGCTTGCGCCCATTGTCGTCGCGCCAAAGGATGGGGGAGCAAAGATACGTCTGTGTGTCGACTTGCGCGATTTGAATAGGAATATTTGGGTAGATAGGCAACCCTTACCCAACATTTCTGAAATGCTGAGTGCAATGGGTGGTGGCGTGATTTTTAGTGTGATCGACATGTTGGCTGCGTATCACCAAATAGATTTGAACGAGGAGTCACGTCACCTTACCTCTTTTGTGACTCCGCTAGGAGCCTTCAGATATTGTAGAATGCCTTTTGGGCTAGCATCTGCTTCGGCAGTATTTCAAAGAGTGATGCAGAAGGTTTTGGCTGGTGTGGAGAATGTCTTGTGTTTCCAAGATGATGTATTGGTTGTTGGGAAAGATTGTGAACACCATGATAAGATTTTGACGGAGGTGTTAGTGGGAATGGAAAAGAATGGGTTAACTATAAAGAAGGAGAAATGTCAACTCAAGCGTGACTGTGTGACTTACTTGGGTCATGAAATATCTGGTCTCGGAATTAAACCTAAGAAGAGCATAGTTTCTACGATCAATAATGCTCCCACACCGACTTGTAAAGATCAGCTTAAATCTTTTTTAGGTTTAGCCGAATATTTATTAAAGGTTTTGCTGATGTTGTAGAACCCTTAAGATTGCTAATGAAGAATGGAGTTGTATTCAAATGGAGTTAAAGCTGTGAGGAGGCGTTTAAGAGTGTGAAAGATGGTATACTACATGCACCGACCTTGGGTCATTTTGATGTTCGGGCCAAAACTTTGGTTACTACAGATGCAAGTGGTGTGGGGCTTGGAGCAGTGTTGACCCAAATTTCTGATGGCGTTGAGAAAATCATTGGATTCGCTTCTAGGAGAAGTTTCCTATTCAGTAATTGAGAGGGAGGCTCTCGCTTGTAATTGGGGTATCAAGCACTTTAGGTATTTTCTATGGGGTTTACCTTTTAGAGTAAGGACAGATCATAAGCCCCTGGTGCACTTATTCAAAGGTGGTAGAGGCCTGGAGGGGAATGTAACTCCTAGAATATCAAAGTGGATTCTGTCAGTTCTAGAGTACAATTTTGATTTGGAATACGTCAAGGGCGAGAGAAATGTGGTTGCAGATTATTTGTCAAGGATGCCAGTTGATGTGGTATCTGAGGAGTTTGAGGGTGATGAATTTAGTGCCAGTTGCAATAAAATTTTGGCATTTGATAGAGTCGAGTGGGAAGGTGCTTTGAGTGATGATCAACTATTGAAAATAGTTATGGAAAATGTGTCTGGGGTTGGTCTAAGGAGTCTTGTGCTGATGTTCGGTTAAAAGGTTTTCATCATGTGGAGGGAGAATTTAGTGTTGCGGAAGGTAAATTATGGCGTAGAAATAGATTGGTTCCACCATGCAGTCTCAGAAGAAAAATTATGAGTTTGGCACACGAAGGCCATTTGGGTCGTAATATGACAAAGAGAAGGATCCGTGAATCCTACTGGTGGCCAGGCATGGATGGGGAAATAGACGATATTGTGAAGAACTGTTATGCATGTGCAAGTAGTGACAAGACTAAAGTGGTTAGACAACCTCCCCTCCAATGTGTTGAGTTTCCAGAACATCCTTGGGAGAAACTAGCTATAGATTTTTTGGGTCCGATTCATAGACTGGGTGTGCGTAACAGGTTTTTGATGGTACTTGTGGATTATCATTCGAAATGGTTTGTGGTGGAGCCTACTGAATTTATTGATACTAGAAGAGTGATTGGATTTTTGGAGAGGGCGTTCCTGAATGAAGGGATTCCGAAAACTTTAGTGTCGGATAACGGAGTGCAATTGGTTTCTAGGGAGATGAAGGAGTTCCTGGATGGAATGGGAGTTTGTCATGAAAGGGTTGCGTTATTTAGGCCACAGGCTAACGGATTGGTGCAAAGGGTGAAAAGGTTGCTAATGGAAAATATTCAATTATCTCTTGCTAATGGTTTGGCTTGGTCTGGTGAGCTAAAAAAAATGATGTGGTCCTACAGAGTTACTCCGCACTCTGTTACTGGTGTTTCACCGTTTGTTTCTCTTAAAGGTCGTGAGCCGGGTGTGAAGGAGGTTCTGGGTTGGTTGAGAAAGAAGGAGTGTGTATGGGTCGATCCCAGGGGAGTGAAGTGCGGTGTTGACAAACAGCAAGGTAATTCTGCTCTGTTGTATAACTTGATAACTTGAAAATGAGGGTACGTGAGAATGATTTCAAAGTGGGTGATTGGGTTGTGACGAGGAAGGGTGGATTTGTGGTTAAAGGTGACAGTAAGTTCTCTCAACCTAAGCAAGTCAAATGTGTCAAAAGAAATGTTCTTATTTTGTCAGATGGTTCTGCCTGGAGCTGTGGCAATGTTGCAAAGTGTTCAGCTCCTTAATGCAAATGTTGCAAGGTGTTCTGCTCCTTAATGCATTTTTACTTCCATACTATTTCTTTTATTATTTGTAAGGGGGGAGATGTGTAGGGATCTAGCTTTATGGAACTCTCTGTTAGTTGCTAGGTGTTTAGAATGTTGTGTGTGGAAGTTGTACCAGTAAGAAGAAGCTGGGGAAGGAGCTGGAGGTCTCTTCGTGTATGCTGAATAAACTGAATGAACTGTGTGGACCCCCTCTTTACATATACATATATTTTTTAAAGCACAACTATAAATCTACCTCTATGAAATTAACTACATTAGTGTATTGTACTCAGGGAGGCTTCACAGTAAAAAGTCAGAGCCAGTAGAAGGTGAACATGAAGCCACACATCAGGAAAATGGACGACTGAGAGGAGAGCTAGAGAAGTAGAAAATTCAGAGGAGGAAGAAAAACTGAAATCGACATAAGTACCATGAAGCACTCCGACACACATAGTTTTATGGTCAGTACTGTAACAAAAACTTCTTTATTGTCGACACTCACTGGCACTTGAAAGAGTCACTGTCAGGTGATCAAGTGAGAACAAAATGGATGAAAAACAGGGCCTTATTTGTGTGTGTTCGGAGATGATCAGCACCAACGGCATTTATAACGATGACTACATGGTCGCGCTGCCTGCCTATTTCTGCATAGAGCTCATCTGTTCGACAGTTAAATATACATTTAAAAAAAATAATTCTAGCATGTCTAGACCATTGTTAGAGCATTGGAAGTGTCCAGATTATCACGTCTGGGCAGTTGATACTTGGTAGGAAGTGTTTATACTGGCATCCGGAAACATTGACAGGGTCAGTTTCTTGTTTACATAGCAATTGCTTCCTGGGCAGAACCGTGGGACCTGATACTTATTTTGTTTTTTTTATAAATTAAGCACCGTCTGCAATTTACAGAAGGAGGCAAAAATCGAAAACTCTACAAACAGCTGCCTTCTATATGTTGTTCATGTGTATGTTATGTTATGTTATGTTAATAACATTTATTAGGCGCAACAGCTGCCCCAGCGAAGGGGCGTCCTGGCGCCAGATCATATGCAGCAACATAACAGATCAAAGCTGAACAAGGGGGATATTTAACTGACCGAGGTAAATAGGTGAGTTTTAATGGCCCGTCTAAAAAGGGTTAGGCTGTTAATGGCGCGGATTTGAACAGGGAGAGAATTCCATAAGTCCGCCGCCATCACACGGAAGGAACGACCTCCCATCCTACTGAGCCTGAACCTAGGCTTGTTCGCCAGAAACTGGGCTTCTGATCTAAGAGATCGTGTAGGGACATAAAAAGAGATAAGGCCTGTCAAGGCCGGGGGAGAAGACAGTTTTAAAATCTTGAATGTCAGGCAGAGAGCCTTGAATTTGATTCTCTGTCTGACCGGAAGCCAGTGCAGAGAGGCCAAGACAGGAGAAACCGAACATCGTCTTGGGAGGCCGACAATGGCCCGTGCAGCAGCATTCATGGTAAACTTAACAAACATGGCACTTTTGCAGTACGTTTATAGTTGAAATGATCGAGTAAATATGTGAAGTGGTTTAAAGGCATAATTATGGAAAGTGTGCTTTACACAAAATTCCTGAAATTACGTGAATTGCAGCAACATGATTTAGGTTTCACCCAGGCCTCATATATATGAAAGAATTTTTAAGAACTAGGATTGCATTTTTTATCAGATTAGAAATGTTTAAATGCAATGGTGGTGTAAATTAGGCACAAAGAAAGTATAGGAGGCCCCCTAATATAAGTTCAGGGACCAGGGGAAAGAGATTTAAGAAAGTTACAATGTCCCTAAAGTCAAAGAGTCCCGTGAGAGTGATCAACCAGGATTTAAAACCTATTAAATCCTGGTTGATCACTCTCACAGGACTCTTTGACTTTAGGTGTAAATTAGACTACATAGTGAATCTTGTACATTGTGTTAATATCGTTTAGAAAACGAAAAAAATGTTCTAACAAGCTTTAGTGAATTTTACATTTTTGAGGAAATGTAACGTGAGAATTTGTAACTCCTAAGAGGCTCCTTGGTTATTCTGTAGTCATATCGAATATTGACCAACATAATGCCCTGTAGATAGGCTGCTTTGCTAGCCATGCTGCAGAAAAACTAAGATATAAAAAATGGCAGCTCCTATAGTGACATATTTTTATTCATAGAGTCACAGAGTATAAATTGTTGATGTGGTTAGAAGAAAGAATTTCTGCATCTGCTAGGAGACACCTTCAGAAAAGTATTGAGGCAAAAAAATTAGAATTACTCCCAGTTCTCCACTTCCAACGAGCAAGTGAATTTATTATGCTGGCATGAGGGATGTTGCCCATCTCGGCATGCTTTTGAATGTCATCACTGCAGCTTGCTGCTTGAATGAAGCTATGAGCTTTCACCACATCAGAAGGCATTATTACTTTTAGCCATTGCTGATTAATGTCCTTGCTGTGGTCATTTTAAAGATCATGGACGATGTTTCATGTTTCACTGTCATAAGCACTTTAGACCGTCCCCTGTCAAACTCTTTGTCTAATGCCAGGGATAGGATTTAATTCGCATTTCTGCACAGCATATCGCAACTGAAATCATGATATACATATGTACATTTAAATATATGTATATATAAATAAAATCTATATATGTGCATATGAATAATATATATATAATATATATGAGCATATATATAATATATGTACATATATATAATATATACGGTCAACAGTAGAAAGTTATAGTTAGGACCTAGTTTACATAGTAAAAGGTTGAACTTTTGCACCATTTGACAAATCTTCACAAAATGTTCAAAACTAGTTTGATACTCACTTCAGCTGTAGTATGGAAAGTTTTGGGGTGCTCCGTTAAGCAGAGACTGAGAACAAGGGGGTCCCAAAACATGCTTTCACCATGCAATTGCCAATAGGGATTTTAGACACGACCACAGCCCGAAACCGCTGAACGGAATTACATCAAATTTGGCAGTAAGCTAGATCTTGGTCCAGAAAGAGTCCTTTTAGTAATTTGGTGTGAATTTGTTAAGTAGTTTTGTGGTTATTAAAGTAAAAAGATTTCTGTATATCTAGATGTGAGGATCAACCGTGGTTCCTCTGCGGATCGGGGCAGACTTTGCAGATCCATGTCCCAAGAGCAATGCTGTGATTGGCTGGCTGCAACCGGAGAGAAAAGTTGCAGCCACCATTTTGTGCATTCATACATGGTTCCCAGGGAGGCAAATACAATATAAAAGTGATAGAAGAGGTCAGAGTATAGGTAACCTGACCCATGAGACTGAGGGAGGCTCACAGACTCACAAAGCCAGTCACACACCCACTCACAGACCCACACATCTGCTCACACACAACTCACAAACTCACATAACCACTAACAAAGCAACACACCCATAAACCCACTCACACACCCACTTAAAGACCCACAAAACCACTCACACACTCACTCATACTCCACAAACCACTCACAGACCAACTCACACACCCACACACCGATACAGCAACTGACACACCTGCTAACAGACCCACAAACCACTTGCACACCCACACACTCACTCACACACCTACTCACACTCACCCACTTACACACTCTCATAGTCAATTACACATCCACTCACCCCCCATATAGCCACTCAATCCCACACAGTCCCTGACACAGCCACTTGCAGGCCTACACAAAGGCAGTGATACACTTTGAATTAGCATATGTTTATATTAAATGTGTTGTTATTTTAGTATTAATTGTGTGCAAAATAGCCCTCAGATGCCATATCTATCTGATGATTCAGGACATATTTGGGATCCATAAAATTAATTTAAAAAAAGAAAGTCTTTGTGCATTGCATTTATAGAAAGATTACATAAGTAACCATACCCTAATGTTTTTTAAATATATAATAGGAATTAATGTGTGAATGAAATGTATGTATAAACTTGTGAAAGAGTACATTAATAATTGAACTTATGGGTCAAATTGTAGTAAATTTTGAAAAACAGTGACATTCCCTAAAAAACAAAGTTTACAGGAACAGTATAGCGAGGATATCGCACTAAAAAAACCATAGAAATTCACTTAAAAACCCAAAGGTTACAGGGACATTATAGTTAGATTCAGATTTTACTCATTTAAAACCTGAGAAATTCATCAGTTCTAGTTATCTCAATTAACTATAACTTATGCTATAAGGTAACTACAACTCCCACCCACCCATGCACTGCTGCTTACCCCACAATGTACATCATTAATGACATCTTCTATGACATTATTGATATCACTGCAATATTTGCAGTGACATTATTGATGACAAATCTGTGCATGGTGGTGACACGAGTTATAGTTACCTTAAGGCCCCATTATGGCCCTGGGTACTCCATCCCTCAGGGCTTTACTTATTTTCACCTCCCTAGGCCTTATTAGGCCCTGGGTACCTGATCCCCCAGGGAAATTTATATTAAGGGGGGGTTATGTGGCCCCCCTTTTTGAGCATTGTTAGGCCCTGGGACCCCATCCTAAAAGTCCACTATTAAAATTAAAGGGGAGGGGGCTTTATAGTCTCCCTCCCCTAACTTTGTTATGCCCTTGGGACCCCATCCCCTAGGGCCACTACTAAAATTAAAAGGGAGGGGGATCCCATCTCACTGTGCTATTATTAAAAAAAAAGGAGAGAGGATTCATGCAAAGCCCCCTCCCGAGCTTTGATAGGCTTGGGAATCCAACCCCCAGGGCTTCTTATTAAAATTGTGGGGAGGGGAGTACACAGCCTCCCTCCCCTGGCTGATGTTTGCCTGGGGGACCCCAAACCCGTGGGGCCAAGCACATTTTCTTGTGGAAAGGGGCAACGCAGCCTCCTTCCTTGGGTCGCTTTTGGCCCTGGGAGCTTCATTCCTTTGGGCCTGCGGCTGTCAAAGGTAGATGCCCTGGCACTGACTCAGGTCACCCACCTTAGACTCAATAGGAATATGGAGGGCCCCCACAGTCTCAGCTGGATCCCCACATACAGATGGGGCTGGCATTGCTCCCACTCACAAGGAGCAGTTAATAATGCTGCTTCTGTGCCGGCAGATAAAACGGATGAAACAGATAAAAAGTCCACTCACAGTAGTTGAGAGCATTTTTCAAGCCTGGAGCGGACTTGGTGTTTGCTCCCATTTGTGGGGAGTTTTCAAAATGCATTTGCCAACTGAAAGCCAGCACATAGTTCTGGGGATGGACTACCAGGGGTCATAAGTAGCCCAGGGAGGGTGGTTGTGTGCCCACCTCCCTCTCTAAAATGTGCCAGGTCCCAGGGAATGGGAACCACGGGGTGGCAAATAGCCTGGGGAGGGGGGCGCATGGCTCTCTCCCTTTCAAAAATTACACCAGGGATGGTGCCCCAGAGTACAAACTTGGCCTAAGGAGGCAGCAAATATATCCTCTTCCCCACAAAATAAATGTTACCCCCCAGGTCTTGACCCACCCGGGGAGTTAAAAAAACAAGTGTGGAAGCCTGAGCTTGTTTTCCTCATATTTTGCCAAGGATTCACAGATCCTCACAGCAAAATATTAAAAAAAAAATGCTTTTTACCCAATAACCAGGCTTATGGGGTCAGGGTATTTCTAACTGCCCCATGGTGCCTTTTTTCCTTTTATTTTAGGAATCAGGATGAAGTCCCGAGTCCTGTGATGGCTGCCACCACTTTCTGGTTGAGGAGGTGGCAGCCAATCAGATCACAGCTTGTGATTCATCAGGATCCGCAGAGGCTCCAAGTTCCTAAACACTAGGTCAAGCTTTCTGCCAAATTTGGTGTAAATATGTTCCGCGGATTAGACTGCAGCTGTGTCTAAATCTTCTATGGGAAAATGAATGAGGTAAACCCATTTTGGGATCCCACATTTTTCTCAGCCGACAGTAGACTATAAACCCTGAAAATGTCCATGTGCAAAATAGTCACAAAGTAAAAATGTTTGGAATGTTTCGTGGAGATTCATCAAAAAGTACCTAAGTTATTAGTAACACAAAAAATGCATTAAAAATGGAAACACAATCCTAACTATATGTTATATTCTGATCATCTCTTTCCCTGCTGCTCAGCCTGTGTGTGTGTGATGTCATTAGAATGTTCGTGTATGCATGGTTTGAATGTGTGATCAGTTTGAATGAGTGGGGCTGAGCAGCTGGATGCTGCTCCCGGTGGGGCCTTCCTAGTTACCAACTTTAACTAATAAACATCTATTTAAGAACATCTACGACTATTGGATCTACTTACATTACAAAGTACATTTAGCATTGTAACAATGGCGACGATGGAGAAAGAACTACGCGTGCAGGAACTATATTTGATACATGGAACTATAAGATGTGAAGAAAAGCTTTTTAAAGAAGACAAGCAACGCCTTTTGATGCCCCACCGGTGTCATGATACATCTGACAGCCTACTGAATACATCTTTTCTAAAGGTATGGTTTGGGCGTTGGACAATGTTTGACTCATATTGCTTTAAATCAACCTGTCTACAAATGGTTATTTTAAATATTTTGTGAGCTGGAGTTTGAGACCTGAAACCTTCTATTACGACCAATTTTGGGATGTTTTGAACTTTGCTTCTGTCATCCGTTAAATATGCTTTCATTGTGGATGAGCAACTTTCTTTCGACGTTTTTACCTTCATAAATATGCTGTGTCTAATTCAAAAACAAGGATTGATGAGGTTACGTTGATGTTTCACGTAGTTTAAACCTCTTCACTGTGGGAGCAATTGTTAAGCCTTTTCTCTGACCATCTGTGCATATTTCCATTTCTGGATTTTTGAAACGGTAAAGTTCGTGACTAAAAAGGCAAGTGTGTGGAGCGAATGGCTTGAAACCTGCCTGCCTACACACTATTTATTCTGAATGTTTGGAATACTTTGCTACTTAAACCTGCCTGCTTGCACTGCATCGTTGGTTTCAAACAAGAAGAGACCTGGATATTTTAATCGGAATGTGTTTGTCTCTCTGGGATCGCATTTTCATTTCACTTTTACTGTGCCTCAAGAGCCTCTTTTTCAAACGGTTTCATGTGGTGTTTTATTTTACACTGGAAAGGATTTAATACTGTGTGTGGAGCCCATGTGTGATTGTTCGTGTATGCATGGTTTGAATGTGTGATCAGTTTGAATGAGTGGGGCTGAGCAGCTGGATGCTGCTCCCGGTGGGGCCTTCCTAGTTACCAACTTTAACTAATAAACATCTATTTAAGAACATCTACGACTATTGGATCTACTTACATTACAAAGTACATTTAGCATTGTAACACTATAACTACCCAGTGGCAACTGAGACACAGTAGCAGTACCCACTAGTTATATTTAGGATTTCCAGCAATAGCAATTCCTCAGATTTGTACCCATTAATAAATTTGCACCCATTTGACGAGTCTACATGACATTTTGCATACCTAAAGTTGTTTCTACATTGGCAGAAGGTGCAAAGTTTCCCGATGACTGGTCAAGGGATGCATTTTCCATAGACTTTATACTCATACAGAGGGGCAAAAAGAGTAGCCGGATTTCCACAAAATTTGACAGGATTATAAATTATCATGTGTGTAGATGACGCTTTTTGGATGCACAGATAAGTATGATAAGTATTTTTAAAATTATAATTAGTTCTAACTTAGTGATATTTGTGTTTGCTGCAGCTTCACAAAGTTTTTCAGTATTTCAAGAAAGTACTGCAGTACCTTAATAAAGTGGTAATAGGTATTGCACAACAATAAAACCTACTACTTACCTATATTTAAGGCCTTAACTCAGAACACAGCCAAAGTATGCTGAAAATTACATGACTTCACTTTAATAACATGTCTGTTTAAACTACTACTTTCTACTCTATGCCACTCCACTCTATGCCACTTCACTGTACGCTATTCTACTCTACATCACTGCACTATAGACCACTCCTCTCTGCAATAATCCACTGTACTCCACTCCATGTTACACCCTCCATTCTACTCAACTCCACTCTACACCACTTCAGTGTACCCTTTTGCACTCTATGCCACTCTATTCTATGACATTCCAGTCTACGCCACTCCACTGTACACCCCTCTACTCGACGCCACTCCAGTCAGTGCCACTTCAATGTACACCACTCCACTCTATGCTGCTCAACTCTAACGCTATTCTACTGTATGCCACCACACTCTATGGCACTCCACTCTACGCTATTCCACTGTATGCCACTACACTCTATGGCACTCCATTGTACTCCACTACGCCCAACACTATTCCACTATACGCTAGTCCACTATTTGCCCCTCCACTGTATAGTACTCCACTCTATGCAATAAACTCTATGCTATTCCACTTTACACAACTCCACTCTTTTCCAAGACACTGTAAGTCACTACACTTTACCTAATTCCACTCTACAACACTCCATTCTATTTCATTGTACTTCACTGCACTCTTCCTAACTCCTGCTATGCCACTCCACTGTGTGTCAATTCACTCTGCGCTTTTCCATTGTATGATACTGTACTGTACGCCACTCAACTCTAAGCTATTCAAATGTATACCACTCCACTGTATGACACTCCACTGTATGCTGGTCCACTCTACATCACTTCTGTGTACATCACTACACTCTACACTATTCCACTCCATGCCACTCTATTTTCGACCACTCCCGACTATGCTACTTCACTTTACACCACTACACTCTCCACTACTCCATTCTATGCTATTCCACTGTACACAACTCCATTCTATGCCACTCCACTCTATGCTATTCCACTGAACGCCACTAGTCACTACACTGTACTTCACTCCACTTTATGCACATCCACTGTACACCACTCCATCATACTCCTCTCTACTGTACGCTATTCCGGTGTACACCACTTCACTGTACCACACTCCACTCTGCCCCTCCACTCATTTCCTCTCAACTATATGCTATTCTATTCTATGACATCACACTCTATGCCATTCCTGTCTATACCACCCACTGTACACAAGTACACTCTGTGCTATTCCACTGTTTGCAACTCCACACTACATCACTCCACTCCACTGTTCTCCTTTAAGATTCTCCACTGTACATCACTTCACTGTACGCCGCTCTACTCTACTCCACTACACTCTATGCCACTCACTCTACCCTACTGTACACCCACTCAACACCAGTCCACTGTATGCCACTCCAGTGTATGCCACTATAATCTACTCTACTCCAGTCCATGATATTCCACTGTATGCAACTCCACACTACACCACTACACTATGTTATTCGCCTTTTTGCCACCCCACTGTAAACATATCCACTCTACACCACTCTGCTCTAGGCTTCTCCAATCTATGCTATTCCACTGTTTGCCACTCCACTCCACTCCACCTGACTCCACTCCAGTCTACACTATACCACTCTATGCCACTCCACTCTATGTCACTCCACTCCACGCCACTCCACTCTACACTATAACACTTTACCCCACTACATTCTACCTCACTGCACTCCACCCCACTCCACTCTACAACACTCCACTCTGCACCACTGCAGTCGATGGTACTTCACTGTACACCACTCCACTCTACACTATTCCACTGTACCAAACTACACTTTATGCCACTTCACTTTATGCTATTCTACTCTATTCCACTCCACTCTACGCTACACTAACCCACTGTATGCTATTCCATTGTACGCCACTACACTCTACCTCACTCCACTATATCTCACTCCACTTTATGCTATTCAACGCCACTCAATTATATGCCATAACACTGTACACCACTACATTCTACCCCACTCCAAACTTCAATAGTCCAGTCTATGCTGCTACAGGCTATGCCACTTCAGTCTACACCACTCCACTGTTTCCACTCCTCTTGTTAATGTTAATGTTAAGAATATCTTGTAAAGCGCACATACACCGGTCGGTTTCATGGCGTCCGTCCATCATCCCCTTTTGTATCGCTGTAGGAGAGAAGGCAGAGGTTGTTACCCAAGAGAACGTCAGTTGTAGGCTTGCTCATAAAGCCAGGTTTTGAGGGATCTTCTGAAATTCATGAGATCAGAGCAGCCTCGGATCTCCAGGGGGAAGGAGTTCCAAAGTCTGGGGGCAAGAGTGGCAAATCTGCAACCTCCTATGCATTTCCGCCTAAATGAAGAGGTGTGGAGGAGTGAGAGGTGAGCTGAGCGTAGGTTGCGGGAGGGGGTACGCCTGAGTATCAAGTTGTTGATACATTTTGGACTTTTGCAGTGCAAAGATTTAAAGATCAGACATCCAGTTTTGAAGGTGCAGCGTTGAGACAATGGAAGCCAGTGTAGTTTCCTTAACAGGGGAGTGGCTGGTTGCCATCTGGGTTTTCTTAGGATCAGTCCTGCCGCATGGTTCTGGACCAGCTGCAACCGTTTTAGCAGGTAGACAGGTATGCCCAGGTGTACGTAGTTGGCGTAATCCAGGAGTGACAGGACGGTAGCTATCACAACCTGGGTCAGGGCTTCCAGCGTGAGAAGGTGGCAAATCTTCCTGACTTTTCGTAGTTGGAAGAAACATTTGGAGACTACTTCACTAGTCCAGTCTATGCTGCTACAGGCTATGCCACTTCAGTCTACACCACTCCACTGTTTCCACTCCTCTTGTTAATGTTAATGTTAATGTTAAGAATATCTTGTAAAGCGCACATACACCGGTCGGTTTCATGGCATCCGTCCATCATCCCCTTTTGTATCGCTGTAGGAGAGAAGGCAGAGGTCGTTACCCAAGAGAATGTCAGTTGTAGGCTTGCTCATAAAGCCAGGTTTTGAGGGATCTTCTGAAATTCATGAGATCAGAGCAGCCTCGGATCTCCAGGGGGGAAGGAGTTCCAAAGTCTGGGGGCACGAGTGGCAAATCTGCAACCTCCTATGCATTTCCGCCTAAATGAGTAGGCGTGGAGGAGTGAGCGGTGAGCTGAGCATAGGTTGCGGGAGGGGGTACACCTGAGTATCAAGTTGTTGATACATTTTGGACTTTTGCAGTGCAAAGATTTAAAGATCAGACATCCAGTTTTGAAGGTGCAGCATTGAGACATGGGAAGCCAGTGTAGTTTCCTTAACAGGAGAGTGGCTGGTTGCCATCTGGCTTTTCTTAGGATCAGTCTGGCCGCATGGTTCTGGACCAGCTGCAACCGTTTTAGCAGGTAGACAGGTATGCCCAGGTGTACGTAGTTGGTGTAATCCAGGAGTGACAGGACGGTGGCTATCACAACCTGGGTCAGGGCTTCCAGCGTGAGAAGATGACGAATCTTTCTGATTTTTCGTAGTTGGAAGAAACATTTGGAGACTACTAGACCCACTTGTGTTTTAAGTGAGTGATCGCTGTTTAGTGTGACTCCGAGTATTTTTGCCTAGGAAGAGGGAGAAGGCGGGGAACCCATCTCGGGAGGCCAATAGTGCGGGCCCCAGAACTTGTGACTGTCTCCTGTAAGTACCAGCTGAGTCTTCCCAGGGATCAGCTTAAGGTGGTTTTGGTCCATCCAAAGTTGGATGTGCATCATAGAGGTCTGGAAATCGGTAATTGATCTATCAGTGCTATCGATCGTGAAGACCAGTTGAAGGTCATTTGCGTAGTTGAAGACTGTCCCCTTCCTGTCTGTGAGGGACTTAATCAGGGGGAGGATATAAAGATTGATAAAGTGGGGAGACAGGGAGGAGCCCTGCGGGACACCGCAGTTGATTCTCTGTTTGGGGGCTACCATCCTATTTAGATGGACGGCCTGTGACCTGTCCTCCAGGAAGGAGCTTAGCCAGCTGGCCGTTGTTCCTTGGATTTAAGTTCAGTGGAGGACCATCTCTGGGCGTCTGCACGGCGGGCAAAATTGACTTTCTTAGGGCAGGCATGTATATCACTTGCTGCAAGCAGCCAGCTAGAGAAGTTGGCTTCAGATATGTCGATGTCAGGGTGAGGAGATGGAGCTGTACTAATCAGCGTGTCGAGAAATTCCTTCTTATCTATGTGTTCCATTTCCTGGCCAAGCCACCTGGACCGTCCGGGCTTTCCTGATGGTCGAGTGGCCTAACATGAATTTAATTAAGTAAATGTAAATGTACATGTATTTATATAGCGCAAATCACCGACCCAGTATCTAAGCGCTTGCTTAGGGAACCCGTCCTGGTATTCCCCTGTGAGATAGCCCCGGCAGGGTATCTACAAGGTGAAAGCCAGGCATCCCACCCCGAGGGGCCGTTGTGGAGATTAAGCAAGCTATTGCCCAGAGTCGCAGAGTGTGAACCCGTGAATCGAGTAGACACCGGAGCGAGAATTGTCGAGTCCATGAACCCTGGTCCCGGGCTGACCTCTGCTTCCAGGTCAGCCTACTCTAAACAGTGAGCCACACTTCTCCACTAGAAGTGGTCGAACCATAAGCAAGGGAGCATGACGGCGCAGTTACAGTCAGGCTGTTAGTCCAGATTTGATCAAGGATGTGCCCTTTGTGATGGGTGGGCGAGGAGACCTGTTGATTGAAGTTCAGGTTGGTGAGGAGGTCGGTCAGTTCAGTAGAATGTGGGCCTTCGTGGGGGTCATTGAACCAGTAATTGAAGTCGCCTTCAAGAAGTACTTTGGCGTGGTTGATGACCAGGTTTGCGATCTGTTCGCTCAAAGATAGGGGGAATGATGGCATATGGTGCGGGGGCCAATAGACTAGTACACAGACAAGGGTGTCACAGGAAGATTGCAGTTTAATTACTAGGTTCTCAGGGAGGTTAAGACAAGTCAAGGCATTGACTTTGAGTTTGGAATGTGTAATAGCTCTTGACACTATTCCACTGTACACAACTACATTCTACATCAATTCACTCAATGCTATTTCACTCTAAGCTCCTTCACTCTATGGCACTCCATTGTATGTCTCTACACTCAATGCTATTTCACTCCATGCCACTCCATTTTATGCTACTTCATTGTATAGCACTGCACTCTCCTGTTCGCCATCTTCACTACTTCATTGTACACAACTCCATTCCACGCGACTTTATACTCTACACAATTCTACTGTACGCCATTAGCCACAAAACTGTACTTCAATCCTTCCTATGGAACTCCGCTCTACGCCACTCTACTGTACCCTATTCTAGTGTACACCACTCCTTTGTACCACACTTCACTCTATGCCACTTCACATCACTCAACTGTACGCTATTCCACTCTATTATGCTCTGCTCAATGCAACTCCAATCTACACCACTCAATGTACACCAGTACATTCTATACTATTCCACACTATGCAACTCAACTCTACACCACTCTAATCTACACTATTCCACTCTAAGATACTCTACTGTATGCCACTTCACAGTATAACACTCCACTCTATCCCACTCCACTCAATGCCACTTTACTCTAAGCCAATCTACTCTACACCAGTCCACTATATGCCACTACAGTCTATGCCACTACACTCTATGCTATTTCACTCTTTGTGACTCCACTCTATGGCGTTCCGCTCTACACCACTCCATTGCATGCCACTCCACTGTGCACCACTCCACTGTATGCCACTCCACTATACGCTATTTTACTCTGCACCACTCTGCTCTAGGCCTCTCCAATGTATGCTATTCCATTGTATGCTACAACACTCTACCTCACTCCACTCCAGTCTACACTATTCCACTCTACGACACTCCACTCTATGCCAGTCCACTACAAGCCACTCCACTCTACACTATAACACTGTATGCCACTACATTCTACCTCTCTCCACTCTAGTGGAGAAGTGTGGCTCACTGGTTAGAGGAGGCAGACCTGGAAGCAGAGGTCAGCCCAGGACCAGGGTTCAATTCCCAGCTCGTTGGGGTCGTGAGTCCTTAAAATGTCCATGGACTCGACAATTCTTGCTCCGGTGCCTACTCGATTCACGGGTTCACACTCTGCGACTCTGGGCAATAGCTTGCTTAATCTCCAAAACAGCCCCTCGCGGCGGGATGCCTGGCTTTCACCTTGCGGATACCCTGCTGGGGTTATCTCACAGGGGAATACCAAGACGGGTTCCCTAAGCAAGCGCTTAGAAACCGCTCGGTGATTTGCGCTATATAAATTCCTGTACATTTACATTTACATGTACCCCATTGCACTCTACTTCACTCATGCTTTGCCCCTCCTGTCTATTCTACTCCACTCTACGCCACTCCACTCTACGCTATTCCACTGTACCCTACTCCACTTTATGCCACTGCACTCTATGCTATTTTACTCTCCGCCACTCCACTCTATGCTAATCCACTCCATGCTATTCCATTGTACGCCACTACACTCTACTCTGTGACTCTATGCTATTCTACTTTATGCCACTCAGTTACATGCCATAACACTGTACAAAACTACATTCTAGCCCATTCCAAACTTCAGCAGCCCAGTTTATGCTGCTACAGGCACTGCCGCTTCAGTTTACACTATTCCACTGTATGCCACTCCCCTCTATTCCAATCCTCTTGAAACTATTCCACTGTACACAACTACAATCTACACCACTGCACTCTTTGCTATTCCACTCTATGCTTCTTCACTCTATGCCACTCCATTTTACGTCACTACACTCTATGCTATTCCACTCCATCCATTTTACACCACTCCAGTCTACGCTACTTCACGGTAAACCATGGCACTCTCCGCTACTCCATTCTATGCTATTCCATTGTACACAACTCCATTCTATGCTACTCTACTCTATACTATTCCACAGTATGCCACTAGCCACAACACTGCAATTCAAACCACTCTATGGAACTCCATTCTACGCCACACTACTGTACCTGATTCCAGTGTGCACCACTCCACTGTGCCACACTCCGATCTCTACTGTTGCTGTATGCTACGTCACTGTACACTCCACTCAATGCCACTCCACTCTATGCCATTCTTCTCTAAGCAAATCCACTCTACACCAGTCCACTATATGCCACTCCCGTCTACGCCACAACACTCTAATCTCCTCCATTCTATGCTATTCCACTGTTTACAACTCCACTCAACGCCACTCCGTGCTTTTCTAGTCTTTATCACTCCACTCTACACCAGTCCACTGTATGCCACTCAACTATATACTATTCCACCCCACACCACTCCACTCTAGGCTACTTCACTGTATGCTACTGCAAACCACCTCACTGCACTCTATGCCACTCAAGTTTATGCTGTTCTACTCTATGGCACTCCACTGTAGGCTATAACACTGTATGTCACTATATTATACCCCACTACACTCTACATACACCACTCAACAACACTTGAGTATGTGCCACTCCTGTCTTTGCCACTCCTGTCTACCCTACTCCACTGCATGCCACTCCACTATATGCTGTTCTTCTGTACATAACTTCGCTTTACGCCACGTTACTCTACACTATTTCACGCTGCGTCACTCCACTCTAAGGTAAGCCACTGTATGCTATTGCATTGTACGCCACAACACTCTACCTCACTCCACTCTACCTCCCTCCACTCTATGCTATTCCACTCCATGCCATCAGTTCTATGCTCTAACACTATGCGCCACAACACTCTACTCCATTCTATCCTGTACCACTCGTCTATGCCACTCAACTCTACATCACTCAAGTCTTCACCCCTCCAGTCTATACCAGTCCACTGCAAGCCACTCCACTCTAGGCGACTCTCTATAATATTCCACTGTACACAACTACACTCTACACAACTTCACTCTATGCTATTCCACTTTGTGCTACTCCACAGTAAGAGACTCCACTGTATGTTATTCTAATCTACCCAACTCTGCAATTCCACTCTACACCACTTAACTGTAAACCACAACACTCTACACTAGCCCACACTCTACACCAATCCACTGTACTACACTGGTCTAATGCTGCTGTTTTTTTGACTCCGTGCACAGAAACTCTGCCAACCTGGACCGGATGCATGTACCTTAAAAAATACAGAAATTTGCTACACCCATAATAGGCATATTTAACTTATTTATAAGTCCTTAGTATAACCAGGGCATGTAACTTAAGCCTTCAGAAGTTGGTGCATCACAATTCCCCTCAACGCAGTCTTCCCTTAGGATATCAGAACCTTGCCACTTTACCCTGCTATCAGTGCGTTAGACATGGTGGAAAGTCTGTTCTCTACTGGGTCCAACTTTATGATACTCTCTTGTCTGCAAAATTCATATTTGCTTGTTATTGGTGGAGTTTTGAAAATTGATGAAACCTTGGTTGTTTTAAATTTTGTGTCCTGTCCCATCTACGTTCAGAGCTGGAAAACCCTTTTTTAGAAGCCATGCGCTGTAGAAATACATATTGTATTGTATTGTAAGTTAAATATAACCAGTGGACTGCAGCACCCATTGGGCCACCTACTATAGTGCAAAAACAACAGTTGATGGACAGAATGCAGTACAATGTCATACATTCACCCCAGTACAGAGATCTGGGCCTAAGTCCATAGTTTTTTTGCTCACCATGCCATTCCAGTTTGAACTCAGCCATATGCAAATCAGTCTTGACCCTGTGCCCCATGGGAACAGTCCAGCCCGAACTGCCAAGCCAGGTCCTCCCTGGACTGGAAACAAGATTCCTAGGACTGGTTTTGGGCTTTCGCCCTCATCAGCCAGGATAGCTTGATTCCAGTGACATGGAGAGCACGAGACTCACGTCTGAGCATACCCTTCCCATGTCATACATTCACCCCAGTACAGAGATCTGGGCCTAAATCCATAGTTTTTTTGCACTCCACACCACCGGGGTGACAAATGCAAATACAACAGTTGATGGACAGATCCAGAACAATGTCATACATTCACCCCAGTACAGAGATCTGGGCCTAAATCCATCGTTTTTTTGCTCACCATGCCATTCCAGTTTGAACTTAGTCATATGCTAATCAGTTTCAACCCTGTGCCCCATGGGAACACTCCAGCCCAAACTGCCAACCCAGGTCCTCCCTGGACTGGAAACAAGCATCCTAGGACCGGTTTCTGGCTATCAGCTGTCTTCAGCCAGGATAGCTTGACTCCAGTGTTGTGGAGAGCATGGGACTCATGTCTGAGCATACCCATCCCATGTCATACATTCACCCCAGTACAGAGATCTGGGCCTAAATCCATCGTTTTTTTGCACTCCACACCACCCCAGTTCAGACATGGCCATATGCAAATCAGCCTTGGCCCTGTTCCTCATGGGAACAGTGCAGCCTGAATTGCCAAGCCATGTCTTTCCTGGACTGGAATCAAGCATTCTAGGGCCGGGTTCTGGCTATCAGCCGTCTTCAGCCAGGATAGATTGACTCCAGTGGTGTGGAGATCACGGGACTCAAGTCTGAGCATACCCGTCCCACTTAGGGTGACAAATGCAAAAACAACAGTTGATGGACAGAATGCAGAACAATGTCATACACGCACCCCAGTACAGAGATCTAGGCCTATATCCATCATTTTTTTTTCTCACCATGCCATTCCAGTTTGAACCCAGCCATATGCAAATCAATCTTGACCCAGGGCCCCATGGGAACAGTTCAGCCTGAACTGCCAAGCCTGGTCCTACCTGGACTGGAAACAAGCATCCTAGGACCGGTTTCGGACTTTCTGCCCTCATCAGCCTGGATAGCGTGATTTCAGTGTGTTTTGCCACCTACTATAGTGACCATACAAACTGAATCACAAGCCGACCATTGTAGCAAGGCTATGCTGTTTTTAAACTACATATTTGACCTATCAAATATAATCCCTTATTTTGGGCCAGAACCTGTCAATTAAATATTAATAATTCACACCTAAAAGGCCTTATAAGCCCTAAGGCACATTGCGTTGTATTTACAAGTATGGTGTTTAAACGTTTAGTGCTCAACCTGTCCTTAGGCCTTTTTCATTGTAGAAGGAATAGCTGCTCCAAAGGAAACATTGGGATAGAGTAAAACATATAATAATCTCAACTCTAGGTAACAGCAGCAAAATTATTTCTTGGACCTTTTAAAATATTTATTACAAGTCCAATTTATTGGTAAAGTCTGACTTGCAATAAATATTTTGGACTAGGTACTTTTATTAAGTTACCTTTTTCTTGCCCAAAGTCTCTAGAAACCCATTTACTGGAGATCTGACTGTCACCTGAGGGCTGAAAATCCCCCTTGATGAGGTGTAAACTTACTCCCACAGCAGAGGCAAAGGCCTTGGGTGTCCTGTTGCTCTTAGAGGATGACCATCAGGGCTCTAACCAGAAACTTGAAAAACTTCATACAGGCCTACCTTGTCACAGAGACATGTAAGTTGAAACCTCATTGGGGCCTGCCTTGTCCATCTAGTCAGGGAGGCACCAATCCCATTGGGTTGAGCTGCCGCAAAACTGGCTTGAAGTTACCACAGGTTAAGGGTTGCTCATTTCCATGGGCCCTGAGGTGTGCACAGGAGGAAGAAAGATTCTGCCGTCTTGGTTTTAGGAAATAGGAGGAAGCAAGGGATTGTTTGTTTTTAGTAAGGCGCACAGGAACTGCTGCAAAAGTGTGTAGGGAAATCCCTGGGAACATTTTCTCTATTTGTTCGGGAGGGCAGGAGTCACCACCACCCCCTGGCTAGTGACAAGCATAAACGTGGCACCCCTGGGCACCCTCTTCAGAACCTTGCTTGACTTGTGGAAGACTAAAGAAGGGCTGCACCTGCTGTTGAGACCTGTGAGGAGACATGAAAGGATGTACTTGCACACATTTGTACCCAGGACAAGGAAATTAACTCCAGGGCTCAGTTAGCTGACCTCCTCTTGAACTACAAGGACACAACAAGCTGGTAGTAGCCCTTTACCCGAAGATCCCAGCTGACCAGATCTAGTTGGCCCAACCTGACCTCTCTGGTGGCTTCAACTGGAAAGAGCCTTGACTCTGAAATGCTGCTGCTGAGTTCCTGGGACTGGGGCTGGGGCTGAGTCAAAGTGTACTCCTCCTAAAATCCTGAAAAACCTGGAACTTGGAAACCTTTCAGCTCCAAAGACCTCCTGAAGACCAGGCCAAACCTTAACTAGTTTTTTGGGATGGAGGTGCGTTGCCTCGGGCCCATAGATTCAGGTTGCTTTCACGCGGAGCAAATCTGTGTCAGCAGAACGTCACAGAGAAGGTATTCAACAGTATGGACCGCTCTTTGCTAGCACACCGAAATCAAAATGTGGAAATCTTCCACAAGAAAAGCTGCCAAGAGTATCTAGCCAGCATGGACCTTCTCTTGGGTTCAAAGTTCAATTTCTCCTGCTCAGAACTTTCTTACCAAAAGTCAACATCTTCACCAGGACCTCATCGGAAAGCCATATGGCATAGTGGATTCATTTTTGGCGACAGCTGGCTGCCCCGCCCCACAAACAATTTTTGACTTCCATTTCAGGAGATGGAAATTCTAACCAAGATGAACCTGGATTTGGTATCTAACCTGCACTCCATCGCAGTCGGCCTTTGTCTAGGTCCCTGTCAAGGCAACCAGGTAATTACGGTTGTCTCCTAATGCTTTTTGGTGCCATTTTTTTATTTAAACGTAAATAAATTATTATATCCAGTTTCCCTTTTTTGATTTGTTTGGTGTCCTCTTGTTCATTAAATTATACTCTATTTTGGTAACTTGGAGTAGGATTTTTATTTTGATGTGTTTTCGACTTTTTAATTGCTATGGTACTTCAAAATGATTTACACATTTTCTTAAATTAAGCCAGTCTGCTCTGTGCCATAGCTACCAAGGGTTGAGCTCTGGTTTAAATTTCTGAAACCTTTACTAGACCTAACAGGAATAAGGAGATTATTGTTTGTGATGAGCTACCATCCACTCCAACTATAAAATCCACTTCCTCACAAGAGGATTAATCAGTGTTATTTTACCTCACATCTCATTGGACATATTTGCCCCTTTCCATCCCAGTCTTATTAGAAATGTACAGAAAGAAACATGACATAATCATTTCATGCAGATGATGAAAGCCTACTATGCAATAGAGACCACTCTCCACAATGATATTAAATAGTAATGGACACACAAACATACACGTGTGTGTGTATATAAAACATCAGATCGCCATGCATTTTTCATGAGGAAAGAATAAATACAAAAGACAGATGCAATATTCTGCTTCTTTTCAAGCCAGAAGTTAAGCACTATTAGTAAGTGCATGCAAAAACATACACACACACAAAATACATATTTTGTTTCCACGAAAGATGTCACATATATATTTCTTGAAATGAACACATGGCCGTAATAGATACACTTTTTTTTATCTGCATAGACATTACAGGCTATTTTCTTCCTCTTCATATTACAGTAAGTGCCCATTCTTCCAACATTACCCTGAACAAGGTTAATACACTTGTCATACACAGAGCCTGATAAATTGCATATTAATGGTGTGCTGTCTTGTCAAATAATTCATAATTTCAATAATATACTTCTAATTTTAATGAGTGCACGAACATGTCCATTAGCTATCATGGAAAGAGCTTTGTGATTTCGAAGCAGATTTAGTTTCGCTCATTAACTGTGCTGTGCCATTTAATCCTAGTAAATCACACTCTATGATTCCCATGTTGACATTTAAGGGCTATTACGAAGTACTCACCCAATCAGGTACCATGATAGCACGTTAGCCCAGGATAACACTATTATGTTTACATTGCTAGCTCATTTGAGCAATGCATTGTAAAACATAAGGACCTACTGCCTTCAAGTAAAAAAAACACAACTTTCTGTATGTAGAAAGTGCCAACAAACAAATTAAATGAACATTTAAAGTAAGTGCACTCAGTTAAGTTGTAATGCCTTTCTTTTCTGCAATATATCACAAGGCACAATAATAACATTTTGTTTTATCTATACACCTGGATATGCAATAGCAAATAGTCTAAATATTGGCTCTGTCTGACCACAATTCTCAAACCTGCCAGGAAGAAAACGTCTGAAATTTTCTCTTTAAAGGAGAATTCTACAGTTGGAGCGAATTTCTGTTTTTCTTCAGAATTCTGAAATAAGTCATGGAACACTACAGAGAATATGCAATAACCTTTCTGCATGTTAGTGTTCAATTTGAGCCGGTGGAGGCCAGGGGCACTCATTTTTGGAGACCGGCACTTATTTTTCCTCATCAGACATTTTGAGAGAGCAGGAGAGGGTAAAACACAGAAACGGGAAAAAAGGAGGAAGAGAAAGCAGAAACACAGTCACAAAGGAAGAAAGCAGAAACTTGCACCCTAAAAAATCTAAGGCCTTCAATGGCATCCAGTCAACAAAATGCCTTGGGTTAAATTTTTTTTTAACCTAAATGATGTTAGAGAAAGTGTTGTCACATGATTTTTTATATAAAGGAATTAAGGTAGTGACACCGCCGAACGATTTCTTTTTACAATAAATGAAAGAGTAAACATTAAAATACGAGATTCAAAAAATAAAGCAACAGGTTTCTAAAGAATTTTCAAATCTAATTTTCACCATGCATACATATTAATTGAGGTAGTGACATCATATGGTATGAGTGCTGCCAATATATGCTTCAGGTGCTGCCTTGATATGTTAGGTTTGCAACAGTCAACTACCTAGGAAACAACCAGCATGGACCCATCCCCAAATGACTATGCCCAACATACATACCAACATTTTAGAAGAGGAGAGTGGGAAAATTGAAAAAAAGAATCATGGGAATGTATTTCTCCCGCTGACTTTTATTGAAGCAGAGGCAATTTCAGGCGGGAAACAGCCAAAATAGAGCCATTTTTCGCTGCAAAAATGGGGAGCCTTCCACTTGAATTTAAGTCTATTGGCATGTATCGCACAGGCCCACATGCCAAGACACAGCTCAAGATGGGTAGGCCCAGCCAATGGCTTATTGCATTACCTAGTGTCTAGACACAGCCTACATTTCCTCCACACAGTCTCAAGTGAAAGCCACAACCATTATTTTAAGGTATAACCAGCCTGGTCAGCCCTATGATTTGTTTTCTTCTCTCCACTCCATGAGGCAGAAGCCCTAAAAAGGCACGTGCAATGTTAAGCAGCAGCAGAGTAAGGGAAATTAAGTCTCCTGCTAGTGGCACCTCAGAAATAAAATGGGGCTTTTGTAATGATACGACAGGAAAGCTAGTGGCTCTAGAAGTACCCCATGTATCTTGAGGAAGATCTGATGGATAATTAATCATTACAAGCTCTATTAGTCTTGAAGCATTTACTGTGTGTCGATAGGCTACTTCCTGTAACAAACTTCTATTACCCATTTTAAAATGTTGAACTGGGTTTCCTAATTCCTCCTTTTATTGTGTACTAGCAGCCCGTCCCGACATTGTCCGGGTATGAATTGCTGCCGGCCAGTAGTATATTGTTTTGTAGGATTTCGTTTAGATAGCATTTCTTATCTGTGACAGGCCTGTGAAACGCTCCGATTCACAGTGCACTGCTGATGCACTTAAGAGTGAGCGTTCAGTAGTGTGTGAACTCGAGTTTCCCTACTTTATTTTTCCTTGCAATATTATATAGCGCAAACTCAACAACATGGCATGAGCACAATTTACATTACAGAAGAACACATTCATTTGTGGTAGGCACGGGGAGACAAAGCGATTTGCCTGGAATCACAGGATGTTGAGCTGATGCCGAGATTTAAACGTAGCTCCCCAGCTCTAAAGTTCGCAATTCTAGAACTTGAGGCAGGAGGTGTGTCTAAAAGTGTATGTCGGTGCTGGCCATCAATGAGATTTACATTTTTCAAATGGGTGGTGAAAAAATATGAGTATGTTGCTGGAGATGTGGGCCGCCGTGCCACCAATGTACTTACCGGGGAGGGTAAACACCCATTATTCCGTAACTTTCTTTCCGCATACCAGGCTCCGCATACTTTCATTACGAAAGTACCATGACGCCGCAATGCCATTATAACGCATGGCATTACATTTTATATGCTTTTACCACGCATATATTTACAACGAAATTCGTTGTAAATGCATGAATGGTAAAAGCATGTTTTTTTTAATGTTTGGATAAGGTAAGTATGAGTATAGGGGTATATGTTTTGGGGTACTGAGGTATATGTTTTGGGGTGTTTGGGTTTTTTAAGGTTTCAGATATATTTTTGGGTTATTTTTAGGGGTAGTTTTAGGGTTTAGGGATAGGTATGGGTTTTGGGGTAGAGGGGTATTCTTAGGGTTCGGGCTAGGTTTGGGTTTTGGGGTATATGGGTGTTTTTAGGTTTCAGCAGTAGGTTTGGGTTTTGGGGTACAGGGGTATTTTAAGGGTTCAGGGCTAGGTTTGGGGTTTGGGGTACAGGGGTATTTTAGGGTTCAGGGGTAGGTTTGGGGTTTGCGGTACAGGGTTATTTTTAGGGTTCAGGGCTAGGTTTGGGTTTTGGGGTACAGGGGTATTTTTAGGGTTTAGGGATAGGTTTGGGTTTTGGGGTACAGGTTATATTTATAGGGTTAAGATGGGTTAGTGTTTAAGGGTGTTGGGGTATTTTAAGGAGTAAAGGTTGGTTATGATTATGGGGTGCAGGGGTATTTAAAGGGAGCAGGGTGGGATTAGCACACAATATGAGACATGGCATGAAGGGCAGAGCGTACCACACGCCCCCAGCGTATGTCACGCCCCCAGCACACACCCACCGCACAACACAGACACGCCCACAAGGGACTACTTTGCTGGCACGGTTCTTTTACCTTTTAAATTTATATGGTGGGCGTCTGCATAGCCTATGTCCTTCTGCTGCAACTGCCCTTTCCAACGCTGTATTGGGTGTTGTGATTGGTGCTGTGGTTCCTGAGATTACCCGCCTCAAAGGTTTGGGCTCTCTCTTTATTATATTAGTATGGATTTGATTTATTTTGTCATTTTAATTAGTGGCAGTATGGCTGGGTTACATGTTAAAGAAGAAGGCCACAGCCTTCCAGAGGTTTTCTAACACATTTTAAAGAAAAACATCAACTTGATTTACAAAGTAAAACATAAATATCATAAAATATACCCCACCCGCATGAAAGTACAATCACAGCACTTAAGGAAATGTTGATGGGTAGTACCCCCACTTTAAAAATTGTACCAGCAGCACTATAGGAAGCAACAGTTGAATTCAAGGGAGTGTGCAGTGGTGCTGCTGAATGCTATCTATTTGTAAAATTAAAACATTCTGAAGTGATTAAACAGTCTAGTGAATTGAAACATCCAGGGCCCGATGTAGGTATCCAAATACCGGTCGGTAACGGCCGAAATTACCGAATTTCGGCCGTTACCGACCGGTATTGGGCTTTCCAGATGTAGGTGGCATTTCTTAAGGATTCGGTATTTTACCAAATCGGTAATTTAAGGAATCGGTAAAATACCGAATTCTTAAATACCGATTCTGTAAATTACCGAATCCTGATATGTAAGGAGCACTCAAATGAGTGATTTTCCCATCTTAGGATTCGTTATTTACCACCAACTACAAGTTGGTGGTAAATAATGAAAACCTCTGAAAAAGCTTTTTTTTTGCTTTTCCAGCAGTGACATGTTGCAGACATACGTGCCCTTAGGGCATGTATGTCTGCAACATGTGCACCCATACACAATTGAGGGGTGCAACAGGGTGTCAAAGTGACACCCTGCCACCCTTCAATGTTTCCCAATTTTACTGAATCGGTATTTACCGATTCGGTAATTGTCATTCATTCCTATGGGCCTCCAGGCCCATAGGAATGAATCGCAATTACCGAATCGGTAAATACTGATTCGGTAATTACTGAAACTTACCGATTCGATAATTATTTACCTACATCCCAATTGACTGTGCTTAAATACCGAATCGGTATGATTCGGTATTTTCGAATCGGTAATCTGGGATTACCTACATCTGGCCCCCAGTTCCAACCAACAATAGAAATGAAGAAGGGCTTATTCCAGCCCTCTTTTCCTTGTATTACTGCCACACTGCCTTTCTCATTTCTGAGGCCAGGGGTGTCAAAGGCAGTGCAAGGGGTCACGAGGAGCAAGCCAGGTTTCTCATCTGTGACTCCTGGTAACCCCTAAATGACGTCCATGAAGGACCCTCCTATTGACAGGCATACATTTGCATGGGTTTTTATGGAACCCACATCGAAACGCTTGATAAATAATCACAACTGTACAATGTATGGTGTTTGTTAACGTTTCCTGGATAAAATTAAACTTCAACAACAAGATTTACTCTCAATGACATCCCACCACACTGGCAGAACATTGCTGGGAAACATTGCAAATTTCTGAATTTAAATTCCATTATTTCGAATTCGGTGAAGTAGGGCCTGGATTTTGCCTTGTAAATGCATTTCGTTGAACTTATTTGCACAATAAGTTTGTCAAAGAAACCATAGATTGCAGATTCTCCTAGCCAGTTATGAAAAAAAATCTTTTTTTAAAATCAGCAAAACAGGTGAGTATTATGCAATCTATTTTCCTGATTTATTTCACACACACCTTAACAGGCTATAATAACTATAATGCTTCATTTTCAGACGAGAAGTGACAAACAATACCATCCAACGAGACACATCATAAATAGACATATCTGACAGCAGCGTCCTCTGTTATTGATGTACCCAAGAAACGTTCTCCTAAAGCTCATGCATAAAGTGAAAGATCAAAAATAACATAGAAATTCCCAACAGCAACTACATCACATCCTCCGGTTTTCTGATGATATTCACCATTTTCCAAAACTCAGAGTCCAGTGTTGGCACTGTTTAGAAACTATCTATGTTCAACTCCTTAGATTTTTGTCTGTATGGCTGCTTCTTAGACTAAGGCCAACCAAACAGACATAAGTTTAAATAACCAATCATCTGGGTGGGTGAAACTCTCGTAGGTGAGATAATACTTGTCTCCTTTATCTTTATTAAAATGAGTCATCTTCTCCACAACTATTTAGCAGAATCTGCCTTTTTATTACAAGAACTAAGGCTCATATTATGCAAATTCAAATTGCATCAATAACTGTAATTGCACCATGATCAACTGGTTTACAATAACATGTTTTAAAATGTGAAACTCTAGGTCAATATGCAATATTTAAGATATCATCAAGTCTCCCTTTGCCCAAAATGCTTTAGAGGCGAAAGGCCCCTGCAGCAATGCCTGCCCCAGCCACAAGATCTTTTACCCACCTACTCAATGTTGCAGATTTGACTGGTGCAAATGGTTTTCTAAAGCTATCAGTAATTGAAAAATGGAGGTCCTCACATCTTTTCTTACCTGTATATACTGCCTGGGAGTCCTCACTTCACAACGTTTAGTATGAGCAGCGAGACATGGGAATGCTACAAATGTAGAGGCATTCTTGTTGTTCTTGTACTATGGAAAAAAACCCTACCAGTATGAACTGGAGAGCAGTATTATCCATGGCCCTTATATATCTGAAACCCTATGCGATAAAACCAAACAAAGTTACCAGCTCAGCAGACAAAAGCTTAAGTCAAAAATGCTCATTATTCTCCCAGGGGTCAAACGAATGCAATTCTATATTGGCATCCCACACTCCATTCCATACACCAGCCAGTCCATTGCTCCCATCCTGACCTGCAGGCCTTGAGAGACACCTAGGCCTGTGAAGCCTCAATGTAGCCTGAACCTTCCTCTGAAATTCCTGGCACCTTTCTAAACATCCTGAAAGAGTCCAAGTCACCATTGCTAGATTTTTCCATAGCACCAATGGGAGCAGTTGAAAAACTGGCAAGTGAATTGGACACTCCACTGAGAGTTCCAACAACATGAGATACTAAAGCTAGCTTCTCCTTAATGTTGGCATCTTAACCACTCTTGCAACCAGCCTGCGTATTTTCACTTTACCCTTTGTTCCATTCAATTTCAAGGGCTTTTTAATGTAATGTTTTACTATCATACATTAAACCAACCCCTGCCACGAATTGCCACAAGCAGTGTGGGGTTGGCCACAGGGCCTGTTCTTTGGCCACACCCTCTGACCAAACCCTGGAAAGCAGTCAACAACATGCATCATGAGCAGCAGGCAAATTGTCACACAGGTTTTTGACCACTCTCCAATGACTTACTGACTTGGCTTTATCAAGGAATTACCATATTGATAGATATAAGGCAGATCTATCATCTTTCTCCAGAAATCACCAATATTTTTAATCTAATGTGTATTTCAGTTAATAAAATTCATACAATACTATGTTTATTAAGAATTTTATTCAAAGGTTTGATAAAGTTTTAATTAAAAAAATGCCTGTGAGCCTTTTCTTAAACACAATTTTTAATATTGCATTTTGTGGGCAGAAAAATGATAAAAGAAAGACTCAGAGATATTTTGTTTTCAATAAAACGTTTCTGAGTCTTTCTTTTAACAATTTTCATCCCACAAAATGCAATTATTAAAACAAGCATAAGAGGGCCTTGCACTCCCGCTGAAGAGCATAGAGCTCCAGCTAGGTGTGGTTTAAAAAGAAAATGGTAAGTTCTCTGTGGGTCAAGGATTTATCGACCCAGGAGAAAACTCTCTTTTTTTAACATTGCTAGGAGGCTGCTACACACCTTGCTGCTCCCAACAACATTAAAAAAATGCTTGGTGGTGGCCCTGACCCTAGTAAGGGCACCACCAAGTTAAAATAAAATGTAAATAACCTCCCAAGTATTATGGGGCCTCCTTAACAGAGGAATACGTAATAATTCAGTGGGTCCATGCTTTCATTTGTTTTTGTTTTTAATATTACAATTTGGCTATGTCCAAAGCCCTTCTGGGACATCAAGATGGTTTATTTTATTTAGGGGCTATAGGGGAACACCAGGGACCCTGCAGTTCCCGATGGGTCTCGTGCTGGTATGCATTGAGTGTGCCAGTAGGAGTCAGCATATTTTTTATCGACACAGGGCACCCACAAATCCTTCTTTATTTGGGGGTCACAGAGGAGTATGCAGACCCCACAGCACAAACTGGCTACCCTTCTGGGAGCGATTGCCATTGTTTTAATAGGTGGCTCACCCATTGCCCATCCTGTCCTCCCACAATATAAGGGTTCATTGGGGGCTAGGAGGGGAGCCCAAAGGCTCCTGCAACCCCAGCCTGCTTCCAATCCAGCAACATACTGGATACTGAAAGGAGCCAGCACCATTCCTGTGCTCGTGACCAGGCAAGAGCAGCATTTTTTTACTGCTCCCACTGGGTGGGATCAAAGTTGTGGTCCCTACTCGGGAGAGTACAGGAAGGGTGTGTCACACACTCTCCTGGGCAGGGAACCACAGTGTCCCTAGGGTGGGCTCTCCATGACACTGTGTAGTATAGCTCCCTCCCTTCCCTTTTAAAATACAACTTGCCCCAGGGAAATGTGGTCCATGGGGGCTGAAGAGGGTTATGTAGGGAGGCTGTGCATTCCCCCTCTTCAGTTGAAGGTCAGCTCTAGGGAGTGGGGTCACCATGGCCTTCTAGGGGCTCAGTTGGGGGCCATGCACCCTCTCCCCTAACTGACCAACTGCACCGCCCCTTGAGCCATGGCCCACCCCAGCAAAGGGATTGGATGCACTGGATCCCACACTTTATTTTTTTCATTTTGCAGTGGATCGACTGCGAATTTGCAGTAAAATTAAAGAACACAAAAACAGTTTTGGCCTCAAGTAATAGGGGGGCAGTGTATCCCTATACTGATCCCTTATATCTTTTTTTTACATTTTTTTCAGGACTCAAGACTAAGTCCCAATTCCTAAGATGGCTGCTGCCACATCATTGTTGATGTGGGGGCATCCAATCAGATCTCATCTTGAGATCTGTCCGCTCCACGGATCCTCAGTGGTGTAAAATATGCAACCCTTTTGAGGCATAATTTATTGAAAACTACAAAACGGATTTACACCAAATCAAAAAAAGCATACTTTCCGCACCAAGATCTTGCTTTCTGCCACATTTTGTGTAAATCACTTCAGCTGTTTGGGTTGTAGCTGTATCTAAAGTTCCTATGAAAAAAATATTGGGGAAAAAGAGTTCTGCTTCCCCCTTTTTTCTCAGCCCCCACTTGATGGATCATCCCCAAATTTTCCAAGAAGGAGCTGATGGGGAAGAGCATTTTATTTTTTACATTTTAGGAAGGTTTGTCAAATGACACCAAAGTTATTAGGAAAACTAAAGATGCTTTACCTTTGGAAACATGAACCTAACTATAACTACCCAGTGGTGACCACCTTAAACAGACAATGAAAAAGCCATATTAAAGTGAATTATTTCAAACATAGGAACAACAGTAAAACTTTCAACCAATTTTTGGATTTAGAAAGAAAAACAGATTATTCATGTTAAATTAAAAACATGTAACACAGATTAAGAGTTCAAAAAACAACTCATATTTGCCCATGATCGGCTTGAAATTCCCCTAGTGTAAACGCCGCAACAAATAGACCTAGAAACAGCAAGTGTGTACCTTTCTTTTCTCCAAGAATGGTGCTACAAAGCCCTGAAATAGACGCCTGTCCTCATATCATTGCAGTTTGCTACAATGTAGCCATTTGACAACTCTAGAAGTAACACTTTGATTTGAACATGCATCCCACTGGTAATTAACAAAGCAGAAATAGACATGTCTTTGCATCTTATCTGGTAATTGAATAATGGAGCTGAAAGAACCTCAAGAAACAAACTAAGAAATAAAGTAACAGATGCATCTGCATGACTCTCCTTCCTACCCCAAACAACTTCCCTGGAAACCAATGAATGCTCTCTAAAGGACACAGCATCCCAAGTACTAAAGATCAAATTGTCTTAGATCTCTCCTCCCACACAGCACCATGCCAAAAACGTATCTACAGCAGCAAGAAAAGAGGATGATGATGTTGGATTGGGCCTAATTATACTGTTTCATTGGATGGTATTGTTTTGTCACTTCCTGTTGGTAGATGAAGCGTTATGGGTATTGTGGAGTAATAAAGTGCTGGGTGTAATAAAGAAGGAAAAAATGCCTAATGTGAGCCTCTGGTCTTGTGATATAATACCTCTTACAGCACTTCATAAAACTTGCATCTGCACTGAATAGCAATTAACAATAATTACAAACAACAGCCTATAAAAAAGCACAAAATAAAATAATACTTTCAAAATATCATTATAGAGGGTTTTCATCTTATGCATGAATTCTGACAGTTCTTGCTTGGGCCAAGAAGTGCATATTAGTGAAAGCCAGTGCAGCGGTTTGAAACCATGCTCTGCCCTTCATTCGAGGCAGGTTGCCCCTCTGTTTGAAGTGGGGGTATACCTGGGAGGTACCTACGACCCTTTTGGCCTCCATTGTAAGGTCGTCCTCATGGGAAGCATTGACTGTGTGCCATTTGTGGGGCACATAATCAGTATGAGGTAATATATGGCCTCTTTGCCCCGTGTCTGGTTTTGTAATAGGCTGTTGGTACAAACCCAGCTCCACATTACAGCTGCAGCCACACAAGTGCTGTTGCCCCCTTCTGCATTAATGAAGTGCTCCAGGAGTGCATAAAGTCAGTGGACATATTTGGTGTTCCCCAAAGCACTTTGCATAATTTGGCCTTCAGAATGCAATGTTCACCAGCACCTGTATTTTCCCTCAGTGTAAGTACTTTGGTATCACAGAAAAGACAGGAGATGCTTGTGCTGCTCTTTTTGTAATAGTCATTGCACTGGTGAAAGTGTAGCACTTGTGGAATGAAAGTGAGCATCCCCTCAGTTGCCTGGGGACCTTTTCCAGGAAAACGTGTTAGTGCTTTGTCCTTGTGTTTTAGAGGCATATAGACGAAAGGGATAATTGATGCATGTGTTGACTGAGTGCCACTCTGTGGCTGTGAGCAGTTTATGATCCCCAATTGGAAACTCAGAGGAGGGGACATTTAAGACAGGCAGGCTGTGACTTGACCTCTTAAAAATGCCAATGATGAAGCAATGTCTATGCAAGTTTGCTGATGCACCCCGACCCCAGAGCGCAACATGAAAGCACCAAAAAAGATGCATGCATTGTTTGACAAGATCCATCATTTTGGGGGCCTGCACAGTCCAAAAGAAGACATCAACAGAGAGGTTGAACCACTGTCTGTGTGTCTGTTCAATGCTGTCTGCATTGCATGTGCTAACACACGAGATTGCCACATGCACTGCAGACACTTTCTCCTGTAATTAGTATATCTACACGATCTGCCCTGCACAGATGGCATTTTATGGCTTAACCTTAGTTACCCTTGGCATCACCTTGAAGCCCCTGGAAAGCATGCCTTGAATCATAAGCATGTGCATTTTATACAAGCCTGCAAATGCTGAAAATGATAAATGATGCAGGAAAAGCTAACAGTGAAAACGCCACAATAAAACAAACATTAAATGAACACTTTGCCTACTACAGTATGCTAGAATACCTGTGTAAATAAGTTGTTCTGCTTATAATAGAAGATAACTTTAAAAACTTGAATATGAAATGTCTAATAATACTATTTTGTTTTGGTAATGGTGAAATGCAGCTGTCTGGATTGCATTCAAGGTAGGTACCTATAATAATGCTGGGGAAAAATTATCATAATAAAAAATATTAGCAGCATCCCCAGTTTAAAATAATTGTTTATTGGATCGAATGATTGCGGAAAGTGAAATTAGAGTACTGATTTTCTTGCGAACCGTAAAACTCTCCTAGAAAACAATGTGTAAGGCAGTGCTTGCTCTATCATCACGTATGTTTTTAAATCTTGGGGTGTCCCAGTTTGTCATATCTCTAACCCAATACAAGATTAAGAGATTGGGGATTTGGAACTATCTAAAGAAACGCTACAGTTATGGAAAGCATTGAGGTTCTAGAAATTGGGGGATTTCTACAATGGTGCAAATCTGATTTCATGGGATCCTGTAATTCAACATTTTCGCAGCCAGAATTTTCCACATAGTTTTAGCTTTAATCAAATTAGTAGCTCTCTTAAAAACAGCTAATGAATGACGCCACTCGCTTGCTAGTCCATCGCATAAATGAAATCAAGATATCAGGAGTGGGGAACTGGTCCAATTTGATACTCCAACACCAATGAGAAACTGCTACCCGAACTGTTGCAAAAGGTTTTTCAGGAAACTAATTGCAGGTTTTATAGTAATGAATGGCAGTTTCTTAGTGAGTTAGAGCACAGATTATTAAGAACTAGGAATGTTAAAGCAATGGCATTCTTATCAAGATGGATAGCATACTACACACCACATAGGTTGCATAGGATGTTTCCTTCTCTACCCCAGCAGTGCCTTAGATGTAATGTAATCGGTAGGGGTGGATGGGTACTCACTTTTTTGACTGCCCCAAGCGACAGCAATTTTGGAGGGAGGTCTCTCATGCCATTAGTCGTAGTACCCAAACTATGATTTCCCCGATACTAATGTAGGCCCTGTTTAGCTCATCATATGAACATCACCTGCGTAAATCTCAGCAGCACTTTATAACAATATCTATCGCATGGCTCATTTGCTGGTCTTATAGTGTTGGAAAACATCTATGGTTCTGTTGTTCCATCAATGGTTTAGTAAAATGACCGGGATCCAAGCTTTTGAAGAGGTCTTTGCCAACGGGCTATCAACTGTTCAGAGATGTAAGGCAATTTGGACATATTTTTCTTCATCTTAGTTTGTTAATGTCTGATAAAATGCAAATTTGTATTCATGACTATAGCATTGGTCAATGAGAATGGGTTCCATATTTGTTTCTGGGCTTTGCAGCACGTATTTCCATATCCCAAGAATAAACGTTTTGAGGATCACTACTTAGCACAATGCACTTTTAGATTGCTTTATAGTTCTCTTTTCTCATCAAACTGTATTATTATTACTCAACAGTGTGATGTGGCAATTTGAACTTTTCGAGTAAGTGCGTAATGTCTTCAGTGGGGTTATAAACTACTTTTTCACTGTCAGTATTTCTAAACATTTTTGATCTTCTCGACTAGAAAATGCACTGATTGGTACTTTTTGCACTTCTGCACTTTAATACCAGGTATTGCTGCTATTGTTTATTGTAATTTAAACTTGAAGTGCACAATTTCTTCAGTGGGGTTATAGACTACGTTTGCACTGTCAGTTATTTTTTTTTCTTTCTTGAACATTCTCACAGTTTGACTTTAATACATGAACTAGGAAATTCACTTCAATTAGTTCTGGTTTGCACTTTTTCCACCTTTATACTAGGTACTGTTGCTATTGTTTATTATTTACGGGAAAGGTAGTGTTAATTTGATCTACATAATGTTTTGCAATGGTGGCAATGACGTTTGTATTTTCATTATGCAACAGATTATTTTTTATGAGAAGTAGTTTCTCATAAATTACCACTAACTTGAAGTTGGTGGTAATTTGCGATTTCTTAAGGAGAAATCGCACAACTTGGGTGCTTTTTACATCGCATTTAAGGAATCGCAAATTGAGATTCCTTAAATGCTTTCGCAAAATAAGGAATCTTAAATTTTGCGATTCCCTATTTTACGAGTGCCTTTTGGGATGATACATCCCAAAAGGCTTTTTCCTGTTCGCAAACGGGAAATGGGCTTCATACATATGACCCTAAGACACAATAAGGGCGAAATTCTTACAGGTGTGTAAGGATGAAAAACTTAAATTTCCAAACATCAATCATAAGTCCTTTCATGTATGTGTTTGTTGTAAATGCTTGTTTATATCATTTGCTTGCCAGTTTGATCGGATTTCTAACTGCTATCAACACATATTAAAGTAAATGGAATGCAAAAACATCTGTGAGTGACTAAATACCCAGTTGCAGTTGAACACATTTTCGTTCAGCAATTACAAAATGGCCTCTCCGGTTTATTTCGCCTTGGAAGTGGACTCGCTCGGAGTCGTCGAAGGGGTCCTTATCAGGCCCGGACTAGCCATAGCGGGCACCGGGCAATCCCCGGTGCGCGGCCCGGGTGGGGGCCGGTTTTGGGCCCCCGGGGGCCGTTTTTGTTACAGGGCCGTTTTTGCAGCATAGCTGCAAAATCGGCCCTCTACCAAAATCGTCCGAAAACCGGCCCGTCAGAGAACTCGGCGGCACCTCCAACCCCCCCTTTGCCAGGCCGGTTTTGTTTCCCAGTCCGGCCCTGGTCCTTATCATTTTGGAACATTCTATTTGTCTTTGACAAACATTATCATGTTCCTGGCATCACTCGATATCAAAAGACTCACAAAATGGCTAATTTGTTGTTATTACGAAACTCTCTGTTGCTCAGTTTTAAAAAAGTGATCTCTGTACAACGTGTGCGCAGTCGGTTGCCAAGCATGCTTTGGAGCTTTTCTGTATACCTAGTAAATGTTTCTTGCAATATTTTCTTTTGGCATTTTGTCTAGTACTATGGTAATGTGCGGTAGTACTGAATTGCATTCGAAGTGCATTCAGTGCCATAGGAGGACATCGTCTGTGTGTGGATATTTTTGCAGTGAAGCCAGAGGGCTCGAATATTTCAGCGGTACTCTAAAGTGATAGTGTCTAGAAACAACAGATTAATTGGGGCAGAATGTAAGCGTTTCCTGGCAGTGTGTGGTCTTTCTGGCATGATTTTCTGCTTTGCATTTAATTGGAGAAAATGATAAAATGGCTATTATATGCCATCATCATCAGGTAATGCGAACGCACTTATTGTATCACCATTTGCAGAAAAGAAAGAGAGTTTTGTGTGGGTTTCAGCGCTGTTCTAGTTGGTGTAGAGTGGGGCACGTGTGTAGTGTCGCATACAAAAATGCTTAGGCACAGATTTACTAAGATTTTGTGTTGGTTTGCATTTTTGGCGGCTAAAGCGGTCGACCTCGAAGCTGACAAACCGGGTTTGAGTCTTGGCAGGGAAGATCCACATCCTGCGATTCTGGGCAAATCACTTCGGGGCATATTTGCAATAACTGGCGCATCCCAAGGGATGCGCCAGTTATTGTGCTCTGCAACTCCGCGGCCCATGGTGCGCCGCATTTACAATGCAGCGCACCATGGGGCAAAAAGGGCACAGATGCGTGACGCATCTGTGCCGTAAAGGCGGCGCATTCCTGGAGTTGCGTCGCAAGCGCGACGCAGCTCCAGCAAGGCACGGGGTTGCCCTATTTGTCCAATGCTGCGTCAAGCCTTACGCCTGCTTCAAGCAGGCACAGGGTTTCGACGCAGCATTGGCCTAAAAATGACTGAGTGAAATCTTGTAGATTTCACTCAGCCATTTTTAGGAGGCGTTCCTGCGCAGGAACGCCCCCCCCTGCGCCGGAATGCCTCCTTATGGCACAGGGGTTTACAACATGACGCAT